>NC_138945.1:20710000-21420000 GCF_965226115.1 Aulonocara stuartgranti | reverse complement strand
AGCCAGATTCGGATGCAAGTGTCTCCTCAAAGACTGCAAAGCAGCCCAGCTACACTGTCATAATGCACAGTGACCATTCAAAAGTGTATTCCTGTCAGTATTGCACATATAAGTCCCCAAGGAAAGCACGGATAATGAAACACCAACTAATGTATCACAACAAAGTTCCTTCGGATAGTGCTGGAGATCCCCCGGAGTGCAATGAAAGCGGTGAGAAATCGGACTCTGCTACTGAGCTCATGAAGGGAACGTTTGCCTGCGAGTGGTGTGACTATCAGACCAACCAGAAGGACAGCTGGACCAATCATGTGGTGAAGGAGCACAGTGACAAGGTCAAGATAGTTTCCTGCATTGCAGAGGTGGAAGAGCAAGCAAGTGCAAGCTCCCCCAAACCGGATTCTCCCTCCTCTTCCCGTGCTAATGTTGGCGGAAAGGAGGAGTCTGTAGCAAAAACACCAGAAAACACAGGGGAGAAGTCCACCTCAGAGATCTCATCCTTTCAATATGCACAGATAAGTGCAGTTACACCCAACAGCACAGGTTCTTCTATCCTATCCAAGAGGTTTGCATCATCCGATGTCCCCAACAGTGCGATAGCTATGGACACCAACCTACTCAATGAGGAAGACTCGAGGAGCAGCTTAGAGGACGATGACGACGACGAAGAGCTGGGTGATATGGACGATCCCAGCTACACTGGAACCCTGTCCGCAGATGCAAAGCAGCTATTAACAGATGAAGATAATAAATTATTGGAAACTAAAGGAATTCCCTTCAGAAAGTACATGAACCGATTTCAGTGCCCATTCTGCTCCTTCCTCACCATGCACAGGCGGAGCATCTCCCGCCACATTGAAAATATTCACCTCTCTGGAAAAGCCACGGTGTACAAATGCGATGAGTGCCCATTTATTTGCACCAGCCCTCTGAAACTAGGCACACACAAACAGAGCCACAATTTTTCAGATTTAGAAACCTTGGACCTGACAGGTGATAGCCCAGGACCTCAGAATGACAGCGCAGCAGAGCCAGTTAATGAGGGTAACGTGAGTTCTAAAGTCAATGGGAAAAAGACAACCAGCACACCAAATGACCAGCAGAACCCTCACCGCTGCACCCTCTGCAGCTTCTCCACCACCACCCTGAAAGGTCTGAGGGTCCACCAGCAGCATAAGCATTCCTACTGTGATGACCTCGACTCCACTGTCTTTGAAGCCCAGCTGTCTGACCAGCCAGACTCTGAAGTAGATGCTTCTCCAATCTTCCTACAAAAAACCCAGACCCCCATTTTAGGGCTTGCCACCAAAAAGCCCTTAGTAACAGGGAAAAGAGCCAGGAAGTCCATTAATGACTTGCCTTTGGATTTGTCCTCAGTCAAAAAGAGAACCAGAATTGATGAAATTGCCAGTAACCTTCAAAGCAAGATAAGCCAAAGCCAGCAGGACACCGTCATTAATCTGGATGACATGGATGATGAAGACGCGGGAGAAAATCATGCCAGCGCTGATGAGGGGAGAAACAATGAAAACAACTCTGTCTTTGCTTACAACACACAGCAGCTTTATGCAAGAGACTCTGCCAGCTCTAATGAGGGCAGCAGAATAGGGAAAAGAAAAAGCAACCCTAGGTCCAAGCCTAGAAACATCCCCATATCGCTGACTCTCTCGGACGATAGTGAAAATATCTCCGCTGATGCCAGTGACAGTGCTATCCAAGAGAACATGGAATATTCAGAGGATCCTGGAATTACACGCTTCTACTGCAAACACTGTGATTACCACAACAAGTCGGCTCGTAGCGTCAGCACCCATTACCAGAGGATGCACCCTTACATCAAGTTTAGTTTTAAGTACATCCTGGACCCTGAAGACCAGAGTGCAGTCTTCCGCTGCTTAGAGTGCTACATCGAATACACAAATTACAACGATCTGCACCAACACTACATGGACCACCACCCTGAAGCAAGCAATGTGCTCAACTTCAACCAGCCCCATCTCTTATACATGTGCCGGTTTTGTTCGTACACGAGCCCTAACGTGAGGAGCCTAATGCCCCATTACCAAAGAATGCACCCCACCGTGAAAATCAACAACGCCATGATCTTTTCCAGCTATATTGTAGAGCAGTCCCACAAAAGCAGTGAATCACAGACTCTGAGGGAAATACTCAATTCGGGACCGAAAAATTTTAACTCTCCCACTTCGATGCCCAGGTCCACCTCAAGCCCGGTGCAGAAAGCGGTTTCCAAATCCCCTGAAGCTAGCGCTGACCCAGAACCTCTCAAAGAAGGCAGCAATGTTGTCGTCTACGATTGTGACGTGTGCTCCTTTGCAAGCCCCAATATGCACTCTGTTCTGGTCCACTACCAGAAGAAACACCCAGAGCAAAAGGCGTCTTATTTCCGTATACAGAAAACCATGAAGGTCATCTCAGTGGATCAGTCACAGCCTGTAGCCAACTCTTCGTTTAACACCAGCATGTCTTCGACTCCAAAACAATCAAGTGCAGCAGTTTATGGATCAGATGAAGAAATGTATTACTGCAAGCACTGCGTGTACAGCAATAGATCTGTTGTTGGTGTTTTGGTCCATTATCAGAAAAGACACCCGGAGGTGAAAGTGACAGCGAAATACATCAAACATGGCGCTCCTACCCCTGGATTGATGAAGCTCATGGATGAGCTACAGATTGCAGCACCCAAGCAGTTTATGAAGCAGTTTCAAAATAACGGTCACGACGGATCTAATAACTCGAGCCCCAAACCCGGAAGTGGTGAGAAAGGCGAGGATGAGCTGTTCTTTTGCCAGCACTGTGATTACGGCAACCGCACTGTAAAAGGCGTGCTTATTCACTATCAGAAAAAGCACAGGGAGACCAAGGCCAACGCTGACCTTGTGCGCCGCCACACTGCAGTCGTCCGGAGTCAACGTGAGCGAGCGCAGATGGTTCAGTCCAGCGTCGCCTCGTCTGCCGCTGTCCCAGCTCCTCCAGACCCTGAAAACACT
This sequence comes from Aulonocara stuartgranti, assembly GCF_965226115.1. NCBI lineage: Eukaryota > Metazoa > Chordata > Actinopteri > Cichliformes > Cichlidae > Aulonocara > Aulonocara stuartgranti. The sequence goes on along the minus strand of NC_138945.1, from coordinate 21,416,995 downwards.
ACACCTCTGCGTTCCCTGAAGTGCAGGCACTGTTCCTACACATCTCCCTACGTCTATGCTCTGAAGAAGCACCTAAAGAAAGAGCACCCTACTGTGAAAGCCACAGCCATGACAATTTTACACTGGGCTTATCAAGATGGTATCTTGGAGGCTGGCTACCACTGCGAGTGGTGCATTTACTCCCATGCTGAACCCCAGGGTCTTTTGCTCCATTACCAAAGACGCCACCCTGAGCATAATGTTGATTACACATACATGGCCAGCAAGCTGTGGGCTGGGCCTGAGACAACCCAACAGGGAGGCAATGCAGAGACAAAACATTACAAGTGTAGGGACTGTGCCTTTGAGGCTTGCACAATATGGGACATCACCAATCACTATCAGGCGGTCCACCCCTGGGCTATCAAAGGGGACGAATCCGTGCTTTTGGATATAATCAAAGGAAACGGCTCAACTGAAAAAGCCCAACAGCAGGTTTCCAAAGAGCAGACGCCTCTGAATTGCCAGACTGTTGAAGATGACGGCCCGTTGGTTATTGCCACCCCACCTCAAGAAAGCAATCCCCAGCCTCACCACCCACGCCTTTCCATCTCTAACAATCCTTATCAGTGTACTGTATGTCTGTCAGAGTACAACAGTCTGCATGGCCTCCTCACCCACTATGGAAAGAAGCACCCTGGCATGAAAGTGAAAGCTGCAGATTTTGCACAGGAGGCAGACCTCAACCCCAGTTCTGTGTATAAATGTCGCCACTGTCCGTATGTGAACTCCCGGATCCACGGAGTCCTCACCCACTATCAGAAAAGACACCCGTTGGTCAAAGTCACAGCGGAAGACTTTGCAGACGACATAGAGCAAATCACAGAGTTGCACGAAGGGGACGACAAGTTCAAAACTCAAAGGCAGGGCTACGGCGCGTACAGATGCAAAATGTGCCCGTATACACATGGGACTCTGGAGAAACTCAAAATCCATTATGAGAAATATCACAATCAGTCTGCTTCCGACATGTTCTCTCCTTCTCTGACTCATTTTTCTTCTGGTAAAGAAACAGAGCTAGCAGGTGAGTGCAGCGCAAGTCATATATCAAGTGCAGCAAAAGTCCAGGAGGTCAGTGAGTTGGACCTTGCCCTCTCTCAGTTACCCATCAATAAGACAGAAAAACACGCTGTGTTCAAGTGTCAGCTCTGCAAATACTTCTGCTCGACCAGGAAGGGCATCGCTCGCCACTACCGTATCAAGCACAACAACGTCCGTGCTCAGCCGGAGGGTAAAAATAACGTCTTCAAATGTGCTCTGTGCTCATACACAAACCCCATACGCAAAGGCCTGGCAGCACACTACCAGAAGCGGCATGATATCGATGCCTATTACACCCACTGTCTGGCTGCTTCGAAGACTATGAATGAAAAGGTGAACAAAGTGATGGCACCCCCGCCGACTGAAGGGGACAATTCAGAAATGAGCGAAGATTTGCGATTAGCTGTGGAGAGACGGAGGTGCTCTCTTTGCCCCTTCCAGGCCTTCAGCAGGAAGAGCATTGTCTCACACTACATTAAACGCCACCCGGGTGTCTTCCCTAAGAAGCAGCATTCGAGCAAACTCGGCCGCTACTTCACTGTCATTTATGCCAAAGAACCCGAAAAGACTGCCGCAAGTGCATCAGCAGAGGACGATAAGGAAGTGATAGAGGTCCCGCTCGAACCTGAGCAGGATGGAGATGTGGACTGGCTGCCATTCAAGTGTCTGAAATGCTTCAGGTTGTCTTTTAGCACCGGCGAGCTGCTCTCTATGCACTACAACAACCACCACTGCAACGACTTGAAGCGGGACTTTGTGGTATCTCCTGGTCTCTGGGACGAGGATCCCGATTTATATCGGTGTTCTCACTGTGAGCTTAAGTTCCTATATCTCCCCGCTCTTGCGAAACATCTCCTGAAGCACAATGAGGAGTTTCAGAAAAAGGCGATGAGGCACGAGAGAAGGAGGCAGCTCCTCAGCAAGCAGAAAGCCACAGAGCTGCCTGAGAGCAAACAGGAGAAGGTGAGCAAACATAGTCGTCCCGAAATCTCATCAAAGAAAGAATTAAGGCGTAATAGAATTCTCTACCTACCATTAATGTGTGTGATGGCATACTGTGATTTACATGAGAGTCACATACCAATGCTCTACCTGTGTTCTTCATCTTCTTGTAAGATGGAAGCTTCCTCCTGTTTTTTTTTTTTTTTTTTTTAAACAACCATTTGTGGCATTGTGCTAAAGCTAATGGGTGGCTTTGCCCCTGCACTTCATTGGCAGTAAACGGTAAAAGTAATGGTAGAAGAAGCTACCTTTAGAAGATGCTATTTTGTGTCTCCTTCCAGGATTGAACCAGAGATCTTTCGCTCATTGAGCCAATTTGCAAGCTGCTAACTGTGCATGATGGGGTGATTTGATGATCTGCCAATTAGTTTCATATTAACTTCATGTTAAATTATAGAACGGTAATATTCTGTAGTTTTTCTTGTGAAAATTGTAAACCAAGACTAAAATAATGCCGTCGTCTGACTGTGGCAGATATGTTGGCTTGTGGAAACCATTCACACAACTCATGTTAAATTAGGTAGTTATGGTGCTTTAATGGCGTGTATTTTTGTTATATATTATTAAATAGGACATTTAAAAAAGAAAATCTTTCCTTTTCTGTGCACAGGAGAGTCCTGTAAATAAAACTCCCATCGGATTCAGGTGTAACTTCTGTGTAGAGATACACCCAACCCTCCGAGCCATCTGCAACCACCTTAGGAAGCATGTCCAGTATGGTGAGGTCAAAGAGGGGCATGTCAAGGTAAGAGAAGCTGCTTTTAAAGCTTCTTAAAGATTAGATTAGATTAGATTAGATAGAACTTTATTAATCCCTCGGGTGGGTTCCTCTGGGAAATTCGATTTCCAAAAAAGCACAGCACCGACAGAAGTTACAGAGTTACAGAATATTTTTTATATATATATATATATAAATAAATAAATAAAAAAATACAGAGACAATATAAATAAAATATACGAAGGGGATAAATAGAATAAATAGGAATAAAAATAAAAATACAAGTGAATTGCACATTTCAAGTATTGAGTCTATTGCACCGTTGACTATTTACAAAAGGTATTGCACAGTGAGGTGAAGAGGCACTACAGCTTAGTTGTTCCCCCCTCCTTTGTCCTCCTGTTTCCCCTCCCTCTCCCCTCCAGGGAGGGGTTAAACAGTCTGATGGCGTGTGGGACAAAGGAGTTTTTAAGTCTGTTAGTTCTTGTCTTTGGGAGAAGCAACCTGTCACTGAACAGACTCTTCTGGTTGTTAATGGCCGTGTGCAGAGGATGCCCAGCATTGTCCATAATGTCCATCAGTTTCTTTAATGTCCTTTTCTCTGCCACTGTCACCAGAGTGTCCAGCTTCATGCCGACCACAGAGCTAGCCCTCCTGATCAGTTTTTCCAGCCTGGATGAGTCCTTCTTTGCTGTGCTGCTCCCCCAGCACACCACAGCATAGAAAAGTACTCCAGCAACCACCGACTGGTAAAACATCCTCAGGAGCTTCCTGCAGATGTTAAAAGACCTCAGCCTCCTGAGGAAGTACAGTCGGCTTTGGGCTTTTTTATACAGGTGCTCTGTGTTGCATGACCAGTCCAGTTTATTGTCCACCCACAGCCCGAGGTACTTGTACTTGTTGACCACCTCCACCTCCTCCCCCTCTATCTGAACCGGCAGTGGACCTGCTCTAGACCTCCCGAAGTCCACAACCAGTTCCTTAGTCTTTGAGGTGTTGAGTTGCAGGTGGTTTGTGTGCTTATAATATATAGTTATATTTCTTGCGTCAAATAAATACTATAGTGTATATTCACTATCCATATCCTATATAAAATAAGTCGTTATTTAAAATGTGTGGCAACAGTAGAAGTAAGTCGTTTGTCAAATATATTAAACAAGTTATTTTACTATTAAGAATATAGAATATATTCTTATAAGAATATCTTGCCTTCTTCTTATTGTTCTCATATTGGGCAGCAGGGCATTAGTGTGCTTTAGGGGTTAGAGATGATGAGCCAAACATCAAATATCTGCAGCATCATATTTATTGTGATGTTATGACTCTTAAACCTTTCCTTTTATAAATCGTGACCACATATACAGTACATGTAATTTATTCCACTGTGCTAATGTGATATCAGTGTAATATCCTCCTAACTATATTTCAAAGGCACATTTTTTTTCCGGTCCCCTGTGCTTCTGTATTATTTTCCATCTCTCATCCTCCTAGCACTGCAGTGATCTGTTTTACTGGACTGGGGTTCTGTTTCCCATTTTGTTTATTACTGACAGAGGCTTCTGGGTAGACAGTCTGTCAGCTACCCCGAGAGAAAACAAGCAGTGCTGTCCCATTGCTGTAGAGAAGCAGGGGGGTTGGAGTGGTGAGCCATAACTTTTAGGGCAGTGGCGGGTAACCATTCGAACATTAGTATTCCAGTGAGGCTGCCAGTGAGGGGAACAGGCCTAAGGACCCAATGCCTCACCCAAATGGAGGCCTGGATCTTCCATCAGACACTCGGTCTCTCTTTATGTGTCTAAGACGCCATGTTTTCCGCCAACGAGAGTGATCCAGTGAAAAAGCACTGTATTCGTTTTGGTAACGAGGTCATAGTGTTCAAAGATGGGAGTTAAATTCGAGAACAGCGCTGGTTTCTCAGAGGGGAGCGTGAAGAGCAGACTGACGGTGCATTCAGGGACTGGATGGTAAGGCTGGGGCTGTGGATGCCACATCTTATTTATGGATTCACAAAGTGCAGGGTCAGGTCCTTCCACAGAAAGAATGAGTTTCCTTGAGGCAATAAAAAAGTCATGGTGATCGTCTGCTTGCTCACGATGACTGCTGCAAGCAGCCTGCACTCTGGCAGATGAAGGGAGGGGGGGAAAGAAATGTTTTTCCAGTTCCTTTCAGTAATTGTTGGTAGAACTGCACGGTTGCAAGATCTTTGTTTTTAGAAAAATTTGTCTCGATTAGTCACCCCGAATAAATGCTTATGGTTGGTTACAGTTATCACACTTGATGCATGAGGCGAGGAATTTTTCTGTCATATTCTGCTAAATATAAGCCAAGTGCGGTTTCTCTCAACCAACACACTGAAGAGTTTTATGTCTGAGTTAAAGTTAACCAAAGTGCTGATCTTCAGATAACACAGAGAGATGGAAAGAAAAACAGGGGGGGTCAAAGGCAGAGTGTGAGAAACTGTAACTGAGGCCTGACTGACAGTGACTGCATGGATGGAAGCAGAAGTGTTAGGCAGCTGCTTAACTGTCGCCTGTATGCAGATAATGTAGTAAAAAATAACTGTAGGTGCTAGACTTGAAGCGATATTTATATTAAAGCGATCTCTTCATTTCAGCATTCAGCAACCACATGAAAAAAGGTGTTGGCAGATAAAAATCAGCATGAACTGAGAGGTTGCTGAACATCTGAGACCTTTCCTCTTTTTGCATTGCAGCAGGAAGTCAGCGAGGTCCCCCTGATCCTACCTTCCGAGAGCCTAACTAATGGCAACATGGAGGGGGATGAAGCTGCCGAAGTCGACGGCCTGGAGAGACCCGGAGCCACGCCCAAAGATTCTGATGATGCCGCTGTTACCGTGGAGAACCTGGATCCTGAGACAGACGCTGGTGAAGGAAGGGCAGCGGCCTTGGTGGCCGCAGCCAGGGCCGTAGTGTCAGAGGGCCAGCTGAAGCAGCGGCTGGCAGCAGGGGGTCACCCGTGCGCCCAGTGCGATCGAGTCTTCATGTCCATGCAGGGCCTGAGGTCCCATGAGAGGAGCCACTCAGCCATGGCACTGTTCAGCAAAGAAGACAAATACAGCTGCCAGTACTGCCAGTTTGTCTCGCCCTTCAGACACAAGTAAGTGGGGAGGATCGGGGTTTGTGACTGACACCTTTAACACCGCTTCCACAGTGCTGTCCCTTGTGTGTACTGTGGTACTGTTTTTAAAGAGTAGAGCGCAGTAAATTGACACTTTGGCTGAGGCAAGCACATATTCACCATATTGCTGTGTTATCTGTTGACTCTCCTTTGAACATTTTATCTTTCCTCACTTTCCAGTTCTTTAGATTTTTTGCTTTTCATTAAGATGAAGTTTTAAGATTTAGTGGCTGTTTTGCTTCTGTCTCCTTTTAGAATAGTGCAAAGAAAATCCAAATGCACATTTATATACACATAGGTGCAGATTTTTTAAGACAGAGACTTTATTTAAGTGGGGGAATTTACTTGTTACTGCAACACAAGGGACAGGAAGAAAAAATGAATTAGAGTGATATTAGATAAATAAAATTAATTAAAATTATATCCAGGAATCAGTGCTTTAGTGTGACTTGGATACACCAAACTTTCCAATTTTAGTGTTTTCTTTTTCTTTTCTTTTTTTGTAGAGGAGTATGTGACTATCAAACATTTACAATCTCAAAATATGTGTAAAATTAGAATTTTCTGGCTTTTGATCAGTTTTTCACATCTGTGAATCGATTTTAAAAACATGCCACAATCCCTCTGTAAAAGAAGAAATATGGTCTCTTGCATGCCACCAAAACGAAGCCTGTGTCCGATGTTCAGAATTAGGTTCTGGAAAAGCAAATTGTCACGTATTTAGACAGATAATGGCCACTTGTCGTTAGAAAAATTGCCTTAATGTTAGCCCTTAAGCAGGGGAAGTTTCATAACGATCGCCATGCATGCAGGATGAATGCAAAGACCATTTTCTTTAAGATGTCAGTCCAGCTTTATGGGGAGCTCTTACATGCAGCTACTTCTTGCTGAGAAGCTTCTTCCTGTTATTTGGCTATTGCTAGTGCTGTTTGGCTAAGTGGCTGGATTAGCAGATGCAGCCTTGAGGAAGTGCGATCAGTGTTAACCTCAGCGATACACATTGTGCACCCTGTGGTATTTGAATGCTCTGACTGTGAAGCAGCATTACTTGGAAATGTTTAGTTTGCGTTAGCAGTCACTTGGCAGGAGGCAGTGAGTCAGACATTAATCTATTAAAAATTACAGTTAAAAACGGATGAGTGGTTTGAACCCTTTGCAGCCCCAGTAAGCGGTGTATATTTAAGCTAAACGCCTCACCAGCCTTTATACCAGCTGCTCTTTAGATCAACTAGATGTTAAAGTCATTTTGTACAGAGCACAGTTTTACACCTTATTCTGTTTACCCTATCACAATCCCTTTGAATCTTCAATCTTCTCCAAGATTTCCTGCCTCCTAGGAGAGAAAGACAAGCATTACAAGCGAGGCAGACATTTTTTTTTTATTTTTTTTGGTAGCGTGATTTGTTTTATCCATCACAGAGACACAGAGCGAGAGGGGAAAGAGAGAGTCCTCATCTCCTCTGAGCTCCCAGGTGTAATCCCTCTGTACTGTATGTGCCCTGACCCAGAAAGAAGCCGCATTCCCATGCCACCTAGGAGGCTGGCATTAAAAACACAGCTACCGTCCCCACAGGCACTCACACACTCATTCCCACCAGGGGATTGTGGGTAGATGAGTTCACCCCACGGCTCCTTGTTCTGTAGTCATTGGAAATGTGTGGCTGTTGTTTGCGAGGTAAACAGAATCGAGCGCTTTAGACGCCGCTGAAAAGAAGAAGGGAAAAAACCCCCGCTGTTGAAATCATCAAAGTGGATGCTGTAGAGCTGCTTTCTCTTTCTTTCTCGTACTCCCGTCTTGTCACCGTCTCTCTCTCTTGTCCTCATTTCATCCATTTTTCTCATTTTATCCTCTTATCTCATATCCTCCCTTCTGTGTTTTGCTGTTGTTGTTGTTGTTTTTAACTTCTTTTTTTAAATTTTGTTTCATTGCCAGTCTGGACCGACATGTGCAGTCTCACCACGGGCACCACAAGCCCTTCAGGTGTAAGCTCTGCCCCTTTAAATCTGCCTACGTGAGCCGCTTGAAGAGCCACCTGCATAAGGCACACACAGGTAAATAAAAAATAACACAAGCAGACACAGAACATTGTCACATACAGCTGTATCTCTGACTAACAAGCTATTCCTAGACCCATATACCTACCAACTTCCTGTTTATCTTCTCCAAAAAGATGTTCTGTGTGATTATCGAGCACAACTCAACTAGTGGGTTAGCCTTAGCAGCATTTTAACCATTCACTAAATCCAGGGATTTAGTTTGAATTCCTATTTTAACACTTAAAGGCCAAGTGAGCATTTGTATTTTTAATATTATGTATTAATTTAATTCTATTATTAACATTTTCTTCATTGGGGAACCTAGCATGCTACAAAAGTGAAGGTTTACTGGCCGTTGTGGCATAATGAGATTATTTTTGTTGTCGAAGGAGCCAGACAGCAGACAGCAATTTGAATTCATGTTAATGCAAATGTGGAAAATCTCCACCTGAGCTATCAAAACACAAGCAAAATGAAGCAACCTTGAAACTGGTGAGGCAGATAAGCTAGTCCTACGGAGGATTTGAATAATACTGATGTGCTATATCCGGGATGTCAAATATAAGGCTCGGGGGCCAGAATCTGTCCAGCAAAGACTCCAATCCTGTGAGGCTCTGGAAAATGTGAAATGTATTTTCATATCTTTTATAGGTTTTCCTAATGATAAAGACCTCCACCACATGCATTCACACTACACCAAAATAATCAAAAAATGTATACCGATTCCACCATCAGGCCGGGGTCTTTCTGTGTGGAGTTTGCATGTTCTCCCCGTGTTTGCGTGGGTTCTCTCCGGGTACTCCGGCTTCCTCCCACAGTCCAAAGACATGCACTTAGTGGGGATAGGTTAATTGGTTAATCCAAATTGCCCATAGGTGTGAATGTGAGTGCGAATGGTTGTCTGTCTCTGTGTGTTAGCCCTGCGACAGACTGGCGACCTGTCCAGGGTGTACACCGCCTCTCGCCCTATGACAGCTGGGATAGGCTCCAGCGGACGCGAATGGATGGATGTATACTGATTTAACTTTTTTTCAGTTTGTAATAAGTCAATCTGATCTGTAAAGGTCAGAAATTTTACAGTGGGTCCATAGTTTACAATTTATTTCTTACAGTTTAAGCCCAAAGATTCCTTTAATTTGTTATGGCTGCAAGTGTAGTTAAACCTCTTTACACTGACAGAAAGAGCAGGTTCACTGGTTAAGATCAAAGTCTGACTTCCCCGCTCTAGATCTTTGAGGCAAACCAATGTTTAGTTACATTCAATAAGTGGAATTGTGAAAACAATCAGCATTGAATGTTTCCATTCACACTGCTTTTGTATTGAAGCTACCAGGAATTTATATTGAAGATATTCTTACTAGAAATAGTTCAGTGCTGTGTGGCAAGCCAGTGTTAGAGTTAGATTTGGATCAGGATGCTGCTTCCTTTTAAGATGTTAAGCAAATACATTTAACAGAAGCAGGAAATACAAGGCTGGAAATCCCCATGGGAACATTCAGAACATCAAAACCAAAAATTATAAAGTAAAGCGTGCACCAGTGTGCAGTTAGATGCTATAATAGAGCATAAAATAATAAAATGGGTCACTGTATTGGGCTTCAATTTGTAAATGAGAGATAAGCTGTGACAACCTCATTGTAACCTTTTGTATTTTATGAAGTACTCTTTTTGTTGGCTCACTAACCTGCGCTGAACGCTTTTTAATGAACCAAGGATTACAGTTTTTATGAGCTCTTCGTTCAGGTGCAAATTCAAACTTTCAAATAGCAATCAAATCAAATTTCTTCTAAGTCTAAAATATGGGACCAGCTTCAGCATTTTTGCTTGAAGTTTAAGAAGCTTTAATAAACGCTGTAACGCAGGAGGAGCCCTGTTGCCAATAGGTTATTACATTTGCTCCAGATTTCCTCAAAGGGCTTTGTTTGTGGTCGGGGATGTGTTTATCATCACCGCTTTCATTAACAAATGCTCCCTAATTAGCTATCTAGAACCATGTGCAGGTCTTTGCAAGCCTGGTATGTATAATACTTCTGTGTTGATGTAAAAATCAAGTCCAACGCCTCATGATCCTCAATATTCTTCCAGGTGAGCAGCACACATACAAGTGCTTGTCCTGCCCCTTCACTTCTATGACCATCAGCCAGCTGAAGGAGCACTCTCTGAGAGACCACGGTGAAGTCTTGACCCTTCCCAAACTCCGAGCAGCCAACCAGGCTGCGCATGCCACCCTCAGGCCCCCCCGACCGGCCAGTAATCCAGAACAGACTCCCATAGCACCTGATGGTATGAGATCATGCGTAATCTTCATTAAGCATTGTTTTCTTCGGTTTGTCTCTGGGTAAAAGGAACAAATTATAATATTTTATCTAGTGAGATTTATAGGTGCTGGTAAGCAGCATGCTCCTGGCTCACCACAGTCGACTACAGCATTTTCCAGCTTTGAATCTTACATTTAATGAAATTCACTGCAAAGAAGTTATATAGAAAACTGCAGGAGCTCATGTGTAATGTTTTTTTTTTTATAGTCAAATAGGAGTCAGCATGAAGTAGCTGTCACTGAGGGTGTATGCATTTAACTGTATAACTGGTTGCCAGGGTAATCTCAGGTGTCTATATGGGGTATCATTGGGAAACAACCTCTCACACCCAATCACGTCTGTCGAAACACACATTTCAGTCACTTGAATGTCACGATCCTCCCATCCCCGAAGTATCAGACATTCTCAATGTATGCTTGGATATGCAGGCAGGAAAGTGCCGTCACATTGAGGGGGAATAGTGTTAATAAAATTAAGCGGGGATGCCTAACAAGCATAGCCATCTGTAGAAGTGAGTCTGGTATTCGTGAGTCATGCATTCATGTTGGAGAAATGCTTTAATGTAGTACTGTGGCTGTTTAGATTTGACTACGTAAGACACTGTTTTTCCACAGAATATGTTCAGACGGGGACGCGCCGTGACTCTAGGCTGGTGTAGAAGTAAACCCCTTGATGTAATCCCATGTTTGAGGTGTTATAGTGGCTTTGCAGCGGCTGCTTTAGCTTGCAGACTGTTCTTGGCAGCAGCTGTCACCTTGCTGCTGGAGCTGTGGAATCTTCCCTGGAGCTGAAGCGGGGCAGCATTCCTCAATGCACCATCCACCACTGTCAGCTGTGCCCCACCAAGACAAATGAAGCATTGAGAGAGCAGGGCTGACATATTGAATGTCTCTTTACTGAGCCAAACTAGCTACCTTCAGCTGAATGTCTGAAATTCAAACAGAGGGAGTTTGTCTTGTTGGCAGGGTGTCTTGAAAAAGATTTCCATTTGATCGCCCGTTATTAGCGGCAATGTTTACTTGAATTTCTTGGAAAATTCCTCTTAACAGTTGTACCTGGCAGAATTATGAAAATAAAACCAAAAGGTCTTTGAAATCCAGCCTCATCATCGCTTTTAGCAAAATGGCAGAGCAGGCGTATTAGTTTGATCCACACCATATCTCGGTGACTACTAAACTGCTATACACGCTCATCATCCCCGCAGGATGTATAATTAATAGCTTTAGGAACTCTATAAAGCAAAGGATTAGGTTAAATTTTTCCTGTGCTTTAGTTTATGACCAAATACCTGCAAAGCGAGTGAGTTTCTAAAGGTTTCAGCTGTACTTACAATGTGTGTTAGCTTGCAGGTAACTCCTTTATGACTTCCGTGTTAGTTTTTCCAATTTGAGGCCGACAGCTTGGCAGTTAGTGTAGACAGCCGCTATCGTAAGGTTTTCTCCTCCTTTCCCTTAACTTTCCCACACAGGTATTCCATCTCTAATGCAGTACAATAAATAGTTTTAGCCCTTAATGAACAATTTAAGAAGCGACGTCCCCACCTAACTACAGAATCTGCTCTTCATCTTCCGTCTCATCTCCATACCTCCTCCACATCGCGGAGAAGATATTACAGGAATTAATCAAGCGTGGCGCTGTTTAATTTAATAGAGCTCTTCCGTCTCCTCTGCCTAAGTCAAAAAATGGATCTCAAGAATTTTGTAACAGCAAAGTTTCAAAGAAAAGTTGTTGAGTTTTTTTTTTTCCCCATTCCCTGCTTGCTTTCGCCTACTCTTAGTGCTGAATGAGGTATTTTTCGCACGGAGAGATACTCTGTTAGTGTCACTGTAGTTTATTTATTGATGTGTTGGAGGCTCAAACTAGGACGAGAATATGAGCCGGCTCGATGATATTATAGAGGAGGGAAAGAGGCAGGGTACAAAATGACAACAGTCACAGTTACACTTCGGCGGGGGTGTGAGGGACATTTGGTGTAAGCACATCTGAACACCTCTTCTTTACAGAGGCATGAATCATATATGGCCCTTTTATTCAACGTTATGTATTCTTTCTATCCACTTACTGAAGACTTTATTAGGACCACGTACCTTTTCGTATGTGTATCTAAACAGACACTTATTTTCCAGCAGTGTAGTAGCACAATCTTGCTGATACACGTTAGAAGCTTGTGTTAGTGGCATAATTGTCAGTTCCAGACGGGCTGTGTTTTCGAAGCTGCTGATCTCATGAGATTTTTACACAGTCTCTTAGAGTTCACTACTGAGCACCTCGATGGCAGTCGGATATTGTTTGAATGCTACAGCCTATCGGAGGACCGTCGCTGACCTCACACATCCCTTTATGATACAGTTAACCCTCTAATAGCGACATTTAAGCATAGTAAGTAAGTAAGTAAGTAAAAGATTGCACACTGGTTTCATTAAAATGACACAACCGTGCTCCTCGGTGACACCCCCCCAGTCACCAGATCCGAGTCTAACACCTTTGGTATGTGGCGTAAAGTGTGGTTCATAGCATGCAGCTGACAAATCTGCGGAAATTATGCGAAGCAATCATGTCGGCGTGGAGGAGAATCTCAAAGGAAAGTTTCCAGCATTTGTGGAATCTGTGCTGCAAATAACTGAGGGTCTGTCGAGAGCAAATCGAAGCTTTTCCCAGTGTTAGTTATGGCGCTCATAATAAATTCCCTGGTGTAATGTTTACTCTAAAAAAAATTTAATGTTAATGAAATGTAATCAGACTTCTTACATAAACTGAACAAAACTGGGAGATCAATTGATCCAAGTAGATAAAGTAGGTTAAACTCCACCCTGCTGTGCAAAAAAATTCATCAGCTCGACAACTTCACCGTGCGCTGGAGTCAGTCGGTGACTGATGATGATGATGATGATGATGAGTTGTGGTTGGAGGGGTTACTTGGTGAGGGAAGAAAATAATCAAGTCCTGCCACCTTGTATACAAATCCTGTCCTATGGTAAAACATAGAACATCTAAAGATAAAACGTCAGTGTAAAAAGCGATCTTACTTGCCAGACGTTACATTTTCCCCATGTCCGCATACACTGCGTCACCTTTTATTAAACCCTGAGGTTGTCTAAACGCCTCCGCCTCTCCCTCAGATCCGTCATACCTGGAGCCAGTGGATGTTCGTCAGCAGCTCAGTCATTACCAGCTGGCCTCCCGCAGTCAAATGTCTTCCAGCTCGACACCTGGTGGCTCAACGGTGGCCGACAATCGTCCTGAGAATATCCTCACGTGCGAGTTCTGTGAGTTCAGCTCCGGATACATGCAGAGTCTACGGCGTCACTACAGGGACCGTCACGGTGGCAAGAAGCTCTTCAAGTGCAAAGACTGTTCCTTTTTCACCTGCTACAAGTAAGTGAAAAACAAAATTTAACAGAGAAACGTAGAAAGATGTGCACACGTTGCACTTAGTATTGGCACATTTGCAGGTGCTCATTTAACTTCATAAAGTCTGAACCGTCAAATAATTGCCTGAAAATTCACTTTTTTTTTGGAAACTGGAGTGTTTACTGAAGTTTCTGACTATTTTTTTTTTTTTTAAAGAAATTAAATATTTGCATATATGAGTTTTAATTTCCATCATTTTTTGCCACAGTTGGCGCTTTTGTGCAGTTTACTGCTTAAAAACATATTCTACAATGTATTCAGCTTTTTCAGGAAAACAAAAATCTCACTTTCGTCTTAATTCACAAAAACTCTCGGATCAAATATGAAAACCTTACAGGGTCTGTCTGTCTTTTAATCTGCCTCAGGAATACCTTCACCATGCACGTAGAGGCGGGTCACTACAACAACATGCCAGAGGACCTCGCTAAAGACCTGCGCTGCCCTCTCTGCCTCTACCACACCAAACGCAAGAGCAACATGATCGACCACATTGTTCTGCACAGAGGTACGCTGCCTTCAAAATGGAACCGGCCACATAGCATGTTTTTCTGTTTTTTTACAAGTCAACTTTATTGGTGGGTCATGCTGTGGGAGACTGGTTTTCAATGCTGTGGCTCAGGTGGTAGAATTAACCTCAGGGTCAAAGGGTCAGTCCGCGTGAATATTGGTTTTTTTTCTAGCACTTACCATTTAGGAGTGAAACCAGCTACAAAAGGAAAGGCGTGTGTTGTGGTGAGATCTGAAGACCTTTGGTGTCGGCGCTGCGGCCAGTTTGGCGAATGTTTGCTAGCTCTTGAGTTGTTCTTTAGCTCTTGTTCTTTCTGTGCAGTAAACAGACATGAGCCATCAGAGATATCAATCATCTTATATAACTGCCGGCAAGACCGAAAAACAGTGCATTTTCTAAAATGTCAAAACATTCCTTTTACAGCAAACACCATTAGATTCAAAGTCGGCGTCATACTGCCTGTGCTGGCATTTGCAGTGTTCAACATGAGGGAGACGGTTAAATGATATTTGAGTCAGGACTACTACAGTCAAAGGAAGATTGTTATTTCCATCTGCTGTAATTTATACTTGGCGGTATGCCTCGGCTGTGGAGTAGGACAGCACAGATCCCCCGTGCAGGGGAGAGCAGGCGTTAGCGTCTGTAGATATGACACTGATGAGAGACCCAACATGAAAGGAGCTGGTGTGGAGGTGGGTTGCAGCCACAGCGAATTGTAGGCAGGCTAAAGCGGCTTAAATAAACACGCCCCATGTCAGATTTGCCAATCTGATACATAGAGGTTTCTCATCTGAGCCGTCAGCTGATGTGGGCTAGCACTGTGGTCAGCTGATCTGCCGGAACTGCAGCTGAGCTCGGCTTGATGGACAAGGCAAACATTTAAATTTCTCCTGACAAGAATGTTTTTCATGTATTTTTATCACGAGGAATAAAGACACACCAGTAAAAGTAACGGTAACACAAGCGATACCAACGGTCTTTACATGTTATGTGGAGCGTTTTTCTGTAAATGAAAGCGTTTAAAGTGACAGATAACAAAAGCAAGCAAAGAAAGTGCGACTGCATTTATAGTGTTCGGGTACTTTTTATGATAGAAAGCTTTTACCATCCACTACCTGTATTTCCTCCTTACTTTCTCCCCGTCACTCTCTCCTCTCACTCCACCAGAGGAGCGCGTGGCTCCATTGGAGGTCAGCCGCTCCAAGCTGTCGCGTCACCTTCAGGGCCTGGTTTTCCGTTGTCACAAATGCACCTTCACATGCTCCAGTGACCAGGCCCTGCAGCTGCACCTGCAAAAGCACGCTGAGATCAAGCCCTACCAGTGCCAGCTCTGCTATTATGACACCAATAGACGGATCCAGCTAGAGGACCATCTACGCCTTGAGCACAAGGTCGGTTGGAGTTCACGTATAATGGTGTGGTGTTCAAGTAAATTCAAACTAGTAGTTCTGAATCGTGGTGTCGTTTGGCAGACGAGAGAGTCTTGCTTTTCACTGTAAGAGTGTCTTAATAAACATGTTTGTATTTAATTATTGCTCTTCTCACTTGGTGTAACGTGAGATGTTCATCACTGAAACACTGAATAGTCTTACTCGCTCTCAATGTGTAAAGACGGAAAATCTAGTATTATAAAAACATTACACACAAACACACATTCATTTTTTTAAATATTAGCATTACATTTAAAGAAATTAAGCATTTAAAAAACACATTAAGCATTTAAAATACAGATTGTTATTTGGCAAGAAAAGGAGTTTCACGTTAACGCACCAAAATCCAGTGGAAATGGTACTTACAGTACAATAAAGCAACAGATCAGGGGAACACTGTACAGTTGGCAGTTTTCTGGACCCCAGGCAGTGTTGCATAAAAGTACTGTACCTCCTAAAGGGAGGAAATGAGCAAAATACTGCATTGCTTTGTCTTTTTCTTTTTTCAAAGCACGAGTAATTTGTAAAACATTTACAAACGTACTTTTAAGTAACAAGAAGCACTCTCGAGAGCACAAACTACCACCAAGGCAGCTCGCTCAAGGCAGTATTTACTTTTAAGGGAGTACTGTTGTATTTTTTATATACTCATTCTGTTTTCTTTGTTCTTTTTAAATGTACGTTAAGACGTTTGTAGTGCAGTAAAAATCAGAAAAGGGCAACTTGACAGACGTTTACTTTGATTACACAAACACGTGTAGGAGTAGGTAATGGTAATAAGTATTGATTTGTAAATAACTGGGCATGAATAAATTGAGCTTATTACATAATATTATGCTACAGTATATATTTCTAACCAACTAGGCAGCTCCTTCTCTTTCTAAAAATGGTATCTATATATGTACCATATTTTAGGGTCATATTGAAAGAAAGGCGGAAATGTAAAATGAAATGCCAGTGTCATTGCCAATACATTGCCTTTGTTTGTAATGTTGCCAATACAAGTAAAGGCAATAAGCACAATTTTAAAAATAAAAAATGCATTTTATGAAAGTTTGACCTCGAGAAGAGGTCAGAGGTCAAGGTTACGTCATATTTAGAATCCCCATAGATCTTTACCTTTATGCCTATATTTGCACACAGGTTTAAATAGCTCTATATAGCATTGTTGACACGTTGTTAGCAAGTTGACCTTCAGATCAAGCCTTTGACCTTGAAGGAGAGGTCAGAGGTCAAATGTAACACAATGTTTTAAATCTTTATACAGTACTTTCTATACGTTGACAATACTCAGCACACTTGTAAGAATCAGAGTTTCTGAGTCGTAAAGCTTTTTCTGAGTTTTCAACCAATAATGAAGTTGACCTCGGTGTATGTAACCCAGATTTTAATGGATATTTAACATTCAGTTTTACCAGAATTTATTCAGAACTGTTGGAGCTACTGTATCGTGTTTACAGGCAGAATGACAGGAACGCAGGCAAGCGAATAACAAAATATAACCTCCTCGTCAGAGGTAAGAAGTAACAACCTCAAGGCTGTCAGTGAGCGCGGCCGTCAGACTAGATGTATACCTCCTTTTTTTTTTTTTTTTTCCCTCCCTCTGACTATGTAATGATAAATCACATTTAAATTGGAACAACAATAATCAGTCCCCATTAGCATATATTTGTGGTATTTGAAAAGTTGCACCGGGAATAAATAGGAAAGTCTTTACTGTTTACTTGAGTGTTGTAGGTTAACCTTATTAAGAGCAGGCAACTCACTGCTAAGCATTTTTTTTTATATAACTAATCAAATGACCAAAAAAAAAAAGAGCCACATTTTTCCAAATAGTAGCTCAGCATGGGGTAAAATTTGTAAAGAGGCTGCTCTGGGTTTGACATTAAAATCTGCTCATTTTAAGGTAGAAAAAAACTGCCTCAGTGATTCTGCTGACATTTGTTACGCCTGCGATTTTATTCATTTATTTTTACATGAAACCTTAGTTGGTCATAAACTAGAGGATTGGAGTGTCTGCAATTCGAATAAAAATATGTAGATGCTCTCATATTATCAATAGGCTCCATTTCAAAGTCTCCCTTTATCTATCAAGGTGTAACAAAACTAAAGAAGGGCAGTGCATTGATACATTGTGTAGGTGTCATATTGCTACAGTTTCAATATATTCTTACAAATCAGCCCAGGAGAGGAAAAAGAGTTCATCTGTTACTCTCTCTTAATAGGGATAAGATGATGAGATGATGTGCGATGGTAGGTGGAAAGAGCTTTAAAGGGCACCCTCTTAAGTTCTTTTTCAACCTTTACCTGAGATTTCACCCAGTGCTTGTTGGGATAAAGTCAAACCCAGCTTTTAGTTGAAAAACAATTTGCTTGCTTCAGAGCCATGATTTTCACATATAATTTATAATCATATCTCTTTGATTAAACCGTGCGATGCTCTTTTTATCAGACGCCTATAAATACTTTTTTGGGGTTGACGTTTGCGATAGTTTTATTTACAATGGAAGAGGTCAGTACGACCTTTTTTCCCCTGCCTCTTCACTGGTTGTTGTGTGTTTAACCTATATATAAAAAGTCAGTTTTGAGTTTTTCTATGAATTTATATGAATTCAGAGCTATTTCAGATCATCTTTGTTTTGTTTTTTCCTGTTTCAGATTAATGGTAGTTCTGAAAAACTTTCAGACTGTTAGAAGGAAGCATGACAGATCAGGTTTCTTCCTGGGTGAGGCAGCAGGCTAAAGCTTATTCATGCTAAAGGATGATGTGAGTTGAGGTTTGGAGGGTTGCTGTTCCGTGTCTTCAGGGAGTATGGGAGGAGGAAATTACTCAGAAAGTATGAGATAATAGGTGACAAGATGAATGAGATATTGGAACAAGTTTCCTTCCTTTGTTAAATGTTCTATTTTAGATTATCTGAGTTTGTCAACTAGAGATACAAAAATCTCCTTGCATAATTCTTGCGAATCAGACGGAACTTTGACTGAGAAGTAGAGCGTTCAGCAAAAGCTACAACTGTTTAAAAAAAGACAGGCGTTCACCTGCTAAGGTCTTACAAAAACCAGACATTTCAGTTGTTTGAGCACTTTGGTCTATAAATAACCACCAAAACTCACTTTGACTGATACCAGGAATTTCTGTGCTTGTGCTAAAAATATACCGCTTTCACCATGACTGTCGTATCCCATACAGGCAGGATGTGGACTTGTGTTACAGTGAATGAATATAGGTCAGAGAAACATAGCTGCTGGAGGAAAAATTGCATCAAAAACCAAATCCAAGCAGAAACAGTTAGCTTTGTGGTCTCAACCCAGATCTGGAATTTCTAACAGGTTTTCATTTTCCTGCTTAAAATCAAACAAACAAAGAAGGCCAAACATGCACATTCTGATGTTGTCAAAGCCTGGAAAGTTTCAACTCTGATTTTGGGGAGCAAGCAGGGGGAGCTCCTTGAAATAAACCCTGGCTGACGAACACCACACTAACCTGAAAAACACACATCTCCTGTGTCCGATTAGGTAATCCGCAACTTTGAACTGATGGGCCGGGTCAACCTGGACCAGCTGGACATGATAAAGGATCAAGGCAGCAGTGCTGAGGAGGAGGAGGAGGAGAGAGAAACTATGGAGATGGTGTCAGATGGAAAAGTGGCTCTGGAGGAGGAAGAGGAGGAAGCGGAGGAGGAGAATGACGATAATGATGTGGGAATGGAAATCATTGAGAACATGGTGGAGGGCCAGACAGAGATGGACGATGAAGAGATGGAGGAAAACGTCAAAGACGAAGACGATGAGGTGGAAGAAGTGGAGGATGAGGAGGACGAAGAGGAAGTCCAGGAAGTGGGGGAAGGGAAGCCTGCCCCTCAAGGTAACGTCATATCCAAAAAACTGTTATTTTACGACTGGCCTGTCAAATCCAAAACTCTATATTATGACTTTAAAAAACAAACAAACTAGACTATAAAAGCGGAATAGACTCTTTGACGAAGATTACTGGGGACCACAGTGCAAGGGATTATGTGAAGTATAGCTGACCTATGTTTGTGCTATACATTATCTCCTGTGTCGCTCTTTGATCTCAGTAAATATGCCCATAAGTAGGACATGCAACAATATTCTGGAAGTATGATTTATCTCAATTCCATAACATTTATCTCTTTGTCAATTATTCATGTTTATGTTCTTTATTTGTAGTCCAGCTTTCAGAAACCAGATTGTCATTCTGAGCTGATTTTCTTATTTTATCATTTTAGCTTCTATTTTGCTGTACTTAACTATATTGGTATGTCTGCAAAAAGTACATTAAGTATGGAAAAAAAATCTGATCAATCTGTAGGTATGGGGATGTGGAGGCTTGTTTTTAAACATGTGTGAATTTGCTGTATTCTGAAACTCTATTTCCCAGAAGTCCTTGCATCTCCCATCAGCAACAGCAGCAGCAACAGCTCTGGGCCAAGCAGTGCAGAGAAGCGTATTCCATGCGAGTTCTGCGGCCGCTGCTTCACAAACAGCCTCGAATGGGAACGACATGTCCTTCGACATGGCATGTAAGTCTATTTTTTTTTTCCTCTCTCTCTTCTTCGTAACTGTCTCTTTGTGTGTGAGCCTGCATACTTTCCCTACCCAGTCAGCTCTTCCAGCCTACTTTTAAATGCCCTCTGTGGCCCTTTTTAGCCATTTCTCTGCTGTCATTTATGTACAAAAAAAATCTGCATTCAGTTCAACTGATGAAAGGTTGTGCTGATACAAAACCTAAGGAAAAAGTTGACAAATCATTCGAGAGTTAAGATGTTTGTTGACATGGTTGACATGAATTGATGAAAATGAGGTTTTTCCATATTTTGTCTTTGGTGTGCAGCTGTGGAGAAACGTGACTTTGGTAAAGCACCAGGTGCATCCTTTTCAAAGATGTTTGCATTCAAGCGTTAATGTTACTTAAGGTCAACCCAAACCTGTCTCAGCAAATGGCTGCCTCTCCCTGTGTTCTGCTGGAGCTCTTCATCTTACATCTGTAGCTGCCCAGCAATTGCTTTGAATTGTTTTTGTTCTTGGAGAGCAGTTGCATGCGTTTGTGGAGACTGACTTTCGATTTCAAGGCAGTTGCACCGATGGGATGGGAGGCAACCTGTCTTGTTTGCAAATAATTGCCATCTAACTTATGAATGCAGAAATATTGCCTACAAATTGCAATCAATCTGAGTTCATCTGCACAGAATTCAACTCATGAACTGTTTGCCAATATTCATATACTGTATGACAAACGTTGCTTAGTACCTATTTCAGTCTGCAGTTAAATTGCTTTCTTGCAGCAACTATGTCACTATTTGTGAAGCTATATCTGAATTAAATCTGAGGATCTGGCTAAAGTCTGAATGTAACTAAATGCAAGAAGCCAATTCTGTTCATATAGAGTGTTTTCAGTGGGAGAAAATTTTCATTACTTATCCAAGTGACATCTTCAGTCTCAGTTGACTGCAAGTTTCTCCAAACTTACAAACAGTACTTTTGCATAACGACTGAAACCAGCACCACTGCTTAACACTGAGCCACAAGATCAGTTTCATGACCGTTCCCCAACTCTCTGTGAATCAGACACATGGTCATTGTTCAATGGTCATGACAATTTGTATAATAACTGATCAAAAACCAATCTCTGGCTCCAGATGAACAGAATCAACTTCCTAGGATTTCCTTACTGGAATCAAGACTCATTTGCAGAGGAATCTCTGAATTTTCTATTATCAAATCTGTCAAATCTATGGTGTTCTGGCTGGAGTCTGAATGTTTACCACCACCTAGATGCACTAAAATTGTTATAAATACAACAACTGACTGCAAGTGGTCACAAACGGGGGCCTTGTCTTTTGAGTCATTTCAAAGTTCCTTGCAAACAGTCGCAATAATTTTGGTTGTGCCACAGTCACAAACTACTGTTTTCCATAATATGACTGTAGTGTAACTGAGATATGTTACCACTTTTGCTGCTAGTGTCATTGTCGGTGCACACCACTTTGTTTAATTGCTGTATTTTTTGCAAACTCACACACTCATTGATGTTTTTCTGTGCATTGTTCCTCTGGCTTTAGGATGGTTAACAACAGTCGACTGGACACCAGCACCACTTCAGCAATAGAGGCCTCAGCTTCATCTTCCACCAGCTCCTCTGTGTTTGCAGACACAAGACTGGACCTGTCCAGCAACAGAAAAGAGGACGGGAACCCCACTGATCTATCTTTGGCAAGTCAAAGCCAGTATGTGGAAGACAAAGAAAAGCTTGACACCAAAAAGGATCAACAGTTCAGCTGAAGCGATTGTGGCCTCTTGAGATGCTGTGCTAGGAAGTGATAAGATTGGGTAGGATCAGCGCCGAGTAGTGGGATCAGTAAATAAGATGTCAAAGGAAACAAAAGGTCGAAACAAAAAAAAAAAGAGTTTTTATGAGTTGGTGCATTATTAGATTTTAGATGTTACATATATAAGTATTAGGTTGTGCTGCATAAAACGGCTAAGCTCTTTAAATGGGCGGTCCCCTAGGACAGATTTTAATATATTGGTAACCAATAGTGAACAGAACTCTTTATTGCTGACATTCTGGTCAAATCCACAGTAAAAGTTCCCACCTAGATAAACTCCACTATTTATAGAGAATGTTGTCCAAAACGAGAAACTAAATTTTAGCATTTTATTATTTGAAGCACCTTTCACACTCCTCCCCTGCTGATTCAACACAGTGGTACTGAAATTTTACCTAAAACAAAAAGGCGTGAAAGCATTTACAGCTGTGACCCACTGTAGACCAAGCTTTTCTTATATTTTATCAAAATTTCAGAGGTTTATTTTATTTTTTTTTTTTTAGTGAAGTGTGTGGAAGTATTTTTGGAGAAATAGTGGCACCTTATGTATTTGAGTAAAATCACAAATCTTGTTCTCTCCCTCTGCAAATTGCCCCAACGTTTGATCGGAATTGCTATAATTTTTGGTCCCTTTAGTATTATACTATGTATAAATCTTTGGCCTGTGGCACCCTTTGCATTTTACTTCTACTCCTTTTGTTTTTTTTGGGGTTTTTTTTTATTGTCCAGAAATTCACTGTGAAAATCATAGAAATAATGGGATCGGCTTTAATCTCCTGTAAGATATTATGTTGAGTGTAGTCCGGGTTTTCCTTTGCCCTCAGCAGATCCCACAACGCCTCTCCACAGCCAGCTGATTTATTGTTTTTTTGGTCCAATAATTTTAGAATATTAAATGAAACCGTGGAACATTTTACCTTCATACTTTGAAATTCTTCCGAGTTACAGCCTCCCCAAGTACACGATGGTTGCTATTGCCACTTTCTATTTCATATTCTAGCCTTTTTGAACCCCCATAACCTGTAAGGGACAGAAGGATCTTTACAGAAGAATAAAGTTATCATTATTACTTAAATTGATTTCCATAGCATGAAGGTAAAAAAGAAAAGCAATGTATAAGTACCACTCCATTTGTCATTCACCACGATTTTGCATTGCTTCATTGAATATACTGAAGTTATTATACCAAAAAAGGCTGATTGTGAGGTGGAAGTGACTTTAACATGGATTGACCTAGTGATTTGTTTAATGTGTCATGACCTTACCTGTGTCCGTTAAGGATTAGCCTGGATTGCAACTACCAGTTTTACGATCAATGGCAACTTTTCTGAGAGACAAAGATTACACTTGTCTTTTCAATGCAAAATGTGTAATCAGGTGTGCCTGAAATCCCGCTCTCTCCTCGTCCTTTGCGGAGGAGTAAGAGTCCACGCCTCCGCCGAGATCAGGAGGTTCTAACCGTATTGGAGTGGTCTGGTTCACTGGATTACACTGTGCACGGGGGATCGGACCACGCCAAGTGTCAACCCACCACAGCTGTGTTTCAAAACCAGTGCACAAGTGCCTTAAAATGCAGCTCCCCTTACGGCCGCTATATGGCTTTTGATTGCTTTAACAGTAATAAGGAAAACACCAAACGTCCCTCTAAAATTTCAAGTTAAAGTTGTGTGTTTTTCCGCAAGAATTTGCTCTATATGAATCTATTCCAATGTGTGCCTTATTGGCAATAATTAAGATCAGATCAGATCGAGTTAAATTTATCTTTATTGTAATTGCACAGAGCAAGTACCAGAAAAGTAAAATGTGATTTATCATGTAGCGCAAAGATATTGAGACTTTTAGCGTAACCAGATTACCAAAAAAAACCTATTCTAATCTAATCCGCCAGATATAGTTTTAGTCACTCAACTATATAGTGCATTTTATTTCTTTTGACCTCCCCGATCCACTGTAAGCACATGGGATTTAATTAGTTATGCTCACATTATTGAGAGTTCGATAAGGAGGATGGTGTGTATATAGAAGGAAAAGCTGCTTTTGATTATTTTTGAGTGTTTGTTTCATGTTTTCGCACCACAAATGATATCCCGGGCTAAACTGAGTATGTTTGCAGCCTTCTTTGTTTCTTTGAAAAATGTCTGGACCTTTCACTGTCACCTCTGTTGATTAGATTATGGAAAGGTTGCTCTACTGTATTTGTATGTGCTTGCGTTGAGCATTCAAACATAGGCTTTGAAATGTCTCTTCAGAAACACATGGCTGAGGCTAAGGGAATGGCCCTGTTTTGCTATAGTCTCCGGCCCAGTTTTAAAAAAATACAATGAAAAGACAAGTGTAACCTGAGCAGGAAGCTCTGAAAACATTTGTTTCTACGTGTATAGGAAAAATCTATAGGAAAAATATGAGACAATGTTAAAGATTCACTGTTTTTAAAGGTCTCAAATTCCCTGATCTTAAAGACCTCTGGAATTTTTTTTTTCTGTTTTGACGCACCTGTCATAGTCTGCATTTGTGTGCTTCTTGTTAGACAAAGCTGTTATATAATTGTTAATATTGACAAAAGGCAGAGATTGTATTTGTTGGAAGCTGCTGCTTGAATGCCCATAAGCCTTATGAGAAGTGAATAGCAATGAAGTCAAATTTGCATCCAACTCCAATAAGACCAGCAAGAACAATTAAACAGTCTGGAGAGGGAAAAAAAGAATGGCTAATAACTCCAATGTTAAGAGGAACACGTAATAAAGCAATGTGTTCTTGGTACCAAAATATTTACCACGCCTGATGTGTTTGCTGCTGGAATCGGCTTTCATAAGCATTGAACTGTTGATGGAAATGGCAAATCTGGGTTTGAACCATAGACTTGTTCTATGGGTTGAACTTGGACGAAGTACATGTTTGCAGCCATGTATAGACAACAAAACTACTCGTTAAGTGTTTTGAACTGTGGTGTTTCAGAAAGGATAACTTAACCCTTTTTTTTCTTTAAGTGTTGACTCTTTTTTTTTTTTTTTTTTAAAGGGAAAAAAATAAATCTAAAGATCATAGCTAACCCTTGGGGGGCTTTGAGTCCCCAATCGAACATTATTATCCTGTTGTGCAATGTCTGGTTCCAATGGAAATGCATCCCTATTTTGTATCGTAATGGGAATGAGCAGATAGGAAGCACAGTGTGGTTGTACAATAGTAAACATAAAGGAAATTAATGCAATTCTCTACTGATTGATGGCCAGGGCTTTTACTGTTGAGGAAGAGACAAGTAAAGAATAGTTTGCTTTGGGAGCATTTACCTAAACTGTTCTATTTCTGGGCTTGACCATCATCAACATCTGGATTCCAGTTCCTAGTGAGCCTCTTGACCTGCTCTAAGATTTAGCTTATTCTTGTCCAAGCCCAAATCTGACACACCATTATCTTCTGTCCATGGCAAGTAGGGGCACCAGCTCATGTTCTCCAAGTGTACCCTTCCATCGTCTACCCACTCAACAGTACCATAGGTGGCACTCTGAGAGTCGGACTCCCCGGTCCTTCTAATACCCTCAAACCAGTTGAGTTGGTGCTGAATCTCAAAGCCCTTTTTTTCTGTTTTACTGAACCAGCTTGTATCCTTTTTTTCTTGAAAGCAAAACTCTTTGAAAATAGTTGTTGTAGAAATAAGCTTTGTAAGGCAGCTTGTTACCCAGCTTGAAATCCCAGGGTTAAACCAGATGATAATCTGGGACAATGTGGGTGATGAAGCTGTCGACCCAAAATTGTTTGTTGTTCTGTGATCATTTTAATAGAGAAGGACTATGAATCCCTCACTGTGTGCAGTCTCTAGACTGTAATGTTCCCAGTTTACCCAAAGTTACGCCCCTGCTGACAACACACTGGATACTTGTATATATGTTTAGTTTGTTTCCAATGCATTTCTCCTTTCAGACTGTTGTCTCCATAGTTTGACACTAGAATCTCTCCTTCTTGCCTTTCCCCATATAAATCTGATTACCTGATGGTGGGTTGTGATGTTGCCTAGAATGATTGTTTACAATTTTATTCCATTTATCTCTGGATATTCTGTAAATATTGTAATTCATTGTCTTTTTTTAACTTGATAATAAAGTTATCAGATAACAGTTAATTGTTGGGTTTTTTCTATTTTTTCCAATTTTCCTTGCTTAGCACAAAGGTTTAGTTAAAATACAGAGCTGTGGAACTTGAACTAAAAACAACTTTATTAGTTTTGTACATTTGACTTGATATGTTTGATAATGTTTTTTGGAGCTATTTAAATCAGAGAATTGTGCTTTATTTATTAAAGTTTAAAGTAAGTATGCAAATGGACAATAGGGATTAAGTGAATCCAAAGGAACTACAAAGAAAATTTTGTTTCCCTAATACAGTCTCCTTCAACTATTTTGATTTAAAGGTGTTAAAGTGACTGAAGTGCAGACCTTCAGCTTTAATTCATGGGAAGGTTTTACGAAGGTTTTTCATTAACTGTTATTATCATTTATACAGTCCCCCATTTTCAGATGCTCAAAAGTAATTGGAAAAAACAAAAAGCTCCAAAAACAATCTGAATATTTATTACTTGGTTGAGAATCCTTTGCAGTCTAAGGATTCTCAACCTGCCTGAATTCTAGAACCTATGGACACCAAAATCCCTGAAGTTGCTGCTTGTATGTGGGACATCCTGCAATCGTTGTCTCCAGAAACTAAAAAGCTGCTCTGTTGGGTTGAGATCAGGTGACTGACTCAGCCATTGAAGAATATCCCATTTCTTTGCCTTGGGAAACTCTCGGGTTGCTTTTGCAGCTTGCCTTGGGTCATCCTTCACTTACACTGTGAAGTGTTGTCTGATCAGTTTTGCAGCATTCATTTGAACCTAGCAGAGCCTAGCCCTGTACACTTCAGAGTTCATCTTGCTGTTTCTATCAGCTTTCACATCATTAGTAAACACGAGTGACCCACTTTTGTTGGCTGCCAGAGTGCCTATGCCATAATATTGCCTCCAACATGTTTGACAGATAATGTAATATGCTTTGGATCATAAGCATTTCACTCTTCCTCCATACTTTTCCTCTTCCCATCATTCAAGGGCATGTCCATCTTGGTTTCATGAAGTCTTTTTAGTTAACCAAAGAAAGAATTCTGCGATCATCCCACTTCACTTGTCTCCTGTGCTTTTCCAGCCCTTTTTGGTGTTGCTGATCTAGCATTCTTTTCCTCCTTATTTTATTTTTTGCACAGGATTTATTGTAATAGGCTGCATGCTGCCATCAGCCCCGGCTGTGTGCTTAGGGATAATTAGCAAAACTTGGCACAACTACAGTACATGCTGCACTGAAATAGTGAAGATTGTTTAAAAAATGCAGTGGCTATGTCAGCATCATCACTGTGTGCATTTTAGCTTACACTGCGTGTTGGCTTTATCTGACGGTACCAGCCACCACCCAGATCCGGAAACCACCAGCAGTAGACATTTCACTTGCTCAGATGGAAGACTGTGTTTGGATTCTTTGTTCACACATCTGGTGAATTATGATTCCAGTTATATTCTGTACTTTGTAAAACTTTAATGGTTGGCACTTAACTTTAGAGCAATGTACTCAGCAATGTTTTGGATTTCCAGTGTAACACATCTCCCCAGTACCAGCCAATAACAGTGCCTACACCTTTTTCACAGGAAATAGCTTTGGGCTGAGAAGGCATCTCAGTGGCCTTCAGTCTGTGTTCCACCCTCTCTCTCTCTCTCTCTCTCTCTCTCTCTCTCTCTCTCTCTCTCTCTCTCTCTCTCTCTGTGTCTCTACACCACTCCACACCCTCCAACAGCTCCGCTGACCAAAACCACAGATTCCTGCAAATACCAGTTGTGTCTGTTGTGTACTTGTGTGAGTCCTTGTGTCTGTTTATTGCACATGCATGAAATGCTGCAGCTCTGGATGTCACAAGTCACCGACACCAAAGGTACATTTAGCTACGCTTTCATGTTCCACGAGCTCCTCATTTTCTCACCATTACGCTGGACCAAGAGGCACCACTCTGACTACTCCATTATCGCTGTCTTCCTCCAGAAAGCCTTTATTTTGCCGCATTTCCTCTCCTGCCTGCAACGTCTTGATTTCACATGTCTAACATCATCTCTTAAAAATATCTTGAAGTCACCAGGGATCAGACTGTAATCTCTGTGGCTCTTCACTTCAGAGGGGGGCTGACGGCAGACTGACGACCCCTGGAGACAGGAGCAAGAGTCACAGCCACAGTGGGAGAGGGGAAAGGAGGACACTATTGTTTCTCGTGCGGCCGCTGCTGAGTGGAGCAACATAAGGAATGCCTGATGAGCGCTCGGGCCAAGGCAGGCGAGGGCACTGCCCCCGTCGTAATAACTGGATGATAGAGGGAGAGGATTGAGTGGAGAGAAAGAGGAGGGGAAGGCAGGATACAAGGAAGGCAGAAGGACAAAGGCAGTTGAGAGGAGTGGTAGATAAGGACAGACAGAGTCATACAAACAGTCATTGCAGGTAAGAGGGAGCGATATAAGAATAAGGGCGAAATGACCTGGGGAAGAGACCCCATCGGCCTCCAGCATATCATCTTTGCACTCAACAGTCCTGTTTAAAGTCAGGGCTGGGCAGCTGGACGATAGAAGCCAATAAAACCTCTGAATGCTGAGTGCTGGATGGGTGATATTGAAATTCCTCTATGCATGCCAGAAGGACCTGGGATTGTTGAAAGGTTGATAACGGAATAAACTGCCAGCTCATGTTTACTAAGGAGAGAGAGTTTTTCCTAAAACGTCAGTCTTGAGACAAATGTAATGAACAAGCAGCAAAAACATTCAAGTAATGCATTGCATGTCAGTGGTTACATACTGCAAGCCTTCGCATCTGCTCAGATGATGCTGTCCCTGCTTTGAAAACAATTTGCATCTAATTTGAAGAGGTTAGTACTGTAGAATACGAGTGTATGCAACAGGCTACAATGACCTTTGAAGGATTAAATTGAAGATATAGGCCTTTTTGACTTGTTATAATGGCTTACTTGGTTACTTAGTTTGTTACTATTTTAATTTCATGTGTTTGTCCTGTGTTGACAAGGCAAAATGCATACCATGAAAAAAGAGCTGTTAACACTATTGCACTGAAAATTGTTTTTGTGTCTATTGAACTATCCCTCATTTATATTCATATTTTACAAGGAAAATGGGAAATAAATGCAGCAATTTATTGAAACATATGCAGACATAACCAGCAGTAAAGTATATGAGACGAAAACTGAGTTTGTAAAATAAAACCTTGAAAGTCAATATTTGGTATGACTGCCTCTTTCTTCAACAAAGCCAGAACTTAGGCAGGCTTTCTTGAAGTAGCCTTCAGGAATCGCTCTCCCGGCTTCTTGAAGGACACTCAAAGCTCTTCTTTGATCATAGTCATGCTGAAAAATGAAGCCTGCTGAATGAATGCTTTCCAGATGGTATTGCACAGTGGATCAAAATCTGGTGGTGCTTATCTGTGTTCACATTCAATTCATCAATTTTGACAGATGGTTGTAGATACTCTCTCCTATATTCTGTTGCAGCTGATTTTCAGTTCGGTCCAGTCTTTTCTCCCTCTTTCCTGATGAGGCTTCAGTGAGCAGTAGATGGATCAACAGCTATCAGACCTGTGTCAGACCTATGATTTTTACTTCCTATTTCTTAGGAACATGACTTTCAGATACTGTTCATCTGCTGATGTGTGTGTGTGGGGGGGGGGGGGGGGTATGTTTGTTTTTTCTTCCTCCACTTGTCTAGTTTCATCAAAATCTTTAAGGACACAGTGCACAGCATGCTGAGATATGCCAAGTTTTCAGCTCATAGATCTTTGGGACTCATCTCATTGGTACAGAAATATTATTTCATGCCTTTCAAACTGTGTTATCTTTGGCATTTTTTGTAGATTTAACTAAAGAAATGGGAACAAATGATGTGCTTTTGTGACAGGCTGCTAGTAATAAAGTGCCTAAAGATACAATTTAATACAATTTGCCAAGATGTCTGTTATGTGTAGAAAGACACTGTGTTCATCGCTCGAGTTAAGTGTTTTATTGTGGTTAGTGAGTCATACGTAAGTTAAGTGGTTCAAGAAACAAACAAGCAAACATTTCCCTGAAAATGGTCACGTAAAAGGACTGAACATGAGTGAAAAAGCAGCCATTGTCCAAAGAAAAACTTTAAATGACCTTCAGAAAGCCAAGACCTGCTCAAGACCACTTTGAAAAAGTACAAGAAAGTCTGGCTCTTTCGAAGCAAAATATAAACTAATGACAGGTGACTCTGGACTTTTGCGCAGTACCTTACCCTGTACTGTATTACAAATAAATGAGTAGAAAAGAAAGGAAAGTTTGCAAGCTCACCTGGGGACTAGTAGCTGGGGGAGTGGCTTTTTATGTGTATGCCCTTATGCATCACATGAAACAAAATGAATGATGAGCAGTAAAAATGTTCTTAAGTAATGTGCTTAACTGTACTGGAGAATTTCTGTTTTCTGTTAATTCACATTCATCTCCAGTTAATGCTGGATTTGCAGGTATTATAAATAGCCATAAAACATCAGCTTATAAAATATGTTTTTGCATGTTATTGAAATTATAATCCACAAGACTCTTGGCTTACTTAAGTTTTTCTGCGTCATTTTGCCGATTATACTTGTGTGCCTTCAGTTAACCAGCTCGCAGTGTTTCTGCATTGTAATACTTCATTGGAATCAAGCGTGTTGGAAAACTCATCAACGAGCACACCTGAGCATTGTGACCAATGCTCAATTTACTGCAGTACCGAAGCAATCCAGCAGGAGCGCTGTCCGTCAAGTATTTAACATAGAAGAAGAAAAGCGATACGTCATGGCGGCTGACAGTTTACGATGATTTAACGAAAACAGTAAAGACTCGTGCAAGTTGGATTTAAAGCGTTTAAACCGGACGCAGGAATAATAAAACTCCACCGACAAAATGCTAATAACTTTGAAGACCTTACAGCAGCAGACTTTCAAAATCGACATCGATGAAGAGGAGACGGTGAGAGTTAATAATCATGCATTTTGTGACAGGGGAGTGGAATGGGAGTTGAGTATGTCCTGAAATCGACATGATTTGTTTTGACCATTTCCAGTTTTGGCGTTTTATAGGCAAGTCTGGGTTATAACGTAAGATTCTTTTTGGATGCGTCTGACGTGCATTAGAAGTTCGGCTTAATGCAGATGCGCATTATTTTTAAAAACCAATCAGGAAATTGTTTTTGTTTTCAGCATTTAGCCGTAGCCCACTTAAGGCTCCAAATGTGAGTGTTACGGGGGGCGGGGTGGGGTTGACAGGTTAGCTTGAACCTTACCATTTTAGTGTTTCTCAGTCTTTTTATGTTAGCTTGTAAAACTTATTGTAATTGGAACATTTGGGTTAAGGTAAAACAAGAAAACATTGGTGCCATTTAGAGAAAGTAGTGTTATTTAAAGTAATTAAAACATGTTGTACTTGTTATTAAGCTTGTATAAACTCCCTTTTGTCTTTGGGCAAAGATATAAATCTTTGAGCTAGCGTTAGCTTTAACCGTCGGCTACTGAAGGCCGGCTGGCTACAGCACATCTCATTACATCTCATTCTAATATGATTAACTTTAGTGCAGACACTTTACTTTTACTTTCGACGTGCTTGTATGCATATTAGTCGCCAGATTATAGTTGCACTGCTTTTAAATGTATGGTTTTGCATAATCACCGATGACACAGCTGACACAGTTGGGTCACACTTTGGACTTTTACTCCTGTTAGCGTTGCAGGGCTGGACAAAATGGTGCCAGTAAAACATCTTAATGGTTTTGTTGGTAAGGGATGAAAATATGAAGTAAAAATGCATATGTTTATTTCACAGGTGAGGACATTGAAAGAGAGGATTGAGCAGGAAAAGGGGAAGGAAATCTTTTCAGTTGCCGGACAGAAACTGATTTATGCTGGTATGTTATATGCTCTTGTATCTTCTTAACTTCTTTCTTTCTTCAAGGAAATATTCATTTTTTAAAAATTACTTTATTCTTTTAGCCCTTTTTAAGCACACAGTTACAAAGTGCTTCAAAGTTTGGATAAAATCACACATTAAAGAAAAGCGTCAAACATGCCAACATTGGCTTACATTCAGTCCTACATACACACAACTCCAATAAACGCATAATGAAACATGAGTGAACATTTAAGAAAACACTAACAGTCGTTTAAACTACACTGGTCCAGAATTTAGGAGCTACAGCCTCAAAAGTATGATCACCTTGAGATTTAAAATGAGGGCGGGGAACTGTTAAAAGACCCTGATCAGATTATCGAAGAGGTTGACAGCTGTTATAAGGTCTCAGTAGTGTTGCTATATATGCAGGAGCTGATTTTTTTATTTGTATTTTTGAGTTGTAGGCTAGGGCTTTTTTTAGGTTTACAGTTCAATGAAAGACGACCATTGCAGAGCCATTGAACTGACTGAAGTTGTCCCAATTTTTGTTGCTTTTTGTATGTATGCTTTTAAACCATTATTGGTATTATTGGCTGTAGTCACACAGCCCTAATGACCAGTTAGCAACCTGCTGTCAGCGACCCACTGGTTATCCCCTGTTGCTAGGGAAAATGTGCATTCCCTGACCAGCTGTCAAGTGGTTGCAGGAAGTTACTAGTAGTGGCTATATGGAATTGGTCACAAAAAGGTATTCAGTGCTGCCCTGAAAACCTTTGAACTTTAGACACTAAAGCGTTGATTATAGTCTCAGGGTTCGCTCAGGTCCTCATGACGTTTCATTGTCACACTGTGAGTGAGAGTTGAGGGTCTGTGCGGATGTCTACATGCCTGACTGTGTCTGGTGATTAGCAAATCGTCAAAAACAGTTGGGCAATCACAGCATCGCAAGGCGACCAGGGCAGAATGAACACTAAATTTATCCATTTTGTTAAGAACCAATTTATCCATCCATGGTACCCACATCTGTACAATTCCCCTTTGAAATAATGCAAAGACGGTCACACGTGCAACAACTCGTGGAGGGAAATTGCCCTTAGCATCAATGTTGGCATTTTGAATTGAGTCGTAGAGGGCCTGTACTTCCGCTATACGTAGACCCCCAGGCAACTACTCATGTGAAATCAAGTCCTCTAGACAACCTTCAAATGGGCTTGTAAATACTATAATAGGATTAACTCACACATCTCCAGTGTGCGTGAACACATCTGTAACCTGGTCTTTACATCAGTCATGTCTTAGCAGACTGCTGCGTTTGCTTGTAGTTAATATGGAAGACAACAACTTGTCTGCAAATACACTTGATGTACAAGCTGTGTGTTAAAGAAGCTGTGCAAACTGTAAACAAAACATTCATCTTCAAACTAAAGGTTGTCTTTTGAAACACGTTGGAGTTGCAATAAAGCACTGCTTTTACTTTGAAGGTGAATGTTCTGTTTCTAACTTGTGTTGCACAATCGAGTGTTTGCGGACAACTTGGTATCTTCCATGTGAGCTTTTGGCGACCATGATAGTCGGCTAGCAAACAAAAGAATAATGAGGGTGCAGTCAGCAACCTCCAACAACCGCTCGTCAACCAGTGAATGAATACATATTTTTTTCCTAGCCTTCAAAGGGTTTCCAGGGTTACTGGCCAACCCTTTGTTGGGCTGACTAGGCTCTAGGGCTATGTGACTGAGTCCTTAATCAAGTATATTCAGGGAACCTGTTGCAATTGAAGTCACCACAAATGCTAATTTTCCTTTGTTTAAATAATTTTTGCTAGTGTCTATATTTCAAAAAGTGCAATAGAGGGAAAAGCTGCATTAAAAATATAGATTTTTGTCTCCCTCAAACTTAAGTGACACAGCTGAGCTTTTGTGTTTTTGAAAACCATCGGGGGCTCATTGTACTTTAGAAGCTTTGTCTATATAACAATACTGTATTGCCATTTAGACCTCAGGGTTTTGCTTGACCTGCTAAAAAATTCTCCGACATACATAAAGTACAAAACAAAAGCCGTGTAGCAAATCATATCATGAAGAACAAGTTGTGGTGATAAATTCAGATGATTCATCTGTTTACTGACATAGTTTGATATTATCTGTTGTTGAGGTTAAGGGAGGGAATGCCCTGAAGTTTTGACTTTTTTTTTTGTGTGTTACAGGAAAAATCCTCAGTGATGACTCACCGCTCAAAGAATACAAAATCGACGAGAAGAACTTTGTGGTCGTCATGGTGACAAAGGTTTGGAAATTAGGAATAGTTTTAGTAAATTGCAGGTGTTCTTTGTCAAGCACATCTTGTGATGTTTCTGTAGAACGCCATGTCCTTGCATATTATGAGTAAAAGCTCATACTCGACTATGATTCGGCATTTCCAACCACTTGTCTGCTATTAAATATCCTCTTCTGCACAGGAACGAGTGCTCACAGCATGATCAGTACAGTATGGATAGAAGGTCACTGTTTAGCTCTGCTGTCTATTCCACTGCATGGAAAATTAGTTGTTCCAAGCAGGGATTATCCTCAAAACGTACAAGAATTACTTTTTTACGATTTTTTTTTAAAAAAAAATTTAAATTTTTTTTAAATTTTCTTTTTTTTGGGGGGGGGGTTGTTTTTTGTTTGTTTGTTTTTTAACTCTATTGTGCTACATAATGGTCCCCTGCCTGTGAAAATGTGTCTATAAGAAATAGGCTGATTGTAGCCTTCAATAAGTTTGTAAACTCTCCAACCAAACTTAAAATAGATTAAAAAATAAAGTGCAGAAAAACATAAAACAAAAACAAAAAGTTTTAATTTGTTAATTGGCTCTTTTATCTGCACTTTCATGTGAGCTACTGTACTCTTTCTCTCTCCACTCCTGTGCTCCCTGTTTCGCAGAGAATGTGCAGTTTACACTGTGTGTCTGTAGGCCTCTAATCTTATTTGCTCAGCAGTGCAGAGTAGTCTAGAAAAAATACTGATAATAAGAAGCCAAATATTGCCCAAAATATCAGAACCCCCTCTTCTACATCACTTCACAAACTTCACACTGGAGTCCTGAGGAATACAGCCGCCACAACTGAAATAGATTGCACAGTCCAGAGCAAAAGTAGGCCCAACAAAGGTAATGAAAATCAGTTTCTCCTAATGATGAGTAATGTAAAAGTAGCACAATTACTTGGGCTCTGATTCATGTTTGAGGCTGAGTTGTAAGCCACAGAAAATGAAGGCAATGTCTTTGTGTATTTAAAACATGTTGTTGTTTTGGGTATGAGCAGGTGCTTTTACAGTTTTATACTTTGGAGAATGGTGTAGTTCCAAGTTTAAGATCCATGAGGTAAAATGCTGATTATGAGAGAGGAGCGACTGCAGTGCCAAAATTGTTGCTTATGTATCTAGAAGCTATAGGTTTATGGTATTAAAAAATGAGGGCTGTCCCAAATACCTACATCAATAGTGAAGTTTTGGGCCTTCTAAGGATTCACATAGTCACATAATCGGCTACAACCTTAGAACTTTTTATATCCAAGCAATCGTTCAGTGAGCAAATCCTTGTCTTTGGCTGGATATTTCCTGAGGCTGTCTTTTTGTTGCTCACACTGTCTGACCCATAGCAGCCCACTGAGCTTCCTAAGGAATCAGTCCCAAATTCCATGTGATGCGACAGCTGATCCAGCAGAGAGCAGCCTTAAGTAAAATACAGCCCAAATTTACCATTTTGATTACAACTAAAAGAGAAAAAAAAAAACTACAAATTTGTTTTGCAGCCTAAAAAAGCCCCCGCTGCCTCACAGCGTTCAACAGCAGTGCCTGCTCCCAGCACTACAGCTCCAGCTGCACAGTCTGATTCATCATCCACTTCAGACAAACCAGCAGAGCAATCTTCTACAGACGACAAACCAGAGGAGAGCCAGCCTTCAACAACTGAAGCATCTTCCACTTCTGTCGGGTAAAGACGGGCTGATGCTTCTCTTTAACTGTTCAGTGTGTGGCTTTGAGAAACGACTTTTAGACCTAATCCAAGGTCTCCTTCTGTTACAGACGCTCTGGAGATTCAACAAACTTAATCAGTGAAGCAGTTTCAAATCTAGGTAAGCTTGTTTTTGTGAGGTTTAGTATTCTATTGCGTTCTATTGTTGTTGGATTTCTATTTTTTCTTGTTGTTGTATTTGAGGGGAAAGATTTTATAATGGCTAAAGTAGGGCTGTTTGATATAACAATATATATCGGATGACTGTATAAAAACGTCTATCATTTCCTTTTACGCTATCGTTTGTTTCGTGGTGTCACAAAATAAACCATTTACGGCAATAATTTTTCATCGTTTTGATGGTCACTGTAGTGGCTATATTAATTTCTTAAAGTTTTCTCTTTCTCTTATATTTAATATAACCACACTACGGACGGACAAGCGCCTGTTTTTATGCGTTGTCGTTAGCAACAACAACGGTAAAACCATCGCGTGTCCGCTTTTTTATTTTCCACATAAAGCTTTCACAATAAAGTTCAAGATACTGTTGAGACTTTTCAAAATAAACTAATTCACATGAAAGAGTATGCAGTGTTTACGGATGAGAAGCAAAAAAGAGCCGCCAGGTGCTAAAAAATAAACCCTAGACTCAAACGTTGGAACGGGCTTTTCCCCGCAGCACGCCGTGCAATAAATATTCACAAAGAAAATAGCGGCTGTTACAGCTTATGTCTAAAAATGTATCGTTTCATGCATCGGTTAAAACACTCAACTCCAGGTACATGACGCGCAGCTGGAAACACTTCACGCAAGTCGAGCTGCCCGAGATTCACAGAATTTAAAATGTTAATTTTTTATTTTTTTTTATTTTATTTTTTTTAATATCGTTATCGATAGATGTCTTATATCAGGATATGAGATTTTGGTCATATCGCACTAGAGATGGCACGATACCACTTTTTTATGTCCGATACCGATACCGATATCATAAATTTGGATATCTGCCGATACCGATATGAATCCGATATAGTGTTTTTTTAATCAACAAAACTGTTTTTTTAAATATCTTGCTGCATTTTGTATAAGTTCATACTCAAGTTTAAAACAACAACTACACTAAAGCTATTCTGTTATACCTGTATGCAAAAAAAAATATTTCATAGTTCAGCAATACTGATCAATCTAATAAACTTAAACCTACACCATCCTCCCTATTCTGGTATTTTAAAGAGTACTTAGCATAAATATTAAGCAACCTAACTAATAGGGTTCCAACTCCCAGCAACAACAAAAATAAATAAATAAAAAATAGGGAACCACCCCTCACGCTCCACCTCATGATGCTTAATCGACGTAATCAACCTTAATTTGATGAAGTGTGAAAAAAAAAATGCACAGAAATCAATTATTTTTCAAGAAATATTAAATAGATTCAACATCTTTCTTCAACAAAATTGCAGACTGCACAGATGGTACCTTCCCAAAGGAAAAAGTACTATAGCTTACTAGGGTATATATATTAGACTTAATAGTCACTATATACAGTAATTGACTTCTATTCATTTTACATCAAATTAAAAGTTTGGGTGTCAGATAATTATTTATTAAAAGCTAGACATTTTAAATGAGAATAAGAAAGAAAAGTATGTCTTTGTGCCCCCTTTTCCCTGTTCATGCCCTATCGGCCCCCCTGGCTAAACTTTGCTAGATCCGCCCCTGCACAGTTACCAGCGTCAGCTACGTAGAAAAAGATCCTGGAGTAGAAAGTAATATTAAATAAATTCTAACAACAACTTATCAAGCTTAAACGTGCTGCTGTTGCTCAGCCGCTGGTTTCCTCTTTCTGGTGCAAAGTGGGCCAAAAGCAAACTAGAGTCACGGACTCGCGACAGAAAAGCCGATCAGCTGATCGTTAAGCAGTTTCATGATTGAAGTAGCAGCAGGAGAGGCAGTCGCTTGTTAAGCTTAACGCAGGAATGCTTTACAAACATTCAGAGATGGACTTACAAACTTGCTTTACTTCTCTCTGGATAACTTTGTCGGAGATGAAATGCCGGGTTGCTAGCGAAGCTCCACATGCTATCCAGACCACCGACAGGTCCCGCATGCCACAGCCGCTCTATCACGTGATGCATACTGCTCCGACGTGCTAACGTTCTGACGCGAGTTACGGCGTGTTGCAAGTTTTGTGAGGTGCTTTCGTGATATTTAATGGATCGGATTACATTTTTTATTTTTCTCCGATATCCGATCCAGTAATTTAGGTCAGTATCGGACCGATACCGATACGTAATATCGGATCGGTCCATCTCTATATCGCACAGCCCATGTCCCTGTTGAAACCGAACATATATGCAGATATTGGGTCATTACAATGTTGCACCATTGAGCAGAAGTTCCTAAGTTTACTACATTCTTCTAGAAGTGGCTGATGACGTACTAAATGTCGGAAAGCAAAACTTGACTTTCAGTTTGTAATAACGAAATGTTCCGTCTTTGTGTTTGTATCCGTACAGTGACAGGCTCTTCATATGATGCCATGGTGAATGAGATGATGCTCATGGGTTACGAGAGGGAGCAGGTGGTGGCTGCTCTGAGAGCAAGCTTTAACAACCCCGACAGAGCTATGGAATACCTCCTCACAGTAAGAGCAGTGAAATTTTTAACAGAGTATTGTATATTCAGTAACTGTGTCATAGCAAACAAACAGGTGTATGTCATCAATTTCCCCACAGGGTATCCCAAGCAGAAATCAGGGTAATGCATCAGGTCGTGATGCAGCGGCGCCTCCAGCGAGTGGAGCTCCAGCTGTACCTGCAGGCAATGCTAGTGCTCCTGCCAATACTAGGTCTTCACCAAGTGCTGGGGGAGGTAAATGGCCTTATATTGTTCTGCAGCTTCAATGAAAAAATGTTTTTCTTTGTTCTTCTTCCTGTGGCTCTTTTTTTTTTTTTTTTCCCCCCTTGTCTTTGTGTCTTTTTTCTTTCAATTTTTTGCCTGCGCTGTGTGACTCATACTTGTAGGCAATCCACTGAACTTCCTAAGAAATCAGCCCCAATTCCAGGTGATGCGACAGCTGATCCAGCAGAACGCAGCCCTTCTTCCCGCCCTGCTGCAAGAGATCGGCAGGGAAAATCCAGAGCTGCTGCAGGTGACAGGACAGAACCTTATGTGTCAAAAAATAAAAATGTTGTTGGAAACATGGATGTAGTAAAGGCTTTTAACATAATTCTTATTTAATATAATTAAGGGGTTAAAAAGTCACATTTCACTTAACAGGTCACTTGACCAGTTCATACTTCTACTTACTCAATGCAAGATTAACTGTTTTTCCAGTTTGGATAGAATACACCTTCCCTTTGGAAGGCCTGATATCAGTGTTAAGTTGATAAGCTATATCCCTTACTCTGAAGGAGGGGCTCAGAGAATCACTCTTTTATATTTAAGGAAGCATCAGACTGAATTTAAGCGTTACAACAAATAATTTAATGAAATAATTCTAATTTAGTGAAGTGGTATTTTTAACATTTTTTTTTGCGTTGCTCAGTTCAAATGTATGTATTTGCATTGCTTTCTTTTAGCTAGTTGGGAATCACTATCACAAGTGCACATCTTTACCGTGAAACCGAAATCGTATAAGTTGAAGAAGATGAGTCCTCAAGCTTACATAATGGGAATTTGAAAAGCACCATGACTGGAGATTTTCAGTTATGGCAGATGTGAAATACCTCTGCTCAAACTGCTCACACTTTGCTGTTAGCTTCTGCTATGCTGTTAGCACTCAAATTCAAAATTCAAATTCAAATTTTATTTGTCACGTACACAGTCATACACAGTACGATATGCAGTGAAATGCTTAGACAACTGCTCGTGACCTAAAGGGGAAAAAAAAAAAAAAAAGGAAAAGGCTATGAATAAGATAGGAAATAAATATGAAAAATTAAAAAGGGTAAATTTAACTAGGAAGGAATAAAATATAAATTAAGGTTAAAAATGAAACAACTGTACAACAAAATACACAGTATAGAACTATATAAGAATGTATGAAGTAATATAAAAAAATAAAAAAATATACATACACACACACACACACACACACACACACACACACACACACACACACACACAATAACAGCAGCTGTACAAGTATTAACTGGAAATGAAGAATATAGTGACCAGAGTTGTGCACTCCACATTATGTCTTGTGCAGTGCAAATATGCTTTAAGTGATGAAGTGAAAACAATGTCCAGAATGTCCAGTGTGTGTGTGTGTGTAAGAACTATATGTGTGGGTCAGTACTGTGTGGTGGTGTGATTGAGAGACCGTATCGCCTGCGGGAAGAAGCTCCTCCTCAGTCTCTCTGTGTTGGTCTTCAGGGAGCGGAATCGCTTTCCTGACCTCAACAGAGAGAACAGTCTGTTGTTGGGATGGCTGAGGTCCTTCACGATCTTCCTGGCCTTGGTCCAGCACTGCCTGCTGTAGATTGAGTGCAGGTCAGGGAGCTCAGAGCGGATGGTGAGCTCAGCTGACCGCACAACCCTCTGTAGAGCTCGTCTGTCCTGCATGGTGCTGTTCCCGAACCAGGTTAAGATGTTTCCCGTCAGGATGCTCTCTATGGTGCACGAGTAAAAGTTCCTGAGCACCTTGGAGGGCAGTTGGAAGTCTCTCAAGCGTCTGAGGTGGTAGAGACGCTGACGGGCCTTTTTCACCACGGTGTTGATGTGACAGGACCATGACAGGTCCTGCGTGATGTGAACTCCGAGGTATTTGAAGCTGTCCACTCTCTCCACTGGGCACTCGTTGATGACGGGGGTCTGGTAGTTCCTCTCCTGCTTAGTGCTGAAGTCCACTATCAGCTCCTTTGTCTTACTGACGTTTAGGAGGTTGTTCCTCTGGCACCAGTTCTCCAGATTCCTAATCTCCTTCAGGTAGGCCGTCTCGTTGTTATCAGAGATCAGGCCCACCACGACGGTGTCGTCAGCAAACTTGATGATGGTGGTGGAGCTGGTAGTGGCCACACAGTCATATGTGTACAGAGAGTACAGCAGGGGGCTCAGAACACACCCCTGGGGGGCTCCAGTGCTGAGAGTGGTGGAGGCTGAGACATGTCCGCCCATCCTTACTGCCTGTGGTCTACCAGTTAGGAAGTTGGAGATCCACTGACACATAAATGACCTGAGTCCCAGATGCTCCAGCTTGGTGGTGAGTGTGGAGGGAATTATGGTATTAAATGCAGAGCTGTAGTCTATGAAGAGCGTTTTACCATAATTCCCCCTTCTAGTGTCCAAGTGAGTGAGTGATGTGTGGAGGAGATGAGAGATGGCATCGTCTGTGGAACGATTTGGACGGTAAGCGAACTGTAGTGGGTCCAGTGTGTCTGGTAGTGAAGAAATGATGAAGTCTCTGACCAGGCGTTCAAAGCACTTCATCACTACTGAGGTGAGGGCTACAGGGCGATAGTCATTGAGAGAAGCAGGGTGGGGTTTCTTTGGGCCAGGAACAATGATGGACTCTTTGAAGCATGTGGGGATCACTGACTGAGATAAAGAGATGTTGAATATCTCAGTGAACACAGGAGCTAGCTGGTATGCGCAGTCTCTGAGGATACGACCTGGGGGTCTGGTCCTGCTGCTTTCCTGGTGTTCACTCTCTTGAAGGCTCTCCTCACATCATGCTCGGAGATGACGAGCACGTTTCCGGTGCTGCCAGTATCACTCCTGCCAGCAACTGTTACAGTGCTGCTGACTCACAGTTGGCAAGGAACACAGAAATGAAGAATTGCTTCAGCCTGTTGTGAGCATATCTAATCTGGCTTTTCAAGTGGGGAATAGTCTGATATACTGTCCATATATCAGATCAGTTCATTCCTAACTTGGCATATTAACAAGTTTAACCATAAGATTAGAAAAAAAATTATATCAAAATTGCTCTACATTGAGAGCAAATTGTAGAGTGATTGTCTCCCCTTCCAGGTTGTCTCCTTAGGCACCTCTGGACCGTTTCCAGAGTAGTTTCTGTTTTTAGTACGCGTCCTAGGACTCCAAATCTGATTACTTGCACCACTTCACCATGGATGACCAAGGTCCGAGTCAGTTCATCGAGTTAAGAATGCAACAAAGAGCTTACGGCATGAATTTGTCTCTAACTATAAACATACAGCTCTGCTGTAGCCTGTAGCATAAAGGGGTGTCTGAGGAAGAACATTAAACTCAAACCACCTAAACTGTGACACGGGCTGTAGTAGCAAAAGCGCTGGAAGTAGTGGAGTGCTGCCATGAGGAGACTACTTATAAGGGGAGCGCAGACAAATTGACTTTAAGTCAGAAAATATGTATTTTTTTTTAATTTGTTTATTTTAGAAGTGAAACTTTCTGGCTTCATGTTGTGTTGAGTTGTGTGACTGCACAGCAAATTCATGAGATTCCAGCTGCTTTGTGCAAATAAACCTTTAGACCCTTGGTGTTTGCGAGTCTTGTGACTCTAGGAAACTACTATACCTAATCACCTATTTTTTTCTAATTATAAAATTATCGTTTGTAGTCTTTATTTTTAATGTATTATTTATTTCTGCAGTAGAGAGTTTCCATTGCTATGGAGTCTTCTTTTTATCTACCACACTAGGAGATCAGCAGCCACCAAGAGCAGTTCATTCAGATGTTAAATGAACCCGTCCCAGAGCCAGTGCCAGGAGGTGGCAGCAGTGGAGCAGGAGGAGGAGGAGGAGGAGGAGGTGGCGGCGGCGGCGGAAATCAAATGAACTATATCCAGGTCACACCACAGGAGAAGGAGGCCATTGAGAGGGTGAGGAGAACGACACATGGATGACACATGACACATTTTCCATAATTGCAAAGCTCAAGGCTCCTTTACCAAACATGGTGGACTATCTATGTGAACCAGTTTCCCTTACATGTCACATTTGTGCAACATTTACTCAACAAAATGTCAAATGAAGGGATATTACTGACTGGGGAGTATGTATTAACGTATTGATTGACTAACTTTAAGCTATGACTCTCTGATTCCAGCTAAAAGCCTTAGGATTTCCAGAGGGACTTGTTATACAAGCCTACTTTGCTTGTGAGAAGAATGAGAACTTGGCTGCCAACTTCCTTTTACAACAGAACTTTGATGAGGATTAAACAAGCCATCTTCATACCACTTTCTCTATGTTTTGATTGCAGATTTTTTTTTTGATAAATGTGCACAATAAGCCTTTTAGTTTCCAAAAAAACTATTTTATTCACCACTTCCACGTTCTACTTTCTTTGTAACACTGGATCTTTATCAGCTGGTGGCTGCTGTACGAGGGGAGGATTTTGTTTGTTATTGGTTAAAAATGAAGTAAAAATTAAATTACAATAATTTTGCATCAGAAATAATCTGTTTATTATTTGTTATACTTAAGACCAGTATGTTTTATGTTAAGTTTTTTTTCTGTTATGTGAGATGAGTTCTGGGTTCATCTGAAAGGTTCTGACAGTATTCATGCACTCTTATTTGATTTTTGGAGTTGACTTAAAATGGAGATTTGAAAAATTAAAGTGTTCAACACAAGCAACGTGGAGTTTTGTTTGTATTTATTTTTTTTATTCATCTTTGTTTTTCAGCATGAAAAAACACCACGATTAACTGCTTATCTGAGTTAGTGTTGTGTTTCGGAGGTGGATCTGGAGCCTGTCCCAGTAGGGTACACTAAACTGGTGAATCTGCAATACGCATAGATGGATAGATATGCATGCATTTTAACATGTGTGGTGCTATGGAGAAGTATTAGCCTTCTTCCTGATTTATTTTTTTTATTTTTTTATTTTCAAATAATCAAACAAATGTAATATTAGAGGTAACTTGAATAAATACAAAATCCAGTTTTTCATTTATTAATGTGAAAATGTTAATGTTCCCAAACTTGCCAGGCCTGGTGTAGGAAAACGCCTGAAAACCAGTTGTACCACATTTGGAGGAGATGATTTTTCAGAGCACTGTATAAAGAGGGTCAAAGCTTTGGGAGAAGTAATACAGTGCTGTTTTTTTTTTTTTTTTTTTTTTTTTTTTTGCTGTTAATAAATGTGTATACTCACTTTTACATCTATATGTAAAAAATAAATAAACACACATACACAAGAAATCCACAATCCGTCTGACACTTTAGTCATTAAAATGCTGAATTAAAAGACATTGAAAATTAGCATATTCTTTCTGTAGCAACAAGCACTACAAATGACACCTGCAATTATAGCCGTCTGGTTTAAGAAGTGTAATTCTTAATTAAAAGGGAGATTCTGAAGGGATCGTGCTGTGCTTGAACCAAATAAACCTATAGGGGGCAACATAGACCACAATATATTTCCAACTTCCAAGCCTGAAGATGTGTGACTGGGGGCTACTACTCACAACAAATGGAAAGCAATGCTACCTGCATGGTCCACATCCTTCTTTTCCCCTTGTCATCCCTGTGCTGTGGTACTTAAGTCTCTAAAGAATGCTGTAATGTCCTAACTATAGGATGCTTTTTCCCTGTAATCAGTATGTGATGTTTTGAATCATCTTATAAATTCATATTGTTAAAAAATTATAATAAAAATTTTGTATTATTCAAAGGCTGTACACTCTCAAAGAGCAGTAAACCTCAGAGACACAGCAGCACCACTCAGGCGATCACGTAATCCTCAAAGAAAACAAATCCAATGGAGGCCACAGTACAAATTCACTCAGGATTTAATTTAAGGTGAGTCTCTATGGGTTTTTGTTATTATCGTTGCTTCACCACAACATCTGATCTCAGGCTTCACCCACCTGCCAAGTGCCACTTTAATAAATGTAACTATACAGCAAATGTGTCAACATCTAAATACACAAGTAAATACTCATACATGGGTTCTTA
Source organism: Aulonocara stuartgranti (assembly GCF_965226115.1). Lineage (NCBI taxonomy): Eukaryota > Metazoa > Chordata > Actinopteri > Cichliformes > Cichlidae > Aulonocara > Aulonocara stuartgranti. Next base: position 21,372,174 of record NC_138945.1, on the reverse strand, counting down.
TGTTTTTACCCTTTTCTTTCTTATCAGGATGTAAATTACTTTTTTCTTTCTTGATAAATTTAATAAAATTCTTTGCAAGGTGCTATAATGTCATCACGCTACAAATCCAAATACTTAGTGATAAATAACACAGCTGTTGCAAACCCAGTGTTAGATACAGTGGTAGATTTATTACATTTTGACATCCCCTGTCAAAATGAAGGGCTATTTAAATATCTAAAAATGATCACCATCTGTATTTTAAACTTATTTGACATACATAAAAATAAGTACGGTTATTATAGTCCAAATCTCTACGAGGTCACACTGTGAGGCCTGCACAGAGCCTTAACGGCTCAGCAACATCACCTTTCTACTGAGCTCTTTTCAGTGCTGTAAGTCTCAGGTCATCTATCTCACCGCAGCATATCTGAGTGCTTGTACTCCTATTGTGCACATCGGTGTCAGATTTGGTGTCACCCTTGAACGTCAGCCACCAACTCAGTTGTCCTCCCAATTCATCCGCCTGACAGGTGGAAAGAGAACTCCATGGAAGTGCGACATTGTAGGAGTGAATTTTCTTTGGAAAACCTTTTTTAACGGCAACATTGTGTTAGGTCGCCTGGAGTGATCTCACCATTACCACAGAGGTCAGTGCAGTAATCTTCAACCTACTGTAAAACTTTTTTTTATAGGACTAATGTCTTTCATCCTGCCAACTGTTCATGTCTTTAGATATCAAAGGTTGTCAATGAAATGGCATAAAGGTCATAAAGATTTTTCTTCTTATACCAAATACATTTTATTATAATGTAAAATACAAAACAATAACAAAGAATTATTATTTACAAATGTACAAAGTTCAAGATTATATTACATATTTTGGCTATAAACAAACAAATATTTGTTCAGAGTTATTCATTCAATACAAAAATACAAGCGTCTCATATAAATTATTGCACTTTGCAGCTGCAGTGCATTGAAGATTGCCATCACCTTTAAAAAAAATGAAGTGTTTACCTGATTTAAGTCAGATTGCGGAAGAGAGGTTTCCAAGAAACACAAAAACCATATGGCACTTTTTCATTTCACCCTTTTTGTATAATCTTTGGTACCTTTTATTACAAAAAAACCCTTCAGAGTCACTGAGCACCATTCTGTATAAATTAACATTGTACCTGAAATCAATGGCATTGCAGGTGAAATGTGTATATAAATATATATGTATTTAATTGTACAGTGTGTCGTTTACAGGGCCTATGAAGACATGTTGCTGGTAAAGGCCTCTGGAGATGTTTTTTCTGTTGCTCCTGGTTTCCCTGACAAAAATACACTTCCAGTTCGAAAAAAACCCCAAAAAAACAGTTGGCACCTGGTCCTCCAAGTTTTGTCGGTTAAATAACACAAATTCCAGTTTGGTCCCTTTCATAAAAAAGTTTACAACCCTGGCTGAGAGGTCTTGTCGAGTCACCTGCACAACGTGCGAGCACGGGATCAGTCTTGAGAGAAATTCTTGGCTCTTAAAGATCCAGCGCTCTTTCATTTTTGTTTCTTGCCATGAACACCACAGCTTGTCTTGTTGCTTGACGCCAGTTTGAAGGCAAATCGTGGTTTAAAAGAAAAAAAAAAAACAACTGTAGGTCACAGGTTTGTTCAGGGTTCTGCTAACGTACATATATGTCCCCTTCCCCGCCCACTGGAGCCTTCATCCACCGACCATCCAAGTCTCATAAGTGTCTCTTCATGTGGAGAGCTAGGTGATCTGACCTTGAAAACGCCCGGTCGCATTTCTGGCACTGGAACGGCCGGTGGCCTGTGTGTTTCCTGTAGTGGCGGGTGAGCTCATCCGAACGCGCAAACTTCCAGCCACAGCCCTCCCAGTCGCAGTGGTAAGGCTTCTCCCCTTTGATGGAAACACAATACACACAGAGCGGTTAGCACTGGCCCTGAGGTTAAAAATGGCCCAGCCTTCCCCACATTCAGGAGAAAAAGAGGTCCATCCTGTCCTGCAGCTAGTGTGTAAAGGCCAAACCATCCGGCCTGGGGTTTGTATTTGAAAAGGGATCAGTATCAACCTGTTTTACTGCACCTGCTAAACAAGTCCCCCTCCCAGCCCCCACCCTTCCAGCCCCTATTCAAACATGTTTGTCCATAATGAGCAAGTGATGTTCAACAAGGAAACTATCACGAAAATAAGAGAATAAGCTTAATGAGAGCGTGCTAAGGCTAAAAGCTAACACTAGTGTAAGCGGACGCCAGAAGCGTCAAACACCCATCTGCATACCTGTGTGTGTACGATGGTGCGCTTTAAGGTGCGAGCTCTTTGTGTATGTCTTCCCGCAGCCGACAAAGTCACACGTGTGTGTCGCCACTCTCTTCCTCGGCCAGGACCGTCGACCACGTTTAGGCTTTGGCTCCTCCGGCATGCAGTCACCAGTAGATATCATGAGGGGTTCTGTGGAGTCAAAAAACAGAGGTGACAATAACTGTTATCATGGTCCCTAATCATACTCCACATGAGCAGAGAAAACTTATAACTATATCAGAGGTCACTGAACAGTGGGGTAGGCTTATAGCCGATATAACAGAGGCATAAAAATTCAATATTTGTTTAAAAAGAATGTATCTTCTGTCTCGAACTTTGAAGGGACTCAGAAAACATCAGCCTCTCTTAAATCATATAAAAGGCTTGTGCAAAATAAAGCTGCTATTCTAAAAGCTTTAATACTTCTCTGCAAAACACTGCACAGTGCCACAATTAATTAAAAAAAAACCCCACCACAACAGAGAAGTGGTTCGTTTTAATGTTTTAAAGTAACAAACAACACAGATTCTATAGAAATTCAAATTCTGTATGCGGGCTAGACTTTTAAAGAGTTTTACGAGGACAAGATCCTTTTAAGTGCAATACTTTGAACCAATGGCTCGTTTAAAACCATTGACTCTGTATAAGTTGTGTTCTTAGACAGATTTTAAGAAAACACAGTTTTAAGAACTCTCTATTATAATAAATGCTCTCTAACCTTGGTACTGCATGGATGATGTCTGGGCGTAGGACGTGTATCCCGGTGGCGAACTATGGTGGTATCCCTGGGGAGGAAGAGGGATCTGAGAGTGGGAATGGCCCAACACCTGGTGTTCCCGGGTCAAGGGGTGGTCCGGGGAGAGGGAAGAGGATGAGGATAACCTGCTGTTTGTCATGGAGCGCCCTCTGCCATGGAACCCAAGATCCAAGTGGCTGGGACGCTGCTGCTGCTGGCTTCCTCGTCCATGGGAGTTTACTCCAGCCAGGTGTAGGTCCATGGGTTGTGAGATGGTGCAATTACTGGGGTTTTCCTGCTTTATCCTGTGGCACGCGAAGGTCGTCGAGGCACGTGAGGGAGTCGGGTCTGACACAGCGTTAACACAGGCCTTGCTAACATTCATGCTTTGGTTGTAATCTCCCATGTCCATTGTTGTCTTGACTACAAACTTCCCATGGAGGCTCGTGGGTTGGAGGTAAGCCGGATCCAGCTCGGGTCTCATGAGCTCGGCCACGAAGCCTCCAGAGGGCGAAACATCGTTGATGTCTGGAATGGTGTAGAGCAGCTCGCTGGCAGTTCCCTGAGGGGAAGGGAGAGGGTAAGATGAGGTGAAAGACCCAGGGGAAGGAGACAGTCCCTGGGCAGAGGTGCATGCCATGGCATCCTCCTGCTGTTGCTGCTGCAGTTGTTGCTGCTGCAGAATAGAGTTGGACAAAATAAAGTCATAGTCTAAGTCCAGGTCCAGCTCTGTGTCTTTCTTGGACATGCTGGTGGCAGTGGGATGGTCTGGGTCGGGGCAGCTGCTTTCGTCTGGCACGCTGGATCTCTTAAGATGGGACAACTCCTCCTTCCATCTCTACGGGAAAGTTATAGAGGCAATTATGAGTGTGCTGGCACAATTTGATCATTTGTGTCATGTTGCTGTTTTTACAGGCACAGAGTCGAGAAAATCACACTAGGGTTTTATCCTGTCTGTCCTGCTTGAAAACAGCCCTAAAACAGGGTAATTTAGAGTGAAGGGAACCTGGATCTGCAGTATGGAGACTGATTATTATGACAGCTTAGCTACAGAGCTGAGTGTGGTGCAGAAAGTGTCCTTGGCTGTAAGCACTTCCCAAGAATACTGATTTGTAGCTGAAAGAGTGGGCCCTTTTTTTAATGATCAGACTCAGAATAATCTTCCTTTCAATATTTTGAATTTGAACTGCATTTAATTGGAAAGCTAATCGAGCTGGATGCTCTCCACGGAGCAATACAGTAGCCCATGTGCGCTTCCCGTGCATGTCTCACTGTCTCCACGCTAAAGCAGCCTGTGTAAACTGGTGCACGCCCCATTGGAGCGTGGTGTCAAGCCCTGGCTGTAGTGTAACAACATGGGAGAGACACATTGGAAAAACAAGCACGCTAGAAATACACTGCACCCAATTCTTTGATGCTTTTTTTATTTTTGTTTTTTACCCCACACAGTGCTATTTTTTTTGGCATGCGCGCATAATATGAAGTGACCACAGGATACTCACTAAATTGGCGTTTCCTATAGATTTACTCTTGATAGTGGGGCCGCTGGCAAAGGTGGATATGGAGGGCAGAAGGGTTCCACCTAATGCCATCTCGACGTCATTTGGAGGCTGCCTGAAATTTAAACAGAAAAATAACGTAAATCCTCGCGGGCTGATCCCTGGGGAGAGCGCAGGCTGTTGTAGTCCAACAAGGAGATGTTAGTCAGTCAGATGTTGTCATTAAAAGTTTGTCAGGTCCACACCTCATCGCTTAGAGTTTATATATACACACATATATATAAATGTATATATATGCGGAGTCCCGTTTGAAAAGATTCTTCTGAGGATGCGGCTGCACTGCTTTGAATATCCCCCGGATTTTAAAGTTTCTGCTCCGCGTCGCGCATTACACTTTGGTTCCAGGACATGCCACCGCGAACGGGTTAAAAGCTGCCGGGCTGCTGCATTTTTAAAGCTGAAACGATGCTAAACGGGAAGATAGACTGGGGCGACGGGGCAGGGGGGGAATCCCTTGCTCCTGTTGCCATGCAGGGACCGGCAGTCTGAACTGAGGGAAGCGCGTGAGAGGTATTCGTCTTAAATCACTGGAGCGAAGGGAACCGCCTCTGTCGCCCCGGCAACAAAACATTAGCGGAAGGGGGAGGAGGGGAGGGGACTGGAGGGAGAGGCAAGGAGAGCGAAAGATTGGAGAGAGAAGTTTGTTTGTATTCATAGCAACCGTGACTCTCCTTACTTTTTGTTAGTCGTGCGAAATGTGGTTGAAGAACCGCGTTGTTCTAAATTCTGCACACGGCTGACATGGGAATACCTGAGACTTTCGTTAATAACGACTGGAGAGTCACCTGACGTGAGCAGGTGATATTAGGGCCTAGTTTCATTAGCTAACCCTGAGTTGTAAAAACACCAGGTACCTCTGCTTTTGGCGTATTTATCCAATAACAACAACTCTATTTGTGTTTGTCATTGCTGCGTTTGTTTCCCGTCGTAATTGTGGATTTGTTATTTAGTGGCACAGAGTAGTGCCAAAAGCGGTGGCCTATCCCATGACAGGTAAATATGCAAATTATTGTGGGTAAACATTATGTTTATCTATGTTACATCACGAGCCGGGACAAGGACCCTGTGTTGGAAATCATTCGGCCACTCACTACTCCCCACTCACTGTGAAATAGGGAGCTCTGTGTAAAGGACCGCATAGGGAGTCGTTTCATATCCCCCATTAAATATCTAATTTGTGTCACGCAATTAAAGCAAATATTATGCTGAGTGCTTTTCTTCCAAATTAATCAACTTTGTGGTCGTTTTTTTCATCTTCAGAATAATGCATGATGGCTTTATAGTTTGTGAAATAATAATAATTAATAATGCAAACCTTCATTTGTATAGCACTTTAAAAACATAATTAAAAAGTGCTTTATTGAACACAAAAAATAAATCACAGACAATACTGAGGGTTGAATACTTTGCTTTCGGACAGACCTGTAAGGCAGTGAAAACACTATCTAGTCCTGGACATACTGAGTACTGAGTTGCTTCACACAGCCTGTATATAAATGACGGAAATGCCGGAAGCAAGTAAATCCAATGTTGCACCCTGCTGTCTTTCCAAAGTCCTGCAGGCGACTCTTCTGTTTTTAAAAAAATATGTCAGATTTTATCTTGCTCACCTGATTTATAATCTCAGTAGACACCTTCTTATTCAGTGCATGGTCTTAATCCTTAGTGAAACATCGTATTTAATCCAACTCAGGTTTCATTTTTGTAAATTATTTGTAAATTATAGTTTAAGATAAATTAGTCTAAGTTAAAATAGATGAAAAGACAGTATGCCATGGGTAGGATATACTCCTGTTACTTATCGACGTGTCTTCAAGAGGAATTTTTGGAGCACCAACCATCAATCACTCACAAATCAAGTTAACATATCTTTAATTAGCAGTTACCATGAGACCATCTAGCTGTTACAAAGCTTTTTCATACATAACCAGCATCTGAGTTGTTACTCAAGAAAAGGTAATGTATTAAGTAATGAAATATATTACTTGATTTCTAAATTGAGAAAGTAATTTGTTGCACTACTTGTTGCATTACTAATTTATTAATAGATCAAATGACCGGAAATGCTCTGTCATATTATCACCAGTAATATAAACCTATAGCTATAATCTTCTAGCAGGATTGTGCAGGATGTGTTTTTTTTTCGCCCAGCACACAGATGTCTAAAGAACACTTGCAACACAAGTAACGACATAGTATTAAATGTAGTGTAGTTACTGAATTACTACAGTGACACGTTACACTACTGTGTTACTGAAACATGTAAGACGTTACTTTGTAACATGTTACACACGACACTGTATATAAAAAGCTAAGTAACAGCCATCTTCTTTTAAATTTCATTCTGACCTGCAACCATCTCACTCTCTCAGGAATATTTTTCATGATTTCATTGGCTGGAACATTTGATTAAACTGATTTGACTGGGTGGCTAATGACTGTCTAAGCACTATATAAAAGTACGTTTTGTTCTGTTTTTTATTCATGAAGAACAAAGAAATAGATCCACGTGACACTGCCCAACTCAAAATGATTGCGAAGAGAGAGCACTGAAGCCTGACGTGAATCAGTGTGAACTGTGACGTACATGTGACCTGCCTTAGGGCGTGGCTGACACTGACAGATCACTACTATATGAGCATCTGGTATGTTCAGTTCCCTTTCTAAATTATGACGTCTGGTTTACATCAAAGAACCAAACAAAAAAACTTAAAAAATGGCACTCCACAAATCAATGAGACCACGGTGACTATGCCTGTCTTTTATATACAGTCTATGGCCAGCCTTCATGCAACAAATGTTCCCACTGCTCTGCAAAATGTATCATTTTATTATTTATAAAATAATATGATTATGTTAGGACAATATTTTTAATAATTATTTAGAATGTTTACACTGTATTGCAAACACACTGCAGTTTATGCATGGCCAAAATTCTGAGAGCTAGCCATGCTACACACCAAAGCCAAAGGTAACGTGCAATGCTTATCCTTAAATGGGCCTTCAATATACAAAATATGTTATCATTCTGAAACAAATGCTATGTGGTGTGCTTGAAATATAGGCAACTAGAATTAAATCCCTTTTAACATTTTACTACGTTTCTTCAAGAAACGACACATAATAATTATCTTGCTGTCACTTTTAACCCATAAAAAAAAAAAAAAAAAAAAAAAACACATGAAAAACTATAAACAGCACTGTAAACTTAACCTTTCCTGCAAGCATTAAAGTACACTTCTCATTTGAGCTGCGTTTGAACTGGGCTCAGCAGTGTTTGCACAGAACAGGAGAACTAACACAGACCTCTCTATCCAGCATAATTAGACACATTGAATCAAGAGTTCAGTGCAAGAGCAAACAAAGCGCTCGCTGCTGATCCTGCTGCATCAGGATCTTGTCTGTTAGGCATGTCAACAAATGTGCCGTCATTTCAACAGGACACATCTCAGTGAATATCTTCATTCACCGTTTGAAATTGCACAAATGCACAGCGCTTGGGCTGGCAAACAAGTCTCGTGGGAAAATTGCAGACTAAAATGTAAATATTCTTTGGTAAATAGCAAGTGTATCCTGTTGGTTAGCTCACTGCAATAATTTGATATACTAATACTATGAGACTTAAAATCCGAACCTGCGTTGTCTTTTAACGCCTGTAAATGTGCGGTGGGAAGTGATGGCTTCACACCAACAACGTTTGCACTACATCTTTTGTTCTTCAAGACCTGCTTCCTACAGCAGGTAGGAAGATAAAGGAACCTGTGTGAATATAGCCATATTCTTTATGATGGAAGATAATGGTGGTGAAAGTGATCCTGAAAACAAAGGCCTGGCTTTGACAACTGAGTTGCTTTTGCAATAATGACAGGCAGAGGAGGAACAGAGGAAAGAGATAAAGGAGGAGAAGGTGACACCACTGTAGGCTGTGTTCTTTTTCTGACACAATGAAGTCGTGGTGATTTAGTAACTCACACCAGACGCTTGTATAGAACATGTTAATGTAACACTCACAGTATCGGCTGAGAATATGAAAGACAAATCTGCAATACCCAGTTTTAGACTTTTTTTTTTTGCAAGGCATTGATGACATAAGAATCGGAGGTGGTGAGACTGAGGTAATGTTTTTGTATGAGCAAGCATAACTGTTTAGTATCTGTACGGTGTAATATTTCCCTCTGATTAACTTCAACAAGTGTCCTGGTATTGTTTCTGCTTATCAACATGGATAAAGTGTGAGTGCTATGATGCCTACCTGAAGAAGAACGGGGGTGTTGTTGTTGGCTGTGCTGAGAGGGGTTTTTTTTTGGTTTTGTTTCTAAAATGTTTGCTGACATAATCTGTGGCTATTCAAATAAAAAAAACGTATTTTATAGTCTAACAACACACTTGTGAACACTGAATAACAAAACGCTTAACTGCCTATCACTGGAGAATTTGAGCTTTTCTGGCATTGTTTCCACTGGTGTCCCTCAGTCAAGTTCCCCCTCCTGGAAAGCGCCCAAGTGCATATGAGTATCAGCGGATCATAACTCCAGATATTGAGGTTTGCTGTGCTCTCTTCCAGATGCTGTTCAGTAATTAAAAAATAGCTTTCATTCTTTCCCTAATTCTTGAAAGCTGAGTCAAGCTTTGCTGAATCTCAGCGCTGTACTTTCCCCACTACTCCACCTCGCATTAGGTTTAATACAATTATATATGTAGGAACTTTTTGTTTTGCAAAGCCAGTGCAAAGCCAGAGAGGAACTCAAGTTCAGATGACTTTCTGATTATTTGCTTTCGAACAGCACGAGCAACGAGGTACTGACTGTGGCTGTAATCAAATTATTTCCCCTATCGCTGTGGTTTGTAGCACTCAGACAGCTACGAGTCTCAATTCCTTCACTGGTGCTGCACAAAAGAAAAAAAGCGGCACAAAAGCAGCAAATGTTTGTAACATTCGCAGCTAAACTTACCCTTACAGCGCACTATTTGACAACAGCATCTGTTCAAAAATCCCAAACTGCTCTTTGAGCATTTCAGGTTTACAGAAAAATGTCACTAATGATTATATTTAAATTGCTGACCTACAGCCCAAAACCCAAATGTGGAAAAGACCTGAAAGAAAGGACAATAATAAATTACCGTAAACATTTTCAGTTAATTTTATGCAGTTGTAGCTGAAAAAGGAATTGAGGCATTGCTATTCTGCTAGCTGGCTAATTGTTATTAGTTATTTGACTGAAATATTATGTGAGTAATATTATTATTATTATGTAATGTACTTAATATATTAGTTTATGGGTGTTAACATTGTTTCAAATAGTTGTTCCCAAATTAAAATATATGTTTACAGTTTAAAATATTATAATAATATGCAATATAGCATCTTTTCACTGGATGTGCTTCTTTCAAATAACCTTAGGTTAGGGGCAGATCTGATGAGTTGCATTCATTTTCTAATCATCTAAAGCTAAATCAAATTATTGAAGGATTTAGATTTGGTGTCCAGTTCAGTACTTATTTTAGATCAACAGTATATCACATGTGGTGCTGTGGCCTTGTATGTAAATCACTGCAGTGGTGAAAATTTTTGATAGTTGATGGATAGTTGTTGGTTTACAGTTCTGTCATGGTATGCAAATGGATGAAGTCTGGGTTTGTCCGGCTGCTTTGTTTGGACGTTTCCGGCCAAACCTCAGTAGCCAAACAAAGTTGCGGCTGGGCTGAGAAGCACCAACTGAATTTTCATAACATTTAATAATGTAGACCTGAGCATCCACTGGTTGTAGGAAAATGTTTCTGAGGTGCAGGGTGTTGATCGTGGGTAAGGCGAAATGGCTTCAGACGACGGAGCACTGTTAGGAAGAAGTTAGCAAGAAACAGAGTGAGAGGGAGGCGAGAGCTCCTGTCGGGCGGCAAGCTGTCCAGCCTTTGCCTGCCCTGGGATTCCAGCCTTAAATATCTAAGTTATTTTTAACCAGGCCCACGTAACAGAGCCTAGCGCCAGCCCCCTTTTAAATATTTTCTTTCCTTCAGGAGGGGAAATGGAAGAGAGCCACACTTCCTGGTCACGTGATCAAGCCTAAGAAGCTGAACATGCAACAGGAGTGGGGAAGGGCGAGTGAGGGAAGGAGAGGGAGCCTGGTTGGCTACTTTGTACTCACACCAGCCCACAGAATCAGCGCTCAGCGCCTCCTTTCTGTAAGGTTTAAACGCCTCAGCTGGCCAAATGAGGCGTCGGATGAGGCAGTCTGTTTTAATCAGATGCTCAGACGTAAGAAGGCAAAAGGACCGGGGCAGTGATTGGTGTTCGTGAGCTGCAAAGGAAATGAGAGCGTGGGTACAGCACATCAGCAGACAGAGGGGTGGGGAGAGGGCCGTGTGACGTCAGGCCAGGGACCCACCAGGATTAGAAGCCTCTAAAAAGAAAAGGCCTGGGACTGGGCTGCCAGAGCTGGAGAGAATGTGTTTCTGTGTTTGACATGGGAGAATCAGGGACTTACCATGAGCTCACCTTGTTGACATATGGAGAACTTGGACCGCTTCGAGTCTCAATCTGGAATCTGAAATCATTACCAACCTCACATTACAGCCTGTGATGTTTGTCAGATTTATATTGTGTCTCATCCAAATGGGGCTCAGTTAATTAGATGATAATATAAAATATGTCTGCCTTAATTTAATGTAAATACATATAATTAGTGGCATGATGTTACAAACATTTTGCCTGTGGTGAACATTTCCCATGTAGGAAACACACACTTAAGTTCACTTCCCTCCCTGCACACATCTGTTCTCTTATCTGCTCATTCTTTGAGATTTAAAAACAGCTTCCCTGATCAAGTATGGCCAGTGAGACATAAATGGGACTGCTGTAACTGTGACCAGCCAGAAACTACCTGAGTCTAGATTGTAGTCAGGTTGACTGCAGGATATTTGTGAGTTAGTGAGCCAGTAAAAGACAGACTCATAAGGCTTTCTTTCAAACACTGACAAGATTGGTCATGTGACCTGTAGGTGATCTTTGGGTTTCTGCTTAAAACTAATTTTACGTTGCAGGCATATACAACCCACTTGGATATTATGTGGGCTGGAAAGAAAATTGTCTAGGCTTAAATTGTAAGAATTAAATGCGTGAAATTACAGAAATCTATATATTAATTACTTTGACCTAAAATGAATGACCATGAGGGGAGATCTTTATCTCAGGAAAAGCTGGAAAATTATGAAAATACAGTTAAAAGTCCAAAATTGATGTTCTCCTTCACATTTTCCAAGGCCACCCAGTGGGCCGGATTTGAGTCTTTGCCAGGCCGATTCTGGCCCCTGGGCCTTATGTTTGGTTTTTAATTTTCCAGTCACTCGATATAATACAGTTTAATATTTGTCCAGCATGAAATGTAGGCCAATACAGGGTTTTACTGTGAACCTTTCTGTTGAGCACCCACATAGTTTCAGTTTAGACATCACTTTTTGCTTCCGATCGTTAATGGGAGTGTCCTTCAAGCAGGTCCTTTCAAGTGGGAACATTTTCCAACTATAACAACGATTTAGCTTGTTTGGGATTAACATCAGTTGAGCATGAGGACTAACTCAAATATCTGCCCATGCTTGCTTGGCTTTCTTTCTTGTTTTTAAGCCAGTTATCTTAGGTTTGCTTAGTGACTCAATGATCTGGCCAATCTGTGTACATTTGACTCTGTTTAAAGTTTAAAGCCCCTAAAGGTGTTTGCATCGCTTCCAATAAACTTTGTGAATGGCAGGAAAATAGGGATTTTCGTTTAGAAATGAATGACATCCTTGAGTACTGTAATTATATAAAGTGCAAATGAAGGCATTTTGTTTGGAAGTACAGTACTGCACAAAGTCAAGAGACGCTTAATTTCTTCAGTTTTTGCTCGGAAAATGGGAAAAGTCAATATTTGGTGTGACCACCTTTATTCTTCAGAATAGCCTCACCTCTCAGACAAGCCTTCTTGTCATTTCTTTAAATAGACGTAGGGAATAGTTTTCCGGGCTTCCTGAAGGACATTCACAGCTCTATTTTGGCTGCTGGCTGCCTTTTGTTACATTGTCTGTGAAGGTTCTCAGTCATCCAGGTCATCGTAGTCAAAGGAGCTTGCAAAGAAAAGCGTCTGGACTTCTTTAAGTTGCTTGACACTCTTTCGAGGATGCCAATGATCACATTTTGGACAGAGAGGACAGATGGTTTGAAAGAGGAGTGAAAGAAGCCATCTATGTCCACTGTGAGCGACCATCTTTGAATAGAGGCGGGGGTTTACGACACCAACTCTCTGCCATCTATAATCCAGTTTTGAGATCCCTTCCCAGACGCCTTAACGCCCACTCACATCCTGGGTCATCTGACCTCAGGAATTCGCATGATAAGGTGGGGCCAGGTTTCACAATGAACACACCCGAAACTCTGGTTGATTGGGACCCACGCACAGTTTCCCACCTTGGCTCAGGTGATTAGAGGATCATCAGGGGGTCCTTTTGTCCCTCTGTGGGGGGTCACTCCCACTAGGTTTATATCTGGGACTCTCCACCATTTGACCTTAGAACTGAAGAAGCTTCTCGGATGAGAGGTGAAACGTCTACAAGCAACTTAAAGAAGTCCAGACGCTTTTCTTTGCAAGCTCCTTTGACCTTTTGTTACATTCTTTGTCACGACAATCCCATACTGTTGGATGTTGTAATGTTGATGTTCAGGCTGTGGGGAGGTTAATCCATGACTTATAGTGTTCCAACGTGTGTTTTTCCATCCAGGTATGCTTACTGCATTGTCATCAACATCACTGTCATGCATAAAAAAAATGAAGCTGTTTCTAATCTGATACTTTTCACATTAAAATCTGATAGTGGTACTTTTCTGTGTTTATAACTCCATCAGTTTTGACAAGCTCCCCACCACCACTGGCTGAAATGCAGATCCAAACCTTGGCAGAGCCTCCATTCTGTTTCACAGATGGCTGTGAACACTCACTGTTGAACCTCTCTGTACTCCTGACTTCCTCCATACACTCCAATGTTGATTTGAACCAAAAATTTTATATTTTTCATGAGACCTGTTGCTACTGACTTTCAGGGCAGTTTTTGTCTAATTTTGGATTCTCTTAAGGTTTTTTTCCCCCTTCCTTAAGAATGTCTTCTTTTCGAGCACCGATCAAGACCATTTTTGATGAGGCTTCACTGAACAGTAGCTGGATCAACTGGGCCAGATGCATCTCTTGGGTCCTTTTTAAAAATTCTAGGCCTGCCACTTTTTCTTTTTTCCTTCACTTGTACATGTTCCTCTTTTTTTTTTTTTTTATATGGACGTACTGGACGCCATGCTCAGATATGCAAGGTTTTCAGCCACTGGCTCTTTGGGAATCACCTTTTTGGTGGAAAAACACAATTTTATTTCTGTCAAAATGTGTTATCACACATTCAACTGTGAGTTTTTAGAACAACAAAGTGCCTAAAATACACTGGTTCATCCCTTCTGTTAGACCGGTCGGTTTTAAGTGGTTCAACAAACAAACAAACAAATAAAAAACCCATTCCTCTGAAAATTGCCAGACGACATGGAGTGGAATGAAGATGAGTGAGAGAGCAGCCAGTGTTCAAAGAAAAACTTTGAAAGGCTTTCAGAAAGCCTGGACAACTATTGCTCAAGAGCACTTTAAAAAGTCTGGCTCCTTGGAAGCAAAATCTAAAGAAATGAAGGGTGACTCAAAAGTTCTGCACAGTGCTGTAGGTTCCTTGAATCCATTTAATATCAGACTTAAATACAATGTTTTTAATACTGTTAGTGTCACTATGATTTTTGAAATGGCATCAAGTTAAATCGTGCGTATATGGTTTAGGATTAAAAGAATAGTCAAAAAATTGTTAAATAGTCACATGATGGTCATTTTGCATTGCTGAGGGTCACTCTTGGGTTTAGTTGTCTGCATAAACAAGGCAAAGTCTATAAAAAAAAAAAAAAACAGGCAGACACACACACACTGTTTGTGGCTAGGCACACACATTGTCCACAGCATGTAGACAACAGGATGCAGTTAGTTAACCAAGCCAGAGTGGCCAAGTCTTCAGTGCACGAGCACAAACTATAGAGCACAAACTATAGCATGTTTACAAAGACATTGATGCATTGTTTCATAACCAGAAACACACATCTGTACACATCTGTAGCCATGCATCTTTCTGAAAAGGTTCTCTTTATTTTGTCCAACCTGTAACTATGATTTTTAAAGTACAGGCCAGGGGAACATGAGCTATACAAAACAGTCTAATTTAACACGAGGAATTTCAGTCATGCTTGTACCATAAAAGCTAAGTGTACAGTTCAGTGAGTAAACCAGGATCTTTACAATGTTAGAGAGGTTCCATATGAGTATTAAAGTTTTCTGTTTCACTGTATGAGTGCATCAGACCCTGCGCAGCTAATATGCCAATCACAAGCACTTTTCAAATGCTTAAGAAGAACACTGGCATTGACTCAAAGGCAGCTAACAGGTCGTCGATCCTCTTGATGCAGTGCTGTTAAACCAGACCTGTCATATTTTTACATCGCTTGATTAAATCTTTATGTTTGTGAGGCTTACAGGAATCTAAGATGCAATGTGATAGACGCTCAGCGGTTCAGCGACATAGAAATGGGGCCAAAAGTTTGTGATTTACACGGCTTAGAGCTTGCATGCTATTGCACTTGGAATTTTAAAGCTTTTATGATGTGGATTAAATTCAAGAGTGGTTGAGGGCTAAATATTTGAATGCACAAGCTTTACATGTAAAACTGCTAAACTGCCAACACATCACATCCTGATGATCTCCAGACTGGATGAACACCTTTGGCTACAGGTTTACTCTCTAGTGTTATAAAGTCCTGAAATTCATATGATAATTGTTTTCAGATTTGAGGGTAGCAGGCTCCTGGGTTCCTTGTGCACCAAGTTTTCCCACTGGGAGTGGTTGGGAATGGTTGACCCCTTTTGTGTATTGCTGTTTTTCAGGTTTTTCAGATTGTCGTGCTGGAAACATACCTGCAAGTGAGTAACGTTCTGAGAATTAAAATGACACTAATAATCCAAAATATCAGCACGTACATACTGCTGGATGATCCATGGTTTGTAGAAGAGAGAAAACTGTCTTGGTGGGAAAGCCCCATTGAAAAACCAGGGAACTCCTAATAAATTTTATGTGCAATAAGAGAGGAGAAACATAAATGTCACGACTGCGTCTCCAAACCTCCCCATGGTTTAATATTCAAGCATAAATCTAAGAGGTGCAGGGCAGAACTCTGTAACAGTTGGAAAAAAGACAACTGTTGTGAAGAGCAGAGACATGGAAAAATTAGAGTTGGAAAACTAATTAAAAGTTAAAAGCAAAAGCTGATTTCTTGCTCAAAAAGCACATTGACTGGGGAAGCCACCTTCCTTCCTCACTTTGCTCTGTGCATGCATCTCCAGTAACAGGCAAACAACTTTTGTGGCAACTTTTGTGAGGCAAGCACCCAAATCAAATCAGAAATGGCACATTGTGGTAACCTTAATCAAACTACAAATCATTTCAGACCCATCGGCCCGGCTGGAATGCTGAAGAAAGAACAAAACTTGACAGGCACAATTTAAGTGATGGCTTCTCCAGTCTGACGTTTTATTGACATCATGCTGCCTCTAATTGAGAAGGGGGGTTTCTGTAACTCAAACCAGATGGGCCACCAGCTCATGAACTTAAAGCCCCCCTCCCCAACTCTACTCTCTCTCGCTGGCTTTCTCTTTCTCTTACACTTACAGGGCTACTCTGGCTCAATGAAATACTTAACTATGAAATAAAATGTCGTAAAACTGACCTATTTGTACTGATTGTAGGAATTTGATACTATGCCATTTATCATAAAGACGCTATGGCAGGGTAAATGGCGAAAGTCCTGTCTTTTCATCTTAAAATCCTCTGATTTTACATCAGATTTTCTTGTTGGAACAGCCAGGATAGACTAATGAATCCCCTTGAGGGAATAGTCTGACATTTTGTTTTCTTGCCAACAGTTAGATACCAATCACATAACCATATGGTAAATATAGCTGGAGCTATAGCTCCTATAGCCATTAGCTTAGCTTAACTCTCTAAATTGGAAAAGCCAAGAATCATCTAGCCTGGCTCTGTGAAATAAATGTACCAGCATCTCTAAATATGATGTTATGACTAATTTAGGGCTATATGCTGACCTGGTTGTAGGATAAACCAGGTATAATATGTTAATGTGTTAACTTTAGTGGTGGACACACAAACAGACTACTGAGGGAACCATAAACATGTAGCTCGCTCTTAGCCTGCTACTTTCAAGTTTGCTCGGAGGGTGTGTTCAGGAGATTGCAGTCTATCAGAAAGCACTGTATTATTTTTTTGAAAGTCTGGGAACATTATATAAAGACCAGCTCTTAATGCATTATTACAGTGCATTTGTTTTTCCAGTATACATGTAGATGGTCCCCTTGATGTCTCACAACAAACTTGGGGGGATGTACTGTTGAAAATTCTCGAGCTACCCCTAATTTCTTTATATTTCACTAGGAAAATGGTAACTAGGTGAAGCAAACCTTCTTAAAATAATTTAGTATTCTGCAGGAATAGTTCTTCAGGTTTCTTAAAAGACATTTAAATCTCTATTTTGGATTGGTGCCTTTTTTTTCCTTCTCTGTGAAGACAATCCTGAACTGCTTTGATAATGTCTAAGTTCTGGGGAGGCCAATCCATGACTGATGGTGTTCAACTCTGTATTTTTCTATCCAGGTATGTTTTTACTGCATTGACAGTGTGTCTGGGATCATTGTCATGCTGAGATTGGATTTGAACCAGAAATTCTAAATTTGGATTCATCACTCCATAACACAGTCCAGTTGTTATTTTGCAGTAATTTATGTGCATCAGTGTTTTCTCCTTGTTTGCCAAAGCCTCGTCAGAACTGGCATAAGTGGAAGGTTGGCTGTCAAGAAGCCACTCTTAAAGGAACAGTAGATGGATCAACTGAAGAGCCAGATGAACCTCTCAGGTCCTGCGTCAGGTCTTTGCTGGACTCCCCCCCCCCCCCATTCCTTAAGATTATGACTTTCTGTAATTTTTTTATATGCTGTAGATAGTTTTAGGCCTCCCACTTCTTCTTTTGTTCTCCACTTGTCCAGTTTTTTAATGATACACTGCACAGCATACCGAGATATGCCAGGTTGCCTAGTAGCTCTTTTGGAATAACCTCGTTGGTGTTTAAATTCTGTTGCATGCCTGCCAAACTATATTATTTTTGACATTTTTTGTAGATTCAACCAAGGAAGTGCAAATACGTGATGTTGTGCAACAGGCTGATGGTAACAAAGTGCCTAAAGACACAATTTAAAACTGGTTCCTTGCTAAGGTGACTGTCATGTGTAGACTGGTTCATTCCTCATATTAGGTGCCTTTTCTCTGAAAATGGTCAGGTACAAGGACTGGATTAGAAATGAACAAAAACACAGCCAGTGTCTATAGAAACAATTGGAAAACCTTAGGGGAGCCTGGAGAACACCACTTTATAAAAGAAAATATAAATATATAACAAAATGTGGGGTGGCTCCAGATTTTTGCACTGTACTTTATGCATCTGCACTGAGGCTAACTCTTTTCTCATGATTTCATTCTGTTTTGCTAAGCTAACTGGTTCCTCTGGTTTCCGCTGTCTATTTGTTAGACAGTCTCAGGGGTGGTGTCAGTCTTTTCAGCACAACAGAAAATAAGTGCATTTCTCCAAATGTCAAACTGTCAAAGTTCTTCTTTGAGCCCAAAGTAAAAGTATACATGTGCATGCACTGTTAGAGAGGAAGAGAGAGAACTATTGCATAGGCTGTTCATTAGACACATGGATTTAATGAGTCTGAAGAGAAAACTGGATGTTAGAAGTGCACTAAATTAGTAGGTTCACATGAATTTCTTTAGAACCAAAATGGGAAATTTGCCACATTAGCAAAGCACTTTCATTTGCAGACATTTTTGAAAAGACATCAGAGGCTTTGTGATTTTATACCAACTGCGATCAATTGTGCACTTAGAAGGCATTAAAGTAAATTCACCAGCTGCTAATGACATTTATGACACAGCATGGAGACTATATGGCACTGTGAGCAAATAGAAGAAGAAAAAACACTGAGACGTCCTTAAGAATTAAATTAGGGTTTCCCTGGCAGAACCTTCCACATAAATGGCCATAAAGATGACAAAAGCATGGCACTCATTAAAGTTTGGCCATTTTGTCACTCTGAACAGTATTTTTTGCGCACAGATTTTATTGATGTTTAATAAGAAAGATGGATTAGAAAAAAGAATCCACATCAGTGTTCATTACTGTATCGGAAACACTGCAAAAAGCACTCATTAAACCACTGGAACTGATGGAACTTATAAGATAAAGCACTGATCCCATTAGCGTCAGCTGCTCATACAAGAACACTGTTAGGGGTGCACACTGAGAAAGAGCTAAAGAGATTTCACTACAGCAAAACAACTTACACTTAATGGTATTATTTATTTACTGTGCTTTAAGCCAGTTTTCTTTCTTGGTCTGCTTTGAGCACAAATGGAAGGCAGATAATCAGTTGTCATTTTTCAAACATTTTTCAGCTACTGTATACAGTGCACATGTATTACAGTTCAGATGTCTTTCCTTGAACATATTTAGTTCTTTAGTACTTTAGCACAATTTACCTTAAATGCTTTTCCAACAATACAGTCACCGACCTCTTTAAGAGGACTGGGAGACTCACTCTGTGGTTTTTTCAAGCTACGTGACCTTGTTGCCCCTGCACTGGTTTATAGCCCTTACAGTCAGAGTGGAAGCTCTCCAGCTTGTTGATGGTGTGAGAGCGTGTGGACTTATTCCATTATGCCAAGATACAGTATGTATGCCTGCTCACATACATGGCAGACATGAGCTAGTTACATCTGTAGCAGGGAAAAATTGATGCAGGGTCTGTGCTGTCAACATTAAGGAACTTAACAAAAAGCCAGTATGACGTGAGCATGCAAACGCCATGTAAGCATATTCCTTCACACACTTTCACACACCTCGACTCTGTGTGCTTTAGGAAAAATACAACTTTTGTTTGCCTTGGAGGTTTCAGCACCTGTTTCGCCACATTCACATACTGCACGAAAGTCATGCTGCTATTTAAAGTGCACCTGTGTATTTTCCTATTAAATAGGTTAGGGACTCCTTCCTGACTAGAGCAAATAAGTGCATGAGCTGGCTCCACAGTCTGCAGAATGACGTGAAGACAGGAACAATCAGCAGTTTGTGTACCTGTTGTGACGGAGAGGTCACTGAGACTAAACGGTGGTGTTCTTATGCTCAGAGTTAGCCAGGAGCTATGACTATCCTCATTTTCTGTTTCTACATGTGGTTGTGTGTGTCTGAAAACAATCCTTAAAGAAGACAACTGTATGGACTTAAAATGATTACACCATCAGTTTCGGTGAAGTGGCAACCTCCAGGGCTGAAAAATGAAGCCAAGGTCCATGTGCCAAAAGCTAAATGTTCATTGGTTGGCCAGCTCAGGCTGGCTCCAAAAGTGGATCAATCCCTATAGACTCCCATGTTAAAATGCCAACTGTATAGCAGATATAAACATTTTTACAACCTAATATAAATAAAACTGTTGGTTTCAGTGTCTAATTGCTTAAGAAAACCAAGGGACAATGCCCAGGATAGGGCAGAGGGGGGTGCTTGCAGGAGACCAGCCCGTGGCTGGGTCCTTAGCCCATCGTTCCAGTTCAGGCATGGCCTGAAAGCGCTAAATGGGCCCGCCCTTCCAGTGACTCCCTCACTGAAAGGACTGTAGGCGTTCGGTGCTTTGTAGACCAGTTGGCAGTCAGGGGCAGAGGTCCTGGGAGTCTGATCTCAAGTTGACACACTAGACTTGGATTGGTGGAGTATCACTGTGGCAGAGGTGTGGTCCCTGGGGTAGCTGCATGACTGGCGAGCATCTCATCCCACTCTGAGGCATCTGTGACCTCAGAGCTCACACTGGAGGTTCTGGTTGTGGTGGAGCTCCATGTCAAGACATGGACACTCCATGTGGAGTGTCCATGTCTTCTAATATAATAACAGAGTGACCAAGAGACAGATGTTCAGAGTCTGTTCATCGGTCATGGATGCTCTTGATAAAGATAAATTACAAATAAACTTTAAAAATAGCTTAAATATAACTGGCAAAAGTGAATCCTGTGTAGGAAACACAGCAGTAAACACAGCAGTCACCGTTCAGTCCCTCTGGCTGTGTTTGACTTTCAGTAGCTGTTGAAGTGAAACATTTTTTAGGGGGTCAAAAAGTTTACACAGGTCAGGTGACAAGTGGGCAGAACTTCATCTGAGAAAAATGTTACGCAATGATGTGAGTCAGCATTTCATATGCAGGTATACAGATTTTGAGATGTATTTTGGTTACAATCTATTTGTTAATTAAAGGTATTATTGTATTAACATATTCACAATCACATATGACCATGAGCTCTGGGTAGTGACCAAAAGATCGAGGTCACAGATACAGGGAGCCACTTTTCCTCCACATTGAATAGAAGCAGCTAAGATACTTCTGGCATGTCCTACTGGGAGGAGGTCCAGAGTCAGACCTGGGACATGATGGAGAGATTATACCTCTTGCTGGCTTGGGAATTCCTCAGTGCACCCTCAAATGTGCTGGAAGAGATTGCTGGGGAAAGGCCCTCCAAAACGGATTTGGATAGGTTGTATAAATAGCTAATTTCTTACTTTTTGAAGGTATTTCTTTAAATTAAAGAGACCCCAACAATTATGCAATGCCCTATGAGCAAGCACGTAGTGACAGAGGGAAGGAAAATCCCATTTCAACAGGAAAACCCCCCTGACAGAACCTTAGGCAGGGCCAGTCATCCACTGTGTATCATTAAGGCTAAATCCACATTTATATGCGATATGTGGTTTCACTCAAGCATCAGACTCTGGGGAGTTAAAAAAGAAGCCAATACAGCACCAAAAAAAGTTGGAAAGTTTCTCTAGTGGCCACCTGAGGCTGGCTAGAAAAGTAAGCTAGCCCAAAAAAGACTCCTATATTAAAATGTCTAGCTTTACAACATTAAAATGGATGTTTACATCCTGGTATAAAAAACACTTTGGCTTTTCCCCTATTTTCCCCTTCATAATGTGTCCATAGGGGGTGAATAGGGTTGCATAAGAGGAATGGCTGCTTCAAGGGAGAGGTTTTCAGTTAGACGCAGCCAATCAGCATCTGCCACGACTCTTCTGCTCTTAATGGAGGCGCTGAAATTGAAGCCTCTGCTGCGTTCTAGTTTTTAGAGTATTGTAATAGAGTTGTTTAATGAATAACATTGTCTCCCGAATGGTACTGCATGTCAAAGAGGTCTTCACTTCATTTGTGTTATACCTGCCAACACTCCTGTCCGTCCATGGTTTCTCCAGTATTTTTGCCTTTTTTTCTTAGGCAAATCCCATAACTGAAAGTGTGACCCTCACATTTTATTATGAAAAATTGGGGAAAAGAATCCATCTGCAAGCCTTGTGTTGTTGTTTAATGTTATCTAAGCTGACAAATTGTAAATAAAGTGGAGTCTACATGCACAGTCCATGCACTACATGCAATTTTAACCCAATTGTCAATGAAAGCTGGCACATGCAACCTGATTCAAAGGGTGTGTGCTGCTACTCTATGCAGGCAAACAGACCAGTCAGAGGCTTCAGTACTCCCCCAAAGGATTTTAAACATAGCTTGGGCTCAGAACCATCCAAAGTAATAATCGAATTATACATATCAAGTTATTTGCTCCAATCTGGGAATAGGCAGCCTCCTTCAAATGACCAATCCTTGCCAGTAGCACTGCTTAAAAGAAGCATTATGGGTCAAGACAGACAATGCTTTTGACAATGGTGATTTTAAACAAAGTCTAGGGTTCGAATTGTTTGAAAAAATAAAAGCAAGCAGTAAAGATTTACCCCAAGATGTTTACTCTAAACATCAAGTTGCAGACTTCACTATTTTCTTACACCAAACTACTCTGCATATACAGTGACACCGAAATGTATTTAGTTGCTCACACATGCAGGTTACATTATGCCAAGACATATTTGTCCTAAATGTTCCCACCAAAGTCATTTTTAGGTTCCAGTTTGGCTCCTTTAAGGTAAAGTGGAGGACGGAGGATGTAATAAAAAATGTGATCTGTTTCAAATACCACACTGACTTTTTTGTCTTTTTATTTTTCTCCTTTAAACAATACTTGCACGTCGCCTTGTTTGTCCTCGCATTTACAGCACAGGCATGTGCACGGTTGCCTCTCACCAGCACATCAACAATTACTTTCCCTCGTTCCATGGTCGTGTCCAAATTCATGGGCTGCATCCTCCTGAGGACCCGGCCTTCGCGGTCTACGTGGGCCGGGTCCTCAGAAGATCGGGTAGGCCGGAAGTAAACGGCCGTGAAATTGGATGGTCTAGCCTTCTGATTAGCGTCACCGCTGTCTCGGTGGAGTTTAATAAACTCAGCCGTCTGCTCCTTGCTGTCTAAAATATAACAGGACACTGGAGTAAA
The DNA here is from genome assembly GCF_965226115.1 of Aulonocara stuartgranti. NCBI lineage: Eukaryota > Metazoa > Chordata > Actinopteri > Cichliformes > Cichlidae > Aulonocara > Aulonocara stuartgranti. The sequence goes on along the minus strand of NC_138945.1, from coordinate 21,349,023 downwards.
CTCTCGGCCATCTCACACTTCTGTTTAATCAGTTTTCTGTTTGACGTTTAGTCAGCTGTGTAAAAACCAAGGAGGAACCCACCCGGGGGATTAATAAAGTCTTATTTTATCTAATCTAATAACTTTAATCTCAGCCAAACCGATTTACTCACGAACAAACAAAACACTGAAAAAAGCCCAACAATAACATTTTTAGGTTGTCTAAGTGACTTATATATTACGTTTGTCACGGCCGGGCGGGTTACACACAGTAATTCGGCGTGCCCGTGTGGCGTGCTGGCTAGACCCAAGCGCGGCGAAGGCTAGCGGTGGGTTTGGAGCAGGCACGCAGTTATTCTAGTAACGATCAGTGCACGAAGCGTGGCTTCGGAACGGTCGTTACCGACAGAGAGCGAGCGGAGCCGGGAAGAGAAAAAGGATTGAAGGGATAATCACTCACGGTTGCTGAATCAGGCGGAGACTGACGTCGGCAGAGTTTCGGAGCTCCTGACACGAAGAGAATGATGTCTGAGTGGCGAACAGGTGGGTGGCGTCTCTCTTTTAACCCCGGCCCCGCTGACAACGTTTAACCCGAGCAGCGAAAGTCCGCGGTGATCTGAAAATGATGTGCCGGGAGTTGTGCCATTCTCGGCCGCATCAGTAACCCTCGAGCTCCCGGCTCGCTATCGAGCTGGTGGGTAGCAGACGTCTCCGAAAACGTCGAAGCACTTTAGCAAAGATGCGATATCTTGATGTTTACACAGCTACTTTCTCGCCTGAAAATATGTTAAAAGTTTATTTTGTGACCCAGAAAGATTAATAAGAGTAATTTTAAAACTTAGTAGCGGCCGCCATTAGCCGGAAACTGGAGCTTGGCTGGGCCGCGCTATGAATTCTGGGATATGGTGGGCCACGAAGGACACACCCGACCCATCCTTCAAATTCGGAAAAAGGAGCACGCATTTGTCGGCTGCATTCGGAGGGGTCTACGAATTTGGACAGCCTTCGGCGCGTCGCTGTGACGTAATCGGTCTACAAATGCGGCCTCAGGAGAATGCAGCCCATGAATTTGGACACGACACATAACAGAAGAATCCTGATTGTGTAACCGTCTGTCAAACCAGTTTTTTTTCTCCTCACTACTTAAATACCAAACCACAAAGCTGCAGAGGGAGGAAGGACCCTCCCCTCCCTGTGACTCATTCTCATAAGAGCGTAAGCAGCCGCTACATGCCATAGAGTAGTATTCCATGACTCCTGCCATTATCTACTACCGTCATGTCGTCTTCACCGGCATCATCATCATGGTTGGTGTTGCTGTAGTGCCGGTTCCCCGTGCCAAGCTGCTGTAACTGACAGCTATGCAAAAAGATGTAGCAGTTGGGTTAGGTTGCACCTTCATAGAAATGTTCAGCTGTTGAATTTGTTTCTTTTTCTTAAAGTGCAATTTAAGATTGGACTGCTAAGTCTGGGTAGTAAAACAATCCACTAACTACATAGTGACAAGCGGCAAAAGTATGTGAAAGCAGAGAGGGATATTTGGAGTGAAAGAGTGAGGATGTGAAGATGTGAAGTCCAGGAGAAAGCCAGCGAAGGCAATCAGCAGGTGCTGAGGACGAAGAAACTCAACTCTGGGTCAAAGAAAGACTGCGTCAGGGGGATTTTCCAGTGAAGTTTAGGGTCTCTGTAGTATTATGTCACTCTTACAGCTCCATTAAGCTATAATGAGGGTGTTACCTAAATTATAATGTCACAGTGGCTACTGCCAGCAATACTATTACACTTGGCTTCATAAAATATCAAACCTGTCACTGTATCAGCTTTTCTGTATGACAATATTAGACACAGCTCTGGTCAGTGTCTGAAACCGAGAGGAAAAATGGCATATACGAATGTGAAAATTTGCTTGGGCACGGATCAAAGTGTGGCACCGGCCACTGTTGGGACATGCTCAGCAAGCACGAAGGCACAGAAACCACGTCACATGCCATTGTGAGAAAAACGCTAGGGAACCGTGCCAGAGGGTAAATATCCACTTGACGATGGCATGCGTGCTGATCTGGAGTACACACCCTCTGCCCACAGATAGGAGGAGCCTTTTATCTTAAACTATACACACACAGGCTCTGTAATGGTGACCAGACAGAAAACTAACAGCACAGAGCAATGAGAAACTGCTGATGGAGCATCTTTAGTGAACACGGAAAGTTTTAAAAATGAATAAAATGGTAAATAAATATGCATTTAAGGCCAGACTGCATCGCATGTCAAGTGCTCTAGCTGTGCTGCCTGTCTGAAAAATGTTGATATAAACGTTAATATACATGCTACAGGGTTCAGCCACTTGTCATTCCCTAACTAGACGCTGAAATAGCTCTCCTTTTCTATTCACTCCTCCATAATATGTTATTCAGCTCCTTTTCAAAGGGCGTCCTTTTTCTAAGGATCATTGCCCGAGCCGCAAAAGTTGAGAAACAGAGGCGTTTTTTGTCACTGACGGGAGCAATTTGATGCTTATCGCAATTTCAGTGCGCCACTTGGTCTCCACTCTATGTCGTGGCCAGCTACGGCACAAAATGTTACAATTTTGCAATAGGAAACATTAAAGTCGACCACAGAAAGCTGGCCTCACAGACCACAGTGACAGAATACACCTGAGGAGCTTCTCAAAGGGACTGTTTGTGACTTCACTGTCTAAACAAAACGAATAAATGTGCTCAGAGCTAAGGTCCATTTCTTAAACACACACAAGCACGCAATTATTGGCAACTAATTGGCTAGCATAGCGTTACGGTACAAGGACAGCGTGGTCATTAAAAAGACATTTCCTGTTTGAGTTCACTGATGCTTCCACTGATAAGCACAAAGACACACTCTCATATTATCGCCGATTGCAGGCACCAGTCTAAAAGTAGAGAAGTTGAAGCTGGAAGGTGTCATAATGTAATTTTTGTTCATGTAGGCCCATTTGAGCCAGACGTGAGTGTAGTTCAAAACACTGTTCGAGAGAATCAAGGCATCCATTAAGGCAAAAGCACTCAGTAACACAAGTAAGTATGCCTGAAACAAAATCTAACTACTTCTAAAGGCATAGCGTGTTTATACCAAGTGCGCTGACTTCAATGTTAAAATGCCCACCAAAAATGTTGTTATAGCATAAAGCTAACGAATTAGGCTATATACTAATGCTGATTAGGAAGCTGGTTTGTTACCGTGCAGTGTGCCAATCCAGTCTATTCATATGTCATGCATTTTCTTTTTTTTTATAGCCTTTAAAATGCAGCATGACATCATGAACCGGTGCGTGATGTCACAATGGCTACACGAATCTTTTTAAAATCTTGAATGGAAAGGACAGGTCTGCCCTTATAGCATTCTGCAAGCTGAATAAAAATAATTTTGTATATTTAACTCTGTACAGCTATAAGTAGTGTTTGGGGTAACATGTCCATGTTACTGTAATCATATTACAATTTTGCATCAGTGATGCTCTAATGTAATTCACAATCGAACTCAATATCATAATTATATTTTAACTTGCGTCACAAGGATTCTTAAGTTATCTGCATAACACTCATTAAAAAAACATAAAATATGTGTTTTTATTAATCCACACTTGCACTACAATTAGCTGATTTTGGTTCATATGCAGGGAGGAGGAAAAGAATCAACAACTTTTGATGTGTTGTTATGTGTTGGTGCTTGGGACTATAGCCTCAGGTATTTTGTTGACTGACAATCATGCGACAGTGTATTTCAGCTCTTGTTATTCAGTAATGTTATAGTAATGTGACAAGTAGTGGTCCTACGTAATGCACTGCGTTACTTTTAAGAAAACTAATGTGTAATGTGTAATACAATACTTTTTAAAGTAATGTCCGCAGCACAGGCTATAAATCATCATCACTATGGTGCTACTGAATAACTCTACCATCATCATTCTTAAATGCTGTGCATTATGCATGTACTACATTTCACACTGATCTGTCAAATAGTGGCTGCAATAGTTCCATGTGAGACTAATACTGATATTATTCCAGTTACTCTTTGAAGTGGCCAATCCTTGTTGGTTCTGTCCATCAGTGTGATTAGTAAATCACAACTAATGCTTTTTTTGTAGCTTTTTTTGTTTTGTTTGTTTTTTGCTTCAGCCTCTGCCATTATTTTATTTTATTTTTTGAACTATGACATAATACCTCAGTGTCATTGTCTCTATCCTTACATACATTCATGCACCTATTGTAGCCTGACGTAACCTTAGACTGACCTACTTTCACTACATCAGAGGAAAGGAAAGGACTTGCTCGAGTGTAAGGAGGCATACCTTCGGTCAAAGGGCGATGACCTCATAATTTTATGTTGTCCACCCGCAATTATGCAACATTCCCAGCGCCACCCATGTTGGCGAGGCTAGGGAGGAAGCGCTGAGGACAGACAGATCTCCCCCTCTCGCTCTCCGGGGGCCAGGAGCAGAGACAAGCCAGATATGATTTTGCAGGAAGGAAAAGAGAAGGGAGGGGAGCACTGGATAAGAATGTTGCTGCTGCTTTATTTTATCCTTTCGCTTTCTTAACTCTGACCCAGGCTTGTGTTATGAATGCCACAGAGGTGGAGTTATTACAGACACAAAGGCAAGCCAGGTCTAATCTTGTTACTATTCATTTCACTAACAATTATAGGCTCCTTTTATAGAGAAGGCCATAATTCAGATCCATGTAGTTCAAGGGGAACTGAATGAAGCCAAACTTATGCAGCGTCGAGAATGGCTACTGCCACTTCATGCTAGTTGAAGTGCTTTAGTGACTGGCCTCTGCGCCTTGTGACATTTTTAACATTCCTACACTCACCTCAAAGCCTTGTCTGTTCTCTTCCGCTTTACTTTCCAGTCCTTCACTGAACTTGTTCTCGGCTGTCTAGCAGGTGATTGAAGTGCTGTGGACTACAGGGCGCCTCAGTCTAGTTAAAAAAAAGAGAAGACAATTACTACATCAGGAAGCTTCTGTCAACTGGAGGGATACACACAAGAAGGGCCCAGCCAAAAACAAGGAATGCAAACACACCCATGTAAGCCTATCTGCTTACCAGTGCTGGAGATATTTGGATCTACTCACCTTATATTTAAAAAGTCAGTGTAGACAGCATCCATGCCTACCCTAAGTCTTTCATCTCCTCCCTAATTCTTGTGCCATGACGGGGCACTTCATCATCAGAATCTCTCCATCCACCTAGTAGCAAAGATTTGACACGACGCTGGCAAAGGAAGTGGACCCACACCCCCTTGGCCAGCAATCAACCACTACAGACCTCACTACCTGTCTGCCTCGACTGTTACAGTCTGGCAGTCAGCATTCCTGCCCTGCCCTCCACAGTGTCAGCAGCTAGTATATTAAACACTCTTTTTTTTAAAAAAAGGTAAACATTGTCTGAAGTGTAAATTTTTGCACGTCACATCTTCTTTTTTTTTGCCTTTGTTTTGTATTTTCTTGCCCTGAGGCAAATTTTTCGGCTGCTTTATGCTTTGCACTAACTGCACTGGAACACAAGCAGTTAAGAAATTGAAGAAATGGATGAACAGATAAGGAATTAAAAATAGCTGGCTTACAGTGTGTAAATATTCCTGTAATGTTCAACTAGTATGGAACACCCAGAAACCCCTTTATACCAAGAGTCAACACTTGAACCTCAAAGGCATTGTTCCTCTCACAAGTACTGCACTAAGTGCTGGAGCAGGGCCAAAACAATTAAAGTCTATCACTGTCCAAACACTTACAGACTTCCACCGTATCACTAAATCTGTATGTTTACCATAACATATCAGTTTCTGTGTTGGTCATTTTATTTTAAGACGCGTTCATAACTGCGCACACATAATCTTTTATCATTCTGCTGGGCACCGTTTCTTAAGCGGGCCATGCAAACATTGGCAGACTTATTTTTTCCTTCCTCATCCCTGACTCTCATCTACTAAAAGTTGAGCTTATAAAAGTAAATTGCATGTCTATAAACGAACCTCCTGGGTTTGTGGGGCCATATTCGAAGTTGCTTCACTGCAGCAAAACAAACCCTAAGTTATGTAACATGCAGTCATACTCTCTACACCAAAAATTAATTAATTAATTAATTAATAAAGTATCAAGTTGGTTTGGGTTGCCAAGCTTCTTCCTTTATCTGTTTTTGACAAAAGTCCTACATTATCAACAAAATGTTAAGTTTCTATTTTTAAAGAAGATCACCAAACCGAGCCACAGCTTTCTCATCTAAACCCTCAATGCTTAACAGCGCACAGTTTTTATGATTTTGTACTTTTCAAATACAAAAGTCCTTTCCACTGTGGTATAAACAACTGTTTACTCCATTCAAATCTGTTAGTCATTCTCCGTTCAGTAGCATGTTAGCTAGTCAAAACTTGTCAGTGTAAGATACTAGAAATTTCTTCTGCGTAAATGTGGTGTCCCATTTGACTCTCATGTTACATTTTCTACACTGTAACTGATTTATGTTATTTCTTTGTATCATTTTCTTTAAGACTCTATCCATTCAGTCATACGCATAGTTATCCATACATTTTCTGCAGTGTATAAGCAGACAGGTGAGGCTATGATTTGTGGCTCCGCTCCATGGTAACATTCCACCCATGAATACCTGTGTCTCTCGTTCTCTGACTGCCCTACTTTCACCCACACATGACTCATCTCTAGCCTGCTATCTGATAAAGACTCTTTGTCCTGGCCTCTATTTTGAGAAAGCAAGTTTGTGTACCTGCGTGTCTCCTGTTACTATTTTCAAATATCCTACCCATTCCTCAAATAATATTTTTGCTTTCTTAATGCTGGCAGTACCGCATAATGTGCCTCGTTTACTGTTGTCATAACCTAAAGTTATGAGCAGCCACAGCTGCTGATATAGTCTTATCGCTTGTGCACTGCGTGGGAGGTTTGTCGTGCAATGTAGTGCCACAAGGAGGCCACGCAAAGTCCAAGAAATTATACAGGGTTTTGCTTACTGACAGGAAGGAGAGGACAAAATTAAGCTTTAAGCCAAACCCACTACTCCGGTGTACTGTAAGCAACTGTAGAGATTAGATTAGAGTTGCTATCAAATGTATGCGGTATTGTGGACCACGTATGAGCTAAATCAGTGATTACAGATGGTTTATGGATTTCCAGTAACAAGTTTGGTGACATGAATGCCAAAATGTTCCAACTTAATTAAAACTTATTTTGGTTGTGGATGAAAGACAAAAAACATCCTAATCCTATGTGTGTGTGTGTGTGTGTGTGTGTGTGTGTGTGTGTGTGTGTGTGTGTGTGTGTGTGTGTGTAAAAAGAGAGAGAGAAAGAAAATGCTATATGACAACATACTAAACTGAGAATAGGTGTAGAGGTGTTCGGTGTAATATGTTACCGTATGTTATAATCACAAAGTGTTATACATTACAAGGTGTAATCTGTTAAAAAGTGTATTATGTTACAAAGTGTAATATGCTACCCAGTGCTAAACATTACAAGGTGTAATTTCTTAAAGCATTAAAGGTTACAAAGTGTAACATGTTATAGTGTAATGTGTTACAGTTACTTTACAGTGTTATACATTACAATGTACTGTAACATAGTAATGTGTTATAGTACATAAAGACTAAAGACTAAATTCAGTAATCACATTAAAGTTACAGTTGTGTTTTTACTTGTGTTACAGTGGCTCCTCAAGTAAGTAGAAAGAAGCAAATAGAAAGAAACTATTTACCCCAAAAATCATCAAATATGCTTTTGTTCCCTGTGCACTATCACTGCAGTCACCTGTAGATATTCCTTTATTTGTATTTGTCATCATTAGAAGTTTGTGTCAGCGTGTGTTACTGTACTGTCAACTGGTCATTATACTGACAATGCACTTCAGTAATTGAGATGTAATATGACAGTTATATGACAGTAGTGATAAAGGCAACAGAATTCTTTCTCCAGGAAGTAATTAAACAATATAATGCACTGTTACTTATCAAAGTATCATAGTATCAAATAATGTGTAATAACATGTCTGTTTGGAGTAACAGTTCAACACTGGAGATGCGTGTTGCATGTTGGAGATGTGACATGTTGATTAACACATTTTATGTAGAACTTTAACAAAAACCGAGAAGAGAGGGCACATCATGCCAGTTCTCAGCTCCATACATCGACTTAGAGAAAACACAGTTTTGAATTTAAAGTACTGATTGTTGATGAGCATTTCTGCCGTAGACACTTTGGCGTTTCAAACTCAGACTGTATTCAGTCATCAGGAAAGTTCTTGAAGTCATAGAGAAATGGAGAAGAGGGCAGTGTTACTGTATCCTGGACTTTTTATAACCACGGGACTGCTGGTCATTGGAAAGAAAACAGGTTTGAGATACTTCTGGATTTTAGATCTGGATGCCACATGTTTTTATAAATTTATATTTAAACCTGGGGAGTTGTCAGGTAAGATAACTAATGTTAACTAGCTCCCACCTTTGAGCCAGGTTTTGGGGTTGTGAGCAAATGGATCAGTTGGAGTCTTATTAGTATTGACTTGTTGTTATAGCCAGCCTCAAGTGGCCATAGGAGGAACTGCAGTTTGTGAGCACAAACTAATAATAATAACAGACATAGAAAAGCAATACAAGTAACACTTTGCTGACTTGCAAAGGGGAATTCACTGTATTAGTTAGGTGCACATTATTTCAGTTTGTTTGTTTGTTTTTTGCATTAAAAAAGGTTAAATTTTATTTTTTACTGTTATCTAAAATGCATTTTTTCCACACATTCCTTTAGTTTTCCAGTTTTGACTATCTGGTATATGTAAAGGCAAAAACTGGATAAAGTGTGCAACGAGCAGGACACAAGCACACTTTTAGATATGTTAGTTACACGTTGCTACAGTCCAACATCAGATAGACTTTGCACTTGGGACCCGGCAGGTTAAAGGGCTAGTATCCAGTCTAACTGCTTCAGACATTTGCTTTCTGGTCTGGAAAACTTCAGAGCTTCAGTGTATGTGTGAAAACGACTTCAGTCTCTTAGTCTCCATTATCGTTTCCACCTCTAAATCAATCATCTGAGCTCTTTTCCTTCCTGCTAATCTTTCCTCTTTTCTCCTCCTCCCCCTCCACTTCCTTCTACTCCTCTTCCTCAATCTTATCCTGCTCCAGCACAAATGTAATAGCGAGTGTCCATCCAAAACTCTGACTGCAGAAAACCCCAGAGGACACTGCATATTTTCACCCTGCCCTAACAAGCACACACACACACACACCAAGTACACATACCCCTCTCAGCTGCCTGTCTAATCACCACACCCATCTGCTTGACATCAGCCTGTGATGTCATCATGGGACCAACGCTGGCCTGCTGTCCAGTGTAACTTCATCATCATCAGCATCATCTTTTGGCTTGGGTTGGAAAAGTCTCAGATGGGAGGCAGCTGGATTGTAACAATTCCTTCACCCACTGCCTGTGTGTGTGTGTGTGTGTGTGTGTGTGTGTGTGTGTGTGTGTGTGTGTGTGTGTGTGTGTGTGTGTGTGTGTGTGTGTGTGTGTGTGTGTAGAAGAAGCGAGGCTGAAAGACGCAGTTGCTCTAATTTAAACAATCTGAGGCTTGGCTTTCTTGCGCTAATTTGTACAGTTTATAAAGGGCTCTCTGCTCAGATTCAAATCGTGTTTGTCAATATTTTAGCTGCCTGGTAAATATCACAATGATTACGTTCATTAAAGACTAAAACTGGAAGGAATGCAAGGTAGTTTAGAGACAAAGACTAAGAGAAACTGACTAAGGGAAGCGACAGTCTGAGAAGAGGTATGGAAATCAGTATGGATGGGACAGAAGTGGACAGGATGGGGTGGGGTGACAGGGAAAGGCGAGGCATGACAGGATGGGATGGGACAAGACAGGAAGGTGTCAGTACTGTAAGGTGGGTCAGCACAGCACTGCTGCATCGACAGCAGGAAAAGTGGAGAAAAAATATGATGACAGAGTGAAAAATTGGATTGGATATAAATGGATATAAATTTAGTAGGAAAGGTAAAGAGAAAGATATAAAGACGGAGTTGTTGCCTTTGTCTTTTTAAATGCAGCTTCAGAGCTGTACAGTACATGTATGTTGGACTGACTTAAAATTAATCTTGAGCGTGCATGTTCATTGTTTAAATTAGCAAATACTTGTTAGGATCACTGCCTCGTTAGCTTTGTTTTTCTGTAGGCTTTTATTGCAATAAGAAAAAGCCAGCTTTACTGGATTCATATACACTTTATAACCTGGATTTAATTTGGAGTTTTAATGAGCATTGCAGTTATTTAGTTTGGTTTGCTTGATGCCATTATAAACAATAACATGATCCCAGATCAAGGGTTACAGAAAACTTGGCTTTATCATGAAGTATCATACCAATGTAATCTGTCACGAGTCTGGTAACCTACTAAAATGTCAGGTTTTTCTCCGTTATTGAGAGCAGAGCTTTGGAAATCAGCCTTGCTCACCAGCTCTTCTACACAGCTGCACTCAAGTTTTTTGCACCCTGTGTTTTATTTTGTATAACTTTATTGATGCCATCAAATGCCCCCCCTTCCCCCGTTAATTCCCACCTGAAAAAATATCCTAGTATTTAATTAGTAACAGCTTCATGACTGCAAGGGCAAAGCGAACAAACTTTGCAAGACTCTTGGGAAAATTTGGAAATATAGTAAGCCCTCCTTCCCCATCACCAGGCCAGGGTAAAACTTGAAAACACAAACAAACAAACAAACAAATAGCGAGAAAAACAAAATAAAAAAACAACAAAAAATTGGTGACCATTTGGCAACCACCGATAACTAGCAAGAAAAGAATGAGCATTCCCACACTGGTTGGTTGGCAGAGTTGATGAAAACTCAGTTGCTAAGACCCAGTCATGCAGGCCCTGAGTCTGATAAGTGACCCCATGGTAACCACTGGTTGCTAGGTAAAAATGTGTATTCCCCATCCAGCTGACGAATGGTTACTTGAGGTTTCTGACTTTCACTATAGTGAAAAAAAGGGATTGGCCAGCTCTTACGTAAGCATCTTGCGTGTATTTAACACAATTGCCTCATGCTTTAAAGTTAAGTGTAACTACATAGTGTAGAAACGACATGATATGCAGAGAGGCTAGATTAAATTGTTCATATCATGTTCAAGTGAAGTAAGTCAATAATATATCAATGTTAAATCCCGCGACACTGCACGGGTTTCAGACTCGCGCTCTTTAGATCGTGGTTTCAGGAAGGCATCCATCTCAGTCAAGTCGAGCAGCCACCTCTAGTTTTTTTAGTATACCAAAAAAAGTAAATTGGGTGGTTGTTGCATTAAAAAAGTCTAACTTGTAATTTGAACACAATAATTTCATGTTTCTATGAACGTAGTTAAATCATGAAGAATCTGTACAAAATTCAACAACTTAATTTGTTCTTGTTGAGACGACATGATACAATCTAGTAAGAGTGCTTAGTTGCTGAACTCATGAAATTCACAAGATCGCACAAGATTTCAAACTGCAGGAAAATCACTGGAGTTAGAAGAGGCAGACAACTACACACGCACCACGTGCATGCTATTGCTATTTATTGTGTATTATTACAAAAACAAAAAAATTCTGCATCAAATACAGGAAATCATAGCTTTCCTACGTCTGTGAAGGTTCTCAGTCATCCAGGTCATCGTAGTCAAAGGAGCTTGCAAAGAAAAGCGTCTGGACTTCTTTAAGTTGCTTGAAGACGTTTCACCTCTCATCCGAGAAGCTTCTTCAGTTCTAAGGTCAAATGGTGGAGAGTCCCAGATATAAACCTAGTGGGAGGACCCCCCACAGAGGGACAAAAGGACCCCCTGATGATCCTCTAATCGCCTGAGCCAAGGTGGGAAACTGGGCGTGGGTCCCAATCAGCCAGAGTTTCGGGTGTGTTCATTGTGAAACCTGGCCCCACCTTATCATGCGAATTCCTGAGGTCAGATGGCCCAGGATGTGAGTGGGCGTTAAGGCGTCTGGGAAGGGATCTCAAAACTGGATTATAGATGGCAGAGAGTTGGTGTTGTAAACCCCCGCCTCTGTTCAAAGATGGTCGCTCACAGTGGACATAGATGGCTTCTTTCACTCCTCTTTCAAACCATCTGTCCTCTCTGTCCAAAATGTGAACATCCTCGAAAGAGTGTCCTTTATCCTTAAGATGCAGATGGACTGCTGAGTCTTGTCCTGTGGAGGTGGCTCTTCTGTGTTGTGCCATGCGCTTGTGAAGTGGCTGTTTGGTCTCTCCAATGTAGAGGTCTGGGCATTCCTCGCTGCACTGTACAGCATACTGTCAGTGTGTGTGGGCTTCCGGTAAACTTCGATGTTGAGTTTGCCGTTCTCTTCAATGTGCACGGCGCAGTCCAGGAAAGGCAGACAGTTGTCCTTTGTGTCTTCCCTGGTGAACTTGATGTTCTTATCCACAGCGTTAATGTGCGCAGTGAAGGATTCCACTTCTTGTGTCTTGATTTTGACCCAGGTGTCGTCCACATATCTGTACCAGTGGCTGGGTACTCTTCCTTTCCTGGACTGCGCCGTGCACATTGAAGAGAACGGCAAACTCAACATCGAAGTTTGTTTTTTTTTGTTTTTTGTTTTTTTTTTTGTGCCTGTCCCGTTTGGCTCTTTTGCCATCAGAATTGTTGTCTAAAGGCAAAGAAAGATGCCCAACGGATTTACTTTACCAAATTGACCATCCCAGCCTTGCCGTAATGGTCCATTTGATTCACCTTTTATTGTTTCTTTTATTTTCACTTACTGAATACGGGACAGACTTGACTGGGGGAAAGACGGGGAGAAAGAAAGAGGGAAAGAGAAACAGCTGAGAAGAGGGACGGGGGAGAAGGGCAAAAGACAAAAACCAACAGAACGGGTGCAGTTTGTGGGTGTGATCACTCGTGTGTACACCTGTGAGCATGGACGCGCTTGTTTTTTGTTTTTTAAAAGGTTCCTTCTTGTAATAATCTGCTAGAGGGTGTGGGGGGGCCACAGCCCCGTCCTCCAGGGCATGAAGCAGCAACATCGAAGTTTACCGGAAGCCCACACACACGGACCAGTACCTCCTCTTTGACTCCCATCACCCTTTGGAACACAAACTTGGAGTAATCAGGACCCTACACCACCGGCAGAACATGTTCCCTCTAAGCCTGAAGGAAAAAAGAAGGAACACACACATGTAAAGGAAGCACTCAAAACGTGCGGCTATCCTAAATGGGCGTTCTTAAAGTCAGCAAAGAGGCACAGAAAAGAAGATCAGACACCAGCGAGGGAGGACAGACGCAACAACATTGTCATCCCCTATGTAGCCGGCGTATCAGAGAAACTCAGGAGAGTTTTCTCCAAGCACGACATCCCAGTGTATTTCAGACCCAGCAACACGCTCAGACAGAAACTGGTTCACCCGAAAGACAAAACTCCAAAACACAGACTTAACAATGTGGTGTATGCTGTACAGTGCAGCGAGGAATGCCCAGACCTCTACATTGGAGAGACCAAACAGCCACTTCACAAGCGCATGGCACAACACAGAAGAGCCACCTGCACAGGACAAGACTCAGCAGTCCATCTGCATCTTAAGGATAAAGGACACTCTTTCGAGGATGCCAATGTTCACATTTTGGACAGAGAGGACAGATGGTTTGAAAGAGGAGTGAAAGAAGCCATCTATGTCCACTGTGAGCGACCATCTTTGAACAGAGGCGGTGGTTTACGACACCAACTCTCTACCATCTATAATCCAGTTTTGAGATCCCTTCCCAGACGCCTTAACGCCCACTCACATCCTGGGCCATCTGACCTCAGGAATTCGCATGATAAGGTGGGGCCAGGTTTCACAATGAACACACCCGAAACTCTGGCTGATTGGGACCCACGCCCAGTTTCCCACCTTGGCTCAGGCGATTAGAGGATCATCAGGGGGTCCTTTTGTCCCTCTGTGGGGGGTCCTCCCACTAGGTTTATATCTGGGACTCTCCACCATTTGACCTTAGAACTGAAGAAGCTTCTCGGATGAGAGGTGAAACGTCTTCAAGCAACTTAAAGAAGTCCAGACGCTTTTCTTTCCAAGCTCCTTTGAATAGCTTTCCTACATTTCCTAGATTGTTGGCATGGTGGTTAGTGCTGTTGCTTCACAGTAAGAAGGTCCTGGGTTCAAATCCACATTCTGGCTAGTTTGCAGGTTTCTCTCTGGGTATTCTGGTTTCCTCCTGCAGTTAAAAGTCATGCAGTTATTAGAGTTAGGGTTAACTGGTGATTCTAAATTACCTGTGAATGTAAGTGTAAATGGTTGTTTGTTTCTATGTGATAGACTGGTCAGCTGTCCAGGGTGTACCCTGCCTTGTAACCTATCACTTCAGGGTTATTTCCCAGCCCTCCTGCAACCAGGATAAAGATAGAAGGATGGTAGTTGTTGAAGACCCATTCAATTTTTATAGTAACCAGACTCTAGACTTTGTTGAAGATTATGTAATATGAAGACAGCATGTAGTATTTAAGTGACCAAGTAGTATTGGGGTAAAAGTTATTGAATAGTGTTGAAATAAAATGACAGAATTGTAAAGAATTAAAATATTCCAAGAGCTCAACTTACTTCATCTAAACATGTTTCAATCGCGTTTTATGAACACAAAATGCACAGGTTTACTGAATATGAAAAAGTTGTGTTGATTTAACTCAGTTGTTTAAGTTTCTGCCAAAGCAAAACATTTGTGTGCAACTAATGTCCACTATTGAATCAAGTAAATCCAACATGGCCTTTTTTTCAGTGTAGGTCAAAATCAGTCACAAAGAGGCTGCTGCACAAAACAACCCCTGGTTGCTTGCAGAATGGCGGCGTTGCGGATAGTTCACAGGGAGGATACCGAATTGTCTGCAAATGCTGGCCAACAACTATCCAAGTAGTACTGAAAGTAAAAGTTGTGCCTTACTGCTGAAACCTGCACATTTCACAGTTGACAACTTTTACTTTATAGGTGAATGGTTTCCAGTTTGCGTCACACTTTTCACTTTTTCACTTCCACTAGGCAAGTGCAGACAAGATGGCATCTTCCATACAAGCTCCTGGTAAATTGGACAACCTGCTAGTGACCAAAAAATCACCATGAGACTTTCTATACTTCTTCATGACCAAGTTCAGCTAGTAACACCAAGCAACCTTCCACAATGCCTGACCAACTGGTCAGGAAATAGATACAGTATTTCTCCCTATTGCCAGTGGCTACAGTGGGATCACTGAGTGATCTCTAGGCCTACGTGACTGGAGCATGTCAATCAATTTCACATCGACTGCCAGCAGCCTCCAGCAATGACTCACAAGTTAAGGAATACAAACTTTTTCCAAGCAACTGGTGGTTGCCAGGCAGTCACCAACTTGTCACTAGGTTTGAATGACTGGGGCCCAACTCACACCACATCTATACCCAATTTAGAATGACCAGTTAACCTAAAAAGCATTTCTTTGGACTGTGGGAGGGATGCTACTCTTAACTATGCAGCATTTACAGACGTGGTGGTTAGGTTTCCTCTTTCTGTTTGACTTAGGTTTAGGTAGCACCACCAAAAATCCATCAAACCCCATGCAAAAAAGAGATAAGAAGTAGGAATGTTAGAATGCTACATTTTAACCTGTTGTCCAACAGCTACTTTGCATTTTGCTTTGAGTATTTGCTCTTTTTTACTGTAATTGTTTTCCTTATGCCTTCAAGGAATAACCAGAATAAACAGTGATTTGCAATATTAGATAATAGGAGGAACTTACATGATTGATTAATACAGTTCTATCTATCGATCTATAAAAAAATATCAAGACTTAGCAGTTCTGCATCCTTCCTTAAATTACAATAAACAAAGATGATGATGATGCAAGTTTTTTTAGATTTGGCTCTATCTCATGAAAAACCTATCATGAGGAACTGCAGCTCTCTCTATGCAATGAGTGTCTCTCCTGGAAACAGCCACAGGGTTGCAACACACCTGGAGCCCATCCCAGGGACAGAGACACACAGAGAGAGCCTATAACTTCAAAGTCTCAAACAGTACCCGTTTTTCCTGATTAATTGCTTTATTCAGCTCATGCTGTGTTTGAGGGACTCTCTCTCTCTCTCCTGCTGGCTGTCAAGTACTGGTTCTAACAGTGCGCCGCTATTCTGCTGTTCTGAAATCATAGATCGCCTCCAGATGTTGTCATGACCCCCACTCACAAAAGCTAAATGATCTTCAGTCAGGCAGAGAGTGTGAGCGATAAACTGTACTTTATTTTATGTGTTTTAAACTCTTCTACTGTTTACATTTTTTAAAATGTGGCACATCATGCCACCTTCTCAGCACCAGGACCATGGCTCACGGCCTTTAACCTACTTAAGGTTGTAGAGGACTCAAGTATGTAAATCTGATGCAAATCTGATGATTTGAAATATTCCGTTTCGGCTTGAGAACTCTTTGGCTGCCAAAGGGAAAATACTCCCCAGTATTCAGCTGGGTTGGACAGCAGGAATCATCAGTGATGAATGTTTTACATTAGCATAATAAAGCGGACTGGAAGAATCCACGTTGCATCAATAGAGCAAGGGCAGCTTGCCAAACCATGTCATTAAGCGTATATTAATTCTGGCAGCAGCCTCCGAGCCACATTCTGATCGGGGTGGTTTCTAGAGGAGTGTTTACCAAAACAAGACTCACAGCTCTGCTTTAGTGGTTTCAGAGAGCTATCCAGTGACGTAGGAAACCTGGATATGTGACTGACTTTATGTACGCATGTAGAAATGTGAGGTCATGGCAGCCGTGTAAGTGTACTTTCTCACCAGAATGTGTTATGCCGTGGAGCGACTCCCAAAAGAAATTTCAAGGCTGGTACTGCACTGGATCAAAAGCACGAGTTTCTTTTTTTTCATAGCTTTGCCAGAGGAATAGTAGTGTGAGAGGCTGTTTGCTTAAAAATTCCATAAAGGCACGTTTGAAAAGCAAAAGCAAGACCAACTATTTCTACTCAAGAGTCGTTGGGTTATGATTTACCATAAACTTAAATCCACCTCGTGGACTTAACATCAGCAGTGTATTGAATATCACCCACACAATTTCCACCTTCCTCTATTGCTGATATCTGATTCTTCTCACTCCAAATATAAGACATGTGTCAAAATGTTCTTCTCCTAATTGACCCCTAATTACATTTGCTGAACATACAGACGTCTGGGGGGTCGGTCCAACTTATCTCTCCGAAGGGTGTCATGTTTGCTTGGTCCCCATAGTCTGATACGGCCTCGGTGACCACAGCTCATACTGTCTGTCCACGCAAACTGTATTTTCCTCACTTCTGCACACAATGATGAGCTATGTTGCTTATTCAAATGTATACTAGGCAGTATTCCTATACTTTAATATTCTTCAACTTCATTTCATGCTTTTGGCTTCATTTCTTCCCATTAATTTATCATATGTGTCTTTCTTTTCCAGTCTGAGACTAGCTTCAGCAGAAATACAACTTATGTATAAACCTAAAATGTAAATGCAGACAAGCAATGTTAAAAGAGGATAATTTAATCCAGTGTTTAAATAGGCTACGCTGGAGGTGAGAGTTCATGCTGATACATATTACTGGCTGATTAAGATGTATGATGACCCCTGACCTCCTCAAAATCTGAACCACTTGTGGCTGAAAGACAACACTAATAAAACTGGTCTTATTAGTCTTCATACCAGTCAATTCACTTTCTCACCTTTCTTTTTGCTATGATTGTGCACTTAAAAAAAATCATTAAGCTTTTCATTTAACATCTTTCTTTAGCTTTCTTTGGAAGTGTGAGATTTTATCATAAACAAACCATAAATGTAATACTCTAATAAAATACCCAAGTGTTAAAAATCACTGTTTATATATGGAAGGAACACATTGTAAAAGTCAATATATTTAATCTTGGCGAGTCAACAGTGCAAACCCAGTATGTAATTATTTCAAGCTGATTGATTCCAGTTGGGGTTGAAAGTGCGTAAAGTGAACACTAAATGGGTTTGAGTTAATTGGATTTTTATTAAGTTTCTGATCAAAACAATGAATCTAAAAGAATAAATTTCCATGTAGATATGAACCGCCTTTTTAAACTCTGCTAAAGTCCAGCAGATAGTCGAAAGCAAGGGCAAAATATGAGTTAAGCCTGTTTTCCCAGACAGCTTATTCAGATTTGAACAGGCAAACTGAATCGTTGGCTTCAACTTTCACTCCCACTGCATCTCTGACATCAGCATTCAGTAAACCATCGAGAGGAATCTGGCAACTCCTGTCTGGCTCTAATTAGGAACTCTGTCAGGATTCTTTGTAACAGAAAAAAATCTGGGAAAGTGGCATACTGGGTGGTTAATTTTGCAATCTTATATGCAAGTCCTCGTTAAATGCAACTTCTCACTTCTCGTTTTGACAAAAGTTTCATTGGAAGCTCTCATTTCCACCAGTGCCCTCTCAAAATGGTCATGTTACGAACACGAAAACTTGCAGACTGTTGACTTTCATGAAAAGTGTCAGTTGCACAGTTCCCACACATTAGGATTATGTGAAGGAAATAGCTAGTGGTTTTCACAGTGAACTAACATAGTGGAAAGTGAGGGTGTTGTGGTTAGGCTGGTGGATGGTTGGATATTGCCTCAAACTCTGTTGACCTGGGTTTAATCCCCCACTCATGTGAGCGAGTGTGAGTTTTAGGATTCCATTTCCAAAATCTTATCCTCTATTTAACCAGGCATAAAGTTTCTCAACTCTGAACATAATCTGAACCAAACTGTTTTACTTGTCTAACCATAACCCTGATGCTATAATTTTTACTGCAGGGAGGTAATCTTCATGTGATTTATGTCCACAGTGTGCAATCGGTGTTGTTCTCATTTCACTTTATTGCATCACGAACACGTCATTAGTCACTGTATATACTGAGTTTGAATGTAGTAAACAGGCCCTTAACAGTTTACTTGTTAAACTTTTCTCTTTGGTTTGTTAGTTATTATAAATTTGTCAGTAAAAAAATAAGCAAATAACATACATATAGTTGCTTTCTCTTTTGCAAAATGATATGTTAGACATTACGAGTCATTTACATTCTTTACTTTTTACATTTGATCCTTATTAAAAAGAAAATTCTTTAGACTGATTCGTGAAGCCCATACGCTCTCTACTGGGAGTAGATGTTTCCCCAATAATTTCAGTTTCAAGTACCCCTTGCGGATTTCTATCCATCCATCTGTCAAAGGAGACAGGTTGAGTGCACCCTGGACTACTCACCAATCTTTCACAGCCGTTGCTGTTTTCAAAAGGAAAATGTTGTAAATTTTCTACACTGAAAGTCATGAGGTTTCTTTTTTTGCAACATAGCCACCTGACACTCTCTGTTGTCTTGGTCAGTTGGCCTAGTAAGTGCTGGACAGGCAGGTAAGAGGTGATGCAAGAAGCATGCAAAAATAAAGTTCAAAATCTGAGCAAATGTTTCCAAATTAATAAATCCCTTTGAGTCAAGTAGGCAGCTAATAAAAATAATTTGGTCTTTTCTGCTAACATTTCACATATTTCTATTCATTCCTGCACAGTGAAAGCATTAAATGAGTCAATGAATGAAGGTTGTACCCTACATATCAGCTTTTTACAAATAAGAAATACAAAAACATTTTCATATGTAACCATGAAGCTTAAAGCTGTTTTGAAGCTTTGAGATTTGTGCTGCCATCTTGGTTTCACAAGTAGATGTGATAATGAAAGGTGAGTCTGACTTTAAAACAACTTGCTCACTGGCGAAGGACTTTACAATCGCAAGCTGTTAGCCATGGACAATCCTCCATTTTGACCAAAAAATATTCATTATTAGTAAGATCCATAATGTGTGACCGAGCCCATAGACTTGGAAGGAAAGTCTTTACAGAGGTCAAGTCAGAAAGCTATTTTTCCATAGACGGTCACAGGAAGTCTTTTTACAACCACAGCTAACAGTTTAGGCGCTTCCACACTGGCGTCATTTCTTCTACCCCAAAGTGACTTCCATGCTTTTATACTGAGTATGTTAGTAACTGTAATTTAGTAACTGTTTTTTCATTGTTATGGATTACAATTAATTGTAATTTTATTGTAACTCAATTCAGCTACTAACTCCCCAACACTGGTAACTACTCAGAACACAATGTCACTATACATGGAGCTAAGGAAAACAGCAAAAATTGAATGATGCACTATTACATCAAGACGGGTTTTACTCGCTAATTACCATAATGGAGTATCCATAATAAAACACAAAAGCAAAATTCTGCTGACCATGGTAAATAAATATACATATAGTCTTGTCAAAGTTCTGTCAAGCTTAACCACATATAAACCAGCACCTCTGCATATGTGCAATGTGTGGTTTCGCCTGCATTGGCACTGTTAGCTTGCCAGAGCATTGGCATCGTACTGTTTCTGATTATTTCTCATTCATCTAGGCTGGTGATTGTCGAGTGGTCCCTCCCTCTTTACTAAGTAGCACATACCCACTGAGGGAAGTCTAAAGCATTTCATCACATTTTCCTCATTTGAACACCTCATGTACTTAAAGCATTATATATAGCAAGTTTGGAAGTAAGCTACGTATTCTGAGACACAGCAAGCCTCTATTCATGCAGATATTAGCATTTAGCCCCAACCACGTCGATGCCTCAGTTTCACAGAGGAATTTTTATGACACTGGACTCTTATTTAATCACGCTAAAAGAAAAATTGGATAAAAGACACACTCACGAACTCTAAAAGCTGTAATCTCATCCTGGTTTAAAAAAAAAAAAAATTATATAAAGAAATGCAAAGGGTGGGAGGTGGGGGAATTTGCATTAAAATCGCTCAAGACTTGCAGTGTTTTGCAGTGTTAGTCAGTATAGATGAGATGCATGGTCTGTTCATGCACGGCAGGCAGGGATTGCAGTTGCTTACATTAAGATTGCATGCAAACACACATTCACACTAATCAACTTATAGACATAGACATATAGGATAAGTGTCATATTCAAAATCTATATATTGTGGTATATAACAATTAGGTTGAAGTAATAAGCATTAAATGTGGTGGTAAATACTGTCAGTGTCACGGCTGCCGAGGCGAGCCGTGTGGAATAAATGAGGATCCAAGCGCAGGCAGTCGTAGAGGAGTGAAGGTGATTTATTGAACACAAAAGAATGTGGACAAACAGCAAACGGGGCTCGAACTAAACTAAACTGGGAAACAACTAAACTACAGAGCACAAACCTGAATGAAAACGAGCAGAGGAGGATGACGATGAACAGCAGGGAGAAGACACGGTGGCTACACAGACTGACACTGAGTAATACAGACGAACCGGCAACAGGCAGGAGAACACACAGGGCTTAAATACACACACCAGTAATCAGGGGATGAGAGACAGGAGGGCAACACAGCTGGGAGGAATCTGGGCTGACGGGACAGGGGAAACGTAAACTGATCACACTCACATACGACACGGACCTTCACAATAAAACAGGAAACTCAGATACATGGAACCAGACAAGACATTGAACTAAACAGACAGATTCACAAACAGATGGGGAGACACCATAGACAGACAGGTACAGACGCAGACTTAGAGGCAGATCGAAAATAACAGAACTTAAACAATCATCATCTAGAAAATGATAACAAACTAAAAGCGCTGGGTCACCGACCCAGGACCATGACAGTCAGTGATAATGCATTTTAAAGTGCTGTGCACTTAGCATTTTTTTTCATATTATGTTTAGGATTTCTATTGAGAACACTTTTATAGGATCAGTGTGTTACCCACAAACACTCTGCCTAAGTGAAGTTATGATTACTATAATGATATAATGTGCTAACCACCTCCAATCCTTCCCCCCTGACACAGAAAGATTGATGGTGCCCAGTCAGCTTGTTCCCCGAGGAATCCTTTGAAACTCTGCAGCAATGTTGATATAACAAAGATTCATTATGACTTTTATAAAATAAGCCGTCCAGTAAGATTATGAAAATGATTTATGGCCATTCAAGCAAAACATTCCTAATTTCTAATAAACTGCAATAATTCCAGAGCAATCCCGTCCATCTAAACTGGTTATACTAGACGTGGTGTCTCTTGCTAAATAAGTTAGCATTTGCAAACAATGATTTTCTCTGAGGGCTTTGACCACAGGAATTTGACAAACTCCTGCTATTAATCCTGGTTAAAATCCAAATTCCAGACAGCACAAATATAATTGTAAGGCAATAAAAAGTCCCAGATGGCTTTGGAGTTAATTGATGCATTAAAACAATTGTTTCAATGTTCCTTTATCGTAATGCACAGCATCATTAAATTTTCTGTGGGTGAAAAAAAGAGCTTATTTTGATTTTTAAGACAGTGTTCAAAATGGGTTTGTTGCACAAACTCTATCTTTCTTTGGAGTCTTGTCATTCCAGGCATTTGAAAGGGAAACAGAATTTCATGCCCCACACTGAGTGAAAGATCATTTACTGCATGAAATGCTGCCTTCCAAAAACTGATTAAAAGCTGAACCGGAGAAGCCAGACTGCAGAGGAATCAATCATTCTGCAATCATGTGCCACTCTTCCTAGATAAAAGTGTTGATCTGATTCAACGCAATCTTTTCAATCAGCCCGCAGATCTACTAATTATTCATTGTTACTTTTGCTGTGGTTCCCTGGCCTTCTTCAAACTACACCAAGTCTCTCCTGCTGAGTGAAACATGGTTTCAATAACAACACTCCAACAATTTGACAATCATCACGGTTGCCATTCGCCACATCTGAAATCAGCACATTCTTGGCTCCGTGCGTCACCTTGAGGCAGCTCAGCGGAGCCATACCTCTTGTGAAATGGATGCATGCTGCTCTTATAATATTCATGCCAAGGTCAAAGGTTAAAAAGTCTCATCTGACGAATAATACTTTGACTGACCCAAGGCGGTGTTTTGCTGTGAGTGAAAAGGAGCTTGATTTGTCATTTGGCCAGTAACATGAGCTCATCAGTACCACATGAGGCAACATCTGGGCTGTAATGAGCAACTGCAAGAGCTCTGATTGACAAAATAGCCAGAGAAGCCATTTTACCTACATTTCATACACTACTTGAATTAGACTTGGCGAACTTCATCTCAGATCGAAGCTGTTTTCTCTGATTGAAATACACGTGACCAAAGAATCAATAGTGAAGGGAAATACAGAAGTCAGGAAGCACTCAGCAACATTATGTGTTTATTTAGACTTTACAGGTGTGACAAGAAAAACAATTTTTTGAAAAGTGTGTTAAAGTAGCCAAAATTTAACAACACTCAAATGCCTTTGACACTGATTCACAGTGATATTTATTCTTGTGAATCTCATTGCAAACAGCAGGAATTCACTCTCTAGCTTTATTTTCTACATTTGAACCTATTTTCCTGATGTTAGCTCATCTGAAAGTATAGTAGTCCAGCTTCTCCAGGGTGGCACATCAATGCCATTGCCAGAGGTTTTGCTGTGTCTCTCTGCTGTGTCCATGGAGGTTCGCTCAGACCTCTACAGGCTAGGCAACACTTGTACCTCATGGCACCCTGAGGGCCAAGAGGTACTGGCATCATATATTTCGGTCCATCTGACGCCACCAGCTTGCACCTCAGACTGTCCAGTTTCCCAGGGAGGCCCTCGTCAAGATCTGGGAGGAGATCCCCGAGGACACCGTCAACGTCTCATTAGGAGCATGCTTGGACATTGTCAGGCATACAAACTACTAAGTACCATTTTGAGTTACTGGAATGAAGTTTTAGCAAAGTGGACTAACCTGACTTTGATTTTCGCAGTGTCTTTGAATTCAGCCCTCTGTTCATTTCCATCAAATGAATGGAAAGAAGGAAGGATGAAATGGCATAATATTATTCTTAACACATTACCTGGTCCGTATCAGAAAAAAACAGGGTTTTTTTTATACTAAATAAATAAATACAATTTCCCTCTCTTGCCCCTGCGAGCGGTCTATTCTTCAAGCCCGGGTCCTCTACCAGAGGCCTCGGAGCTTGAGGGTCCTGCGCAGTATCTTAGCTGTTCATAGGACTCCGCTCTTCTGGACAGAGATCTCTGATGTTGTTCCTGGGATCTGCTGGAGCCACTCCCCTAGCTTGGGAATCACAGTACCTAGTGCTCCGATTACTGCTGGGGCAACTGTTACCTTCACTCTCCTCTCCACTTCTGTGTCCTCCTTTGGCCAGCTTATTATCAGGGTACCTGATCACGGGCAGGGCGTAGGTGTTGATAGCCCAGATGTTGTTGAAGTACCATATATACCTATATAGATAGATAGATATTTATATACATATAGATATATCTGTGTGTGTGTGTGTGTGTGTGTGTGTGTGTGTGTGTGTGTGTGTGTGTGTGTGTGTGTGTGTGTGTGTGTGTGTGTGTGTGTGCGTACACACTGAGAATCTGTTATATATATTTTAGAGAATTCCAAATTCCACAAAAATGAGAAAATGCCAAATTGTGCAACATGTGCAGACCATGAGTGTGATGTGAACATTTCTCTGGAAGTGCTTTCCAAGAATCCTGCATCCTGCTTTTTAAAAGGTGTCACAGAGAGAAAAAAACAAACACGGCACAGGTTTCTAATGTGTAATATCCTTTCAATTACACCTTATTAATGTTCCCTTTTATATCTTTGCCAAGTCTTAAAGCTCTACCTGATTACTGTGAGCAGATTAAACAAACCTTAAAATTGATTTTATGACTCCATCCCTACTGCCAGATTTGGTAAGGAGGCTTAAGGTGCAGGGCAATGCGCTGCGGTAAAAAAAAAAATAATAATAATCTCAGCAAGCAAGCTGACATCAGTGTAACAGTCATGGACATTTGTGTTGTAGTTGTTATATGGCTGTGGTTTTCCATTAACCATAGCAGTGAGCTGTAAATATTTAATAATTACTGTTTTATGTCTTGTTTAGAATCTATCACTTTTAATTTCATGCCTGCAGATCCATCAAAGAGGCACGTCCATGTTATATTTGCATAGCTTAGAACAAATCCTGCCAACAGCAGGAAGTACTTAGCTCAATCATTGGTGAAAAGTAAGAAGTGCAGCTGTTTTATAAATGCACTCATCTCATACAGTACAGCATTTTTTTTCATATATAATTTGTTGATTTGAGGTAATGGAAAAATGCATTTCTTGCATGTAATTATTACCATAGACTCTGTGTACAGCATATCCAGCTGTTGGTTTTGCATGTTCATGCACAGTGAATTGGTACAGGTATAGACGAGATGCAGTTAAATAGTGAAAGTGTTGCATATGAATATGAGACATGAAGACATTTACTTTCATTTCATCTCTGAGCCGAACCCATGTTGGGTGGACAGAAAGCATCAAAATCATCTGAACTCAAATCTGTTCTTTATGTCACAAGATATAAATTTCAGACGTCAGACAAACCGTCACTCCCAATCATTCTTTCTTGTCTATAATGTTACAGAAATTGAGAAGGATTTGAAATACTTATAATGTTTGTCCAGAGTTATAAGCTGTTAGAAACCTTCGGCACTGCAAGCTAACCTAAACGTTCGACCATCCAATCAAAGCACATGGTTTTGTTAATGTGATAAGCCTAAGAGAATTTCCACAGTTTGACAGTGATTATGTTTCATCCAGAAAAGGGTGCAAACTAAGTCAAGGATATCCTCGCCCCACCCTGCCTCAGCGGGCGGGCTGCCTGCTGCCTCACGCGCAATGCTATGCTCACTATTTTCCATCATTCATTCTCAGTCCAGCTTTGATTTCAGAAAAAAACAAAACAACATGTTTATTTCAAACGCGCAGCCCTTCTCACTCATCTTTCTCTTTGTTTTTAACATTCTCTCTCAGCTTTCTCTTATTGCTTCACAGCTCTTTTGCCTTTCTCTGTTTTGTTCCCTTCCTCGCCTTTGCCTTTGTTTATCCTCTCCAGCAGGTCCTGTGGTCTTTCTTTAGCGTCCATATGCTCTTAGAATTAAAAGTGGGGGAATGAAGGGAGAGAAGAGGTGGGCAGCTCAACCCTCCTCCTGAGGGAGCATCTGCTTCTCTCCTTCCTCTTGTTCACCAGCTCTCTCTCTCTCTCTTTCTGAGTAACAAACAGCGCTGACCTCAGACAGTTGGATGCATTACAGCAGAGCAACGTGATATAAAACAAAAAATATGTGGCCAAATGACAAATCAGGTTAGGGACGTGACCGAGCACTAGTTCATCACAAACATTTGCAGACAACTATTGCCCTCATATGTTGTAATCTTACAGAAACACCTTTTCACCTCTGATCTTCCCCGATACGGTGTTTATTAACATTTGGTAAAAATTAAAGGTCATGTATTCCAGGTGCTCTTCATAACAGTCTGCAGAAGTTCAGCTGCTATGGTATTTATATTATATCTTTTCAGCAGATAACGGACACATCTGACTCCAATGTCTGTAATGCAAGCTGCTGTGAGGACAAGAACTGCTCGTGACAAATTATAAAAAGTCCTTTGATGATAAATTGTAATGACTTAGCAACATATGTTACCAATACCATTATAATAACAGATTGTGAAGCCATTCAGTTGACGTGTTTCAAAGCTTGCAAAATTTCATTGGCAACACACAACATTAGGTTCAACTATGTAGCATTTACAAGCAGGAGGCAGCTAGTATTAATGCAGTGTGTGTCAGTAGTCAGAAACTGTCCTATAAAGACACATCATTTATTTTATAATAATGTCTTTGATTAACATAAGTTCATTCCCACATGCAGTCCTGTGGAAATCTAAGTGCAGCCAGCTGCTGCTAATCAAACGCACCACCTCCATAAAGAAACTGAAGTTCTGGCAGTTTGCTGGTCTTGAACATTTAGGTGTGTTAATGCAATGCCACAATCTTCCCAGGAGTGGACTACCGAGCAAATTCAGCCCAAGGTCAGATTGTGCAATGCAATTAATGACATGCAAAAAAGACTGAACAAGTACAGTTTGTTTGGAATGGTTGTGTGGAAAAGGGCAGTGCAGCTTAGGCTATCAAAGTTGCATCTAAACAAATCACAAGACCTCTGGAATAATGTCCTTTGGACAGAGTAAACCAAATTGAGATGTCATAATTCACAGCACTCACGTGGTGAAAACCAAACAGCATAACAGCACGAGCACCTCATACTAATTATCAAGCACGGTGGTGGCGGAGTGAAGATTTGGGCTTGTTTTGTGGCCACAAGACCTGGGCCCCCTTGCTGTCATGACTCCACCATGAACTCCTCTGTATACCAAAGTATCCCAGAGTCACATGTGAGGCCATGAGTCTGACAGCTAACGCTTAGCTGAAACTGGGTCATGAAACAGGACCGTGAGCCCAAGCACAGCAGAGTCCAGACCTCAACCCAATTGAAGTGTTGTGATATTACTTTAAGAGAGCTGTGCATAAACAAATACCCGCAAACCTCAGCGAGCTGAAGCATTGCTGTAAAGGAGAGTGGGCCAAAATTCCTCCACAATGATGTGAGAGACTGATAAAGTCACACAGAAAAGGATTACTTCACTTTTGTTTTCAACAATATATCATTTTGCATTTGACCTCTTCTCATTTCACTCTTTATATCTTTAAAGAAAATGAGCTGTCTAGTTAGTTAGAAATATACTGTAGTTTAATATTCTATAACAAGCTCAAGTTATTCATGTTCAGCTGACCTACTCCTACATACTATAAAGTTTATATACATATTACAATTCTAGTCCATTAAAAGTAAGTACTGCCTGGGGGGAATTTGTACTCTCAGAGTGCCTCTTGTAGTTTTTATTTTATAGATTTTTAATTTTGTTTTTTTTATTTATATTTTTACTTACTACGTACTTCTCTGTGGATTGAAATAGTTGAGTTGCTTCTAAAAACAAGGAATCGGAATCAAACTTCCATAGAGCACATCAGAAGGTCACCACGCCGGCACCCATAAGAAAAATGCTTTTAATTGCTTCAAGCTGATATTGCTCGAGAGCTCTCCTGGTAGGTCATCACTGTTACAACACAGCAAAAAAGTTCAAGGCTTTCTTTCAAAAACTGCATTGCCACCATCAGTGTGTGACAAGTCCAAAGTGCATGCAGGTCAGTTTAACTCCCAGACTATTACTTGCAGAGCCCCCATAAAATATAGACTTTGTATTTCTGACTGAGCAAGGCCGTTCCCTCGACACACACAAGAAATGTTTGCTTCAGAGTGAAAAGTAATTCAAGTTTCATGTTGTTGCTGTTGTTTCTTTTTTAAAATCTCTGATACTGTTAGTTTTACTTGTTATAGGTATCTGTGCATCACCGGCTTTTCAGCAGAAAAATGGTTTCATAATTCAAGAACTTTACTTGAACGTTCCCTCATTTGATTTACATATACAAAAGTATATGAGTGAAATTATTGCAAGGGTATCAAAGTTTGATACATATAAATTTACACCCACATTATGTGCAAATTAGCTTAACCTGAGGTTTGGGACACTTAATATGTATCAGACTAGCTGTTGATTAGTAAGCTTCAGTATGCTTGTAGGCAGATAATGATTTATACCCACTTTAAAGTGCCCCCATGTATTCCTCTCACCCACAACCGGTCGCACCAGACGGATGCCCCTCCCTGAGCCTGGTTCAGGTTTCTTCCTGTTACAGGGAACTTTTCCCTTCCCGCTCTCTCATAGGTGATCATCTGATTGTTGGGGTTCTTTCTGTATTGTTGTAAGGTCTTTACCTTACAATATAAAGTGCCTTGGGGAGACTGTTGTTGTAATTTGATGCATTATAAATAAAACTGAATTGAATTGATAGACTGTTCAAGGTGTACCCTGCCTTTCACACTGTAACAGCAGAGCTAGGTTCCTGCCTCCCCACAATACTCAATAAGAGTTAAAGAAATGGATGGAAAAGTCACATTAAGTCACATTACATTCATTAAATAAAGTGTTACTTTTAAGTTATTCCTAAGTATATATTAGTATATTTCATCGAAAAACTTAGAAATGCAGTGTTTTAATGAGAATTTTCATGGCAAACAGGCTGAAAATGCTTTAAGGTTTTAATATCGTCACTTTGTGTGACTGTATTTGGGCCAGACTCACATTGTAAAATGAGAATTAATAACCTGCTGCAGCTTACAACTTGTAAAAGCATCTCGTCGCTATTTATTTGGTATTTTCTCAGATTTGTTTGCCATTTCACTGTGTGAGCACACATTTTTACTGATTAACTCTGTGGTTTCCAGATATCCATCAATAAACACAAAGCAGCTGAAGTGCTGTGCTCTCAGTGTGTCCATAAATTACCAATGAACTGCAGTAACACACCCCGAGCAGTCATTTTCCATGAGCCATTCCACAATATGATCGATCTGAAATTTCATATCTCCAAACAATGCTTTGAAAACATCCAGTGAAATACATCAGCCTTGTGCTGCCCTGGAGAGGACGAGCAGCTGTTTAAAAGGAGCCGAGCAACAGATCCGGGCCCTGAAACACGGGCGACATATGATGTGTGTCTCAGCGGGTGCAATAAATGCCGCAATAAAATTACGACGGTGTCAGTGTTTCCAACATCCATGGAGGGAGAGCAGCGAACCCATGACACCAGGCACACACTGCGGAGAGAAGGACTTTTGTTATGACTTATAAATTTAAAAGGTCTAATAATATGTGATACTTAACCAGGAATATTTCATCAAACATTTCATCATCTCCTTTAATTTCTGGGGGATCTTGCCAATATTTTCATCGCTGATACAAAAAAGCCCCTACAACTATAATTTATTATATCTGAGACTGCTGGTTTCATACTTTTGCTAAAACAAGCAAACAAGAGGACATGAAAACATATTTTAATCCAACACTTTTATTGAGCTGTATTATAACTGAACTCCCTACTTTTCTGTGATTATGCAATGACCTTTGTTACTTTGTTCCGCTGCCTGTGTCCCTGAAATTGCCTTACTCAAGTGCGAAAACCTGTCCGTCCACTGTGAGAGCTCTGCCCTTGCTAATAAATATGGACAAAATCCACAGGGCACCATCCCTGCTCTGCTGACTCAGGCTAGATAGAACAAGGCGTGGGGAGTCTTCTTTTTGGCATCGGGGCAGGATTGCAGATCTGGAATTACTGGGCATGGTGCCATGCGACACTGGTGTCACACACACGTGTTCTGCATGTAAATGCATATCAGCATGCTTTAAATCAATACGATTACACAAAGGGCTTTCCTCGTCGTGTAGAGGAGAGGGTGTGGAAAGGGAGCATACCTCTGCTTTGTTGATGATTCATGTGTACAGATAAGGTTTGCCTACAACATGCCCATACCTGACTTCCAGCATGTGCAACCAAAACGTTAAGAGTTAGGTCCACTTTTGAAAGCAATAAAGCTCCAGCTACACTGAGCTGCAAGCCTGATGCAATTGCATCATCGAGGAACAGATGTTTGTGACATTTTGCATCCAAACTCTCTCTCCCTGTTGCCTTGCCTCACTGTTCCCAAGTACGTTGCACTCATGTAAACCCCTTCCTTGATGTCAGCGCACCTTCTGGGACATTTACAAGAATTTCCCACTAAACACAGAGGAATGATGCTTGTAGTTTAGCGAAATTAAATGATACTTCAACAAAACAGTATATCACAGCAACAACGGTTTCATTACGGCTTTTTATCAAGGAACACAAAGAAAAGGCGAAAACAGAGATCAGAAATAATATCAAATTCATACTGTCAGTCTGGCAGTGTCATAAGCATGTAATAAGCAGAGGCAGAGGCTGAGGCAGCTAAAGGCATATGTCTGTTTTAGGTGCATTTTTTTTTTTAAAAATGTACAGACACAAGGGTTCAGCAGCAGAATGATAAGATAATGATCAAAACAACCTGCTCACAATGAAAGAACAACCCTGGGTTTTGTTGTGTGGCGAGCACCAGATTTCTACTAGGCTAATTACAGACCAGAGGGGGTAAAAGCTGAAGCTAGCAGCTTAACACACATCAGTGAAAGAAATCTTTGAAGTCCTCTGCTCATATGTGTCCTGTAACCACAAGATGCTAAAATAAAAGATTATTAAAGACTTTCACACTAATGTATGTTTACGTTACATCTGGTGCGTTCTCTTATAAGCGAGGGAGAATTCATGCCGGACAAGCACAATACACAGTTTTCTCCTTTTGGTTCACCGTTAAGCAATAGTTGGAATATCACAGCTCGAATTCTCGCTGGCTTTCAAATCTGTCAGTTAATTGTAAAGCTACAGTCAGGGGCGTTTCCAGGAGTTTTTCAATGGGGTGGCACGGGGAAGATTAAGAAGAAAGTGGGGGGAAGGACCAAATACGGTGTATACGGATACAGTGCAGAGAACTGGGTGTAGGAAAGACTGTGTCACAGCACAAGAGCCTGAAAATGGTTCTCTATTAGATGCAAAGTGGTGAAACAAGTATTTACACCCTTTAAGTAACACTCATAATCACACTTGCATAATAGTACAAAAATGTTTGCATCAATATATACTTTAAGTAAAAGTAATCATTGTGCAATCATATTTCCACGCGGGTGATGCCAGCCTATGCACCGCCTCTGTGACACACCTTTGGTTAGAGCCAGGCAATGGTTGCCTCAGTGATGGAAAAATACTTTAGCTCTCTCTAGGATTTGGGTGCTCATGTCGTGGCTTTTTCAGGCAAGAAGTTATACAGCACTCCCACTTTATTAAAACCTGTTTTGTTTGTTAGGTTAGTTGGTTGGTTGGTTGACTGGTTGGTTGTTTTTGGCTCAGGCAATAAATTGTTGATTAACACCACTTGTATTGAAAGTGCTTTTGTTAAAATATAATATATAAATTATGAGTTTCTTCTTTTCTACTGTTTTCAGTCAAGCAAATCATCTGTGTACAGCCTCATACCACTGCAAAAGTGATGCTGATATTCTCATTAATTGACAAGAAAGTAATAAAGATGTTAAACTACATTTTCCTTTATAAGAGTAATTTATTCATTGTTTTTTTTCCAAAATTAATGAAGCAAAATAATATAAGAAATGCCACTTGAATGAGATAGCAACCAGTCTACAGTGAATGGGAATGTCAGTTCTTTTTAACTCTACTTTCCCAAGATGTTTTTTTAACCTTATAGTCTTCAGCACCAACTGATGGCAATTAATCAGAACTCCAGCAGCTCCCTCTGGGTCCTGAAAAACCTTTACATAACTTTGGTTTCTCAACATGTCTGTATTCTGCAGCTTTTATCCTTCCACCTAAATCCCCCACTTTTCTTCCACACACAAATACAATGTAAATGCACACACAGGTCAAGTAGACGGTTGGAAATCCAAGCTTTTGATAGTTACCTTGGGAAATGTCAGGGCTTGGGCAGGTCGACTGAGCCATTTCTTCCCACACCTGCTGCTTTGTGTCACTTTATGCCACAGCTTCATTTCTCATTACTGTGTTCTAGCAGATGCACCAAAGATCACAGGTTACACATAAAGAAACACACATGGCCATGTTAAGTTATTTATTATTATCTTATTTGCCGTCAAAAATAAACAAACCCCGGGGTGGTGAACAGGTAACCAGAGCAGCGAGTGGAGCCCGTGACATCAGACACCACCAAAGAGAATTGACTCTTTTCTCAGAGGCACGGGAAACACAGGATTCAATCTAGGCCTCCCACAGTCCGCACGCTAACCAGCCACACAGACCCAAATCTTGAGTTACCACCTTCCTCTTTTCTCTTTGTGCATCTCTTCTTTCATTAGCGAGAAAGATAACTAAAGTTATTTTAGGCCCTGAGGTGGGATTACCAGCTTTTTCACACCAAAGAGGCTCGTTACAATCTTTAGGACTGTTTATAAATTAAGGAAACTAAGGAAGGAGCTTAAAACTTTAACCATCACCCTGAACATTTGTAAATACTGTTAAATAAAAGATTTTTTTCTTTATGATGTAGATCACATGAAGGAAGCCAGTTTGTATGAAATAAGAGAAGCTGCGCATGGCCGTTAACTTGGGCCTGGGAAACAAACTCAGTGTGAATGATGCACTTTCTCAGAACGTAAATTTCGGACATAATTAAACGCTTCTCAGAACATCACCAAAGAAGTGACTGATGGCAGGAGCGTGTTTCATCCGTCTCAACCGGAACAGCTACATTTGGCCAAATAAATAGAGGGTATCGGCTTTCCCACAAGCCCACTAATTAAATGTAGAGGCTTTTTTCTTTTTCTTTTTTTAAGTATCACTTTGAATTATATCAGCATAGGTTAGATAAGGCAACATCCTGATACACAGTGAAGAACTCAGGCAGTCAGGAAAGAATGAAATCACGGGCTTGGTCTTTAAATTTTCATCTGATTCCAGTAAAAACATTTACCCAATCAATTGTTACCCTAAGAAAGAAAGACAAACAATCACTACACCATGGCTCATTTAGAAATAATGGGCAGGCGCCTCAGTGTGCCTGTGCCCAGAGGTGTCATACAGTCATGTTTTGATCAACATGAACAAATCTGCTTTGGTAAGTACAAGGCAGAGCTTTACTGTGGAAAGAAGATCTCATTAACACATTAACATAACAAATGAAGGCTCCAAAATGCACCTTGGGAGACAATGGCTTCAAGCGGAGTTTATGCAAAAACAGGGATTGGCTTCACATTCAAATACTGGGAAAATACAAGGATCAGTTATTACAGCACTTAGCTGTTAAGATGTCTCTGTAAATATAACCAAGCTGAGGGGGAAAGCACATAATACACTGTGATTTGTTTTTAAGTAAAGGGAATATGGTGGAGGAACTGAAGACAGAGCAGCAATGGAATGAAGGTCAGGTAGCACCTGTTTCACATCAGCATCTAACAGCAGGAATATGAGTCAAACCATCTGAGCGCAGCTCTGCCCATCAGATTACTGCTTGGCATGCAGTGTGTGTGTAAAGAAAAAGACAAAGACAGCAGTTACAATACATTAGAGAGAGCCACAAAGGAAAAGCAGGGATCATTTCCAAAAACTCCTCTGCTAATGGAAACATCCAAGAAAGCTAGCAATGATCATGTCTCTCTCAGGGCTCTGTTGTGCGCTTAACTTCTCTTCACACTCTATGCATTCAATGGAACTAGCATATGCTCAAGTCAACAATCCAGTTTAGTTCAGCATCTAGTAGTACTAAATAAATTGATGCTTCATCTTGAACTCATACTAAATACATAAATACAAAGGTCTGTATGACTCAGTCTCATGTGGCAAATTTCTCTCGTGCAAAATGTGTTGCATAAGAAAAATGCACAAAGTACGTTAAATCAGACACAGGACACCTTTAAAATAGGAAGATTTATTACGGGTGTGTCATGTTTTTGTTTTTCCATTAAGGCAGTGCTGGTTATTCAAGTACCTGGTCTTGTGAAGCTAGTATTTTTTAAATTGTTTCTAGTACACAAATCCCATGAATCCATTACCTTCAAATACATCTAAAAACATGAAAAAGAGCCAGTTTTTAAGTCACTATGTTTGATAACTTATACCCGAGATGGTTTTCTCTCCAAAGTTCACCTTTAATTGCTAAATATATGTGAAAAATCTATTTTTTAAATTCGCATTTAGCTACACCACACCCTCATCTTCTGTTCCACCTAATTTATCACATTATAGACGATAAAGATGCCGTAAATTCTATTTCGCTGTGACTTTATGTAATTAAACCCCGCAAAATCCTTCTACCAATGATGGATTAGACACATCCAAGACAATACCACATAGCGTTACACAGTTTTATAGTAAGTCTTGTTAACTGTGGCTTGGAAAAGTAATGAAGTGTGCCGTCATAGTTATCACGGTTACATCTGTATTCAGCTCACAACTATTTTAGGTGTGTGGATCCACGTGGATGAGAGGCTAAACCCACAGAGCCAGCAGACTCGGACTGTGTGAAATGAAACACAGAGATGGTATATAAATATTGCGGTAAGCTGATGTAATGATCTCAGTGGTGTGGTCACGATCTACAGAACACACATTATGAAGTATGTTCGCTGCAGCTACGACTGTCCGGAGTTGTAAAGCCTGTTCGATGTCCTCGTGCTCCACCTTCAATGAGAAGACAATCAACAGATATAAAAGTACCTATAAGCAACCTGTGCATGTGCCAGAGGGCTGACAAAGCCACGGTGCTTCAGGTTTCTTGTTGTGTCATCCAATCTACTGTATGCTATTCTAGCTAATCCCTTCTTAGATTATCCCCCCAGGCATCCCATAGGTAACACCTGTTGTTTACCTCTCAGTCATCAGGACACAAACAGCCTGGATGAAACCCTAACAGTCATTCTGTGGCAAATTTCAAGGAGGCGTGAGCAGGGTAGCATCTTCTGTCTCCACCTCCTCGCTCCCTGCCCCCATCCCGCTCTCTCACTCTCTCTCTCTTTCTCCTTTGGACAGCCCCACCGACAGCTGTGGAGTGGAGAGCGGGCTGCTGACGTCCTCTGGGGTAATTGCGTTGTAAATGTGAGGTTTGAGGGGGTAAATAAAGAGTTCTAAGGCAGGACCAAAGTAGCCACAAAGAGAGACAGAAAGAGACACGAGGAGAGAGGGGAGAGAAAAAAGCGTAACATGACACCAACCACTGCCTCTGTTATAAGAAGCTTCACCGGCACCACATCGACCCTATATATAGGTTGTGGGCTACTTTCCATTTCGGTTTTCCATCTTTTTCTTTATTATCTTTTTTACTCTCACCCTTATTTTGTCTGTCAGTCAAATTTGGGTGTCATAAACATTCGCTGCACGATGAAAATCACAGCATACATTTCTAGGAACACACTTATATCATGGTTTCTGTAGCCTTAACAAGTTTTTCCTGGAGAAATACATTAGTGGATAAAATACTAGAGGAGGCCTTTCTGCTCTACTGTAGACATTATTTATGGTTCATCTATTAACAGTGAAGTGTTGTAGCCCAGCAGCAGCGACTACATTTCTCTGAAAGGCTTTACATAAAATTCTTCTGTGTGTTTTCCTACCGGGAGGAAAATCTGCACCATTGACTCATCCATCACTGGAGAGAGAAAGAGAACATTAAAATAGATTTAGTAATAAAAGAAAGGGGGAGAAAGATAATGCCTTCATCAACTTTTAATTACTACGCTTTAATTACTAGAAAGGGAAAAAAAGGTCCTGTGTAAGATGACAATTTCACCTTGAATCAGACCAGTACAGGTTAATTGTATTAAAGACATCATTCAGGAAAGCTAAAGAAGCTAAATTAATATCTCCTTTCTAATATTTCTAAAGGTTTGCCTCTTTTTTCACAAATGGCAATGCTAAACCTTCCTATTATTAGTTAGGTACACCTTTACCACTGCTCATTAACTTAAATATCTGATCAGTCAATCACATGCCGGCAACTCAGTGCAATTAGCTATATAGCCATGTAGGGGATGGTCCAAAAGAGAGAAAATGAACTGCAACTCTCTGGGGAATAAAATGCCTTGTTGACATCAGAGGTCAGAGCAGAATGACCAACCTGACTTCAAACTGATAGGAAGGGAACAAAAAACAAAGCAAGACGCATATTAAATCAAGGTATGCAGAAGAGCATGTCTGATCGCACCATGCGTCTAACCTTGAAGCAGATGCGCTACGACAGAAGACTGCAATGAGTGTCACTCCTGTGAGATAAATACAGGAAACCTGGTCTGAGGAGTCTTGATTTCTGCTGTTTAGGAGGCAGAATCTGGTGTAAACAAACTGAAAGGATGCATGTTGTGTGAAGGGTTCAGGCGTAAGGTGGTTTAATGATGTCGGGAGATAGTTTCTTGGAACGCTTAAAACAAAATGAGCACTGTTTGAAAATCCCAGTGGTTTACACATTTGTGTAACTGGTGAAAGATCCAGGTTCAAACCATGTCACAAAGCTCAAATCATCTCACACTTGAAAACCGGAATAAGTTCATTTCTCTTAAAAGTCGTCCTTCACAGTCACTAGTTTTCAATCCAATAGAGGATCTTTGGGATGTGGTGGAACATGAGACTCTCACCATAAAGTTATAAAGCTGTAAAGTATATGATCGGGAACATCCCAGTACATAATGTCTGCTATTTTACAGTAAACACAAGGTAGGCAGCACCTGGGGATGACAGGAAATTATTGGTCTAGCAAAAGAGCATGTCGCGAGGGGAAATGAATACATTTTGTTGAAAACTTAAAAACATTAAAATCTTGGCGATTACTACTATCTATGTAAGGTCGTTGCACAGAAACTCCTGCAAGTAGTCGAGATGCTTCAGTCTGGGTGGACTCAAGCAGAGATTTCACTTTCCACATCCGTGAGTGAGTCTCGATGGAAATGTTTGCATGCCTGTTTTTGCAACTGCGTGGACGTCTAAAGAATTTGTGCACCAGTTTCTCATATGCCCTGGGAGCCAACTTCAAGCAGACCTTAAAAAAGTATAGCAGC
This sequence comes from Aulonocara stuartgranti, assembly GCF_965226115.1. NCBI lineage: Eukaryota > Metazoa > Chordata > Actinopteri > Cichliformes > Cichlidae > Aulonocara > Aulonocara stuartgranti. Next base: position 21,311,578 of record NC_138945.1, on the reverse strand, counting down.
AATGACTACTGTCATTGTGTCTCTAGCTGTCCATAACCCCAACTGAGCATAATTCAGGCTTTAGTAAGACAGAAGCAATAATGAGTAAATGCCAAATACAGTAATTGTGCCGATGCCCATTCAAGTGACCTTTGACATAATCATGAATTCTGAAAACAGTTAATAAAGGCCACCAAATGAGAAATGAGACACAGTTGTCAGGTTGACAGCTTTTGCCAGTATTGAAATGAAAGCTACTGTACATTAGGTAGAACTGGCTACCTGTCCACGTGGCATGCTGGAATAGGTTAAGTCTTAAAAGACATGTACCACTGCCAAAAAAATGAATTAGTCAGGAGTCTTTTTAGGCCTGTGAAAATCACAGCGGGTTTTAAAAGATTAGTGTTTTTATGTGATGCTAAAGTATCAGCTATTAAATGTCTTTGTGACTCGTTTCATCAGATTTGTCTCTCAGTGTGTCAGAGCACAGCTCTTTTATTTGTTAGCTTCAGTGTGACGTTCGGGGAGACATGCAGGCGGTCCCTGGTTCCTTGTGGTTCCTGCATCAGCTCCGAATCCGAGTGGGTGGCTGACTAGCTGCTTGACTGGCATTCCCCCAGGGACACAAGGAATGACAAAAACTTAGAAAAACAAAGGCAGACCAAAACCCCATTCGACTTGCACAATAAAATCCTAATTAGCTACTGGCAATAATGATAATAAAAATATAGTCTAGACATGCTGTATTGAATAAAAAGAGGGAATTTTATGAGAGTGTAATGCACAGTTTAAAAAAATAAATAAAAAGCTCCACAATTGTGTCTGCAGTGCCAGTGACAGTTTATATTATCTTGTTTTATGAATAATAAAAGCAGCTTTGCAGTTTTCTTATTTGCTGATGTAAAGGGAAAGTATGCTGGTGGGTGTGAGTGAAGTCTGGGTCAGACTTGCACGCTGGAAACAGCTCAGTGTTTCATTAGCTTGCCTACTGTTGCTTTATTGTTATTGAAGTGGCTGTTAATTTAAGTTAAGTATAATGAAGAGCCTGCTGAGATTTAGGGACCATGGAATAGTCTTCTACAGTAATTCTTCCACTGTGCTTTGTGTGTGTGATTGCGTGTGTGCTTGAAAGCCGTTTCTGTCCACGCACCCATCTTAAGCAACATTGTTTAATCCTACAGTGCTTTTTTCCCCCCTCTGTATATTTTTGTAGAGGTAAGAAGACTGACACTGCTCTTTTATTGCAACAATGTTTGTAGATGGAGCCAGCAACTACTGATACTCAGGAAAAACAATTGGTCTTGTTCTAATAGGCCAGCAGTAGTAAGGAAGTAGAGTATTTTAAAAAAACCAAAAAAAAAAAAACCAAACAACTATTTTAAATCACAACTTTATAAACTTAACTTAATATTTTTGGTTCTTTTTTTGGTCACTGTCATATTGGTCAACTGGTTATCCTGGTTCTCAGATGATCCTTTCAAACTTCTGCTAAACAAACATTACTTTCTTTAGAAATCCGGTGTATGCCTGTTTGTAACAATGACTGTGGCAAGATCCTTTGTCAAGGGCCTTAATGCCTCAGTGTTTTATTGTGTGGAGACAGTGTGGCGATGCCGGTTGGTGCCACAGCGGAGGCCCATAAAACAAGTCATTCTCTAATTTTGTTTGTCGTTTGTTGCATGTAACAAATGTGGCAAAATGTCCTTCAACTGTCTTTCTAAATATACATAACATGGTGCACTGTAGAAGATCCGCGGACGGAAATGTGTGCTGATTCTTTACCGTGGTTGAAATGCAAAAGTGTCTATTTTTGTCAAGCTCTGGTGAGGAGCTTTTCCTCATGTCTGCAGCGTGCGGGTTCCCTTCAGCTCGCTTTGATCTTTTTCTGGAATCAAATGTAATGATTGTGGCTGACTTTGAAATCTGGAAACGCACTTGCTGTGCCTCATTGCAGAGCTCCTTTGCCTGCCTCGCGACTTTAAGCTGCTCTTTATTTGAGATACCGGACATTTCTGATGAGAAACTGTGAATCCTAGGCCATGGATTGTCTCATTAGTGCTGTGATGACAGGTGAGTTTTCACTGTCTGAACATAAAACACCAAAGTTGAAGGACAATCAAGCTTGATTGTTTCAATTTTTCACCTGCGGATAAACAGATCTGACCATTCAGGCCACTGCATTATGGAGTGTGCCCCTAGCTCAAAACATGCACTGGTACACTGAATACTTAATGATATGGAACCAGTAAAATAGTACTATTTTACCTCAAACACACTGCTAGTCCCTGCTCCGGGTCAGTCGGCTCTCTGAAATATGTATGAAAGCGGCTGTGATACTGCTTCAACTTCTGCAACAAACCATGAAATTCTCCCTGCTGCTACCTTGGAAAAATGTGGAATTTCATGTAGTTTTTCTGAACTCAGTGTGTAAAGGCCTTTCAGATGAAAGGATCAGTGCCACTCTTATCTTTTGATGTAGAGCTAGAACAAATCATACATGTTTTTTTTGTTTGTTTTTTTGTTAACTGCATAAAATATACAGTCATTGTTTACTGCCACGTTGTTGTTTGTTTGTTTGTTTGTTTGTTTGTTTGTTTGTTTGTTTGTTTGTTTGTTTGTTTTGCAACCAGAAGTTATCTTACACGGATGAAAGCTTAGAGGGATAATCTATCAGCTAATGTTAGCAAACCTGGTTAGCACATGTGTTCATAAACTGCCCAGGTGCAATGTAGACGCAGATATCAGCTAAGCAGTGCTAATAAAATACAGTTTCTATCCACTCCAAACCTTAAGCATAAACTTCTGGGATGCTTTGTACTACATAGAAAGTCGTGATATTAGTTAAATAATGATCCAAAAGCTTACAATAGCACATGCACAGTGAAGAGGTCTTCAATCACTCCACCAGCTGCTTGACACAGCCCACGCCAACTCAACTGCAAATGTAGAGTTGAGACAGGACCTGTTTTAACATGGCAGCCAATGGGGACTGTCTCCTTCTTGGAACCAGCCTCAAGTGGCACTTGGTGGAACTGCAGTTTATGCACTTTTGTGTTGTTGACCTCATTTATAATCACCGTAGGTTGCTGCTGGGAGCAAAAATGTGGTTAATCGAGTTTAGCATACAGACTGCAAATAGGATACACTAGCGCCTCTACAGCTCAGGCAGAAATATAACATAGCATAAGTCAATGAAGCAAAGCAAAGAAGCAGATACAGTTCAGTTGTGGATGACTAAAACTAACTGTAGTAACAAATGATTTTCAACAGAGCAGGTTGTTTCCTTCATCTATATATTTGACTTTATCTCTATGGTGAATGCCATATTTGATACATATTATATACTTTGTCTGGGTGGTAAATATTTTTTTATAAGTCTATGACTTCCCAGTATGATAAACTCAAAAATCAGATAGTATGACTGCAGAGGTAGCTGTGCATTATAAATTGCACTGCTACTGCTAAATTCACCTTTGGATCACAAGTACTTCTGTATTATTAAGTAAAATAAATTAGGAATTACAGGAAAATCTGACTTTTCCAGTCAGATTGCCATTGAACAGGCTGCTATTCAAAGGTCAGAACTCAGCTCCAATTCAAAGATAAACACAGCATAATGCAAAAACACGACAAGTGCCATTTCTCTGCTTAAACAGATTTTGTCACGAAAGTAGTCACGCTGTCAGAATCGTTCGTGTGACTAAGATCTAGTCCCACATCGCCATGGGAATTCATCTTTTGTGAAAGGCTGAATGGAAATCTGTGCACTCGGTTATTACAGTGGAGTATTAGTGTGCCACGAAGCAAGCAGCACTGACATGCAACTGGTAATATAATAACGTACTTGATAATAGAACAGCTTGTCTCTTTCAGTTTTGGTACTCTTAACTGCTTCATGTTTCACTCCTTCCCAGTGTCTTTCTCATTTATTAAGGATGATCACTATATAATGAAACGCTGATAAACAGAACGCCTGTCTGAAGGAAGACCACAGAGAACAACTTAATGTGTGTTAGACTATAATGCTAAACAGAAGGAGAGCACAGTCTGTCTTTCATGTGGTAACGGGACTATTTGTTGGAGTTGGGGCACCATGCCTTCATTTTATTTAAAGGCCTTTACGAGGCAATATTTCTATATATAAATATCTTACAGTTACAAACCCTGTGGAATTTTTTTTCATATGATAACACAATTTGTAGTCAAAGCATAGATTGCTTTCCTTTGTCAGTTCTTGTAATTTATGAGCCAATGGTACAAATGCCATACAGCTAAAGTCTCAAAACTTTGTCTTTATTCACATTATGGGACTTTGAGGGATTTTACAGTAACCATTTTGGTATGCCATGCAGTTATTCCAAATTTAGATGGTTAATTGCCATGGAACTTGTTATAGATGTTTATTGTGTCATGAAGATGAACACTAATGACTGTGGTCAGTTTTTCACCTATTCCATGACATGTTCCTGGTTCCACTTCCATTTTAAGTCATTTTTTTCAATGAGATTTTGTACCCCGAATCATATCTCATGGATGATTCCAGTGCCTATTTAAGTCCTCTCTCTACAGAAATGTTGTGCTTAGACTGACTGCAACATATTAGCAGCCTGTGTTTCTAAATTAGATGGCAATTGCAACTGCATCCCTTCACCAGTCTCTCTGAAAGGGAGTCCAGTCAGTCCAAGTCGGACTCAAATTGTTTGGAAATGGGTTATCTCCCACCACGAGAGCCATACAATAACAGAAGTCAACGTCTGGGAGACCAGTTGGTTGCTGCAGCTACTGGAGATCAGCTGCCAAATGTGAAAAGAAATTCAGAACAGTCCTGAGCCATCAGCACCATCATTAAGTAAACAATTTAATCTGTTCAACGCACCAATCATAAAGGTGTCGTTCCCATTTCTTGAGTGCTAGTTAGCATAGAGATTTTAGCATGACCAGTAATGTTTTTAGGGATGTGGTAATCCCTGTGAGTTCCCCTCCCCCATTATCCTGTCTAATTTCTTTAGGACACAGTTTGAAATTAGGCAGCTCTACCTTTTTGGTACTGTAATGAGTTTTGTATGTCCTCTCTTGCTCTTCAGTTGCTTTTAAAAAAAAAATATTCCAAGAGGCTTGGACTGTTTACTTATCCAAGTGTTTAAAGATACATGATGAAGGATTTAGTGGCACCTCCATGTGTTTCAGACTGCAAACAAGTCACTGCACCTTGCACACCTTCCAACGGTAAGTACTAAAAACTTTGTTTTGTCTCTTCTGAGTTACTGTACAAACACGGAGGTGCAACATATCAGAGTTAATTAAATCACAACAATTTGTATTTTAAGGGAATACTGTCTAGTGGAAACATAATTATAAAGATTATGCTCCATTTCTGACTAAGGAGACCCCTGAATCCTGCACACTCATTAGGTGTGCTGGACTTGAAAACAAGCTTGTAAGTTGTTTTTCTTTACAGAGATTCTAACTTAGCTCTAATTTTACGTATGAAACATTTATCATTGTGACGCAAACGGCTCCAGTTGACACATGCGAGCGCAATCCAAAATAAGAGTTTATATTTTTCAGCTGAACAAAGAGGCCATTATCTCGGGGGCAGACCGAAGACGCTGACTGCTGATATTTCTGTTTGCTTAAACTTTATACTCGCAGTGAAACGGTGTTAATTTTGGTTTGCGGGTTGTTGGTGGTCGGGGGATTGCAGAGCGGTGCGAGGAACAGATGGTGTGAGTAAAACCTGTTTTAAACACTCATCCAGCAGTGACAGTGTAGCTTCTTGTCCTGTCTTTATTGTGAAAGTTCCCATTGGAACAGCCGCTGAGTGAAAGACGACAGCATTCGTGACACAGCAGATAATCATTTTGAGCATTTGGCACAATATGGTAATCACAGAGAATGAGAATGGGCCAAATAGTCATACTTGTTTAGCAATCAGCAAATGCAAGAGAAAATGCAAGAGCCCCATTCCCAGCCATAGCACACACATGGAAGTCTGTTCCCACTAGTGTCTTAAAATAGTCCCAGAGGGCTTTTCAATTATACAGGCCACGTAGTAAGAAGGGGCCCAATCATAAAACCAGAGTGTTTACCTCCTCTCTAAATCTTATTCTACTTTGATTAAGGGGGCAGACAACGGCTGTGGGGCTGGGATTGAAAGGACAGGGCCGGGGCACGATGTCGTACTAAAGTGCAGGAAACACAGTAGATGGTGTAATTGTCAGTCGTGTGTGACCCCAAGGCCAGCAGAGCATCTGCTACAATGCTAAACTGGTCCTTAAGAGTTGAAGTACAGATAGAAAGGGTGAGTGGGGGTTATATAAGTTGCAACGCTGGATTAAGGTGCATAAAACTGAATTTCAGATCAATCAGTATTCAAGGGGAATAACTTCATTTCACACATGAAAGCCAGAAAGATATATAACGAGGAGTAAAACTAAACCTAACATGTCTTCTCTTGAGTCAGAGAGGGAGGGATTGAGAAATAGTCTATCAAACTGCATTCTGGGAAGTGTAGGATCCAGTATTTTGAATCACATTTCTGTCTTTTAACTTCATCAGTAAATCACTCAGATCTTTTAAAGGACGTTTTGGGAACCACGCTGCACTTTCTTGGTTCCCTCGAATGAGAAGCTCACCAGGCATGTGCACAGTGATGTAAAACAGGAGGAGTAACGACCGGACTTCCTCAGCTTGAATCAGCGCGGCCCGTTTCACACACAGTCCGATCAAATGCTTGTCGTCAGAGTTGTGTCACAGGATTCCCTCACTGTCATCATGGAAATATTTCACCCTCCGCATGTGTATGCAAGATCGTGAATGGGTTACTTTGTCTTTATTTATACAAAGGGCCGCATGCAAGGGTGTGGATTCTCCTGTTCCCAGGTTTCTTTGTCCATCTGCTGCTTTGAGGAACAAGACAGACGGGTTTACACAAAGCTCCCTTTTACTAAATTGTAATGTAAATCACAACAGCAGCAAATCTTACTTTTCACCGCTGAACCTGCACCAGAAATCGATAATTTAACCCCTTTGGAAAGGCAGTTTAACTTCACCGTGTGATACGAGTCGTCTGGTTTACTACAAATGAAGGGTGGCAGAACGTGCTCAACACTCTAAGCAATAACTGCCGAATTCCCTCACTGCTAAGGGACGACGGTATTCATTAAAAAGTAAATATATTTAACAAACGCTTGTTTTTAAAAATAGGGCCTGGGTATAAATCATTGATGCTCATTTAAGACCGAATTAAATTTTTGTTGATCTTTAATTCAGCAGGTCAACCGCAGCACAAACACCCCCATCTGATCTTTTTCTGCTGGCTGGATGCCCAGGGGATTATGCTTTTTAACGAGCTTCTCCTCACAGGAGGTAGATCATCCCTATCAATATTTCAGCGCATATATTAACATTATCCAAATTGATTAAGTGCCTCGGCAACCTTAAATGTTGTTTATCAAAGGAAAGGTCACTTGATGTATTTGGCTGTCCAACAGGGTATCTTCCTGAGGGCTCCATAGGAAGACATGGTGTAATATTGATCAATGCTTTAGCTTAGCTTAGATTCATCGCTGCTAATGACTCGAGTAAATGTTTACACAGCCCTTCAGGGAGACTGTAAAGAAAACATCAATGCACATGTTTCAAAAATAAGGGAAAAGGCAAAATGAATCAGCAAAGACAACTGCCGCATACAAATCAAAGTTCACGTCAGCGACAAACCCATAAAATGTTCCTAAAGACTTAGATGAGTCATACAAACACTGGATAAAGTCTCACCCTCGCAGATGTGCTAACCCGCTTCTCTTTCTGGTTTGGGCTTGTGTTCTGCAGGGTTTGGGGGTTTTGCACGGTAAAAGGAGGGCAAAACATATGACACAAAAGACAAGCCTGCAGCAAAATGTTGAGCCTTATAATGTAACATCACAGGTAACGCGAGACAAGCCTTTTGTCTGATTGAGCAGGAATTTGATAGTGAAAATAGAACGCAGCAGTTGCAGCTAAACAGCGAGCACAAATGCTTTCCTTCCTCTTTACTGTCAGCTTATTCTAGCGCTAATGACTGATGTAAGTTGATATAACGTTTGATTAAATTTGAGAACCGAGGATTCAATTATTAATGCTAGCCTTCTATGAGCTCATAGTGGTGTAGGATGCCTATCTAATGCTTCATAGGAGAAGGTAAGATGATGTTACAGAGTGAAACACAAGCATTACATTTCCTTATTTTTATTATTTCATAGCCCCATGGAGAACAGAGTGTTGGGTTTTTGTGTTGTTCTTTTAAAAACCCACTCCTCATTCTTTCTGGCTTTCTTTGGGCTGAAACGTAGAGATTGCAGTTGAGGAAGATATTAATCATACGTTCACAAGCTCCTAGGATGGTCCCTCGTGTCAATTCTCACTGCTAATAAACAACTTTTCTGTCTAAACTCTCTCGTTCCATGTGGACAGCAATCCATAGTTACTGCTTAATACCATGTAATAAATCAAATATTAGAAAAAGAATTATGCATTACAAGAGATTGCACAATTAATCAAAAGATTCCTGCTATGTTTACATTCATCCGCTATGTTTTTGCGAGTGATGTCAACCATTTGGCAAAGCGTGCGCCACAATTTCCTCCAACTTTCAGAGTTGTTTTTGCCGACTCGAGGGGGTGTTTACATGAATTTCCCCAGTTGAAACTCTTTTTTTGGTTGTTTTTTTACTGATTGTCCCAACATGACTTGACATGCATAATAGGCTTTCGGGCGATATACAAGAAAGGACGGCAAATACAATAAAAAAGTTACATTTTGTGTGGGAATCAGAGTCCTAAAGCTCAGGCGCAGCAGTGCTCTTTGAGCTGCTGTAGATGCAGAAAAATCAAAAATGAATATGTTTGTTTTTGAGAAATCGCCCCAGCTGATCAGGATTGTTTCCCTGTGTTGATAGGGGAATAAAAACATTCCAATCTGTGATCCATGTGTAAAGATGGTCAACTGAGGACACAAAGACCACTGGTTTAATTTATTAAATGTACTAACTGAAATCAGATCATCAGAGCTGCGTCAATAAAGGCATTTCATGCATTTTGATTTCAGGGACGTTACTTTTCCATCTTGTGTTTCCCCTGAAATATGATGGGAATGCAGCATTCATGGCTCAGCCTATGGGCCTTTTATATATGGAATCTTTAACAGGATAAGAGCAAACCTACACGGTCCACAAAGATTAACTGTTGCTATACATCCATGTTAATATTTCTTTGTGTGAAGGTTGCTAAATATTGCTGGATCTCTCACTCAAAACTCACTAATGTTTGGTAGGGGCATATAACAATGGTCATTTTAAAAGCAAGAATAAACAAAGCCAGGTTAGGTGAGACCTCCGCAGTGGCTGATATTCATTTCTCAGCATCTTGTACCAAACTCCCATTTTAAAACAAGCCAGATCTGCAATCATTATTAAAGCCACAAAGCACAAAACAACACTTACAAGACACAGAAAACGATGTCGCAATCACACCGAGTGAGGTTTTAAAAAGCCAGCCCTCCCTCCCTTTACAAACATCAGCAAGCCTATGGTCTGCAGCTCATTCATGATCTACCACTATGGACTTCCTGCTTGAAAGTGTAAGTGTACCATTTTGACTCAAAGCAAAGGGACGCCCTCTTTCTTTTCTCTGTCTTTGTTTTGCAACCATTCATGCCCTCTGGAGCATATGCTCCACCCAAACAGTATCTCCATGGTGACACACATACTGTATATAGACCAACCTTAAAGGTGTGCGTTTGTATGTCTTCTTTTTTTCCATCTGTACTCAACCGACTTTTGAACTGTGACAAGGGTCGAATGTCAACATCAGCAGATAAGGGGTTTCCCTCTTCATGGCCTCCAGTCGCCCAGGCAACATTCCTGAGTCGACAAACATTGAGCGTGTGCATACCAGAGGATCTCCCAGGAAGTCCAAAAGGCTTTCCTGCTGTGTTGTTGTCACTGTTGCTATAGTAGTGGCTCCCAGCCAGGGAGTGTGTGCAGGTGAACGCAGGTACGCTTACTGTACCTGTTACCCTCCATTCAAAGTACAAGTGGAAAGAGAACACCGTCTACCTAAGGATATACCCAACAGACGTCACAACTGATGTGATTGTGAGGTCTTTCTCAAATACAAAACATTGCGTTCTGGTACGTTTGTGCCTAGAAAGAATGTACTGACATGCTATAAATAATAGCTGTCTTTATTTGATGTACCCTCTCAGACACCTTTAGAACATTTCAAGTTCAAATGATTACAGCTTATTTTAAACTGGATCTGAACATCTTTTAGTTTAGCATTTCTAGCTTATTGCTAATTAGCTATTTCGTTTAGTTTCAGTTAAATAACTTTGCTTATTTGTTCATCCATTACATTACATTTAGTGCCTACTCGGTTTGACAACTCTTAGTGACCAGTTTCTACTAATGTACTCCATACTTTTAGCCACAAAACTGACAACTTTTAATAAATCCATTTTTAGCTAATGGCTCTATTTAAAGTGTGTCTCTTTAGGTTTTAGCTAACAATTTAGCTAACATTGCACACTTTATGAGCAAAAGTTCATCTGTTTGGTCCTCGGAGGGAACATAAAAGTCTGCTAAATCAAACATTTGGAGCTCACCGCTTTGGCGACCCCTGGGAGCAGCTGAAGGTAGTTTTAATAAACAAGTTTAGTTAGCAACTTTATTTCTGTAGGTTTAGCAAGCAATTTCAATTGTTTAATTACACTTGTAGCCAAATAATTGACAACGTTCATCAAGGAAAATCTAATAAATAATGCTATATAATGCATATCTACATTGTTAGCTAACAATTTCTTTTATTTAACCAAAATGTTAGCTAGTTTTCAACTTTTAGCTTTTATTCAACAACGCATTCACCTTTTCCTTGTTACTTATACTCATATTCCTTTTGGTTGCTGTTTTTCCAGCTTCCTTACGTTTTAGTTAACTTAGAAACGTTTAAGCTCAAACTTGTTCAAAGCCCGTCTTTCCTCGGCCTCTCTATCTGCGTTTGTCTGTGCCTCTTGCTTTTTCGTCAGAAACCTTTTAACCAGTTTCCCTGCACAACATTCCTCCAGTCTCGTGAAAACATAACAGCGTCACTAACAGAACAATTTACAGAGTCAGAGCAGCGGTGTCAGACCCCAACCCTTAAAAAAGTCATTGTACAGTGGTCCTGTGTGTTGCGCGCACACGCTGTTCGTCACGGTCACTAGGGAGGCGAGAGGCTTGCAGTCGTTCAGTGCAAACACAAACCAGGGCCATCTGCAAGCCTGGATCACCTCCAACAGCAACACTAGTACACATATACACATGCTTATCCACACACACACTTCACATGATATTATGAGCAGGGTGTCACTGGCTGCACCTCATCTTTTAATGTGAATGTGTGTGCTCTGGAGCCATCTGCAGATGTTTTCTGACAACCTGAAGAAGTTTTCTGGCTACATTTTCTATAGAGAACTCAGAGATATACAACAAGTAACATTATAAATTACATCACTACGATTTTGGTAAAAAAAAACAAAAACAAAAAAAAAACTGTTCTTGCAGTGTTTGTAATGGACTTACATAACACAGATTGTGAACCAGATACGTCTCAGCTTAGGTCTTAGTTTCAGTGTTGTTGGGAAATGTTGAGAAAACAAGTGAAGCGTGCTGTTATGAAACTGTGACTGAGGCTGTATAGCAGCAGGCCAAAGTGAAAATGCCTCTTTCCCTGCCAGAGATTTGTATTGGAAACCACAGATCCATGGCACAGAACCACATGGGCCTTCCTTTAGGACTACAGAGGAAAACGTGTGCTTATTTGTCTAGAAAGCTTTAATATAGTTTCTACCATAACTGTAACTAAAATCAACTGTCTTGTCGATTTTACAGCAAAGAAAAAAAATCAAAGCTAAAGTAAACAAGCCTGAAACAGGTTGCCATAGTACTTAATGGACATCGTATGACTTTTCTCTCCTGTTAAACCTTGTAAATGAGCAGCAACTTGAACTTAAACTGGAGATTTCCCTTACACTGCCCTCTTCTTAGTTGTCCTCCTCCCATCTCTAATGGAAATGTTTTGAAGAGCACATCCTTTACTAATTAGGTCTTTGAGGTTGTCTTCTTGATCCACGGTGCTTGGATACAAAAAAAAAAAAACAGCAGTGGGTTTCCAGCTGTATATACTGTACAGTTAACCATCCATCAAGCTGGTCCTCTTTCCTCTGAAACTCCACAACATCCCTTTGAACTTACCATTATGGATTGAGAAAGAAAAACATATTTGACAGCCACAGAGTGTGAGTAAATTCTCATCACGACAGTCTGCGGTGTCCTCTTATCAGCCATGCGAACAGCTAATACACATGGATTATTAGTCAGTACACGTCCAGATTGTGCTGGAGCCTCTTGAGCTGTAACACAGGCTGTCTTTTAGTGAACAACTTTGTTTACCCAAGGCATATTTGGAGAAGAGCTCCGTTTTTCTCCTTTTCAATTTCAGCCCAAACCCAAACAACTGAACAGAAAACTGTTGATTGTTATGCATCCTTGTAGCTCGTATTTTGGTCTCCACCAGCTCTTGAGAGAAACAGATAATCGGGAAAACATTTATGTTATGTGCTATGTATGTGTTTCCTATTCATTTCTGAAACTTTTTTGAGTTAATGAGTAGTGTACGTTAGAATAATACTAATACCTACTAATATATTAACAATACTCATAATATATCATAATCCGGCTGCACTGACTATCTAACTGATATTCCAGCACAGTTTGCAAGAAGCTCTTCAGCTAAAATTGGGAAAAGAAGAATGAGAAGCAATAACTAGGTAGTAAGCTGCTTCCACAGTGTGTGGCTGCTATTACAACATCAGTTCTGTGGAGTTAATAGACCAACTAGATGGATGCTTTTTTCCGCTCTGTTTTGGACTCCACCAACCTTTTTTTGTCTTGTGCAATCGAGCAAAAAAAATGTTATCATTGGGTCAGTCATATAAAAAGATTAGTGCAATTTAATGCAGTGTAAAAAGCAATATAACAGTAAAATACTAAAATTGCAGATGTTCAGTAACAAACCACATTAGACTAAAATCAAGCGCGAATCAGAGCTGTCACTAAATCGATCTCGAGCGGACTGTTTTTTACCCAGGTCGATGTTCGAATGAGTCAGAGAGACTGACTCATATTTTTGTGTTTGTTTGGTTTTGTATTGTTTGGATTTTAACAGATGCATCAAACTGCTACCATCATGTGCCATACAGCTGATGAGATCTGCTGATAGTCTTATCGTTGTACTCTAAGGTGGTTGGTGCTGACTAGAAAGAAAACAACATCATTTTTGGCAAAGCTTTATCAAAAATTACAATCGCTCGTATTTCTCATCATCGGGAGTTTCCTGTCTCTGTTCAAAGTTTCGTGCTACGCGTGGCTCGTTATCTAAGAGCTATTGTTTAGAGAATTCGATGTTTCGTGTAACTGAAAGAGCAGCTGAAGTGATCAGATTTATCCTACCAGTGATACCAATTTGAATGGCTTGAGTGACTCTCTGTATGAGGAATTTGGTCATAATGTGTTTGTTTTTCTATGCTTTATTATTTTAACTGAGGTTTGATTTCCAGTATTTATTCAATCATACCTATTGGATTTTGGAGATAAGAGACAAGAGATTCATTTGTGTATAAGTTGCTTGACCACTGTCAAACTTCCAGCCATTTTCAGCTCTTTAAATCTTTTTTATCATCACATAATATTTACTTAAATTATATTATGCTTCCTTCAGTGTTTACACTGGGCCACAGACTTTTCCCTAACAATGCAATATGAGGCTAAATAATCACACCTCCTAACCAGAGTGCTAACAATCTTGGGATGATTGTGGAAATGAGCTCTACATCACAGCTGCACAATTCACTCATCTCCTCTAAGATCTCCCAGAAGAAATATTACAAGCTTATTACACCACCATTGCTCTAATATCTCCAGTGCTGCCTTGGAAGCGAATGCCATTTTGCATTTGCAAGAACAAGCTCCGTTTAGTCCATGCAATTTGGGCACTTTTCTCATTTCTCTGTTTTGTGCCTCCTCATCATCTCTGTTCTCCGTCCTGCTGCCTGTGACCCAGATATCAATCTCAGTACGCCATGATGCCGGATGCCTCACTTCCTAAGATGCACGAGAAAGACAGAGGAGCGAGGAGGATTTTTTATGATTAAGATTTTTATGTTCAGATGTATAAAAGAGATGTGGCACACAACTGGGATATACAAACCAAGGTGGGAATAGCACTCTACAAATAAGTATTGTTTTGTATTCATAGGTTAGTTATTTAAGATGATCAGCTGTGTGATTAAATTTGAAGATTGTGTGTGACAGATTAGAAAATGTATGTCTTCTCATATTGAGTTTAATTAAAAGCAACACTAAATATATACGTTTCATGAACATTGTTACACTCATGTGACATGTCTTTGCTATTTCAGTGTCAGTAGTGCCATCTAGTGATGGTTCTTTGGAGGAATGCTGCTGTTATGCTGCATTACAGGGAGGGTTTGGCATCATTAAATGCTTCACTTGTATTTGACCCCTGAAGGTAAAGTGGCTCAGAGCCATAAAACCCCACGAATCCCACACTTGCAGTATGCAAAGCCAGCAGCTTTCACTGTGAGACCGTGAGGGTGTCCAGGTGGGAAACATCAGGGGTATCTCAGGGAATTAACTGGGTCAAGCCATGAGACTCATAGAATGAGTGCGAGAGATTTTCACCAGTGAAACCAGAATGACTGAAACTATTGCTGGGTTGTTGGGTGGAAGTAAAGAAAAAAAACAAACAAATGGAATTTAAAGTAGTGTTGCGTAAGGTGAGGGTTAATCTCTGTATCACCCCACCAGCATAATTAGCTTAGTCACAGACATATAGGTCACTCCCTAAAAACTGTAAATCATGTAGTGGTTGAAATTCATCAAAACCGACCGCCGTATCCTGTATGACTCATTAGATGTGTTGAAAGTAAAAATACGCAGACCAAAATAAAATAAATAAATAAATAAATAAATAAACTGTCTTTGGTGGGAAATTATGCCTCTGTATTTACTGTGTAGTCAAAGAATAAGCAAAAGAGAAGTGGTAGTAGAAAGTGAGAGTGTGTAGACAGCTGAAATGTCTTACTCATGTTTTCCTAGTCCACTCAGTATTTACAAAATCAAATTTTATTCAACATTTCCATTGTTATTACTCTGCTCCTCGTTATTACAAATTTAACAATATGATACAGTTTTATTTATATAGCACATTTAAAAACACAAAGGCACACCAAAGTGCTTCACAGTAATACAGAGAAACAACGTAGGTCAATAACAAAGTACAGATCGGGCACTAGCACAGACAGAATGGAGGCACTAATAGACCAGAAGAGTTAAGTAAAACAGGTATCAAGCCTCAATTCAGGAGGAAGGTCAGATCGTGAATACAAAATATCTACTAAGAAGATAAAAAAAAAAAGCAGTAAAATTAATAATAAAATAATAAAATTAATAAAAAGTTTAAGAAGGGTATTAACTGGTCAGGAAAGCCAGGTTAAAGAAGTATGCTTTCAATCTTGATTTAAAAGATTGGATAGTGTCTGAGGCATGAATAGAAGCGGGGAGGCTATTCCAAAGGTTGGGTGCAAATGAAGCAAAGGCAGGATCGCCTTTAGTCTTCAGTCTAAACTTTGGTTGGGCCAGGAGTAATTGACCTGATGATCTTAATGCACGACAAGGAGTGTACAGATTGAGGAGGTCAGTGACGTAACTGGGCGCAATATTATTCAGGATTGTAAAAGTGAGTAGCAAACTTTTAAACTCAATGCGATATTTGATAGGTAACCAATGTCAATCAGCAAGAACTGAAGTGACAGAAGCAAATTTTCTAGCTCCAGTAAGAAGGCCAGCCGCCGCTTTCTGAACAAGCTGTAGCCTTTGAAGAGAGATGGATTGGAGACCACAGTAAAGAGAATTGCAATAGTCTAACCTGGAGGTCACAAAAGCGTGGATACGTTTTTCAAGTACCCTGCGGTACTTGATTCACATAGAACATTTTTCAGTGTATTTGCTGTAGTGATACCAAGTAATAATAAGAAATGAGCAGAAAATGATTTACTTTATGATTTACATCACACAAACTGTGTTTTTTTTTTTAAACAGAAAAGTCTGATGAACAAAAATTTTAAAGTGTCAAAACTTATGCTATGAATGTGCAGTTTAGTGTGTTTTTGAGGAAATAAAAATTGGCAAAATGACAAAAAAAACCATAAACTCTTGTGTTGTTTCTCTAGGTACACCTCTTCAGTTGCTCATTACTTTAAATATCACATCAGTTAATCACAGCTCCTCAGTGTTGGACTGTGTATTTCATTAACTGCTAATCTACTAAGATTTTGCCACACGGCCATCTTTAGGGTTTGCGAAGAATGGCCCGAAAAATAGGAAATATCCAGCAAGCAACATTTTGCTGAGGGAAAAGGACTTGTTAATGACAGAGGAGCTAAAGCGTCGAGCTCATAGGAAGGCAACAGTCACTCAAATAACCATTTTTACAACCAAGGTATGCAGAAGAGCAACTCACAACCTGTCCAAGTGGGAAAAACATCGCCTTGTCTGATGAGCCTCAATTTCTATTGCAATGTCTGGGTGGCAGGGGCAGAATGTGGAGTAAATAAAATAATATGAAACCATGGATCCATCTTGCCTCGCCCTAAAATCAAAAGCAGGTCAACCCAGTAATACCCGCTAAAATAAAGTGGCCAACTAGCACATTTTAGGTCAACAACTACCAAGAGTTAAATTCTAACACCAGCAGTGATCCCATTCATGGTGATCTCAATAAGACACTGCAGGTAGGAGCAGTTGACAGAAACAAAACAAACAAAAGGAACCTGCACCAAGATAAATACACTTTTTTCCCACCTTTTATGGCTGCACCTACCTTTTATACTAAAGCGTGTACCAACACCTAAGCAGTGACTAACTACCAAACCGTCATCACTCCTCCACAGTCTGCCAAGTGTCCGATGACTCAAAGCATGGATGATGTCCAGGCAAATGCAGTGAGAGTAAAGAGCCTCTGAGCCATTGCAGGGATGGATGTGTCATCGAAGGAAAAAGAAAATATGAGTGAAAGAAAATATGTTTCTGAGATCAGACTTAAGGGTAAAGCCGGAAATGTTTATTATGCAAAGAAATTAAATGTTATCCTAGAATAGAAAAGGGGGAAACAAATAACAGCAGGCAAACAGGATAAAGGGTAAAGCAGTCGTGTTTGATTTTTAAAGTTGCTGAAGAGTTATTTCACCGCATCCGTTTGTTTGTTTTCTTCTTGGCTGTCTAAAAACTTTGAGATATCATTATCTCACCCAAATACACCTAAATATTTGATGCGCTCATCTCCCTGATGTTCACAGTTTTATTCCAACTCCTGCAGATAGAAAAAAGGGGAAAGATATGGTAATGACATTTCAACAAATCAAAGGGAGACGTGCCTTTGGAAACGCACTGCTCTCAGTGCACGCAAACTCAGCCTGCAATGTGATTTTTAATTGAATGCAGCTTTTGTCATCCGAGTGATCGATGGATTTAAATATCAGTGGTTCTTCTCTTGTGAGGGTCAATGGGTTTAAAAGGCTATTGCATACATATTACAGTAGGTGGCAGTGCATAACATGAATTCATTTTGTGCAAAAGCCTTTAAAGTGGTACACATCAGTATTGTAGTTTTTCTTTCTGTCATTTTTTTTGTGTTTCTGAGTCACTCTGCCCTTAATGAGGCCTGAAAAAAACTTTACAGCGAAGTTCTGTGGTTTTATTTCATCAGTGTCGATCTGGATTGGATCTTGATATGCACTCTGACACACGGAGAAGACGAGAAAGGAAATATAAAAAAAGATGAGCATAGACACCAATCATTATGTGACCAGCAGGGCAACAGTGCACAGTCATATTGAGGTTTTAATGTGTCTTTATCTTCTTTATGTCTTACTAAACACTGCACACCAACAGGCTGTGCCTTACTTTCCTGATAATACAAATTGCATAGTGTATTATAAAAGAAACAAAAGTGTATTGAACTGGCTTTTAAAGGAAACAAATATAATCTCTGTTATTCATCATACCGCTGAGCCAGTCACATGTTATTTGACTAAAAAGTGGTACTGCTCATTATCAACATTTTGTCTATTGATTTTGTCACTGGGATAGCTGATTACAAGCTGCATGTTGGATTGTGTAATACAACATGCAGCTTGTGTTCAGGCTGTCCATATATATAGCAGACAAGTTCTATGGCTCATTATATCACATTTCAATGATTTACAGTAATAAATTCATTATTCTTTATTCTTCATGACACATCTGCCTGTAAGTGAAACAAACATGATGACATATGTAAGAAATTCCAGTGACTGCTGAAATATTTTAATGCTTCCAATAGTTTCCTTAGTATCAAATCAGCCATCTTTCCCACTGTTCTTGTTATACTTTCTGCATTAGGTATGATGCTTAATGGATTTATTATATCACCTGTTATAATAAAGAGGTGCTGCATAAGCTAACAAGAAAGAAAAATCAAGGCATTAAGTTTGGTATTTATCAATAATGCTAATTCAGTGTATCTGTGGCATAAACCTTATGGTCTAATGAATTTGTTAAGGACTGTTTATCTGCCAGATCAGAGTCATTGATACTGACTCATTACTCCAAGTGAAACCCACCATTTGTGATCAATATCTGACCATTAATAGTTTAATTGCTGAATTAATAATAAATGTGACTTATATGAATAATTGAGAGGAGTAGTAATGCAACACTGATAATATGAATATGTGATATAAATGTACATTCTTAAAGTATAAAGTGCTGGATAAAGTGTTAAAAATGTAGCCAATGAAATGATAAATGACTGAAAGACCAAAAAATAAACACACTTTGAATGTGTGGAAAAAAATTTGTAACGCCGAATATCAAGCTCTTTCCACTGACCACATTCACAGTGAGATGGGGTTAGGGATAAAATTTGCTTGTGTTTCATCTGACTGGTTATAAAAGTAGTGGGGAACTGGAACTAGAACACAAAACAGCCCAATAATAATGCATTTCTAAGGATGTTATACATAATTTTCCATTTCACAACACCTACTTCAATACTGTAGAGAGACTCTGCCTGAGTTTAAATACACTTGACTTAAGGACAGCTACTTTTTAATTTAAAAAAACAAACATATTTTCTAGCAAGCCTTAACCAAAATCAATCCCACAGAGTCAACACTCTACTCCTTTAACAACAGAAACAGCAATAGGGAGAAATACTTGATTTCATACAGCGGTCTGAAGAAAACTCATGTCTCTGTTATTAAAACTGTGGGCTGCTGTGCATCATAGTGAGTCCAGGGCTCACCAGAACAGACAGTAATGAGCCTGACCTGTCCCCCGTGGCTAGTGATAAATGACATGAGGCCTGAGCGGCTTTGCTCTCTAGCATCTGATTGACAGCACAGTGAATCATAATTTGGTCCTGCGATACTGTACGTATTTGATTGTGTTACGTGTACTCAGATACAGTTGAGAAACACTCCTCTGAGAACAGTCACAATATTCAATGTTCAATGTTTAGTGATTAGTTAAGTTTTGGAGCATCCCTCATGTTGTGTTGTTTTCCTTGATATGAGCAAATATGGAGCCGCACAACAGTCAGCTCCCATTAAAGGATTTTATTAGCTGTGCAGTGTTTTCAAGCTCAAGGCTCTTTTTTTCTCGACTTCTGAGCCGAAATGTTGCAGACCTTATAAAATCCTTTTACCGGAAGAGATCCATCTGTTTCAGTTGGGTTTTTTGTATTATTATTATTATTATTATTATTATTATTATTATTATTATTATTATTATTATTATTATCTTTTTATTCGGCATCGCTCCCTCTTCTCTTCTCATTCTCATCTGCCCATCAACATATTTACTGACTGATGAGTTTTCCATTTTTTTGAATGAACTATTTTTGATTATCTTTATTTATTAGCCAGTATTAACTGTTAACTCTCTTTAAATATATCATTGAGCACCCCACCGTATACAGGTTTACTTTTACAGTGTCTCTTGTTCCAGGTAAATTAGAGGTTTTCCTGCAAAGAGGAATCTTTCTGCCTTTTCCTAAAGAGGTTTCAGTCAGATTCAGAAGAAAACTTCTAGCAAGCTTTGGTAATTAGAAGGTTGTTTATTTGATCATAATAGACATAAAGATGCCAAAAGATTGTTATTATTATTAATAATAATAATAATAATAATAATTAAAGCTGCAAGCAGCGTTATGAGGGCCCTCGCACCCCAGCACATCGAGCCAAGCCCAACACCTACAACCAGCACGTCCGATCTGATGTCACATTGATGGAATTCATGCATTTAAACACCAGGTAACAATTCATCTCATTCAATCATGATTATAGTCGTCCCACTAGGTGGCGCTCTAACCATTACTGACAAATGGCATAACAAACATTTCCGAGCTCGAGTCTCATCATGCCTGTGACCTTTGGGAGAGATTGGACATTGTGTTTTTGAGTGACAGCAGATTACTGCTTTTTGGCGAGTGATTGAAACTCCACGTGCCGCCATGACCACCCTGTTTCCCTGAATGTAAAAAGCTTCGCAATTTAACATCACAAAGGTCTTTAGATTCCACAGAGAAGATATCGCGTCAATCTGACGAAATCCCTTGGAGGAGTTCGTCAAAGAACGGTGCCTGAAAAGAGGGGAAAATGTCGCCAAAATTACACATTAATTTTAAAATGGCTGACTTCCTGTTGGATTTGGGATATTGTGCCAAGAGACTTTTTTCTACATCTTGATATCTTACATAAGCTTACCAGGTTTCAGACTCATAGATAAAACACAGAGCAGGGACTGATGTTTTGAAATATTGTAGGGGGTGCTCTGGAGCCATTTTGCGCTATTCAAGGAAAGTGATCACATAACAACAAAGCCTTCATCACATTAAATCTGTGGGCCAAATTTCAAGAGTTTTTAAACTTTCCAAGCCCCTCAAAAGCCACTTCATTTTTCATGGTGGTCTGTATCCCTGAAGACGTCTGTGTCTGTCATGCTTAATAAAATTACATTTATTCATTATATTAAACCAAATACACTACATACACTATCCCACCTTAGTTGGGATAGTGTATTTGAACTGGGAGGGGTACGAAAACAGAAATCGGTTGAATGCAGTCTGCTATGTACTGACATCTAGTGTTGAGATTTTGCACACTGTTACTTTAATCTTGATTAATATTCACAATAAAAATATTAATCAAACATTTTGAAGTCTGTATGTGTTTCATAGTGTCTAACTGTTCTGGTACATTTAAACCTAACAATTACTACATGATGGAAACACGTCATGTTATCTCTTTTAATAAAGTTTGTGTATGTATACACAGGTCATGCTGATATTGAACAAAAAACACAAAGATCAGATGTTAATCAGATTTATTTGCTCTCTTTCCTTCTTAAACATGTTTTTAATGTTAGTTATGATTCAGAATTGGTGACTGACCCTTTCTCACTGTCCCTCTTCCCTTCTGTTTTTCTTTTCCTTCATCTTTCTTTCTCCCTTTCCTATCCCTCAGTCATGTCTGCCCCGTCTGTAACAACTGAAAATAAAATAAAATAAACAATAACAACAAAGGTTGATCAAATGGACCAATACGGCAAGGCCGTGATGATCCATTTGGCAAAGTAAATCCACTGGGTATCCTTCTTGGTCTTCAGACAATTCTGACAGCTAAAGAACTAAATGGGACAGGCAAAAAAAAGAAAAAAGAAAAAAAAGAATTGGTGACTGAAACAAGTATGACACATACGGACATCAGGCAATAAAGACACAATAGATATAACCTCGGTAAATGAAATTGGTGTACACCAGGCCAAAGCAATGGTTTTGACTGGAACAGTGTTAACCCCCTGGGTTTGATGTCATTAATCAAATAAAATTTAAAATAATTTATTAAATGTTTGAACAGAAATATTTAAATCTTCATTTAGTTCACTAATTCCAATTTTAAATAACTGACACATTTAATTATTTAATGGTGTATTTAATTCATTTATGTATTTAATTTTGTCACTCCTTGCCCCCTAATATTAATATTAGTCGTAAATAAGAAAACACACGAAGACAAAAAAGTACCCCAAATTGGATTAAAGTCGTATTTCACCAATATCTTTTCCTTGGGACCCAGTTTTTAAACACCTGAAACCTTTGACTCAGATATAATGTGTTGTGAGACACGTGTGGCTCCTGAGCCACTGTCTGTGAATCACAGCATTCAGTAATGTCCATGACCCACACATTGGATTCCAACTCACTGTTCATCTAAGACCTGAAGTCAGGATAGCTAATAATTTATTGACAGCTCCATTACATGTGTGTGTCACAGGTCGTCTCTAGAAACTCGACATAACCACAGTTAATGCCTTTTATGCATTCATCATTTGCTAGAGGGCATTGAAAACTGAATAACCTGGCGCAAATTTCTTCATGTTTGCTACCTCACGGTCCGATTTTGAGTGCGCATGCATTGGCACCATCTCCTTCCAGGTAACAAGGAAATTAAATCATTCACATGGGTTCCTGATTGGCAGAACTAACTCGAGAAAAAAAAATTACTCTAAATTTTGAGTTATGGATAGCGTTTTTTCTCTAAAGAGTGATACATGTGCCAGAAACGGCTGCCCCTGCTTCCTCCTCTGGATGCTTCTGAATTGAAGATTCACTTGTCCTCCTCCAAAAGGTCCAGGTGGTGGTACCAAATGAGAAGGAGGGGAAGAGGGACTGTAGGAGAGTTAATATCAATAAAAGCTGAGCAGGAGCTAAGAGCATGAACTATGAGAGGCTGAAAACAGAGCAGGAACTATGAACTAGGGGACTCAGAGCTAAGAGGGAAGTGGCAAATAACATGAACTGTGACACTATGAACTATGGCGCATTCCGGAATTCTGAACATTCCGGAACCATGGCGCATTCCAGAATTCCGAACATTCCGGAATTATGGCGCATTCCGGAATCCCGAACATTCCGGAACTATGGCGCAAGGCTCTGGATTTCCGAACATTCCGGAACGTTGGCGCATTCCGGAATTCCGAACATTCCGGAACCTTGGTGTATTCCGGAATTCTGAACATTGTGGAACTATGGCGTATTCCAAAATTCCGAACATTCCGGAACTATGGCGTATTCTGAAATTCCGAACGTTCCGGAATTCCGAACATTCCGGAACCTTGGCGCATTCCGGAATTCTGAACATTCCGGAATTCCGAACATTAGAGGAACCTTGGCGCATTCCGGAATTCTGAACATTCCGGAATTCCGAACATTAGAGGAACCTTGGCGCTTTCCGGAGTTCCGAATATTCTGGAACCTTGGTGTATTCCGGAATTCCGAACATTCCGGAATTATGGCGCATTCCGGAATTCTGAACATTCCGGAACTATGGATGTGTCCTTGATGCAACACAGTTGATTTAAGTGCCAAATGACATCCTCAATACGTCTTGAAGTTCTCCAGAGGCTTGGTAATATGTAAACCCTGCAGGACACCGGCCCTTGAGGCCTGGAGTTCGACACCCCTGTGATAGACAATGGGCAGGACTGTTTTTTAAACGCAATATGGATAACATCTTGGAGAAGCTCATAGCTTTGAAATGGGTAAGATCTTGGAGAAGAAGAATGGGAATTGAGAGAATTGGTGACCAGTGACGGACATTTGACCAACTGTAAAAGCTGGATGCAGCTGTTCACACTAAACATAAACATTCACCGTCTTCACTCATGCAGCTATTTCGCTGGCGCCAGCTGAAGGCCTGCCAAGGTCGAAGCTGACTGGAACAACAAAAATTCTTCCATGATAAACAACTGTTGTCAGCACTCTTTGTTCCTCCTTTAAGGCCACATGGGTCCACTGGAGACTGTTGTCCTTCGCTTAACTGGGTGTTGTGACACTTTCTCTCAGCTGAACACGGGATACACACACGCACACACACATGTACACTGATACTGATACACTCTCACCGTCACCCTCCCTTCCCCAAATCCAATGCCTCCTCCCATGCTTACCTCCCATCTGATGTGGACAGCGTATCAGCTGGAGGTGCGATCAAATATTGCAGCGGTCCCAGATCCA
The DNA here is from genome assembly GCF_965226115.1 of Aulonocara stuartgranti. NCBI lineage: Eukaryota > Metazoa > Chordata > Actinopteri > Cichliformes > Cichlidae > Aulonocara > Aulonocara stuartgranti. Next base: position 21,287,387 of record NC_138945.1, on the reverse strand, counting down.
GCTGTGCACACCGGAATGTTGTTTGTCTGTGTTTTATTGTGTTATGGTGTGATGATATCTGTGCATTCTGTGGTGTGCTGCTCCCCCAGCACACCACAGCATAGAAAAGTACTCCAGCAACCACCGACTGGTAAAACATCCTCAGGAGCTTCCTGCAGATGTTAAAAGACCTCAGCCTCCTGAGGAAGTACAGTCGGCTTTGGGCTTTTTTATACAGGTGCTCTGTGTTGCATGACCAGTCCAGTTTATTGTCCACCCACAGCCCGAGGTACTTGTACTTGTTGACCACCTCCACCTCCTCCCCCTCTATCTGAACCGGCAGTGGACCTGCTCTAGACCTCCCGAAGTCCACAACCAGTTCCTTAGTCTTTGAGGTGTTGAGTTGCAGGTGGTTTGTGTGACTCCATGCGACAAAGTTCCTCACCAGACTTCTGTACTCCTCTTCCTGATCATCCCAGATACACCCCATGATGGCTGTGTCGTCTGCAAACTTCTGAATGTGGCATAATTCAGAGTTGTAGCAGAAGTCAGAGGTGTACAGGGTGAAGAGAAGAGGGGACAGCACAGTTACCTGTGGTGCTCCTGTGCTGCTGACCACTGTGTCAGACGTGATGTCCTTCAGCCTGACGTACTGTGGTCTGTCGGTGAGGTAGTCGGAGATCCAAGCGACCAGGCAGGGGTCCACCTCCATCCTGTTCAGTTTTTCCTGAAGCATACAGGGCTGGATGGTATTAAAGGCACTGGAAAAGTCAAGAAACAGGATCCTGACCGTGCCTTTTCCCCCATCCAGGTGTGAGTGGGCTCTGTGTAGGAGGTACAGGATGGCATCCTCCACTCCGACATCCGCCTTGTATGCAAACTGTAGTGGGTCCTGGGCATGTTGTACCTGTGGTCGGAGGAGGTTGAGGAAGAGCCGCTCTAGAGTCTTCATAAGATGTGATGTCAGTGCCACCGGTCGGAAGTCATTCAGCTCATTGGGCCGGTTCTTTTTGGGGACCGGGACGATGCAGGATGTCTTCCATAGGGCGGGCACTCTCCCCAGTCGCAGACTGAGGTTGAAGACTCGTTGTAGCGGCTCCCCAAGTTCAGCAGCACACGCCTTTAGCATCCTAGGACACACCTTGTCTGGGCCTGCTGCCTTTCTGGGGCGAAGCTTCCTCAGTTGTCTCCTGACCTGATCCACTGTGACACTGGGAGATGTTTGGGAGGAGGGGAGGGGGATGAACTGTTTCTGAGAGACAAATAACACCAGGATCCTTTTTTAGGTAGCTGACAGCTGGTAACTGTGCAGGTGCGGATCTAGCAAAGTTTTGCCAGGGGGGCCAGATAGGGCATTAACAGGGAGAGGTGGGCACAAGGAAATACTTTTCTTTCTTATTCTCATTTAAAATGTCTAGCTTTTAAAAAATAATTATCTGAATCTTACAACAAACGATTGATAGATTGATACATATATACCATCAAGACAGTGAACATCACTGTCACAACAGCGTTTGTTTTCATTCAAAGGCTTTATGATTTTTCCTATAATGGTGGGCCGGTCTCTAGTCAAAATGCCCGGGCCAATTTTTTGTCCCAGTCCAGCCCTGTATGCAGCTCATCTGCAGTCTGGTGTTACCTACATCTTCCTATTCAGAAGGCAGAATTTCAGAGTTCTGAGTACAATCGAAAGCACCACGACTGCAGTTTTTGTGTTGGATGTAAAAGGCGCACATCACGCTGTGACGTAAGCTAGAATCATGGCAGCAGTCAATGACGGTCCAGGTGTGGGATTTCTCTTGTGGAAATATGCACATTATTTTTCCTTTCTTTTGGTAGGTGGCACAGTGCACTTGTGGCAAGTAAGCAAGCTAGAAGACTGGCAAAGTTATGGAAGCAACACATTAACAAGAGAATTCTGAGTAAAACCAAAGTTACTTTCCCTAGTAACTAGTTACTTTGAAAGTAACGAGTAACTTAAAGTAACTGAGTTACTTTTGATAGAAGTAACTAGTAATGTAACTAAATTACTAATTTAAAGTAACTTACCCAACACTGATTATGATAAGATATGGTTAATTATATAACAGTTGATTGGTATATTTGGAACAATGGGACCTTGAAAAAAACCTTTTGTTAAATTCTAAGCTACCATTTGCTTTCTTTCTGCTACATCTCCTGCGTCTGATCTCACCTGCAGCATGAGTCACTTACCTTTTCCGTCACCAGTGAAGCACGTACAAACTCCAAAACACATGCAAATTCCAAAACACATGCAAACTCCAAAACACTTGCAAACTAAAGAACACACGCAAACTCCAAAACACGTACAAACTCCAAAACACTTGCAAAATCCAAAACACTTGCAAAACCCAAAATACGTACAAACTCCAAAACACTTGCAAAACCCAAAACACTTGCAAACTAAAAAACACATGCAAATTCCAAAACACGTACAAATTCCAAAACACTTGCAAAATCCAAAACACTTGCAAACTAAAAAACACATGCAAATTCCAAAACACGTACAAATTCCAAAACACTTGCAAAATCCAAAACACTTGCAAACTAAAAAACACATGCAAATTCCAAAACACGTACAAAATCCAAAACACTTGCAAACTAAAAAACACATGCAAATTCCAAAACACGTACAAACTCCAAAACACGTACAAACTCCAAAACACGTACAAACTCCAAAACACTTGCAAAACCCAAAACACGTACAAACTCCAAAACACTTGCAAAATCCAAAACACGTACAAATTCCAAAACACGTACAAATTCCAAAACACGTACAAATTCCAAAACACTTGCAAACTCAAAAACACATGCAAATTCCAAAACACAACGGAAGTGCTCCAGGACGCTAGGGGCAGTGTTGAGCTCGATTTGCAAAATAAACGGCAAGTTTGTCTGTATGGGACGGTCTAGTCTCCGTCGCGCTTCCCAGGTTGCCTAGCAACCGTGATACTAACCGCTGGAAACGTGTCATACAACTTGGTTTGACAGAAATGAGGGAGAACATATTTTGTTCATTTGTTTGTTTGTTTCTACATGAGCTTTGTGTGATTTGATAAGTATCTGAGGCTGAGACCACAGGACAGTAAAACATGATTTTTGGGCTTCATTTCTGTACTGAACAGTCATTTCAAGATTAATTAGTAAATAAGAATTAGCTGATGTTGTTCATGAGACTAAAGTCATATCACTTTGGTAATGTAAATATAATATGGCCAATATTCTAGTTATTATATTAATCATTATTAGCTATTACAGCAGTGAACATGAACTCTGTGTCAAATACTGAGCTTCAGTACAGATTCAAGTTGCAGTTATTTATATGTCTTATCACCTTAAATCTTCACTCAAAGACAAGTATCTTTGACAGTGCATATATAGGTGTATCATATATAAGAGACAAATGTTGTTCCTTCATGCTGGCATTACTAAATTTGGCTCATTGCTTACATATATTTATAAAAAGAAAATGTACAAGCTGTGATAACTGTTTCTGATAAAATGAAGAGTAGACTGATATATGAAATATTCCTTTATTGGGTGAGAAAATCAGACCATGTCATAACTGCTTTAAGTCATACAGAATAGATATCAGAGCCTTAAACAGGCTGGCTTCTGCTAAATGGGTCAAACTGGGCAGAAAGTAAACAAACACATAACATCCTTACAGAATATGATGTAACACTATAGATCAACTTAGCTCAGAATATATAAAGCATATAAACAATTACAGCAATATGATGCAACAAACACAGCAGTGCTACTGATCCAAAATACTCAAAGCTTCATAGAACTGAAACAAACATTTGTTTTTAGCTCCATTCTGCTGCTGATACATACTTTAGGTTTCTGAATATTACACTTGTTGCTGCCTTTCATAGTGTGTAACTTGAAGGCCCTGAGTACTTTCTCCCACACTGAAAACACTGGAATGATAAAATTATTTGAACATTACCTAATAAGACTGATTCAGGACAGACAATTAGTTATTTTAAACTTTTCTAGCAGTCCTTCACAAACAGGGAACAGTCTGTCTATTCTCTCCATCTGTCAGCTGCTGCTGGCTCTTCCTCCTCCTCTTCCTCACACACTGTTGAGTTTGTCCTGGTGGATCATCAGGGGTGCAAAGCCTCACAGATGATGTGCAGCAGTGGGTCCCTCAGTCTGTCCTCACTCTGGACACTTGCAGTCGTCACACATGGAAATCAAATGTGTGATAAGCTGCAGGATTCAAACACAAGTGTGACTTATAAACACATGTTCATATTTTTATTACACAATCAGAGAGAAAGAAACAGAGAGAGTGCAGGACAGACAGACAGGTGACAGTCTCAGGTGTATACACTGCTACAAAACAGCACAAAAGAAGGAGGATTTAGTGTTTGTGTTATTACGAAACAAGAGGAGTTCCCAGATGGTACAGTGGACACACATGTGTGACTCCTGTGATTAAAGCATCTTTCTTTCAGCTTAACGAGTGAACCGTCAGCTCGTTCAAACACACGTTAAAGTCCGTTTGGCTCGACACCACCGAACAGAGGCAGCAATATAACACAGCTAACATTAACAGTGCAGTGAATCCTGCTTGTGCTGTGATATTCAGGACTGCAAACCGAGCAGCATCACTGACTTTCAGCTTGTTGTGTTTGTGGATATATGACTGACTTTAATTATCCACAAAATCATCACAATCTCTGTAAGATTAAGGTCGACTATATATATATTTTTAAAGTAAAGGCTTTAAAACCAAGTTAATTCTGAAAGTACAGACATGACTAATGTCACATAACTTTCCCGACATGTGGCCAACAATAATGGTTTAATGTTCTTCATTAAAAAAATATTTGCGCATAAATAAGTGACATAATATTCAGTACTTACTTCTGAAAGTTTACACTTCCTCCGCTCCGCTTCCACCGTTTTTTTTCGGCAAAATTATCCACACCACCACCGCACTATGAAGTCTGGGATATGTTGGGCCATGAAGGCTACACCGACCCATCCTTAAAATTCAGGGAAATTATGGACGCATTTGAGGGCCGCATTTCGAGCAGCCTTTGAATTGGGAAAGCCTTCTCTTGTCGCTGTGACGTAATCGGCCTTAAAATGCGGCCTTTAAGGCTGCAAACCCCAAATCCGGTCATTGGTACTTCCTGGCTTGTGTAGTTACTAGGTAACAAAAGCTCAACACTGCCCCTAGCGTCCTGGAGCACTTCCGTTGTGTTTTGGAATTTGCATGTGTTTTTGAGTTTGCAAGTGTTTTGGAATTTGTACGTGTTTTGGATTTTGCAAGTGTTTTGGAATTTGTACGTGTTTTGGATTTTGCAAGTGTTTTGGAATTTGTACGTGTTTTGGAATTTGTACGTGTTTTGGAATTTGCATGTGTTTTTTAGTTTGCAAGTGTTTTGGATTTTGCAAGTGTTTTGGATTTTGCAAGTGTTTTGGAATTTGTACGTGTTTTGGAATTTGTACGTGTTTTGGAATTTGCATGTGTTTTTTAGTTTGCAAGTGTTTTGGATTTTGCAAGTGTTTTGGAATTTGTACGTGTTTTGGAGTTTGTACGTGTTTTGGAATTTGTACGTGTTTTGGATTTTGCATGTGTTTTTTAGTTTGCAAGTGTTTTGGAGTTTGCATGTGTTTTGGAATTTGCAAGTGTTTTGGAGTTTGCAAGTGTTTTGGAGTTTGTACGTGCTTTTTAGTTTGCAAGTGTTTTGGATTTTGCAAGTGTTTTGGAATTTGTACGTGTTTTGGAATTTGCATGTGTTTTTTAGTTTGCAAGTGTTTTGGATTTTGCAAGTGTTTTGGAGTCTGTACGTGTTTTGGAGTTTGCATGTGTTTTTTAGTTTGCAAGTGTTTTGGATTTTGCATGTGTTTTGGAGTTTGTACGTGTTTTGGAGTTTGCATGTGTTTTTTAGTTTGCAAGTGTTTTGGAGTTTGCATGTGTTTTGGAATTTGCAAGTGTTTTGGAGTTTGCAAGTGTTTTGGAGTTTGTACGTGCTTTGTCTCTAGGGGCCACCGTACAAAAGCGGTGAATATCACCATCAGTCCCTCATGATGCTTCAGTGCGAAAATTGTGACTTTAGACTGAACGGCGCACCCTGGTGGCAATGCAGTTCACCATGAAAGATGAAGTGGCTTTTGAGGGGCTTGGAAAGTTTAAAAAGTCTTGAAATTTAGCGCAAACCTCCAATGTGATGAAGGCTTTGTTGTTATGCAAACATTTTTCTTGAATAGCGCAAAATGGCTCCACAGCGCCCCCTACAAAATTTCAAAACATCAGCCCCTGCTCTGTGTTTTATCAATGAGTCTGAAACCTGGTAAGCTTATAGAAGACATGACGATGTACAAAAAAGTCTCTTGGAGCTTTATCCCAAATCCAACAGGAAGTCAGCCATTTTAAAATTAATGTGTAATTTTGGCGACATTTTCCCCTCTTTTCAGGCACCGTATACTTTGACGAACTCCTCCAAGGAATTTCGTCAGATTGACACAATCTCCAGTGTGTGGAATCTAAAGACCTTTGTGATGTTAAATTGCGAAGCTTTTTACGTTCAGGGAAACGGGGTGGTCATGGCAGTCTTCAGTCACCAATTCTGAATCATAACCAAGGTTATTATTGGTAACGAAAACTAACGAAATAACGAAAACTAGAAGTGAAAAAACATTTTCGTTAACGGAAATAAAAATAAAAACAAAAAAAGGAAAACTAACTAAAACTGTAATGAGTGTTAACAAAACTAACTAAAATTAACTGAATTTATAGCAAAAATGTGTTTAGTTTTCATTGATGTCAAGGGTGAAAATGAAGTTTAGTTTCCAGATTTTTTTCTTGCCGTCTCATTATGCCAGCAGGTGGCAAGTACGTTAGTCGAGTCGTCTGTGTTGCTGCTCCGTCCACGCGCAGAATCATGTCAGGAAAAGTCGGGAGAAAGCGCCAGAGTCCAATTTGGGATTACTTTGAATATGACTGTGTTTTGGATAAAGCAAGTGTCTTGTAGTGGAAAGAGACAAATTATGAGGGACATTTCTAAAGGGAAAAAATCCCACAAACCTTAAAGTGCACTTGAAAAGCTCACACAAGAAGGCTAACCTAGCTTACCTTGAGAAGGTAAGGGAGCACACTCAACCTTCATCCCCAGAAAACAGAAGCTAACCCAGGCAAGGCAGCGTGATGCATCCCGAGACAACAGGACGGGGATATCTACATAACTGTGTGAGTCAATTGCCTTCAAAAAGTTTATCAATTCACTTGAACCAAAATTACGAACACCCGGTGCTGCAAGAGTTAATAGTCTCATTGGGGCCAAGATATACATTTTATAGTTGCCTGGTATCAATGGTTGTTCATCTGCCTTTATTTATTTATTCATTTATTTATTTATTTATTTAAAGAACCCATCAAAGGGTCCTTCAATTGGCACACTGGCTCAAACAATACAAAAAAACACAACACAAACTCATGTGCTTTCATATATCACACCTAAATCAGGATTCCAAGCCATGGAAATAGGGCAGTCATGGCAGTAATCATCACAGCCTGAAAAGACTGGGCCAGCATTGGCTCCCTCTTCCTACTATCCTCCTCGCTAACATCCACTCCATATGCAGCAAATTATAATAGCGCTTGCCTTCTTGCCTTCACTGAAACAGTCTTATCTTCCCCGTGTGTTTCCAGTACTTTTCTTTGTGCTCATGTTTGTGCTGCCATTTGCTGCACCTTAACAAAGGTTTGTCATTTATTTCTTGAAATCGTCTTGGTAATGTCCATCCTCAGTCACACATTAAGTCAATACTTTTAACATATTAACCCATAAAAATCATTGAATACAGGTGTTCCAATCATTTACATGGCCACAGGTGAATAACATCAAGCACCTAGGTATACAGACTAGTGAAATTTACACCAATTTTGGTCAATCACTACAGACCTCAAAACTTAAGATAACCTTTATTAGTCCCACACGTGGGAAATTTGTTATGTCACAGCAGAAAGTGGACAGTGGACAAAAGAAAATTGGTTCCTACTTTACCTCTAGGGGGCAGCAAAACTATTAAAATCAGTTTCTGCTGCTGTTATTCTGGTGATGTCTTATGATTGACTTATTTAATTTGTTCCTTTTGAATTTTTCTTATACAGCATGATGTTCACTTGATTTCTGCTTCAGCACAATAAAGAACAATCACAAGCATTTCATGAGATTAAAGAGTTTAATTGGGAAAGAAATCAAATTTATGCAGTGTGTACAGTGATGATTCTTCTTCATAACTTCTGAAATTCTCTGTGGCCAAATGATGGTTGATGGCCATCCATTCCTGCCTTATCAGAGCTCCAAGGTGATCACAGTTTGTGGCTCTTTGTTTGTTCACTTGGATTATAAGGATTGACTATCTCAACCGGATTAAGATTTGGGGGATTTCCTCACTGTAAAATGCTATTTTGTGATCATCCGCAAAACCAATCTAAGGAGCTTGGAAAACTGGACTTCTTTAAGTTCCTTGAAGACATTTTACTTCTTCAGTTCAGTGGAGAGTCCCAGATTTTGCTTAAAATCTTAAACTGGCTGTAGATGTGGAAGTTACTATTTCTATCCAGCCTATTTCCAAAAACCAACAACAAAACAAAACTAAAACAAAAAGGAATGGCATTTTTTAGAGTAGATTAAATAGTAGGTAAAAGAACATGAAGTTTTTTTCTCATTAAATTGTTTATTTATGGGTGCCGGTTTAGATCGCTGGGATGAACAGGCAACCATAGGCTCTCTCTCTCTTCCCCTGCTTTCCTGTCTCTCTTCACTGCACTAATTAAGCCAGTAAAATGCCAAAAATTGAAAAATCATTTATTTATTACTTCAATACTTTGGGGTAATATGAATGCCTTGCCCCCTTTCCCATTTTCTAAAATCATCCAGTGGGTCAGAATGGCATCTTTGCCAGACCGATTCTGGGCCCCCAGCCTCATGTGTGATACCAATGTTGTATAGGCTTGGATACATGCACACAACAAAAACTTAAACCTAAAAATGAAAACTGAAAAAAGACGTGAATATAGTGATAACTAGAAATTCGCAGTATCGTGTTAACAGCAACGCGTTACTGTAATCTGATTAATTTTTCAAGTAACAAGTTAAGTAAGGGATTACTTTTGCAATAAAAGGAATTAGATTACTGTTACTTGCGTTACTGTGTTACTAAACAGGGATTTTGTTTGTGAGAGTGTCTCATGACAATAACGTATGAGCCTGCAATGTCCGTGGCAGCAACAGACATGTGCAGATCAACAATGGATAATATGGAGTGCGGGACAGAGTATGACCATGCAGCGTTTAAAACTTGGAATTACTGACATTACTTTGAGTATGATTCCGTAAAAAGTGACAAATACATTTGCGTCACGGGAATGTGAAATTCACAGAGAAACCACCGGATCCCCCATTGACATGACCGCTGCAGCACTGGGCAAACATCCATCCTGCTAAACAGGTGAAAATAATTTTAAGAATGACAGGACTTAGTGCCACTGAATCTTAGATTTTTCTTATTTTTTGCTGTATTTTACTTTCAGGGTGTTGCAGCTGAACAGGATGACTAACGTGGAGTCTCACGCAATGATCCCGCGTCGGTGGGAGCTCCAAGACTCTCCTAAGTAGCTCCCCCGACGAGGCCTGATCAGCAGCAGGTGTGTGGCTTCGGGTGTGGCCAGTCCGCCAGCAGGGCCACACCCACCAGGCCTGAAGGCGCCCGCAGAAACACATATACACACACACGCGCGCAAACAGGGAGAAGGACAGCAACACCAAATACAATAATAATATAATTCATAACTGCTCAGGGATCCTGGGTCACTCCGACCCAGGACCCTGACAGCTTTTGTATAAATACACAAACAATACACATATGCTTTCGATTGTGTAATTTAAGTGATCTAGGTAGCTCTGTTTTGGAAGTTCAGTTAACACTAGAAATTTGTTTTGAAGTTTGTACGTGCTTTGGAGTTTGTACGTGCTTTGTCTCTAGGGGCCCCCATACTTTTGAGGTGGCCACAATGAACCTGTGAAAATCAGTACAACAAAATGAAAGACATGACATTTCCTGTTGCCACTAGGTGGCGCTCTGTGTATTCCTGACAATGGGAAGATCAATCTGTTCAGGGCGGGTCTGACATCACACCTGTAAAGTCTGGTACTGATCAGAATGGATTTCATTGAGTTATACTAATTTGTTTCTTCATGGTGAGACATGAAAGTTCGCCATGCCACTGGGGTCACACCCTTTTGCGAAAAGTCACAGTTTTCACTATAACCCAAGACCAACTTCTTAAGGCTTTCCTGGAGAAATTTGAGGCTGCAGATGTCACCCATGACAATACTGTACCCCAAAGTGTAAAACATGACATTTCCTGTTCCCACTAGGTGGCGCTGTCCCTGATGTCAAATATGGCAATTGAAATATGTTCAGGGGTGGAGCCTTATCATATGTGTGCTCTTTGGTCCAGATCGGACAATGTATGACAGAATGAGAGGCAATAAGATTTTCATGGCGAGTCATCGAAATTCGCCATGGCACCACCGCCTCACCGTATTACGAAAACTCAAAAGCTCTGCAATTTAACATGGCCCAGGTGTGTAGTTGACACTGACCAAAGATGAAGCTTATATGACCAAATCCCAAGGAGTTCGAAAAAGTTCGAGGCATGGAAATGGCAACATTAGAGCCAAAATGTCACCTTCACTTCTTTCTTTTCTTTTTTTTTTTTTTGCTTGCACTTAAGATTTATTGAACAGTATACAATATCAAATACATGCATTCTTTTTTTCTTTTTCTTTTTTTTTTTTTTTGTGCCTGTCCCGTTTGGCTCTTTTGCCATCAGAATTGTTGTCTAAAGGCAAAGAAAGATGCCCAACGGATTTACTTTACCAAATTGACCATCCCAGCCTTGCCGTAATGGTCCATTTGATTCACCTTTTACTCTTTATTTTATTTTCACTTACTGAATACGGGACAGACTTGACTGGGGGAAAGAAGGGGAGAAAGAAAGAGGGAAAGAGAAACAGCTGAGAAGAGGGACGGGGGAGAAGGGCAAAAAACCAACAGAATGAGCAGAAGAAAAAAAAAAGAAAAAAAATGCATATATCAATCACCTGGATCACCTGCTGAGAAAGAAAAAAGAAAACAAGCAGAAGAGAACAAGATTAATAGAATAAACAACATCACAATGATATATGGGAATATGACAGTAAATACTAAATATTAAACATTATTGTGCAGCACATAAGATCAACAGAACACCGTGTGCTTTGAGGTAGGAGCCAAAAAGGGTGTAGTTTGTGGGTGTGATCACCCGTGTGTACACCTGTGAGCATGGACGCACTTGTTGTTTTTTTTTAAAAGGTTCCTTCATGTAATGATCTGCTAGAGGGTGTGGGGGGGCTACAGCCCCGTCCTCCAGGGCATGAAGCAGGTATGGAGGAGATCAAAACTCCAGACATCCAGAGGCCCCCAGAACACAAGAGACCAAGGAAGACCAACAGAGGGGCAGCCGCGCCACTGTCCCAGAAAGAGCTGAGGAGAGCCCCAGATGAGCCCCAGGCTCCAGGCCCCGATAAGTGGCCGCCAAGGAGTGAGCCGGTGTGTACCCGGACGCCCATCCCCGGACACAAAGAACCACCAACGCACCGATATCTGAGGGAGTCCGCCACTGGCAGGGGAAGTGGTGGTAGGGGGAGATAGGCCTCCAAACCTTGGAGGGCCTGAGATGTCCCCAGAGAGGTGGCGCCTGACACCCAACCTGACATATAGACACAGACATACAGGCACACACAGACACAAACATCCATTCCCACCCTCATGCTCTCATATGCACTTACTCCACACTCAACCAACGTGGAGACAGACATAAAGAGACGCTGTACACACGATCACACTCCCCAAGCGTACTCTACAAACCGGGTCTAGGTACCCTTGCCCCTGGAGGGGGGAACTGCACCCAGACCCAGGTGGTGTTACCCTTTTCCCTGCGGTGGGGGGAGGCAGACCGCCCCGACTCCGCAGCAGCAGGGAGCCCCCACACTCCAGACCGCAGTCGGACGGCCAACTCCTCCTCCTAGCCCCCCCGCTCCAGCAGGCCGCAGAGAATGGGGGTGAGAGAAGACTCCAAACCTCCCTCCACCCGTTCATTGTAGTGTTGATGCATGTGTGTTCTAAGGTGCATTTAAAACCCAGGAGGGCATGGAGCTACCTGCCAGAGAGCAGCAGGTAAGCGCATGGTCCCTCCTGCTAGCCCTCAATGTCTACGTGTATTTAACATTGAGAGGTGGGCAACGATGCCAGGGGTGGGGTGTACACCCTGATGGTACTTTGGATTCCGTGTATCGTGCCCACCCCCAAGATCCTATATGTATGTGTAATGAGAGTGTGAGTAATGTGAATGTCTAAGTTGTGGGATAAAATTGAGGCAGAGGCAGCCAGAAGGGGACGGGGAGGGGGGGTAGCCTCCTCTGCACCCTGGTGACATACCCCTACTCCAAGGTCCTGCATGTGTGGGTGGTTGTGGTGGAGCGGGAAGGGGGAGGCAGCTGGAGATGGGGAGGGAAGGAAGGGAGGGGTAAGTGACCCCTCCCTGGGGCCAGCTCCCCCGCTGACCCCAGTAGGCACCCCCATACTCCGCGACCCGCCAGGAAAAGGGGGCCCAGGCCCATCCAGACCGGGGATGTCACCTTCACTTCTAAATTGCGGACTTCCTGTTGGGTTCGCGTCAATGGCCCAACTAGCTTTTTTGTTTGTCTCGGCATGATACATATGTGTGCCAGATTTCATACATGTAGCTCAAACCATGTGGTCATAGGGCTGCATTTAACAAGGCATAGGTGGCACTCTAGAGCCATTTCCCAGTGCTCATATGTAAAACCATTAAAATACAAAATTTTTCACCAGACCTGGCATGTGTGCAAAATTTCATGAGTTTTTGAGCATGTTTAGGCCCTCAAAAAGGCCCTTGTTTTGCCTGAATAATAATAATAAGAAGAAGAAGAAACGGAGCAGATACAATAGGGCCTTCGCACTCTCAGTGCTCGGGCCCTAATAATAATAATAATAACAGCAGTTTAATGGAGTGGATGGACGAGTGAGTAAAATGTCGAGCTTAACCATTTGGCACTGCCGCTGGTTTCAAATTGTTTCCATTTTCTATCCATTACATTTTTTTAATAGGTTGACCTCAATTGTCCCTCAGGCTAAGCAATGTTTTGTAACCATGGCAACAATCAATTTTCTCATCTAATAAGAAAGCTAAAGAGCAAACTCTCCAAAGTGTCCTATTTTCTTTTTTCTTTTTAATAATTCACTTACCTGTATCGCTAAGGAAGATTGGTGAGTGGGAAATTTCATTAAAAATTACCCCCAAATGAAATCTTCTATTGGAGTGAATAATTTTAAAAGCAACTTAATGTCAACGATCCTTCACAGGTATTTTCTAATCTAATCAAAATTCGACACAGAAATGTCCTCGGGTAGCAGTGAATACCTGCTGCTGTCTGGTGTATTCACTCGGAAGTGAAAGAAAGCATTTATCCAATAGAAACGGTGTATATTTATAATTTAATGCGATTTAGGATTTAACATCTGATCATTCATCAAGTGAAACAATCTGTCACTTTTTAAAAAAGCATTTAATTTATACAGCCTATGCATAATGTATGTGTTCATATCATTAAACTTCATTGCACCGGCAAACGAATAAATCGAAAACTGGGGATTAAATGACAAAATGTGCTTTGCTTTAACAGGACTACATTTTCACTGAATCAGTAGCCCATAGAAGCAGTTCAGCTCAGCTGTGATTTATAATACATGACACCCTTTTTAAAAGCTCTGAAAAGATCCCAAAAAGCAATGTGATGATTTAGTTGCACATAATACACTGTATTAATGAGCTCATTGAACAGAGACTGCCTGGATTAGCAGCACTTCTCTGAATCAGCCCTTTACATGCTGAAGTACCTTTGCACACTTTCAACAGTGACGTGTTCACATACTGACCCCTGTTCACTTAGTGACGCCTTGTGGACTGCACACAGACGTCAAACAAGTGCCCATCGAGTGCACCGAAGTTTGGTCTGAGCCTTTAAATATGGGGATAAACAGCATCGCAGCCAACGGATAATACAATGAAAAGTAACAAATAGGAGAAAAATCCTTGTGTGGATGATGATTCACGGGAAGAAAACATAGCAACAGACTTTGGCAGGGAGTCTGCCTCCAAGCGCAGAGAGGAGTAAAAACTTGCAGAAGAGTAGTGAAGGGAAAGCGCTGAGGCCATCTGGTTTCCCAAGGCGGAGATGCCAAGTTTAGGAAAACACTGATTTCTCTGTGCTTTATCACAAATTGTTATCAAGGGGACAATTGGCATGCCTTTGTCATAATTTAACATTTTGAGTTTTGTAGGCAGTCCTCTTAGCTAAAGCGATAGATCTTTGGATTAACGACTCTTTGTTGTAAACTATTTCTTTCAATTCCAGCACTCACTTTTGAGTTTCACTTTATTACTGTTTGTCAGGACTGTGCAGTACACGGACACAATGGCACCGTAACAAGCCACACTAATTAAACCCTTAGCAACAACCACAAGATTGTTGCAGACAATTTGCAGTCAGGGTCGACTGAAAAGAATAAAAAATAAACAGAAAATCATTTGCTTCATTTCAATAATTAAAAGTTAACAAGTAAGTCATACAGACGTGCTCGGGAATACTATTTTGAGAGGAAAATATGTCTGCAGTTTCTCAGCCATCTACAGGTTGTCAGATTTCAGATCTATGTGGAAAGATAGTAAGAGGCTTCAGTATGTACATGTCTATTCACATATCTGCTGTAAAAGACAGATGTGCAAAGGAGGTGCTTCAAATGCAGCACTTTGCTGTTTAAAACTTTAAAATAGAACATTTCAGAATATTTGACACCACCCAGAATTTGAAAGAGGTTACCCAACCAGCTCTCAGTGTCCCAGCACTTATATTTGATGGCACTGCGATAGAAAGTTTCTTAATAAACAAGTGGTATAACCTTAAGGGGCGATCGTGGCTCAAGAGTTGGGAGTTTGCCTTGTAATCGGAAGGTTGCCGGTTCGAGCCCCAGCTTGGACAGTCTCGGTCATTGTGTCCTTGGGCAAGACACTTCACCTGTTGCCTACTGGTGGTGGTCAGAGGGCCCGGTGGCGCCAGTGTCCGGCAGCCTCGCCTCTGTCAGTGCGCCCCAGGGTGGCTGTGGCTACAATGTAGCTTACCATCACCAGTGTGTGAATGTGTGTGTGAATGGGTGGATGACTGGATATGTAAAGCGCTTTGGGGTCCTTAGGGACTAGAAAAGCGCTATATAAATACAGGCCATTTACCATTTATTTACTTATTGGGTTTGATTTAATTCAGTACGTTTCATGCGCAATCATCTGTGATGTTCTGAGGACAGCGATACTTCTGCTGAGGAGACATTAGAGAGGTTAGAAGTAAGTTTAATAGAAAATATGAAGCTGTTTTGTGTCTTTGTGCACGTAGTCATGTTCCTATGATGCACCCTAGCTCCTTCATTTATTTCGTAAATAAAGGAGACGATCAGACTTGAAAAGTCCATCTACCCAGACTGATTTTCCACAGTAGCTCCTCATACTTAAGGTCAGCTGTTAATGCAGGAGACCGTGTCCTCTGTATCCAGTGAGAACTTCCTTACCCTGATCATATTTCCATAACCATGACAGTGTTTGTTGTTACACCCTTATAATATTGAAAGTTGTAAAAAGAATTTCTCTCATTGCTCTGCAATGGAGTTTATATACATCACCTCTGAGGGTCCTACTGGATCGTTTGAAGCTGCATTGCTAATAATAGCACTAGATTACAGACTAGTGTGTCAGTGATCAGAGAGGTAAGAACAGGTTTATGTAAATTATTTTCTTCAAGTTGAGAAAGTACCCAAGCTTTCCTGACATGTTCTGACACATTTCGCCATCACTGTTGAAACTCAAAGGAGTTATTTGTCACTCAGAATAGAAATTGTACTGTTTGATTTCCTGTTTTTTTTCCTTTACTTTGTTTCATTGCGCTATGTTCATGTTTGCACTGCGTGCTTATTTTTATGAATATCAGAGTACATTTTATCATAAGATTGAGAAGAACTTTTCACAGCATCAAAAATACTTGCACCAAGTTCTTTTCTTTGTTATATAGTAGTGTGAGTGGGCATAAGTCTCGCTTTACTTTTTTCTTATGTTTTATATTTTTTATATATATATATATATATACATATATACATATATATATATATATATATATATATATATATATATATATATATATATATATATATATATATATATATATATATATATAATGTTTTTGTAAAGAATAAGCTGGCGATACATGTGACTGTAGTTTATGGGTGTGGCTATTTATGGCTTCACTGAGACATTTCGTGCCATTTCTTTGTGCTCATACTAAACAAATGATAAACATGCCTCTGAGACCTGAACATAAACTGCAAACCACTGTCTTCATATCTCCCTGCATGATCTTAATGGCTTGAGCGAAGCACTTTGTATGTGAAATTTGCTGTACAAATACTTGCTTTGACTAATATTTCAGCAAAAAAGTGCATATTGTTTATGTTTAATGTCACTTCTGGAGGTCTCATTCGTGATCGATGTATTGAAAAAACCAAATTTAGCCAAACAGAGCAGAACTGCTGACACAGACAGGAAGACACATCATGAAAAGTAAACACAGAGATAGCATAATGCTAAGGTCATAGATTAAAAGGAAATGGAAAGCACTAATGCATCCTTTTAAACAATCTAATGAGAACTATTTATATGTTAATATAGTATTCTAGCATAGAGTCTTTACAGGCTCTTTGTTATTGGTAAATGAATAATCACTTATGTTTTACAGCCATGAAAACAACATATTGATACTTGTTATTCTTGTGGTGAATGAAAGGTGTGTAAAAGCAGCAGATGAGATAAGGATATGCGAGATCCTGAAGAAAAACTGGAAATCTGGCATTTTTACAGATAATCATAGCTGGTGAGTTATTTTGTGAGGTTCACATGGAGTTCCTGTAATTATTGGAAGATTTAATGGTGCTGAATATGCCAGACGATTGTGCACACTGTAGCTTAGGAAAACCTGGGGATAAGTGATAATTATTTGTTTGAATGTAGTTATTTTAAGCTTTTTCTGCGACGTCAGAAATATCTCCCTGTTTATATTAGATTGAGACCACGTGTGCATTAGATGGAGAAGTTAATAATAATAATAATAATGGATTGCATTTATATAGCGCTTTTTGGGGCCCTCAAAGTGCTTTACAATTCCACTATTCATTCACTCTCACATTCATACACTGGTGGAGGAAAGCTACAGTTGTAGCCACAGCTGCCCTGGGGCAGACTGACAGAGGCGAGGCTGCCATATCGCACCATCGGCCCCTCTGGCCAACACCAGTAGGCGGTAGGCGAAGTGTCTTGCCCAAGGACACAACAACCGAGACTGTCCGAGCCGGGGCTCGAACCGACAACCTTCCGGTTACAAGACGAACATCCAACTCACGTTGTATAATTCTGAAGATTTCACTGTGAATCACAATTGTGCATCTGCATTTCAGCACGGCTCATTTGCTGATACATCCATTTATTTCTTGTATTTGTTTCCCTTCTGGAGTGTGAATGAACTCCTGCCTTATTTGTCCATACCTTCTATTTCACCTCAGGAAGGGTTTAATGAGAAGAATAAAGAATAGACTATTTAGATATATGTATATATGTATGTACATGTATTTGCTGTGTAAATGACTGAATGTTTGTTTTTTTTGTGCTGGAAGTTGTAGCTCGTCTGCACTTTTGCTATACATGATATAATGAAAACAAAGACTTCCAGGTCTAATTCTAACAGCACAGTCATGTCGTGTGATTGTTAACAATCCAAGCGGCATATCCATTCATCAACATCTTACAATTAACCTATTAACTTTTGATTCATTGGAGCTTTATTTTTAAAGAGGAACATAAAGAGTACTTGTATAACAAAAAAACATGAAGTTCTCACGAAGTCACATTTGAAGTGTTACTGCTTGGTTTTGGAGGGTTTTTTGTTGTGTTTTTGTTAATGGCAGACATGGAAACCCTAATGGTAGCACTTACAAAATAATAATAATGCACCTTTTGTTGAGGACTAAAGGTTTCAAATCTTAGCAGTGCTTTCTAGATCAGTTATAATCAGTTAGAACAAAGGACAATTACTGCTGATGTGCAGACCTTCTTTTCCTTTTCATTTATTTTATGGTAATTATGAAGTTATATGTTACACCTTTTTCATCCATTAAACCGAACTCTCTTTCCAATGAGGCACCAAGTAAATATTAATGTCTCCTCACAAAGGATCAAATAATCGCGTCATAAGTTAGAAGTGTGAGTTTTTAAACGGATAATGGATTTTAAAGGCACTTACAGCAGCATTCACAAAGTGGGCCAACCCTAACTTCCTGCAAATACCCACACCTATTATTTACAAATCATAGGCTATTTGATTCTATAATTTTTACTTAAACAAAAGCGAAAAACATTTTTTAAAATAAAGTAAAAATTGGGGAGGGGGGGGGGGGGGGGCGATTTAGGCCTCCAATGCAAACAGTTGATGACGGACCAGCTGTGCAGCTGCAGTTAACATGGTGCTCACAGTGAAAAGCCCACCAGTGTTCTCTTGCATAATTGCACTGCCACTAATTGGTAGTTTGGCCACAGATGTATTGAGCCGACTGGAGATTTTTAAAGAGCCTGCTGCACCTACACGCTGTGGGCAACCTACGTGCAGAAAGCGCTACGTAATCTTTGTGTGTGTGTGTGTGTGTGTGTGTGTGTGTGTGTGTGTGTGTGTGAGTGAGTGAGTGAGTGAGTGAGCGTGTTACAGACAGGCAGTGGAGCGTCTCTGGTCTCTCGTAAGCATCGCGGGGTTTAATCGCTCCTTCTCCTTCGTCTGCAGGAGGCGCCCGTCGAACCCGTCTGTCTGTCGTCGTCCCTTCGTCGGTCTGTTTTAGCCGTTGTCTTTAGACAAGTTGAAGTTTGGAGACAATAACCCGTCCTTTTATTTTACACCCCTCTTCTCCTGCTCTTTGGGTGAAGCTTCACTGTCATCCCGGAAGATTCAGCACCTTCTCTCTCTCCTCAGAGGAAGTTGAAGCAAACAGGTGCGTGAACCCACAGCTCGTGTATCCATCGCCCTTATCTTAAAATGTGTTAAAATCGTCCGTTTGATACTGCTAACATCTACACAGTTATTTAGTTATTTATGCATTTTTATCACACACTCCAACACAATAGATCCGTTCTCTATTCCGGTTATTTCAATTTATAGTAAAATCCATTCATCCATTCATGGATGCTTAACAAAGGCTGTGACCAGCAGTTCCTACAGGTGGGATTTCCAGCAGCCTCAGAGCACAGCTGCCTGTATGGGCTGAACCCCACATTTGCACAAATATTTCAGCCGGCGATATTGGCTTGGCAAACCTGTCGGAGGGAAAAGAAGAAGGGCGGTGGCATCGTGTGTGTGTTTCTTTCTTTTTAATATCGGGCGTTTCATTTCATCCCAGTGTGCTTTCTCACTGTTCCTGTTTTCAGCACCCTCACAGCTGTGTGTGCGTAAAATAAATAAATAAATACATCGGGAGCCAATCGAGCAGCCATGGACGCGTTAATGAAGGGTTTCTCTAAAGCCAAGGACGGGGTCGTGGCAGCGGCCGAGAAAACCAAGCAGGGAGTGACCGGAGCGGCTGAGATGACGAAAGACGGGGTTATGTATGTCGGTGAGTTCTGGATTTTAATTTCATTGGTGACAGTGTTGCCAGAAAAAAATCGACGGGACCTTTCCAATGCTACTAATTCACTAATATTAGTATAATTACTTCTATTATAGGCTGATTACTGAATTCAACAGGGGACTTGTGGGTTATATTTCTAATTGACCTCCACCTGTATGTTGTTACAGGTACTAAAACAAAGGACGGAGTCACAACAGGTAACAGCATACATTATTTCACTGCCTCTCTGCATGACTTTACCCGTTTTCTGAATTCAGTCTGACTTTTGGTTTGGCTCAAGCTGTTAGAAAATGTAATCTATCCAAATCCACAGGTGGTCAGTAAGAGAGCTGTACTGTAACTCTGTAGGTTGGGGTTATATTTCACTGTTTAACTCAACACAAACCGCCTAATCCCCCACAGGCTATGCCTTGCCATTTCTCATACATGAAATACAGAGAAGCAGAAGGAGGCCGTCTGCTGTAGGCATTCAGGGAAATGGCTGTGCTTTTGTAGGCAGGTGGGATTATGAGAGGAAAACACAACAGCGTGATGTCTCATTTATTGTGAAGGTGGACAAGGGATCTTTGCTTCCAGTGGGACTAAGCGATGCACATTAGATGATCTGATAATCTGCTTTCAGGTGGTCCGCACAGACCAATCTAATGTCCTATGAGTACCCACGACTTGACTAATTATCCCATGTAGCACTGCTGCATCCCTGTAAGCCACATTTTGGCTCACTGCCAATCAAGACAAAGCAAACATCACCTCAGAGTTGACTACACGGCAATCTGAACAGTTCTTAACTGTTTTGCAAAGTCACAAATTAGCATTACAAATTCCTCATGTTTAAATTGTGGGCCAACATTGGGTTTTTCCAGTGTTGCTGTAGGGAATACTTAAGCAAGACATCAAACAGACAGCAGAAGGTTTGGTGCTTGGCGGCCCACATGTCAATTGTTAATGACATTTTCAATCTTAATTTCACAAAGAGATCTCACTAAAAACACTCTGCAAGATGCATACAGGAACGCTGTTGAAGACTGGATACGTCACAGAGAAAGCTTTTGAATGAGAAAGCCTGCAGCCAGCTCCCAAAGTTGGCCTGTCAACCAAATGATATGTCAGGTGATGATCCTGTTTTAAATAACACCGCAGGCAAAGCAAGTACGTTTATTTACACCAAAGAAAATTATCATTGGCAACAGTTGACTGGGACATACTGTTGCCACTAAACAAATGTAATTGCTGTAGTTTTGGAAGTAAAAAGTGTTCCCATTCTTTCCATCAAGAATTTGTTTTTGTTTGTTTTGTTTTTTTTTACTAGTGTGACAGTGTGTTCTGGGATTATCTTGCAGAAATAAGCAAGACTATTTCAAAAAAGATATCGTCCAGATGTGCAAGTTAGATGTGCTATCAAACAAGGTCACACCCAGAGAAGGCAGTGGCCTTTCTGGATCTTGTTCATATATACACACACACGCACACACACACACATATGTGTGTGTGTGTGCGTGCATATTGTTGTGGCTCTATAGAGATACATCCTCTATTCTCCTCCTTTCCCTACAGTTGCAGGTAAAACAGTGTCTGGAGTTTCTCAAGTGGGTGGAGCAGTGGTTACTGGAGTTACTGCCGTGGCCCAGAAAACCGTGGAGGGCGCGGGCACCATCGCCGCTGCCACCGGACTGGTCAAGAAGGACCCAGCCAAACAGGTAAGAAAGAAGACTGTTTTTCTATATCAGTATAAGAACTGATATTACGATATGTAAGACACGTATATAGAGTCTGCAGTGTGGGTTACAAATTTGCCTAAAGAGCTAAAGATCACTGGTTTGATCTTTGGGGTTGGATCTGGTGCATAGCTCAGGTATATATATGTATATAAAACGGTGTGGTTTACAAAGTTTTAGATATTGCAGTCTCTGAAGAGGATGCAATCTTCTCAATACAGTTGGTATATATAACTCCAGCATTGAATACCCAAAGCTAATAGGTAGCACAAACACAGACCGTGATTACACAGTTACACCAATTTTAAACCATCATCTGACAGATGGAACTATACAAATTAAGGATACAACCTCCTTGTTTCATGCTATGACGAAGACCACAAACATTAGCATGTATGATAGCGTGGCTAAATAAATTGATGTACCTCGCCCTATGGAAGCTGGGATAGGCTCCACCCACGACCCTGAATCGAATAAGTGGAAGAGAATGGATGGACGGATGAATGACATTAAATTTTGTGTTGTACTACTTATTACTTTTAGGTCTTCAGGGTTTGAGTTTTAGACATTACAATTACAAGATGATAAGTGATAAGACAAATTCCAAGGGACTCTGGAGTTTTCCAGACTTTTCTTTTCCTCACCAAGAAATTTTTGATAATTTTGCAATTTCCAGTCATAACACATCCATGTGTCTTAGAATTTTAATTTTAGCATGCATGACCGAACATTATGGATGCTTACGCTTCCCCACGGCCAAATCAATATACCCTATATGCACGCAGTTAAAACACACCGCAGGAAATGTCATTTGGAGCCCAGCACATCCCTCCATTTCATGCTGTGGCCGCAAGCCATAACCCATTACTGTGCCAAATGGCCTCCTGACCTTGAGTCATTTGTCATCAATTCTCATATTTCTTCTCTGAAATGGAAGGTGTTACATATTGTTAGTTTTCCTGTGTTTTTCATCAGTCAGTCTGGCCTTCGTTTGTCACAGTAGGAGGAAAAGGCGAAGGCAGTTTACCGTAGCAAACCATTTACTGCTGAGACACAAGTCAAATATAAAGTATGACTCTTCTTCTGCCCTTTCAGTGGGTTCTGTGATTGTGTATTTTGCCACCGTCTTTTTATACATCTCTCTCTTTGCCTTAAGACTGAGATTTTGAGAGCAACTTTTGTATGGGTAGTGCCTAAACCACCAGTTAAGACAAATTTTTTCTGAAATTACAAGTAGCCTTTTGATTTCACTAAAAGCGCTTTGGAACAAAATCTTATGGTTGTGTTAATGTCGCAATCTTACACCTGCATAGAAAAAGTTAACTATTAACCCATGATACATTACTGTAGCATGTAGTTTGTTGTATTTTTTTATCTGATGCCACAGGAAAGAGGAAGGCTTGACTGAGAACATAAATCATGCCCTTATTTTACTTCATATTTTACTTTAAATTGACCCATACTTTGAAAATAAACACCATGGCAAATTAAAAATGACTTGAAAATAAGGTTTGAGACAATTATCTGATTAGGATAGTGTTAGCTGAGGTCAATGCATTTTCCCATAGGCTTCTAGACAGTCAGACTTCTTTATGCAACCAGACAAGTCGCCCCCTGCTGGCCGTGAAAAAGGTTTAAGTCACTTCCGAATTGATTTCACTTTTAAGCGTCAGCATTAGTGTGTCTAGGTTCTTCATATACATTGATGGGACAAAGATAATACAGCAGCACACCGAAAATAAAGTAAACATGGTCAGAAAAGTGAAGCTAATGGCTCTTTTTAATTACTTTCACAAGTTATTCCTAAAAAAAAAAGTAAATACTTAACATTTGTCAACGCTGTTAGATCTTAATGTGTTTTTGCGAGAATCCCTGAACAGAAACAGCAAAATTAAACGTGTCAGTCACCTTTAATTGCAACTTTAGATCTTCACTTTTGCACTTCTGCTTCACATCAGCTCACATTAACGTTGCAACTCTTTAGCACTCGAAAAGACAAACTTCAGCATAAGCAGCAGAAAAGGAAAGAAAAAAAGCTGTCACCACTTTTGTTGTCAACACACAGCAGTTACACTCTCCTGAACTTACACTGTTATATATCTGGATTAATAAGGTGTTAAATTGTGCTTTTCTGACGGCAGCGTTAAATTTGCCTGCAATAATTATCCTCCTCTCTCATAACGCTGCTGCGAGCAGCAGGAAATAACAAGCCAGCCAAATATTTCCCAGGGCAACGCAGAGACTTTGTCGAACGTTTGTTGTGATGCTCTCTCTTCCCTTAATTAGTTATGAAACACGGGAGAATCCATAACAGCAATTTAACAACAGCATGCACACACATGCACACATTTCTTTAAATCAGCCTTAATTGGCCGTGATTAGCAAATAAGTACCCAGTGGAAAGATAAGATACCAAAGAAATCATTGAGCGATTTCTCCTGCCGGTGGCGACAACTAAAAGGGTAGAAAGGGTTTTTCTGCAGCTTTTTTTTAATGCTTTCATCTTTTGTTGCTGGCAAAAAAAAAAAAAAAACCTAGAGCATCTGATTTTTTTATGAAAAGACAGAATTGGCCGGCAACACCTTTCATCTTTCACAGAAGTTGTTTATTGAAGCAGCGAGATAAATATTCAGTCTAAAGGAAGAATCATACATAGACATTTCTGCACACTGTAACTACACACACACACACACATTCAACCAACCATGCTTCCAGTGTGTCTGTACAATAACTTTTCTTTTTCAGTGTCAGGTGAACTCACCTGTCAGGCATAACATTCCACATGTAGACTTCTGTACTTCTGTTATACCTTCTTGAAATTGACTTTAGATTTATAGTGCACATGTACATTTTTGCCACCCTTATTTTTACTTTATTGTGAGATTAATAAAGTATCTATCTATCTATCTATCTATCTATCTATCTATCTATCTATCTATCTATCTATCTATCTACCTACCTACCCACACACACACACACACACACACACACACTTTTCCCAGTGAGAAACTAGAAAGAAGAGAGCATCAGATTGTCCTCATTTAAGCGTCATTTCCAGCCGGCTCAGCCATTAAACTTCATTAATATTGATTTTATTTAAAAATTGATGCCAGGTTGAGCGATTCCCTCCTTTAGCTGATACATACACACAGACACACACAGATCCACAAACAGAGGATGGTGGGATGCTGAGTTTTGATTAATCTCCTCATCTGGTTGTTCCGCCAATTCATCATCTGCTGGTGAGTCATATCATGACAAGAGAAAAGTGATGAGGATAGTGGGAGAAGAAAATGAGGCGAGGGTGGGCAGCGTAGTAGAAAACGTGGCGTAGGGCAGAGGGGAAAATGGTCTCAATAAACACATCTTATTGATGAAATCTTTTCAGCCGCGTGTGATAAAAGCTGCCGTTTCACGTAAAGCAGTTTTTGCTTGAAAATGGCTCTGAAACAACACAACGTGGTCCCTAGAGAGCTATCACTTTAGTAGATTCGCACAATATTGCTTCACTGAGATATATGAAGCAAATTTCTGTGTAAAACTTTTGCCCAAAGTTGAGTCTGATCGCAGCAAACACACAAGGTAGAATTCACTGTTACAGTGAATGTCTCCGGCTCCATAAGGGGAACAGATGGAGGCTTGATGGGTGGTGTTAAATGCAACAGCAGGAGGATAGGGTGCAGTAACTGGAGCACCTCACATCAGCCTTTCATCTCAGTGCACTGTGACCACTCCCCATTAAGGAAGGTCAGTTCAATGGCACAGCGCAATCAAGGAAAAATAGGAGGCATCACCCACCCCTCGCCCAGTCTTCATTAGCGTTTCACGCCTCGTCCTTGTCCCGCTTTTAGCCATCACAGTGACCGCCGCTCGTAATGAAAGTTGTGAAATGAGCATGAATGAATGCATCCGCGAACAAAGCTGCAGCACAGTGAACTGTGCACGCTGTTTACGTTCAGTCTTTTTGTTTTATACTTTTCAAAGTTTTTAGCTCAGTCACACACAGATGAATTAGAAGGCCGCCACTTCAGATCAACTCATTGGTCGTCTGAAGATTTTAAATGAGAATAACCACAATTACAGGAGCTTCATTTTCATGGTTAAATTGAGTCTGTGTCACAGGCACAGCAGCTTTAAAAACTCAATGTTAATTGCTGGAAGAAGATAAATGTTTTGCTGACCCACCACTTCATCCTGACCTCCTCCATAGTGGATTTTGTGACTCATTAACAAAATCAACAGGAACCTGTTGATTTTGTGAGACGCAGAACACGTAGGGGCTGATGCTGTCAGTCCACCCCAAATATTTTTTTTATTTGAAATATTCAGATAGATGACTGTAGAAAACTGTACAGAAATGTCCTCACACGTCCTTTTAAATTACTTTTGCCAAACTTTCAGTCATGTAATATTCCTTCTGCAGACACAAAAGCAGGCTCAAGGGATCACTCAGAGGTACTGTAGTCCCACAGCATATGTGGGTGACAAATGCGGAGGACACAGCGATGCAGCCGGTGTAGTTACAATGAACGTAATGACTGTAATTTGTTTTGGACAAAGGTGTCAAAGAAATATAATTTGATGTAATTAAATTGTGTCAGATCTTAAAAATGGCTCCAAGCAAAAATAGTGCAATCGCGCCCATTATCATATCCTTATTCCAAGGTTTTCCTGTGTCTAACAATTTGAATAACTGGAAATGGGAATATCAGTACATTTAAAAGTGAAGGTCGGGTCTTTAGGCTTCGGTTTGGCTTGTTAACTCTGTTGCTTGTTCACACTACAAGCAACAGAGTTAAAAAAAATGGACAACCTCAGTAGCTACACCTTTTCTATGTCACATGTCATCCTGGGGCCTGTGTGTATATGTGAACATTGTGATCGGGCAGGGCTGAAAAAACCTTGGCTTTGTTGTGCGTCACACAAGCATCAGGTGTCAGTTTGGAGCTTCCATTGAGCAGGACTCACCTTTGGCTTCTCACCTGTAGACTTATTCTGAACCACACACGGGACAAAAGTAACCCCATGACGTCATGCAGTGGTTATGGATGTGTAGTGTAGTCTGTGAGTCTACACAAAGAGCTTTTCTTTTCCCCAGCAATAATCCCATGCTGTGCATGTTTGCTCAAAGTGACCACCGTTCTGAGTGCCGGTCTCTAAAACCAGGGAAGAAATTTCATTTCTTTGAAATGACAGTTGGATGCAGTTAGTAGCACATCTACAGCTCAGGATATTTCACCTGCGTAACCATGTTTTTTATTCTTTCACTTTTCTTGCTGTTTTCTAGTTTAAAATACAGTCGCATTTTAAAGATCGAGCACAAATAAAAATACAATGTTTCTCTTTGGTCTTTCTCCAGAGTGACGATGCCTCAGCGGTACAGGATGTGGCAGAGTCACCAGTTGATACCGACCCTGCTGATGTCACAGAGGTAAGGCCCACCTGCCCCCACCGACCGTGTTAGCTGCAAATCACACTTGACTGGATAAAGTCTTGCAGGTGTAACCTCACCTAAGTTTTATTAGAAGTATTACGGTATAAAACTATTCATTCATTTTAACACATATTTAGCAAATGGATAGTTAGCTCAGGGACACGATAACTCGCTGTGTCTTTGGCATACCCAAGACAATAATCTTTAAATTACATCAACATTTCTGTTAAACAAATGAAAGGTTCATATATTATTTGGCATTTGCTGGCAACTTGCTTAAAGGTTACATCCTGCTTAAGGCAAAGACAGACTGTGAGCAGCTCCAGACAGCCACCAGAGTTCATAAATAAACCATTTAATGGGTGGTGTAACATTATCTCCGTTACTTTGCACAGTTTCTGTGATGTAATGTCATTAAGCTGCACAGACATGCATCTTTCAAGGTGACAACGATCGCGCCGCAGGAGGTCATCTGCATCCCAGATGATAAATCCAGACCTCTATTGTTTTTGGCCTGTTTCAGGAGGACTCTGACGAATAACCTGCTGGGGAGCGTCGCTGTCGAGGATAAATGATCGAAACATTCCATGTTGCTCTGCCAAGTCCCGTCGTGCCTCGTTTTGGTCCTTTATGGAGTCTGTGCTCAGCGTCGGTGTGCGTGCGTGTGTGCGTGTTTCCGTCCGTGCCGCCCCGTACGTCTGTACAATATCCGTGTAAATGTTGTGAAGATC
Organism: Aulonocara stuartgranti; assembly: GCF_965226115.1. Classification (NCBI taxonomy): domain Eukaryota; kingdom Metazoa; phylum Chordata; class Actinopteri; order Cichliformes; family Cichlidae; genus Aulonocara; species Aulonocara stuartgranti. The sequence continues at coordinate 21,259,647 of NC_138945.1, read as the reverse complement.
GAAAGATGTCGCGTGAACGTGTTGGTGTGCGTCGGTGTGTGCCTTTTAAACATCAGTCTCGAAGGAGACCTCAGGTGTGTGTCCTCTGTGACCAGCTGTCATTTACAGTGACTCCCTCCCACTGAGAAAGCCAGCTGATCACTGCGTGTCTATGCGTGTGCGTGTGTGTCTATATATTTGTCAACTGTGTGGCTATGTCAGTAACTCAAACATGGAAATATACTGCAGTCTACAAACACCTAAGTGTCTCTATATAAATGAACACTTTACAGTGATCTGTTTGAGATGGGAGCAGAATAATATTCTCTATTTTTGTCTGTATACTGTCACTGTTTTTTGCGGTGGACTATAAAGTGCTGAGCTATTTGTGCTTTTCATATTTTTTAAGTTGTCACTGATATAACAGATATACTATATCATGTTGGATGGACTTTTGAAAACCCAGAGCATGTAAGGAACTGATATTCATTTAATGGGAATTAAATGTTGAATAAAATGTGTAAAAGTGTGAGACCCATGATGTTTTTAGAATTGTGCTTCATTGCTCAAATTAAATACAAAAGGAAAGAAAAAGCTATTGTCTAAAATAAAAGAGTGTAAAAAGAAACAAAAAGGCAAATCGCCTTTAGTCAGTAGTTGAGGAATAATTAGGGCAAAGCTATTTAAAAGTGACAGATGCGTCTTTAAAATGAATGCAGGAGATAATGGGCAGCCACTGTAATTTGGCAAGCACCAGCGTAATATGTTCAAATCATATCTGTGTGCCAGCTAAGATCTGGGCTGCGGTGTTCTGCACCAACAGGATGCGGTGAAGTCAGCTCTGACTCGTGCCAACACACAGCGCAGTAGTCACGACAGGAAAAAATAAAATCCGTAGCAGGGAGTGTGATCTGATTTGAAAGATTCAAATCTATCTATATAGATCTATATCTATATGTGTGTAGACTAGCTTTAAGTAAGTTGGCTGACCTATAACAATAAAAACGTGTTGAGAGCATTTTTAAAATTGTGGTGAGCGATGTTATGTGAATAACAGTGTATGTTAAAACAATGATCACACTGATAGTTCACAAGCTGGATGTCAAAGCATCTTCACTTTCTCACTGAAAGTGGGACAAAAATCAGTCTGTCCCCCTGATGACAGCCACTTCATTAGGAACAGTTCATTAGGTGTTCAGCTGCTCATTAACACTAATATCTAATCAGCCAACTACGTGGTAGCAACTCAGTGCATTTATGCATGTAGACATGGCTGAGAGGACCTGCTGAAGTTCAAACTGAGCTTCAGAATAGGGACGAAAGGTGATTTGAGTGACTTTGAACACAGCGTGGTAATTGGTGGCAGATGGGCTCGTTTGAGTATTTCAAAAGCTCCTGATTTTCAAACAACTATCTCGAGGATTTTCAGAGAATGACCCAAAAAAGAGTTCTGTGGATGTTTACGTCAGAGGTCAGAGGAAAATAACCAGACTGCTTCGAGCTGATAGGAAAGCAACAAAAGCTCAAATAACCACTGGTTACTGTACAGCCAAGATATGCAGAAGATCATCTCTGAAGGCAAAACACATCTAACCTTGGAGCAGATGGGCTACAGCAGGAAGACCACACCAGTTGCAATTCTCTCAACTAAGAAAAGGAAACTGAAGCTGGAATTCACACAGGTTCACTACAACTGAACAACAGAAGATGTGAAAAACATTGTCTGGTCTGATGAGTCTTGATTTCAACTGCAGCATACTGATGGTAGGGTCACAATTTGATGTAGACAACATGAAAGACTGGATCCATCCTGCCTTGTATAAATATAAAGAACTGAAAGCGGCTGGTGAGTCTCTCAGTTCTCATCAATTACTGGTTTCCGCTTTAAGAGATTTCGGTATCGTCTAAGGATTTTGGTAATCAAAGATAATCTAGGATTAGATGTTGGCATGCAGCTTAAACAGAACAACCATGTTGGGCTTGAAAATGTGCTGTAGCCAGCCCTCCAGCTGCAGGCTTTAGAGAGTGCGAGGGGAGGAAAAAAAAGAGACAGACGTGCACTCACAAAGGCATGTCCTTGCAATTAACACTTCCAGCATTTTGCTTCCTTGGAGAGACAGCACTCTTCATCAACACTGAGGCCAACATGTCTTTTAATCCTGCAGGATTTGGTGGGTATTTATTGTTCATGACACATCAGTCTACAGCTGCAGTAGCCCACTGTTTTATGATGCACTTGATGAAAAGCATACATCATATTCATGCTAAAGCTGGGGTAGGCTACATGTTCTGGGGGCTGGTCATTTGGACCAAATCAGGTGAGCACTATAAAACAGTAAAAAGAAAATAAGATGCACAGGATAACTAGTGTGCGTGGTTCAGATTTCATGTGGGCCATAACGATGAAAGTACATATTTGTACTTGCATGCCTATCTGGTGGGAGGAGCCTAAAAAAAGCAGAAATAGTTGACTATTTTTAAATGCTGTTTAGATTTTTATTAACCTTTTTTTCTTAAACACTAGACAAAGTAGCATTCATATTGCTGTTTCCTCAACACTTTTTTCATGCCGTAGTTGATAATCCTCCGTTTTTATCGTTCAGCCCAGCCGAGTTTTAGTTTTGTCACACCGTCCACATTTAACAGTAACCCAGTGGCAAGCGGTGTATTAGCTGTGCTCAAAAGCTAATACACCGATAAAAATCAGGAAGCTTACCTGCTTCACATCTCTGTTTAAGATCCTTTTCTCAGGCATGTCCAGGTGGCTTTTCCAGGAACGTTGCTATTCTAAGACCGCTCGCTGGAAGTCCGACTCCAACCATCATGGTCCTCAAACATTGCAGGAGCAAAGGTCAACTTCTAATTCCAAGTTTCTCATGGAGAATCATTGCTGGTAGTGAGAACTGAATCTACAGCTACTCCCAAGCAGATTTTAATTTAATTAAATCCAGGAGTCCACAGTTTCTAAGCAGAAATTAGCTAGATTGCAATTTTTGATCAAACCTCATATCTAAATAATAAAGTCTCAAGAAAGCCAGAGAATTCAGATGATTTCTCTGGCATGATGCTGCTGGTCTGCCTCCTAAAGCAGACTTCCTATCAGCACAACATGGAGACGGATCTAGGTAGCAGCTGTCTTTAATGTTTAAGAGGACAACAGATGATACATGAGCAAGTGTGACTCCCTAAAGGTGCACAGGAGTAAGCACAATAACCTTCCACTCTCAGATCAGCATGCAGTTGACTGGCAGTGATGAGAGCTTGCAAAAAGATCAACAGAGAAACAGCTAGAGGGCATGAAAATGACCCAAATGGACAAGGTAAGCAAAAGCAGGGTGGGGGCAAGCATGGAGACCAGAACACTGCTGGACACCAGCATTAATACACTTCTGGAGATGGTTAGGATTTACTGGGTGAGCATGTTTTTAAGAAAAATGCAGAAATGTATCCAAACAAAATATTACGCTGGCTACGACAGCTCCAAAGCTAATGTGAGTCCTGAATGAACTTTTGTATCGGCTAAGGCGTGAGCAGATCTTGCTGTTGTGTTCGTGTCTGCATGTAACAGCAACATAACTCAAAGAGAAAATTCATCTCCACTAAACACCACACCGAAGCCTTTTTAACCAACATTTCCTGCCTTCCTACCAATCAAACGTCTGTGTACCAACCCACATCATCTGAATGCCTGCTTCCTGTTCAGGTTCTTGGTATTGTGTCAATTGCCCAGCTGCAGTCTGAATTCAAAGTGTTTGAACTGTCCTGTGATGCGTGCGACCGGATTTCTAAAATCCACTCACAGCGAGATAAACCACCGAGATCATCAAGAACCGCATCGGCAAACGATTCTCAGAATCGCTCAAATCATTTCACTCAGACTGGATTTGTAAAGATACATTTGACGGCCTCGTGTTTCCATGTTGCAGTGAACAAAAATAGTTATATTTAATATATATTTAGTACATAATAAAATACTTTGTTTTTAAGCTTTTTATGAATAAAGGCTGCTAAGTAATAAATTATTACCATAACCCTGCTAAGACCACAACCTTTCAATTTGTGCAGGACTGCATTAATGTGAAGACCATGCAGCTGTTTCCAGGTGTTTTATACGACAGAACATTAAACATTTAAAATGAAGACCGATGCAGCTTGATCCATGTGCTGTAAATTTATTTACATTTTTATCATAGTGGGAGTAACCCTGACCTTCTTTATTGGAAAAGTATAGCCACTGTTGACAGCACACACAACAGCATAACGTTGTGATGGTTTCTGGTTTTTAAAAAAAGGGAAAATGCGAGCAAAATATTCACTCCTCTGTTCCTTTGTGGACTGACACTTCCAACAGCAGTATCCAATTGTCACATCAAACGCCTACATGGGAATATGTGATAACATGGTGTGCAATCATGACAGAGAACTCTCAGCTGTATATTCCATATATTTCAACCTTATACATGTGATCCACAGCTGAACTGGAGAGATCCATTTGAAAATGATCAGACAATGGGGAGAACTGGTGGAGATTAAATATTTCACTTCTTCTTCCTCTTCAGGGATTTCCACTCTCCCTCCTGGGTGGCCAGACTGCCCATTAGCTCTTTCACTTTTCTCTTTCTCTCTGCATCCCTGAAACACAGAATGTGTAAAAGTTAAATCGTCTACTAAGAGAAGCATGAACATTTCTGAACGGATGCTGGAGTTGTATCCACACCTGTTCATGACCTCGTTGAGCTTCTCTCTGGCCAGGAAGCGTGAGTCCTTCCTGATCTCTCTCAGAGCGCCCTTAAACTCCCTCTTGTATTTATGCTTTAGTCGCTCCTTCTCTCTCTCCTCTCTGGTGCTGCCACGCTTCTTTCCATAGTCCAGCCTGATAATAACCAAAAATGGCACACGAAATATTAAAAAAGAGGGGAGACATCCATTGTCAATCTTTGGCTACCTGAACAATCTGAACTGCTCGATTTGGATGAGCAATTTATTTTGGTGCTTACACTTCAACAATCTTGGGCGTGAGCAGCTTCAGAGGAATAGGCTTTCTCTTGTCAAAAACAAGCGCACTCTGAGTCACAGGCATACTGCTAATGGCCTCCACGATCTCACTGCTAAGCTCCTGCAATGACAAACACTGTTACTAAACACAGAAAATTCATCCAATTAAGATAAAAATAAAAATAAAAAACCCCAAAAAGAAACAAAACAACAAAAAATCAGCACAAATCTGTAACTAACCTGTAATGGCTCTGGTAATGTTTGGGTGGAAAGATGTTTTGAAAGAAGCGTTCTGATTGGCTGAAAGATGTGTGTGAAGGAGGGGAGGTCTTTGTAGAGCAAGCAGCACCTCTTCACCAGGTCGAGGCAAGTAGACAAACACGTTAACCTGTGAAAAAACACAATTATGAACATTTCAGTTTTATAACTTTTCTCATGTTAATTAGCCTCTATATACCTCAGGTCCTGAAGCTCAGTTCTCACTTCACACATATGACTTCCTTTCAAACACTGCTGCACGTGCAGATCGCAACATTTGATTTTACAAGTACCGTATTTTCCGGACTATAAGTCACACTTAAAATCCTTACATTTTCTCAAAAATTGACAGTGCGCCTTATAATCCGGTGTGCTTTATGTTTGAATTCTGGTTGTGCTCACGGACCTCGAACCAATTTTATGTGGTACGCAGCGCTTAAAAATCTGTCAAAAAAGATGTTTTAGTACGACTTTGGTAAGCTATGAAGCCGCACTGCTTGATGGATTGTCTGAGCATTACGGCTACCGTAGTCAGGAGCCTTGAAGAGCAATCTGGGTCCTAAACTCTGTCGTCTTCAGGTCCCAAAGTCAAACGAACACTGTGGCATCACTGAGAGTTAAAAACTGTCTAAATTCTTTCATCTTTAATAAAACAATCAGCGTTTACCAGGTGCAACAATTATGTTTAACATCCAGGCATCCATGAAAAGTTTAAATGAAGGCAGAAAACTAAACAGCAGTGATGTTTGTAGGGTTACTGAAGTTGAACTAGCTGACGTGATTGCTAGCGACACAGCTATGTTAGCATAACATAAGCACAGTGACGCTGGAGGATGAACGCTAACTTTTTTCCACTCGATAAAAGTTAATGTGAGGGTTCCCGATGGTTAGAGACAAATGCAATCGCATGGCAGGATGCTGTAAACGGACCAAACTTCAGTCAGGAGAACAACTGAGATAATCCATCCACAATACGAGGTTAGTCATTAATATACTGCAACAACACGGGAATAGAGCAGCTGCGAGAGAGTTTAACATTAATGAATCAATGGCACGGAAGTGGAGGAAGCAAGAAGAATGAGTCGAGGAAAGTTTGACTTATCTGACCATTTTGTTTCGCTTAATGCGTCTTATGGTCCGAAACATACGGTAACTGTTGCCTGCTGTCTATAAATGTCACTCAGAACTACAAATTACAAACATGGTGGAGGCCGGGTTGTAGGATATACGGCTGCTTTTGGAACCGGGACACAAAGACCCACAAACAAGAAGCTGAAGGCAGCTACGGTAATCGTCTTCCAGACCATCTCAAGGAGGAAATGCAGCATTTGGTGACGTCCACGGGTTCCAGACTTCAGGGAGTCATTGACCTCTCTAAAAGCATTAGCTCAATTTTCTGTGTGACACTGCACGCCTCCATCTTTACACATTTTAGACACCCTTTAACCTTCAGTGTACACTCACTATCCTCGCCTGCTTTATCACCCAGAAGTAATTACCACACCCACTGGCCTCTTCACACACAGCTGCTTGTGTGCATGTGTCACTGTACGGCCTCAAGGAATGCAGAAATTATACTATGAAACTGAGCAGAGGGACTCTCATGCAGTGGCGTATATAACACTGTGGGAGAACTGGACTTGATCAGACCCCAGGGCACAGGATTTAAAGATGACTCACTGAGTACTATTTGATCAAGACTCATTCTGAGTCATTAGGAACACAAATACTGGAAAACACGACCTGCCCTTTGTAAACTGTACATCAAAATGATTAGCAGCTCAAAACTGACTGAGGAATAAATTGGAATAATACATATATCAGCCATGAAATTAAAGCTAAGGTGGATAACACTGATTATCTCACTGCAATGGTATCCTTCTTTTAGATCGCGTGGACATCTTTGTGAATGTGTTCTTTTTATGGGAAAAGACAGCAGTGTGAAGAAGGCGAGTGGAAGTAGAAACCCTGGATGTTCCATGTTAACATCCAGCATCATCTGGATGTTATTCTCACCCATACCCCTCACATTTACACTTCTTTATGGCAACAGCATTCCCTAATGACACTGAGAACAATCGCAGGCCCACTGCAGAAATGGTTCAGGGCTGGTTTGAAGGACATTATAGAGTTCAAGGTGTTGACTTGGCCTCCATATTTTGGAGGCTCTTTTAAATTTTTCCCCCCATAAATACAACCAGTGGCTGCTGTATTTATGTCTCTGCATGTTTAATGAAATGTTATCGATAATTACCACTCATTACAATACATTAATAAGTATTCGTTTTAGTTGAGCATGAATAAAAATGTATGTTCTGACAAACTGTGCACAATCATGATCTGCTGAAGCCTGAAGCTTAGCTTTGTGCCCACACACCAGCTGCTGTGTGAAACCGTGCTGGCGACTCACCCGAATTCACACAAGTGGATAAATCAGCTCTGAGCCACTCAGCGTATCCAGGTAAACCAAGTATGAAGGCCTATTTTAGGTTTATCAGATGCAAACAGCGGTGGCTGTAATAATAATGAGCATGTTTATCACACAATAATTGCATTAGCACTGTGGAACATGCAGCCAGTTACAGAGAAGATGCGTATGAATGCACGCTTGTGTGCTTCAGTTTTGTCCTTACAGGAAAAAAAAGACAAAAAAACCAACAAATTAACTTTTTTTAATGTGGCTCCGTTTTTTTAATCTAATTATTTCCTTTTTGGTGATCCAAACTGATCATGAACAGTGTGAAGGAGAAGACAAAGGATTTTCTCACACTCCCTCTCTGTCCTCCCACTGTGCCTATAACTGTCTCCAGGAACGTGTTAATCTCTGTTATTACATGGTTATCATACATACTACACTTTCAATAGTCAACAATGGCACTCCTAGATTTACAGATTTGTTGTTGTTTTATTCGGCTACTCTAACAAAGAAATTTTCTAATTTTGGCATAAACCGCGTGTCTGCATCCATCCTCCATGTTCTTACCAGGAGGTTTTGTGGTTGGAGTCTCAGCTGGAAAACAGCTGAACAACTCCGCTGGCAACAGGTGATGATCAAACGTAATTCTGCACGTCACTCTTCCCCTCTAAAGGTCTTTATTAGGATTATTCACATGCAGCATGGCACATCGGCTAATGGAAAAGGCTAATACAGTCTATTGGCTGCAGTTTTGTCTTCTCCTTACCAAATTACAGCAACAGTCTCACTGAATGACCCTGAATCAGCACTTTCATTAAGAACAACTTACCCCAAACTCTTCTAAAAGACGTTGCCAGTGTTATAATTCAACTAACTTCAGTAACCCTTCAAAACCAACCGAGATATTTCATCTTGATTTATGTCCAAAGTTACACTGGTTTCATCTGTTTGTGGAGGGTTTCTTGTTTGTTTGCTTTGATTTTTGGAAAACCTTACTTCACCTCACTACTTTACAGCTAACTCTACTGTACAGTATCTATATTGTATTTATATTATTAAGCTAAGCTGCTGTCCATTTTTTGGCTGCTATAACACTTAATTTCACAATTTTAGGGATAAATGCAGATATTTTCTAATCTACATAGAACAGCCAAAGCGATTATTTGTATTGGACCATTTTAATAATGCCCAGTGCTTGTTTAAGAATTAAAGAAGCATTGAACTAGACTTGACTGAACAAGCAGGGTCATGTTTTACCTGTGGGTATCTCTATCAGGGTCGTTTTCGAGGTCCAGCTGCTGAGTAGCAGAGAGTGGGAGGCTTTTTTTGCTCCAGCTCCTGCAGGACTCTGACGATGACAGCACTAAAAGATCGCTGTATTTTCCTGATGCTCTGAAGGGTGGCACCACAATGTAACCTGCAACACAATGTCAGAGTATGTCAGGTCAGTTTCACACCTTAACAAAGCATACCTGCCGTATAAAAGTGTCATACCCAAAGATGCCTTGTCCTGCACTGCCAGGTGTAGCGTCCCAACCAGGAAGTTGATGAGCTCAGGCAGGAAGCGCTTTGAAAAAGAGACATACTCCACTCCCAGAGAGCACAGAACTAAACCTGATGTTAGGTCCTGTAATGATCTCACTGGGCACTGAAAAATTACAAGACATAGACACAAGCACACAAGATTCAGGATTACTGTACACAGAGAGACAGATCTGGAAAGAAAATGCGTTTGTCAAACTCAAACACATATTTGTTTCAAATAACTTACAGAATGTTCACATAACAAGGAGCATGGACTTCGTCCCTCATCATTTCATGATCTTTGGAAAAGTTTACTAACGCTATGCTAAATTAATTTTTTTTGTTTTTTCTGTTATCAAACTGTTCTCCCACTAGGAGCTCAGTCTGAGTGGAGTTTTTTTTCTCCTCCTCTTACCTCATGTAGTGTATTTTCGTTGTTTTTTCCTATCAGCCTACCTTCCTGACATGTCTCCCCAATGTGATGTTTGTGTAAAGTTGGTCAGAAGGTTCCTTTGTAAGTGCGCATGCGCCATTAGCGTGCTGCCTGCTGTAACCCTAATTTCCCTCGGGATTAATAAAGTATTCTGATTCTGATTCTGATATATATGCATTTGGTTAATTTGCAACAGAGGCTTAATGTCTATTTGGTACAATTCTAGCAAGAACAATGAAAAGAGAGAGATTGTCATCTAGTGTATATTTGGCATTTTGAACAGGTCTATTCTAAATATTATTTTGATTTAACTTCTGATTTTTACCTGTTTAGAATTGTAGCCTCAAGTGATGTGTGGGTAAGCATGTGTGTATGGAAAGGACAAAATATGTGCACGTGTGTTCGTGTATGTCTGTTGGTAACATAGAAAGGACAACCAGGATTCAATGTGATGGCCTCCTGACATTTAACAGCAACTGTTTTCTGAAGTTCCACAGAAAAGTAATTAATGACACACACACACACACACACACACACACACACACACACACACACACACACACACACACACACACACACACACACACACACACACACACACACACACGGTAGCAGCTAGGCAAGTTTAACACTCGATAAGATCCCAAACTGCTCAAACAACACAGATATTAAAAGATATGTAAAAATATTAAAATGTCTGTGTGTACCTTGGTGAGAGCCTGGCTGATGAAAAGCAGCGCTGGAGTTGTAACTGGGTGCCTGAAGTCTGAGGTAGGAAACAGCAGGGCTGTCACCTTAAGGTAGATGAGCTTAAAAAAGAAGGAAATATACAAATGAAGGTGCAACATATACAATAATAAGTGTCTTTACATTAGAGAATTAATTTTACTAATCCTACTTTAAAAACATCTGGGACAAAGTCCAAAGCATTCACTTAAATCCTGAACATAACACATCAAACGTTAAACGTCTATTAAATCTTTTAAGAAAACAGTTGCACTTCTACACAGTCCTAGTTACATTTTGACTAATATCAGTTTGAACAGTGTCTGATTGTTGAGTTGCCAGAATCAGATGAGCAAAGAGAGGATCTGATAAAAGTAAGCTCATCCAGCTCTTCTTCAGTTCTTACCCCAGGCTCAGGGCAGCAGAGTGAATGATTCGCAGCATGCCTTGCTGGCTTTTACTGTGAGGGATGACTGAGCGACGGAGGCACAAATAACAGGCCTTTAAACAGATTGGCAGTCAACTCTCATTTTATTCCCCTTTTAATCACAGCAGTGGGTTAGTGAGCAATATTTACAGTGCAGATTGATTTTTCATCAAAACTAAATCAAATTACTAAAGAAACCATTTAAACCAGGCTAAACTTTGTTTCAGTGCAACCACTGCGGCCTACTCATCATCATAGCCTGACACACAATGATCCCCACAACAGGAAATGGGCCACTGCTCAATCCATCATTCAGAGACAATGATAATAAGTTAACAGATTATATAGAGAGAATCTACCTGCTCTTTAGAAATATATACATTTTAGAACCAGTACTTTCAATCAGCCTCTCATGACTAACATGGCAGTATTACTCACTCACGCACGCAGTGCAGCTGAGTTAAAAGTTCTGTGTAGTGTGTTAAGAGGTCACGGTACAAGCACTGATCAAAATCAGCTGGGATGAAATCAAACTGTAAGAAGCTCTATTGCTTAAAGATGAATCACTAGTTTTCTTTATATAACACTGGAAGGTCTTAACATTGATTCAAACATTGATTCTACCTGAAGCGAGAATGGCGCAGGCCTACGAATCAGTCAGTCCCTGAATGAGCTGACATTTAAAGACTCCAAAATCTATAAACACCACGGTGAACATCAAACATTTACCACAATCAAAGTAAGTAATTCATACCATGTCTAGTGTAGGGAAAGCTGCGTGACCTTTGACCTCAAGCGTCTCTTCCATGCTATGAGCGGCATCTCCGAGGATGCTCTGCATAGCCTTACAGGCTGCATCTGGAAACATCTGGCACAGAGCGTACACCTCGCTGCAGAGGGATTTGCAAAAGGTAAAGAAATGTCTTTATTTCAAGGACTAAATATTTTGAAGCCTCTTTCTGAACTCACGGTATGAGCTTATCAATGGTGCTAAGTTCAGGTGGACTCCTAGTGGCCAGCTCTCCGATGTACTCCAACAGAAAGCCAAAAAGTTTCTGGAACAGAGAGAGCTCTGTGAATTCACATAACGGTGAAAGCTGCCGACTCATCACACATGTGCATCCAACTCTGTAACTGTACCTGCAGTTTGAGTTTATTGCCTACAGCCAAACTGGGGTGGTTGCTCTTTTGAGTTCTGGCCACAATGAGGCGCTGGTTGTCAGAGGTGTGACCACGTAGCATATCCTTCAGATCGTTGTAGCTCTCAGGGGCTGTGAGAGGAAGAAGAAGAACAATACAGTATTGGATATTTTGTAAGGGAAAGAACTAACTATAACTAAACATGACACTAATCTGCCTTTTTTTATTTTATTTTAATGAGTAATAAATTCTGGTACCAGCAAATGTGTATGGGAGCTCTGCTTTGGCTGCCTCCTGCTGGGCCTTCACTTCCTCTTTGCTGAGAGTCTTCTTCGGCTTGGGGCTGGCCTCTTCCTCCTCCTCATTTTCGCTTTCTTGCTCAGACTCGAGGTCTGAGTGGCCATCATCTTCACCACTTCCCTCCTCTTCTTCCTCCTCCTCCTCTTCTTCTTCTTCTTCCTCAACTTCATCCTCCTCTGCATCCGATTCCTGTTCCTCACTGCTCTCGCCCTCTCCTTCTTCATCTTCAGCCTCATCTTCTTCTTCTTCCTCCTCCCCCATGTTCCATTTTCCATCCTATGGACAGGAATAACACATTAAGATAAAAATCAACAGTCATACTAGGAGGAATAACCCAAAGTAACAAAACTGTTCTGCATTGTGCCGTCTCACACCTGATAAGCCAGAGTCTTCTTGTCATGCTTATCCAGAACGAAGCCGTCATTGAGGTCATCAGCAGAGAAGTGAATCTGACTTTGTGCACCTTCCACGACTTCCTCTCCCATCATCCTCCTGAGACGGTCAGCCTGTAGAAAGATCAGATGATGGGAACTGGTCGTTATCAATTACTTCTCTAATTAAATTCACCATTGAAGTAAAATCTCAAGGCGATCTCAGGTGACCGTAACTCAAAACCCTGCAATCTGGAGAACAGCAAAGCTGCTTTTTTTGGAAAACCTGTACAGTTATTGGTTTCTGTTAGTTACATTGTCCCATGATTCCCAAACTTAGGGGAAGACTTTTGAAAGGAGAAAAACTAATCACAGATTCTGATAGGATAGGGAAGGGGTTAAGGATTACAGGTACTTAGATCTCACAAGGTCAAACCGCATTTGAATGCTGCCTTTGACGTGACTGTCATAAGAGCAAGAAGCTACTTCTCCTGTCAAAATGTAAGAGCTGCATCGTATAATGCTACAATGTGGCTTTCCAGCATCTTTTCTACGTGGCTCCTGTTAGCTGAGAGCTCGATTTATTGGGACAGTGATGTCTTTGCATTAAAATGATGTGTCTATCAAGAGGTATTTTCTCTTTTTAAAGACTGAGAATAAAACCTGATTTCAATTAAAAAGGAAAAAAAACAAAGAAAGATCAGGCGATTAACATCAAAGTGGTCAAAGGAGCTTGCAAAGAAAAGCGTCTGGACTTCTTTAAGTTGCAACTTAAAGAAGTCCAGACGCTTTTCTTTGCAAGCTCCTTTGACTACGATGACCTGGATGACTGAGAACCTTCACAGACAATAATATCAAAGTGCTTGACAGCTGCAGACAACAAGGCAAATTTCCACAGAGCAAATGTACCTCGAGTTTCTGCAGCTTCTCTCTCTCTTCCTTGGCTAGCTCCTCTGGAGTTTTCATCTTCTCTGAGGGCTGAGCCTTCATCTCAAAGCCGAGCTCTCTGACCATCATGTCATATTCCTCCAGCTAGAAAACACAAACATGAAGCAAAAGGTATTTATTACAAAAAAACACACACACACACACACACACACATCTGGGTGGAATGGTCTTTTTGCAGACTCATTTGTGTATTCCTACTTTGGGTTTCTCCTCCTGTTTGTCAGCTTTGGGCGTCTTTTTCACCATCAGAGACTGTATGTTCTTCCAGTCTTGATCCAGCTTCTCGGTCAGCTCCTGGGCCTCCTCTCTCTGCACCTGGCGTTCCCTCTGAAAACAAGCCCCAGACATCAGCCCTTAGCAGTTTAGCAAAGTCTGTAATCTGCAACAATATGACAGGCAAAGGCAGCATGGGCCAAAATCCATCAGCAGGACCGAAGCCTTACCTTCTCCTGCTTGGACTTCTGGATGAGCTCTTCAATGAGCTCCTGCCTGGATTTTGCCCTCTGGCCTCCCTCCTCCTCCTCCCCCAATGCCTTCTTCCTGAGGAGACCACCTCCTCCTCCGAAGTGGGACGCAGTGAGCTCAGCTAGGTGTGAAAGAAAAATAATGTCACTAATAAATGCAAGCTCTGTCATCTATAATAACACTCGTGTTCACTCCAAGCTGTGGGCTGGGAATGAAAAAAGATGGGCAACATGTTTGGGAATATGCAGGAAAATTAATTAACATTAATTCCCCCCATATCAAGGTGAGCTTATCTGGAGGATAACAAACAGTGACTATTAAAATATCAAAGTATTTAAATGAAAATGGATTCAAGGTACAACAGGAATATAAGAACCATGTAGATGTGGAAAAAATCCCTTCATCTGGCACTCAGACTCACCAGACAATAGACCCTTTTCTTCTGATTCATCATCGCTATTCACAACATCATTGAATTTCTCCATTTCAGCCAAAGACTGGCCATAATGAGTCAGCTCTTCCTCCTCATTCAGGTTGTACACGTCCTTCTTCTCATGGACGCGCTAATAATAAAATACAAAGTAACAGAAGGTGTAGGTTTGGTACATCTGTGCACAAGCCAGTTTATTTTCACTTTTTTCATTATGCAGCTTGGACAAAAGAAGCGACAAATCTTTGCCTGTAAGTCTAGTATTAACATGACCAGTTAGGTCAACAAGTATTTAAACACAGTCGTTATTATGCTGTGATAGATTAGAAGTGAGCCAAGGCTGCAATGAAGAATAAAGTGCATTTAGTTTATACAGGCTCTAAAGGAATTAGAAAAACTAAAAATTGATCTATCAGGCCTTTACTGAAGCCACCTTCAGATGCTGCGCAATTGTGGGTCTTCCTGTATCCAGTTTTCTCTTTAGTAAGTAAACAGCACACACAGATGGCATGAAATCAGTAGGCTATGTGACCATAATCAAAATCTTTGCCTTCAGACAGTCTTGGGATGCTTCTGATGTTTCTTTTGGGTCATTATTAATCCACACTTTGAGGCACAGCACTGATTTTGCAGCATAACACTGGAAGCAGAAATGAGCGTTCTTGGCTTGACAAGAACCGTTTTTCCTGCATCAAAGAATTCAATGATCCTCTATTTTACTCTTCTTCTGTGGTCTTCTGACCAGTCCAGAGCTGGCCTGTATACTTCCTCTTTTTAAGAATGCACCAGATTTTTTAGTCACTTAAGCCTCGACTCTACTTCTCTCATTTTTGAGTCCACTAGGGAGTTATGTAAATTTCATCATCACACAGTGAATGGGTCCTCAAACCTAAGCTTTACGTTACAATGCACCATCTATGCATGCGGCAAACTTCAAAATAAGTTTGATAGAAACAACTACTCAGCTGTCATGTCTCCAGTTGTTTGTGTCCTTGTCAGATTGTATATTCAAGGCGTTTCTTTCACTAAGAGGTCTAGAATCAACATTTCAGGCCATAAAAAGGAAGTGACGAGACTTTGGTTTTTTTTAATTGGAAAAAAGAAAAAAAAATGTCTGAAATTCACAAAAAGTTAAATGCAGGTTTTTTGTTAAACTTCTCAGGTCTGGACTTGAATCACATCATGACTGGTTTATAGCAAATCTAATGAGTTATGGAGGATGTACACACTGATTAAGTAAACGACTGATGCTATATCCACAATGACGAAAGTAACACACACAAAAAAGAAAGAAATCATGTTAATCACTAAATGCTTGGCTTATTTTATCTATTCTTTATTTCACAACCTGATGATCAATGTGTCCTTTCAGGCAGCAATAAACACATCGCATCACTGACCTGTCTCTCCATCGTGAACCTCTGGAGAATTTTGTCTTCGGGTGCCATCTTGGTGTCATACTCTCCAAAACGTCTGTCAATAAATTTGCTGCATCTGTTCTTCTGTTTGTATTCCTTCAGCAGGGTCTCTTTTCTCTATAAATTAAAAAAAGAACTGCTTATTAATTACAAGCTGCCTAAACCCTATCAATTTAAAAAACAAAAAATAATAATAAATCACACAAATTAGAAACAACAAATGATGAAGATTTTACTTTTCTTAGCACTTCTGCTTGTATTTAGACCAGTTCACGGCTCTCTCTGTTCTTACAACCCTCTCAGTGACTCCTGCAGAAAGTCCCTCTCCCAGCATGACTGTGTGAGCACCAGGCTTCACAGCACAGATAGTGTTAAATGCACAGCGAGCTGTGAGCAAACGCTGCCAGAACAGAAAAGTTTGTGGCTTCAGTTCTCTGGATCTTTGGAGATTTTGGCTTAAGCAGCAGAGCTTATATACAAAACAGGTAAGAAAATGTCTATTCAGATGTCTATTCATATTAATGTACAGAATTCACCTGCTTGCTGCTACTACTGCACATTCACCCAATGTATATACTATATATATATATAATGTTCTTCCTCTACACCGCCCCAATTTTTTTGCACATGTCGAGGAGCGTGTCAGGCTACATTTCACTGTGTGTTATACTTGTATAACTATGCATGTGACAAATAAAGAACCTTGAACCTTGAAAAGCTTTTAACTAGAGCTGGGCGATAGAACGATAACGATATGTATCGCAATATAACTTTTACTCGATAGAGAAATTAAGCTATCGCGATAGACCTCGCCGCTCTTGTCCTCTTAAAAAAAAAAAAAAAAAAAAAAAAAACAAGGTCAGCCAATCCAAATTAAGTAGCGCAGAGCCGAACCAATCACAGCCGCAGCGTCACGTCGCGTGACTTGTTACGTACAGCACAAGTGCCAAGCCGCACATGTGTTTGGGAAGCAGCCAGCGGGTAATGGAGGAAATGAGTGTGCCGACTAGAAAAATCAACCGAGCATGACCGAAGAGAAAACAGATGATGGTTCCAATGCCGGAGAGATTGTCGAACGGAAGAGCCAAAGAAGTTCCGTAGTGTGAAGGTATTTCGGCTATTTCAAGTCTGACAAAAAACAGAGTAGCGTGCACTGTAAATTGTGCCGAAAGCAAGTCTGGAAATACAATAAACTGGTGCATGCGTCACGTTATTGTTTCGGTGAAATGAATTTCTACAATACTGTTAATTCTACTCTCTGCAGTGTTTAAATGCTTACATATACACACAGTTACTGTCCCTCCACACATACGACTCGGTTCTGCTTCTATGCCCCAGCTTTGTTTACTTTTTCCCACCGAGGCTTCTAGACTTCTGATTGGCCAACATTTCCGCACGGTTAGGAATCTAGCGCCACCTGCTGCTTTGGCATGTTCATAGCAGCGTTTTCCTTCATTTCTGCCTTTATGTGTGGACGGGATTATTTTTTAAAATGGAAACGGAAAATCTCAGTTTTCAAAAATACCCGTGTACGCGTGGACGTAGCCTCAGTCTCTGACTGGAAGCGCTAATTCGTCATTCGGCTTTTGTCAGACTAAAGTAACTGTTAAAACTGTTTGAAAAGCTAAGCTATACAACAAGGAGAGATTGAGAATTTCCTTTTAGTTCTCAGTTTATTTGATATTGACAAAAGTTAGTCAATTTTGTCTGTTCTTCTGTAAAACAAACTAAGATTTATTTTTAGAATTAATGTTTTGTTTCTAAGTGGAATTGACAATTTAGTCTGTTTCGTTTGTTCTATTTTGAAACTTAAACGCTTTAGCGGCTGCCTTTTGTGTAGTTTGCAATATTTGCCTTTATTTATCTGAAAAAGTCTCATGTTCCTTAAGTACATCTACCCTGTTGAACTTATTATGGGAAATAAATATTTAAATAAAAACAAGCTGCTGATTATTTCACATTTTACTTGTGAGCAACGGCACATTTAAATCTTACAAAAACAGTTATTTGGCTTATATCGTGATAGATATCGTTATCGCCTGAAATGGAAAAAAAAACATATCGTGATATGAAAAAATCTCATATCGCCCAGCTCTACTTTTAACTGTCAAGTTAAAGGTCAAGTTAGCAGGAAGTCTTCAGTTTAGGACTTGAAAACACAAAACATAAAAAGATAAAGTTAATAGTTAAATTCATATATGATTTACACGATGTTTAGATAAATAGTTTTCAGCACTGACGGTCGCGCAATGCAGTGTAACTGGTCTTTCCAAAAATATGAATACAATTTAATAAAACAGTACTGAGCATCAGCAAATCCCTCTAAAGTGAGCTCACACCTGAACACAAGGTCAGGTGAGTTCATTAAAACATAATAGGGGCTGTCTCTTACCTTATTGACGGCTTTGGATCGAGATACACCGGGCAGACCCACATCATGCTTGCTTTTTCTCCCCAGGACATCAAATTTCTTTCTGTTGATTTTCACCTCAAACGGGTTGTTTTTGATCTCAGAGGAGGTTTTGGTCTTTCGCACCTTGTCAGCAAGGCTCCTCTTCTTCGGCGCCTTCCCCATCTGTAACAAAGCAATGGCTGAGTTAACATTACTGTCTCTTCCCCTCCTCTGGTTGTTTACAGCTTAAATCTTAGATCCTATGATAGTTAATTATGTTTATTTACTTCCTGGGAGTCTCGTTTTTTTCCTGCGACTTCTACAGGATACAATTTTTTGTTATCGTTATACTGGGTTAATGCTAGCTTAAAAATTAGCTTTTAAAGCATTCAGGTTTACAAAACAGACACACTTGTTAGATGAAAATGCCAAATGAAATAGCACACGATGTTAAATCCACAAGAAAAAATATTGGGCTACTTTCAGGACAGTTAGCTTCACTGTGAACCGTCAGCAGCTTGTAAACAAACTCACATTTTCACAGACAGGAGGTGCTCACCTTTGAGCCGCGTCGGATTATTAAGTCCAGGCGGAACAAAAGATTAGGAGGAAAAGCTTCAGCGACACTAAATTCAAGAAATAATTGTTTAATATATCCCTGCCCACGTTGCTTCACTGACTTTCCATTTCTTCCAGCGTGCACAGCCTAAGGTGAAAGTTCACCACAATAGAGCAGACATGAGGTACTTCCGGTGGAAAAGCTCCTACAGCGCCTCTAGAGTTTAAAGATGGAAGTTCACCCTTCAAAATCAAGACGTGGAGACGAAGCCTCCTGCAGTTATCGTAGCAAATTCAAACCGTGTTTATACAGATGGATGAAAAATTAAAAGAAATTGAAAGAAAGCCCAATAAAGTAGCTTAGGAAGGGTAATATTACTAATACTAAACATTCCAATATAATAGAAGCAGCCAAAATCTGTGAAATACTTTTTGTAGCAGCGTTTTCAAGCATATCATTTTTTATTTATCCATCTATCCATCAATTCATCCATCCAATTTGTTCTGGTTATCCAGTTCAGGGTCACGGCAATGGGGTGAGATGTGCCAGTATGCTACAGATCATAGAGAGACAGACAACCATTCATACACACCTACAGCCAACAATTTAGAATCACTCATTAACCTGATGCCACACAGACTGTGGGAGGAAGCCAGAATACCAAGACAAAACAGACACAAAGAAACACGCAAGCCCCACACAGAAAGGCCCCAGACTGGATTAATTCATTGTTTTTTTGTCTGTTTTTCTCTTCCAGTGAGAATAAAATGAGACAGCTCATTTTGACCCCAACAAGCCAAACAGAACAAGTGAATGGAATGAAATAACTTCTAGCAACGAACATGCTGACCTTGTGTCTGCACAACAATTTTATTATAAGGAAGTACACCCCACTGTGTCCAATTTACACCCAATGTTTTGACCCCCTTAAATAAAAACTGGAACTGCATTTTGAAGGTCAATGCAGTGTCCTGCAATTTAGGGTTTTTCATCAATGTTTACTATCTGCAGAAAGCTGTATATTATTAATGTCCAAAATTAAAAGCAGAAACAACTGAACATAATTCACTGAAGTACAGAGTGTTTCGTGTGTTGACTAATCTGCTAAACCACATAGCAGGAGGGAATTGCAAAATTGTAGTGGTGAGAGTCAAAATGCTGCTGCTGGTGGAGATGTAGCAGGTAGAGACATGTATGAGGTTCTCTAATTAGAGTCTGAAAGGCTAGTGACAGAACAGAGGATGAACAGTTCACAGAAGAAAAGCTAGAGAATGATCAGGCCTGAGGGTTTGAAGGACATGGGGCAACCATAAGGAATTAAGATGAGGAGATGCGACCATGATTTGTCTGAGTTATTAAAATTTACGTGATCCTATAAGGATAGAAAGGAGAGTAAAGACTATGAAAGCCCTGGCTGTTTCACAGTCGTCATCTCAAAGTAATAATTTCTGTATGAATCCAGGAAGAATGTCCCATCAGATCATCAGCTCAATTAATCCCAGAGGCACCCAAGGTTGGGATGTTTTTAACAGTGAAAGTGTGAAACTCTTCATCTAACCTGAAAACAGGAAGTAGACTGATTCATCACAGATCTAAACATTTTCGAGAAAAGCACAACCCCCCTACACACTGTTTCCCATGGAGTGGTGATTAGACTGGAAATCAGTTTGAGGTTCCCATGGCTAAACTGACATCATTAGCTTCACTGCAGGCTGACTAATGAATAACTGCATCATTTTATGGGTAATTAATTGTGGCAACACAGCTGTACTATAAACAGATGCCAGCACATCCACACAAACACACTTTTCACATGAATCAAAGCATAGCCACCTATTGCAAAGAGATTTAAGATGTTTGTGACTGTTTGCCAGGATATTATCATGAAATCAATGATCCTGCATGTAAATTAGGTTAGCATTTCTTTCCTCCACAACTTAATGAATTGTTGCTGACATTCCAAACTATTTTTCATTGGCTAATATGACCAACAAGAAGACAGAGACATACAGGAGAAGAACAACAAACACACTTTTAGTTGTTTGATTTATTTGTGGCTTGTTTATCAGATCAGAACGGAAATGCAAATGATGGTAAATACATACAGTTAATGCACTTGGATTCATTTAACACAAGCAGCTAAACCATTATTCTTATCACTGATTCTACAGTATCGCACATTTTAACAACAGCAGTTGGTGGATGGGATAATGTTCTGAAATATAGCTTGACGTTTACGTAGAAGTGCAGAACAGTAGTAAACAGGACAGTTTCACTCTTGTACTTTCAGATTTCATGTTCAGAGAAAATGCACTATATTCACTTCTTAATTTAAATTACTCCATCATTAGTCATAGATATCTTAATTTTTTACAGGTCAACACAAATAGCGCACTCAGACACTGGTTTGCCATGTTATGATGAAAGGCTGATCCACATAAACATCCTTTGAAGTCGCATCAATAATCAGCTCCTATAAGAAGAGGCAGAGAAAACAGAGGGCGACTTAATCCTTTCGTTCATTTAACGTGGCCTGTTCTTCGTTATTTGTGAGCTGTATAATATTAATGATAATAATAACGCTCTTTAATTATTTACATTTAAATAGAGAAACCTACAGTGTTTAGATGTGTATAACAAAAATGAGCATCCCACAAATGCACTGACCTGGGAGTCAACGTTGTGCTCTGGGGTGAGATTATGTGCCACTCCAGCTACAGTCAGGGTAACCTTTGTGATCTTAGTACTGCCTGCACCCCAAACCTTCACGACGCCCAGCTTCAGCCGATCACCAGCAGTAAGACCATTGTGGGTCACCTGACTGGACAAGGTGTTCTAAATGAGAGGGTTGGAGACAAGGAGGAGGGTTAATGAAAACCAAATACATCCAGTGCAAATGATTACATATTTGATCTGTATCACTGATAAACAAAATAATAATAATAATAATAAATTCCACCAGCTATCAGTTTTACAGGATTGCGGTAATTGTATGACATGTTGGACAACAATCGGCACTGGAAGACACTTTAAGCCCTTTGGTGTATCTACAGATACTAAATCTACTCTGAGATCATGTCCAAGTTTTTCAGGTTTGTGAAAGAAATGCTTTGAGCTTGTCTGACTGCTAAACATGAACTTTTGCAGAAACCTTCCAACAAAACTGGTGGTGACTACATTGTGGCTTTTATTGTTTTATTTAACTAAATGGTGTCGAGGAAGAAGAAACACAACATTTCATTCTCTTCTGACTAAGCATGTTCATTTTAAGCCACAAAAATTTAAGCACAAAATACCTTTGCTCTTGAGTAATTTGAAAGCATCTACTGAGTTATCATTTTTTTACTATAATGGTCACTTATCTGCTTTGACATAATTAAAATTATGTGTTAATATTATATCATTAAAGCACTAAAACATTTTTCTTTTCCCTTTTCTTTTCTATTTTTTAATACCGGTGTCAAAATATTTTCTAAAGTTAGAAATTTATCTGAAGAAAAACATATTTCAAACCACCAACTGCTAACAGTTAGCCTTTGACATCCACTTAATTTGGCCATTTTGAATGCTAAAGCATGCATTTACAGTAATAATGACAATGAAAAAAAAACACGATACGTAGTTGGCTCTTGAACTCACCGACTGTGCTGAAAATGAGATCAGAAGATATTTGTTGGTCTCCACCGTGTCTGAGGAGAGAAAATACGAACATGAAAACAAAATAACTGACACAGAGACAACTTACGGATACGTGAGAATTTGTGCCGATGAAGACTTGAGTTGATATTCATTTGACTAAATGGAGAAAATATAAAAATGATGTAACATAGTAATGACTCGCAAGCAGACGAGCCATAACAATAACAATTAAGTAAAATAAGTAGATAATTGGCTTAACGTATGCAGAGTAAATATACACATGGGTGAATAATTAATTGGTGGCGTGAATAAGTGAACATGGAACTGGTTGGATGAATGACACCATGACCAGGTAAGCAAGTAATGCATTGAGAAAAGAAAATAAGACAGCTAGAAAATCACCATTCGTTATCAGGACTGGGGATTAAAAAAGTAGCTCTAAATTTTAATAGCAGTCCAAAGGAATGTTTGTTGAAGTATTTCAATTTAAGCAGACGGACTGACAAAGCAGCATTGCCTTTCATTAAAAGAAAAACACAACAAAGAGCTGGCAAGATGTTTATCTACTGACTAACAGGATTACTAAAATGTTAAAATAAAATAGCACTGTGTTCTGTGTGTTTGTGTGTATATGCATGTGTGAATAATCACTCTATAAACACATACATTAAATGTCAAACCCCATGCTATTCGGTGTGTTGATAGGTGTAGGTGTTTAAGAGGGACCTTTCACTTACCAATTCCCTCGCCATCATCCCAGAATAAAGATCCTTCAGCGGTGCCGCTGTCACTCAGAGGGACGATCAGTCCTAGAGGATTCTTCCGGCTAAAAAAAAAAAAGCAGTGGAAATGTTTGTAGCAGATATCTAAAGGACACCGTCTGTTTAAACCTGATGCTGAGAACAAACAGGGGCCTGATCTCCTTACTGTTGAAAATGATCATCACCTGAGTGTCCCACCTCTCATTCCCACTCACACTTAAAAACATTCAAACACACAAGCAATATGTGTTTCTCTCTCACTAACCGACAAACAAGCACACAGGTCACGCTACACACAGGATGCAGACCTGTAGCTAACTGTATGGGGCATAATGTGTGCTCACCTGTAGTATGTAGTGTTCTCGGGCTTCTGCCAGGGTAAGATGTATCCTCCTCTGATGTGCAGGTTAATATGGTCCAAGGGTGTCGGCATGTTAATCATTTGGCCACGCACTCCAACATCTCCGGCCTGATGAAAGAAATGATTGAATGCTATTAAAGTACTAGAGGCACAGGTAGAGTGTGAAGGCATCTTTTAATCAACAGAATTATGCAAATGCATTGATAACAAATATTTGCTTTTAAATGTTATTGCTATAGACAAATACTTACTGTGTGGTAGTCATACCAGCGTGCGTTGGGAAGATAGCCATTCACATTTGTGACTCCCTGAAATCAGTCGCAAATAAAAACAATCAATCCCAACACTAATGGTGTAGACATTTAAAAGAAAAAGGGGAAGAAAAATGTGTGTGTATGTGTGTGTGTGTGTGCGTGTATGTGCGTGTATGTGCGTGTGTGTGTGTGTGTGTGTGTGCATGTGTGTGTGTGTTACAGCATACCGGGTCAAGTGCGGGGCTGATAAGTAGGGCAGGTCCCCAAAGGAACTGTTTGTAGATTTCCCATGTAGATTTGTCGTCCACAAACCTGCGATACAGCAGCACAGACGCCATTAAACCTCAGTATTCAAGCACTCATTCAGGATTCAGTGGCTTCCAGATGAAAGCCAATTAAACTCAGCCAGCCAGCTCCTTAAATACCAGCTGCAACTTTTTAAGAGTCACTTAAATTGATCTTGTTTTTCAAAGAGTTTCACGTGTTCATGTTTGGAAGTTGCCAAGTGTAGCTAATCATCTCACATGCAGTGCCTTGCTCAGAGAGCTTTTGAAATGCCGATATGAAAGAAGTGCAATTGTCAAGAAAAACTATTCTAACTTTCTTACCAGTTCTAGTTATTCTCATGAGCAAATTACTTAAACTCCATACAAAAGTCATGGGTAACCAAAGTGAGTTTTATCTACCACTTTAACTGAACATCTGCAGCCAGTCAGAGATGTTTTGTTAGTAGTGTTTGTGTATTTGTGTGTGTTGTGATCTAAGCTTACTCGTGCAAAAGTGGTCTGATCACTGTGTTTCCTTTTGTATGTGCCTCATACATCAGCGTGTACAAATAGGGCAGGAGGGTGTAACGGATGTTCAGGACATCCCGGCTTGCTTCGGCGAATGGTTTATCCCAAGCAACAGGATCTTGTCTCTAAAAGAAAAAAATGTAAACACATTATTATTTAAAAGTTTCAAAATTTCAGCTTCAAAAAAAGCAAAGTTCATGAGTAAAAGCACCATTTTCATGGCACTGTTCATGACACTAGACAAACTCCTAATTCCCAGATTGGTGTAAAAATAAATTAATTCTATAGATAATGAAATAATTCAATTGTTGGCACTGAATCCAAAAGCAAAAATACATTTTAAAACCTTTAGATTTTAAGATCCAATGATGGTTTAGTAATTTAAGTCAGACTGCACAAATATAAACCTGAAAAAGTCAAATAAGCTGATTTTAAAATTCACAATCCAATCCATCTCTATGGATGCATATTTAACCCACTCACCGGGTTGCCCTTGCCATTGTGGTTGCGTGAGTATGGATAGAAAGCACCCAGCTGCATCCAACGGAGACACATCTCATAGTCAGGTTTATTAAAGAACCCACAAATGTCTGCCCCGGTCTGAAAGAGAGAGTCAAACCCAAAGTCTTTTGTATTTTTAAGCATCATGTTGAATCAAATCACACATTGCATTTCAAGATGTAAATAATGAAACTCAATTTAAGCTACTGTATGTTATTTAGTAAGTACAAGATCACTCAGAGGGTCAAAGCCAGGAGAGATGATGATACTTACGTAAGGGATTCCAAAGAGACTGAACTCCATCATACCTGTAGAGCAAAGAAACATTGGAAATTATGTAAACTGATTAGAGTTTTTGCTTCGTTTTAGGGGTTTGGGATCATGTTAACCTATGTGTTAAAGACAAAATATATATTTTCAAAACACAATTATGAACAGCACGTTTTATGCAGAAGAGTAAAATTAAAAATAAATGTGTATGTGTACCAATAATGGATTTGTAAAGCTGGTCCCAGCTGGCATTGTTGTCTCCGAGCCAATGTCCAGCCCATTTTCCACTAGAGGGGTAGGTGGACCTGGTGACCACTATGCCTCTTTTACCAGTCACGTCCAGAAGGGCACTGTGCAAAGGAGAAGGACAAGCATATTTGCCTTACACATGCAAATAACACACGTGCGCATACATAGCCGAGCAATTAGAATAACATAAAAGTGTCGTCTTTCTTTTAAAGCAGTTATTCATTTATTATAGAAATGAATTATCCAAGGTGCTATTTTTTAAATTAAATTAAGCTAAAGCAACTGAGCTAACAGCCTGAGCGTCCGCGTATCCTTTTCTGCAGCTAATTCTTCTCTGCGGTGAGAAAAGTGTTTCACTTCATGGACAAATGTATTTTCACATTGTTAAGTTAAATAAACATGCTGAAAGATATGAATTTTCAGTCTTACATTTACATTATTTTTATTCACCTATATGCAATTGGACTTTATTCCAATTATGGATTTAGATTATGATGACAATTTTGTCTGCTTCAACATATTAAAACAGATCTCTGGCATGATTTGCATTACTCAGATGAAATATCCTGGATGCTTAATATGTAAAAAAATAAATAAATAAAAAAGAGCGCTTGACCTTTTATGGTTAATTGCTTTTCTTAAATACAAAACAATAACAGCACCTGCACAGATACTGATGTCAGCAGGAAAGAAAACAATAACGCACAAAAGCACGCATACAGATATGCAACGACACACACACATGAACCGGCACATATATAAACGCATATTCACTTACTCATAGGTTGGCTTGGTGTGCGACCATCCGTACAGGTTATGGACATCATAGTGTCTGACTCTCGTTCCATCACTGAGTATCTGTTCACTGTTCATGCACAGAGTCTTGTGGTTTAAGCCAAGATGTTTGGACTCCAAGGCTGCAAAATGCAGGCACATGTAGATAAACATAATGAGTTTAATAACCTAATTATTCTTATTATTGTAATCTAATTAGGATGAACAAAGACAACATTCAGCCTTACGTGGCATATATGGTGGGTTCTCTAGTTTTGGATCACCAAGACATTTCCCATCAACTGTGCCGTGGACAAAACTGGCAGGTTCATTCATGTCCTGCATGGAAAGGTAAAGTCCAGATGATGAGAGTGAAAAGGACATCTGGTATAAAGGTGCCTTTGTTACATTTTCTACTTCTGGACACTCACGATCCAAAGGCCATCAAACTTCATCGTTTTCTCGTAGAATTCTTTGATTTCTTGGTGCCACCACTGTGCTGTTTCTGGCCGGAAGAAGTCTGGGAATGCGGTGTATGACCTGTAGAGCTGGAGGTGAGAAGTCTTAAGTTTAGGCACATATTAAATATATCTGAGGTGGTGAGGTGAATGGATATTATTGTACCTGTACTTGGGTATCCCAGTCCAGATTCTCATCTACTGTAACGTTGGGATAATCAGGCCAGACCTGTAGAAGAAAGCCACAAAAAAGCCACAGAGTTTAAATGCTTTATTTTACAGTACATACTGAGCTACACACATGTTGTCCAACCTCATGTAACCTTTCATTCCTTCTTACCTTGCCCCACACAATTCCATCACTGATGTGTTTGGGCCACTTGATGAAAACATCTGCTGCTTTGCCTCTCGCAAAGGCTGGGTAGGGCTGGGTCTCATTGCCTGAGATAGCGGGATCCTGGAAATAAATATGCACAAGTCTTGTGTGTCCAGTGGTAGACAGTGGCTACTTTTTCAATAACATTTATCCTTTGCAGATATAAATGACTACCATCACATTCAAACATCTTTTTTTCTTCCCTGTGGTTACTAATATGTCATTACCAGGATGAAGATGAATCTCATGCCCTCTTTTCTCATGCTGTCAACGAGTGCAGGCAGTCCTTTAAACTCTGAGTCCAGGACAAAGTCCAGCTGACGCTCCATGTAGTCAATGTCTGCATACTGCACATCCTGGAACAGACAGCAATTCAAGCTCAAATGAACAGATGTTTAACTAACTTTGAACAGCCTGCCACATGTTCACCTGAATGCACTTTATATAGTGAGTGGATACAGTTAACTTTTATTTAAAGTTGTTTTGTTTGTTTGTTTTTTAAATAAACCCATTACTAAAGCACTAAACAGCTAAATCACGTTTTAAAATGAAAACAGGAATAGTATTTAAATTATAAATCATTTGCTAACAAGGCATCATTAGCTGGGTTTTAATTAATAAATATGTCATAACAAATAATGGTTCCTTTAGACGAATGTTTAAAGAATTGAATTATTAAACTTTGTGCAGACTTTCTCTCTTTTTCACAAGCATTCATAAATTAAATGTCTTTTATTTAAATAAACAAATATCATAGGTGTGCACACTTGCTCCATCGCTGAATAATATATTCTGCCACAGAACTGCAGAAAGTACAAACATCCTGTCTCCATGAACTTACATAGGGTATAGCAGCTGCCCTCATGTCTTTGTATAAGTCTGCTATTTCCTTGTCATTGGCGTAACCATAGCGACAGAGTTGGAACCCAAGAGACCAATAGGCAGGTAGAACAGGTCGTCCAATCAACTGTTAAGAAGAAAAACAAACAAGGATGTCAAAAAGTGTTAAGCACAGGGAAAAAGGTGTTATGCGGGATTGGCTAAATAAGAGTGCACAATGAAGCAAAAAAGTAAGGTGCTGTATTTTATCAACAGCTGCCCAGAGTCAGGGCCCTGTAAATTACATCTAGCCTATTTGGAGCACAAAAAGGAAAGCTGGCAAAAATGCTGACTGTGAACGGTTCTCAAAAGACACGATTAGCATCTGAGAGCAAATTAATAAAACATATAAAAATGTAAGCTTAGACTACGTGTGAATTTGATTTAAGGTGAGCAAATACAAATAGGTATCCTGTTTCATATATTAGTAATTGCAGAACAATATAAAATTGTTTGCAACCAACGGGAACTTTTTATTTGAAGCATACCCTGCTCTGCTTAGTTCTACGACACAAGTTACCATGACGATATACCCCACAAACTACATAGACGCAAACAAACCAGAAGTCCAGAAGACGTACCTCAGTGTACTCCTGCACCACCATCTCGGGCGTAGGTCCCAGGACCATGTAGAAATCCAGGATGCCACCCAGAGTTCGGTAGGTTAAAGCTGGATCAGGTAGGAAGGTCACATCTACAAAACAAAGCAAAAAAGACATTTACGTGACATTTTTATTACTTTCAAATGTACATTAAATTTACAGTAGGAATTACTATCCTCGCAAGAAATGTATGGATATAACAGTATGTGTAATGCACGTTCATCTGTTTATGTTTCAGGGGATGAAAACAAAGGACACAAAAGCAGGGGTGTGCTTATTTTGTGATGCTGGTCATGCAAATATCTCCCCATCAGAGGAACATGTGCGCATGTGTGATTATGTGTAGATGCAAAAGTGGACCAGCAATAGTGTTTATTCATCAGTTCCAACGTGATGTGTGTGTATTTCGCTTACCCATTGCATTGCTGTTTAGCAGCAGCACACCGTGAGCATCAGCTGTGTTCTCAAGGCCCATGTAGAAAGGATGGACTCCATAGCAATTCATCTTGTACTGCAGCAGAGACACACAAAAGGTGAGCATCAAGTGTGGACCATGTTTAACATGTACTATAGCACGCCGCTCCCCTGTTTTATTTCCCTTAACAGTTGTCTGAACCCTGTGGAGCTATTTTTTAAGCTTAGCAACTACCCATGATAATGTCAAGGACATAAAGTGATGGTGTCATGGTGAACGCTCATGTCAATAGAATCTCATCAAAGTATCATGAATGGGCTTTAAATTCACTGGCAGGTTCTTTACAAGTCATCTCTATAGCCTCTACAGCTCGTGCTGCTAAAGATATTTAGTGCAGGGTGCTCTTGTATACAGCAAGCATGTAACCAGTTTTGATGAAACACACTAATGCCTAAATAATCTATACCTTTCAACCATTCCTTCAGGGAAGTTATGCTTTAATCTCTGCATCAAGAGTAGAAATAACAACTAAATATTGTCAAATAGAGAGTAGCACTCGTTTTTTTACATTGTTTGCAGATACATATACACATGTGCGATGTTACAGTATGCGTGTTAGTGTGATACTTACGCCAGGAGGCTGGTCCTTGGCAAACATGCCCCAGGTGTGATAGTTGAGATCGTGCTTGTAAGTGAGATGCTCTGTTTCCCCAAAACCATAAACATACTGAGATGGCAGCTTAGTTGACACTTGGATGAACATGTCTGAGAAGGTAAAGCCTGGCACAGATGAATCCCAGCTAAGAAATGCAACAGAGGAGTGAGGGAGAGAGAGGGAGGGAGTTAATTGCGATATGTTTGACATATCTACAAAATAATTTCATCCTTTCTCCCTATCTTCGCTTTATTTAACTAGAGAAGTTTAAATTCTCTGTAAGTGAGTACTAAAAATAAGCAGTAGGAAGAATATTTTGAAATCACTGTGTGAAAGGTCAAAAAATCAATAAAATCAACAATTAATTCACAGCATGCCAACTTCCAACTTTTTTGGAAATGCAAGCCAAGATACTCACATTACGGTTCCTGTGCTTTTCCTAATGACCTGGATGCCGAATGGTTCGTTCACAATGACCACCTTGTAAAGTCTCTTGTTCTCATCAGTCTCAGGAGTGGCAGGAAGTGACAATCCCACTGGTACCTCATAGCGCTTTGTGTTTGGGTCAAAGATCTGAATGCGGAGGAATTGTTATTGCATTAGCATATAGGTAGAATCAATACAGATCCACCATTGGCTGAACAAAAAAATAAATGAGCAAAATCAGACCTTGAACTGCAGCATTTCACCGGTGTGATAATTAATCTCAACACGGAGTGTGTCAATATCCCGTGACTGTGGACGACCGCTGCTCCTGTACTTCCTGTTCCTAGTGATGTCAAGTGTCATGCCCGAGCTTCTTTCCCGTACTGACGTGACAGTGTAACCATAGTCTTGAGGATAGATGCACCATGGGCCTTGTCCACTGGTAATTGGCTACGTAGGGAAATAAAAGAAAGCATAGAGATTTTAAATATGTGCAACTTTGTTTCTAAAATCGCTGGGAGACTCTACAAAATTAACAAATTTAAAGCAATAGTCACAAAAGCAACACATCAAAGGCTTAAATAGAAACGTTATCTTATTTTTAATAACCCCAACCGGTTCTGGTTCTGCTGGAGGTTTCTTCCTGTTAAAAGGGAGTTTTTCCTTCCCACTCTCGCCAAATAGCTTGTTCATAGGGGGTCATATGACTTTGGGGTTTGTCTTGGTTTGTAATATTGTAGGGTCTATCTTACAATATAAAGTGCCTTGAGGCGACTGTTGTTGTGATTTGGCGCTGTTTAAATAAAACTGAATTGAATTGAATTGAATATGCACCCATCTCACTCCAGTCATGATTGGTGCTTCTACCTGTTCATACCTGATACCTGATTCTGACACTATGGCAGTAAGAACAGGTGTCATGCACCATAAACAGTTCAGATCAAAGCTTAGAATTTTTTTTATTTTGAATTAATAACAGGATTCAAAAAGGATTACTTGCTTAATAAATTATTTAGAAAAAGTTTATACTTCGTTGTCATATGCACCTATCTTGTGTTTTAGAAAAACACATGTGTATGTGAGCATATGACCATTTTTTACTTACATCCCAGATGCAGCCTCTGGCCTCGCAGTTAGCCTGATCCGCATGTTCCTCTGGATGGCAGTCGATGCGTATCACTTCCCACTCCAACACGTAGGTCTCCCCGAGGGTCAGTCTGAGGTCACGCAGGAACAGCACCTGAAGTTTAAGGGAGGAAAATGTTTTTGCGGTGATCCTTTCTGAGCTGTCTCTGAATTCAAATTTCCCCATGCTAGTGAGCTCAAAACCTGCTTCCTCAAGATAGAATGTGGGCTTGATGATGGATGTCCTCTCATTTCAGAATTATTTGTAATGTTTCTAAATTAGTTGTTCCTACAGCAATTAATAATTATTCTTACAATAATATTGTAAATCTTTTTTTACTTTTGCCTCTGCATTGATCATCTGATGCTCAACTGGAGATAAAAATAAATGTGTGGCGTTTTAAAATATACATTCTGCTGACACGTGAGTAACAGTAACATGGTGTTAGCATTGCTAGCACTATTACACCATGTGTTTTGTACATTAACTTTTTTTGCGAACATAATTTCCTTCGATATGAAAAAAACAGTAATGTTGTTTTTATTTTACATTTATTTTGTACGTAATCATGTCGATGCACATTCATGTGTTTACCTTCTTGTCTCCATCGTGGTGGATGTTGCTGGGTTCTAATGTGGTAGTAGAGTTTGTGGTGCCAACATGAGTCACAGAGATGGACACGGGAGGAACGGGTATCCCAAGGATAGTGATGTTGTCAAACTTCAGGTTGTTCGGATCATTGTAACCAGCATGGGTCACCTGCATAGTCAGAACTCCCTGCAAGGCAGCAGATACATAATCACACGATCTGACTTTCTACACATTATCCCAGATTTAAGAGATACAGCATTTATTTTCACTGTTGCCCTCGAGTAATGTTAACATATGAGAAATGCACATTATGGACAGGAAAAGCTAAAATTCTCATGTGGTTTGGAACTTTGAACTTTAGCGCAGATTGAAAGGAACATGTCGGCTGGATTTGAAAAAGTGCTGCATGGTTTTGTGAGGTGAACTCACCTGCTTAAGAGAGAACTTGTAGTGGATGTAGTTGCCATTCTCAATTGTATCTGTAAAGAGAAGGATGTGCAGATCTTTGTCTGAGTAGATGAACACGAGTGATTCACAGGTACATAGCAAAGTGGCTCACTTCTACTTGTTAATGTAAGTGAGCCAACTGAAAGTGATTTCAGAGTCACATCAATTAATTAACTTTTTTGCTAAAAAACAAACAAACAACCAAACTTGTAGTGCCCCAGATACAACACATTTGCAAACAAAAAGGCAAAAGATGAGAAAAGAGATAATACCTCTGGAATCTCCATCATCCCAAAATAGTTCCCCATCTGCATTGCCGTTGTCATCAGGAGCAATGAGCAAACCCATTGGGTTACGCCGACTAGTTAAATATACAGAAACAAATGTAAAATTACAAACATATGAATAAATGAACAAATCCATCCAATGAATATAGTCCAATAAAATGAAAGAATTGTGCAGTATAAAATTATGCGCACATTTGTGTGTGTGTGTGTGTGTGTGTGTGTGTGTGTGTGTGTGTGTGTGTGTGTGTGTATACACCTGTATGTGGTAGTGACATCAGGTTCCTGTGTGGGGAGGATAGCTCCACCTCTGATGTGTAATCCGAGCTTGTCAGCTGGTAGATACATTTCCATGTGTGTTTTTCGGACTGTTAGCTTTTGCATCTGATCAGAAGGACAGAAGAATAAAATATTATATCCCTAACTTTCCTCTTGTGTGCTAAATAATCCATGCAATTAACTTTTCATTTTTAGATATGGATTTTTAATTGTGTTTTAGTTCAGTTTCAATTTAATCAGGGTGCCCTGATCCCTCAAATCTGTTAGTCATCATTAGTAATTGTTATTTAAACTCCAGTTTAAAACTAGAAGGGGCGTATCAACTAAAAAAAGGACATAATAATTAAATATGTCCTTTATAGCACACTATAATTAGTAAAAGACTTATGATTTGTAGAGTAGCTGTTCCATTTTGTACAAGTGGACTAAGCACTAATATATGACTTCCTTACATTATGTTGAATAACACTGGACCTCATTATATATCAGTCAACTTTTAAACCTGTGTCTTACCTTAGACGACAGGCTTCATGACATTTGGGTGTTAAAATGGTTTTCAAAATATTATAAAGATAAACTTCACATTGCTCTCTTTGTTTTGTTTTGTCTTTCTATCCTCCATTCATTTCTTTATTGGCCCACAATCAACCACAGTTGATATCTAATCACTTGAAGACAACATGCTCACAGCAGCCTAATCTTCATCTTCCTTTCTACTTGTCCTGTTTTTCTCTCTTGTTTCTGGTTTTTGCTGTCTTTGTGTTGTGCTGTCCAACGTTTGCCCTTTCTTTTCATTCCACTGCTTATCGATTTGTTTTTGCAGTATTTCTTTGCTCTGTAGCTTGTTTTTCATGGTCACTTTCACTGCATCATTACTCCTCCACTCTTCTATACTCCTACCCAGATAATAACGGGGGACTAACCAGGACAAGGGTCCAGCAGCATGACAGCCAGCGTAATCATTCATCTGATCGGTGGATGCTTTCCATCACCGCCATGGCGCCTAAATAAGGTCCCAAAGGAACTTAACACCTCTTTTATCTTTCTGTCTCTTTCTTCTCTTCTCCTTGTCCTCTTTCTTGCTCTTTGTTCTCACTCCCACTCTGTCTTATCGCCTTAGTCTCACGATCTCAAACAAAGAACTTTCATGTGAAACATGTTTTTGTCACAGTGTAACATGATGCTCCATCTATCTGATCTCTTTCTTTTTTAATCTATTTTCTTATATACCTATTGTGCTAATTCAGCTCAATGGGATTTTTAAGGCAGTTGTTTTTTGTTCAGATTATATTGAAGATATTATTTTAACTCGATAACTGGGTTTGCTACATTTTAACAGCTGCTCATACTTTACTGTCTGATTTATGGCAATTGTACCTAAAAACAGTTACTTTTGGAAGTGCACTTAGCTTGGACAACTTCCTGAAAACAGCAAGAATTTGACCTGAAAGTAGTGCAGTGTCCAAATTGAATTAATTATACAACTGCTTTTTTTTCTATAGATCTATCAAGACAATCACACTAAAGGAAATAGTCGTGCTTTATGGAAAACATTTTAATCAACCAGAACATGTTCTTACCGACTCATAGTCATACCACAGAGCATCTGGTACATATCCCCACACCATGTCTACGCCCTGAACAACACAAGAGCAAAAGGCGTCTTTAGCCATTTTCACATTTTCATAATTTTATATATCTAAATACAGAAAGAGCAAGAAGGAAAAGAAGAAAACAGATGAGTAGGGGAGTGTGTTTGTGTGTGTTCACTTACAGGATCCAGTACAGGTGTGATGAGCAGGTGTTTTCCCCAAAGGAACTGGCGATCCACTGTCCAGGTTTCACTATCAGAGTAGAATCTACGACGAGGAGGAATACAAGTGAAATTAGATATCTGTCATCATGTCGTGACTGACTAAAATATATTTTAGATTAAGGTCTATATGTTTAATGTTCCACTGTTTAATGCCAACTTTTAAAAAAAAAAAAAGCTTCATATTGTTTATATATTGTTACTGTTTCTGTGTCTTTATTTGCTGATTATACCTTCTTTTTAATTTGTCTGTGTTTTTCAGTTTAGGCCTCATAGCTTAGCTGTCCTTACATCGGCTAATCATGCCAGTTTTCCATCATGCTTTACAATGATTGAATCATTGGAGTAATCTCCAATCATTTTTTCACTTCTATGTCACAATCACTTTTATCTCATTATTATCGTTATTTTTCCTTTTGTTATTTGGTACTAAATTGATTTAAGACAATATGCTGAGTGACTTACTCATGCATGACGGGACGTACAACAGTCTCCCCCGTGGTGTGGGCTTTGTAGAACATTGTGTAGAGGTAAGGCAGAAGTGTGTAACGTATCGTCAGGTAATGTTTAGAACTCGCCACCAGTACTGAGTCAGCGCCATATGAAGCTGGATCCTGAGGCTGGAGACAGAAAGACGGATTAAAGGGATGAGGCTAATAAGGAACAGGTAATGGGAAAAGAAAATAAAGATTTGTGGGGGGGGTTTACTGATAAACTAATGGAAAAGTGATCAAACAGCAAAGGGGCGAGGGAAGTAAAAAACTAGAGGATTTTAGAAGGACTAGAGAATTAGAAGAATCGAGTGGCAATAAAGCTGTCAAAAGGATGGGTGAGGTAGTGCAAACAAATACACATTAGGCCTGTTCATAATGAATAATCACAAAATTACTTTTACATTACGCTTTTTAATTACTTTTTACATTTGAGCGATTCAGAGGTAACGTTCGTAAAGACAGCTAGTAAATGAAAACAAATTATGCGTGATGCTAGTTCAGTGACAGTGGTGAGGGCAGGCTGTGGTCCTTAATCTGATCTGGGTGATCTTTTAATCCCATAACTCGTTTGTGCGTCTGTGTATGTGT
This sequence comes from Aulonocara stuartgranti, assembly GCF_965226115.1. Lineage (NCBI taxonomy): Eukaryota > Metazoa > Chordata > Actinopteri > Cichliformes > Cichlidae > Aulonocara > Aulonocara stuartgranti. The sequence goes on along the minus strand of NC_138945.1, from coordinate 21,223,830 downwards.
TGGAACTAGCTGTATGGGATGTGATGAGTGCCATGAGTAGGGCAAAGCAAAGGTCACACTTCAGCTGTCTCTCCCCAGCTATGCAAAGCTTTTAACTGCTCGGGCTCTACAGCACCTATAAAGTGTTATGAAATGAAATGAAGTGTATACCCTGCAGCACTTTAGACCAAACAGGCAAAAAGTGACATCTGATATAAGACTTGTGACAGAAAAAGCTGCCTTTAGAGTACCTTGTAGCCCTCAGCGTTGTGGTTCCGACTGAAGGGATAGAAAGCGCCGACCTGCATCCAGCGACGGCACAACTCTTCAGGGGAGTCGTCAAAGAAACCACAGATGTCGGCTCCGATCTGAAACACATTTCCATCGACGTTTAGCCAAAACCAGCTAATTTAAGTGTATCTTGTTGTATTGGAAAAATGAAAGTTGAATAATATTTGACAAACTCCGAGAACAGGGAATGTCAAGGATTTTAGACAGATTTGATAATGAAATATTTCTAGATTATAGTAGCCAAAATGGCACCAATGTGATAACTTAGCCCCTTATTTGTCTTTTGAAATGTCTCTCTTGATCTTGGCTCAGTCCACTTGAGATTTACTGGCAGTAGCTGTTGGTTGTAATCTTTATTTACATTAATTGCACAATTGAGTCCAAAAAATAGACTGCATTCAAAGGCCACTCTGCAGAGACTGTTTGCTTTCTATTATTTACTTATTGGTCACATTTTACAGCAGGCTCAATGGGAGGGAAATGATCCAAATCCTTTTTGCCCTGTGTTCTATATGTGTCTTCTGAGAAACCTAAAAGGCAGGCTGCAGTGATACAGTCCCAATAGGAGTCCCTGGCATGTATATACAAATGCCTGATGTGCACAGCTGGGGAAGTGTGTGTGTGTACATCTGACTCACTGTTTTTCTACTGTTGTTTGAAATCTGTGAACTAGGCATATATGTGTCCGTGAAATAGTTTGTGAAACCCTCTGTTTTATTTTTTTCTTTACCTATTCTATGCATCTGCACATGTCATATGTGTGTGATAATGGTTAATGTTATTATCATACTTTTATATGTTGCTAAAGTGGAAAAAAACATCTTTCTTTTGTTTATATTCAAAGCTTTTTGGTCAGCTAGCATTTAACATTTTTTCTGAAGGTTTGCTACTCACATAGGGTATTCCAAAGAGCCCAAACTCCAGCATGCCAGGGATAGCCCATTTCATGTCATTCCAGGTGGCAGCATTGTCGCCTAGCCAGTGACCTGAATATTTTCCCACACCTGGAAAGGAAGAGCGAGTCAGCATCATGGAGCGGTTTTCTCCAAACACACGGTCCATAGCTCTGTGGGATGGAGAGAAGAAAGAAAGGAGACAACCAGATGATACCGGATCACTAAGTTACAAAAGGACAGGGGGACAAAAAAAAGCAAAAATGCACAAGTAACAGAGAAACAGGTATCAAAAGTGGATATGAGGGGTAATACTGTACTTTTAGAGAAATGAGAATTAGGAGATGTAAAGTAAACAAAATTCATTTGTTTGCTATAACTTACTCATGAGTCTCCCCTAATCTAAAAACACTCTTTCTTGGTTTTCTTTGGTTTAGTTACTCTGAAATTTAGCCAGTTTAGCACCTTTCAATCTTAGAGATAAGGCAAATTGCACAGTATGTAAGATATTTAATCTATCATAAATGGGCATTTGCATTAGCAGGATTTATGCTAAGGTTCCATTAGTTATGCTAATGTTATGCTAAGGTTAGCGCTAAAAAAAAGCTAGCATGAAGCCTGCTAATGCAATGTGTCTGGCATTAGGAATAAACTAAACAGATGTGTTTACAAGTCAGGTGTTTATTTTAAGTATCTGTGCAGTCAACTAGCTGTTTTCATGAATTTCAGGCAGTCTGTACAAATCACTCTTTAACTGTTTGCCAGCCCCTACCAGATTCTCATATCAGCGCGCCTTTCTAGGTTTGTGTACATAAATTATCATTAAACTCATGTTGAGGGCCATGGGTCAGTAACTTCTGCTTCTACATCACTTGATTTTGAAGATTATGTATGTCACACTGCTTGTGTACTCACTTCTTAGTAGCCAGGACCATAGAGTAGCCATACAGACTGTGGACATCATAGTGGTTGCCCCAGGTTTGCTTGGCATCCATACACAGAGTCTTACTGTACATGAGGTCATCCAAAATTTCTGGGGGAGAGAACAGATAAGGGGAAAGTTAGAAGCAGCACAGAGAGAATACAGGATGCAGAAAAGGAAGAGAGTGAAAGAATGAGATAGGCATTGATGTACTGTATACTTTAATAGGAAATGGAACGAGAGCAATAAAAAGGGTGGCATCAGGGGAAGCTGCTTTTCATAGTTATGATCTTCCTGTCTGGGAAACGGTCAGAACAAAAGACATGGCAGAAGATTCATTTTCAGAATTCTTCACAGGGGATCCACTATGCCTGATGAACTCACTATGTTTGCTATTGTTGGACGTTCAGCTGCACTTCTATGATATATCCTATTTCATGAAATATGTAGCATTATTATGGCTTACCAGAACATAGAAAACAATGTCTCTTACTTGGAATGTAGGGAGGGTAGTTGAGTTTGTTAACAGCACAGCCCTTCGATGATCCTTGCTTGAAATTAGCAATCTCATTCATGTCCTGCAAATGCATATGAGAATATTTTCTTGTAAATATACAAGAAATTAGAGAGTAAAATTTATTTGGTGCTTCTTTATTGGTGCCGATGTCCAGCCCACAATTTGACTAGCAGCCCCTGTGTGCATAATACCTTCATTTTATGTATTTACAACTGACTTACAATCCAAAGTGCGTCGTGTTTGACCTCCTTGGAGAACCGCTCGTACTCATCCACCCACCAATCGATGCAGTTGGGGTTGGTGTAGTCTGGAAACACGGTCTCCCCTGGCCACACCTTGGAGGGAGAGAATGTGACATGATGTTTACCAAAAAACCCTAAAACTTTGAGGCATAACTCATATTCCAGTGTTTTGTTTATACACCTGACCTTCCAGGTTTGGGAGAAAGCTTTAACAGCTTTTTTAACATGCGTTTAATAAAGCAAGAGGTTAGTTTACACAATAACATATATGCAGACAACATGAGATGGCATGAACAGCCAAAATTATGAGCTCTGAGTGAGAAATCAGTGTTCCTATGAAGATGCTGGAGGAACAGTTTAGGGGCGTGGGAATAACAGAGAACAGAGATGATGATGCGATACAGAAAAAGGAGAGAAGGTAAAGGATAAAGGGGCTAAAGAGACAAATGAGCCGAGCAACAGGAGAGAATCAATAATGCAATAAGAATCTGTAGACATGTCTGTTTGAAGTCAACGTTAGTGATGCACATTGAGAAAAATGATTCATCCACTAAGAAGAGTGGAGGTTTGGTGTGTGCGTGTTAGGATGACAGGAAGATGTTTTTAGCAGATGGTCAGAAATTCAAGGTCAAAGTAGTTCCTTGCAGATGCCATCTTTTTTCCTTCAAGACTAGATTTTATCATCTCCAGCTGCGTACTTATAATGACAGGAGTGTAAATAAAATGTCAGCAGCTGTAACTCCATACGTCACTTTATTATTGCCTTTTTATGGTCTTTTTTGTACATGTCTCTATCAGACCCTGTGCGTACTGCCTTTCTAAAGTCTCTTTCTACCTTCCATCTTATCTATCCTTTATTCATCTATCTACTTTGTCTCCTCTCCCTCATTATGTCTTGCTTCCTGTGTATGTCACCATACACTCAGTGCGATCGTCGATCTGTTTCACTGTAGATTTTCTTCTAATCTGTTATTTGTGTCCATCTATCTAACCTTTTCCTTAAACCCTCCACTCTCCCCGCTGCTCTGTTTACGCTCATCTTTTTTAACTAAGCAGAAATGTTCAGAAATGTTTGAGTGAGGTCCTGCTATGATGTTCTAACGCACGCCAACATTGTTGTGCCACCAGGAAAGGCTTTTATCTTGTTCTTTCCAAGCAATTTTTGCTTGGTTGTAAAAGCAGAATAAATACCAGGTCTGTTTATGTATCTCCCTCATTACAAATGCAGCAACAGCAGAGGTCCCGCGGCAGACACCTTTGTTTTTATAGCCGAAAGACAACAACATATGTAAATAAAGCACAAACCACACATATGTGTGCACTCATAAACCACAAAGTAACACAAATACATTTGATCCAGACAAGCGGATGCAGGTGGATGAACACAGGGTGTATACAGCATGTATTTTTCTACTAAATTTGTGACTTTGTGTCACAACAACAACAATATCATATGATGGTACTGTAATAGTCTAGTTTTACTGGTCTTCCAGGTAAAAAAAAAAAAAAGAAAACAAAAAAGACATAATAGTATATAGTAAAAATATATAGTAACATATAGTAAATATATAGTAAAAAAAAAAAAAAAGATTAAGTACATAAAAGGAGTGGTACCTTTGGTATTTGATATCATTAACAGAGTAAGTAGCAGACAGGTGCTGCTAAGCAAATACGCTTGATGCATCAGAATATCAGGCTTGTACAATGTAGCTCACCTCTCCTATCAGAGGAGTCTTCCCATCTGATTCAGTGACCCAAGCATTCTTCGCAGTGCCACGGTCATAAGACTCATATGGAGCATCTCCAACCCTCTTGCTGGTGGCTATTGCGGGATCCTGGGGACAAATGATACAGTCATAAGAATATATGCTCAAATCAAATCAATAAATTCATAAAAATTACACGACTGCCGTCATTTTCATTTCTTCTTTGGTGTTGCTGATGTAGCAAATGTTACTGTGCGCTAGAAGTAATGATTTAAACACTTTGATGTCTGTTTTTGATTTGAAGTTTTTATGATTTCTTCTTATTTTTCTAGGTTACATAAATACACCCAATATGGCCACAAAGTACTTCTTACCAGGATAAGGATGTATTTCTGCCCCCTCTCATGGAGATAGTCAGCAAACCGAGGAAGTTCAGTGTAGTTAAGCTTGTCATAGGTGAAATCTTTTTTATTCTCCATATAGTCTATGTCGGTGTATTGGACATCCTGCATGGGATGGAAAAAACACTGCATTGATATGCTATGTCCATGCAATTTTCAATTCTCAAATGAGAGTCTGATGTATAAAAGGAATTTTAAAACTCAAACAGACTGAATCTTACATATGGGAGGCCCACAGCACGGTTTCTCTCCACTGTTTCCTTGACTATGTCGAGGTTGGTGTAGTTCCACCGAGAAAGCTGGAATCCCAGTGACCAGTAGGGAGGCATGACGGGCCTGCCAGTGAGCTGAACGGCATAATTGGAAGTGTTTTTAATGTAATTAGTGAGCCACACAACAATATTAACAAGAAACCTCGCGCCACATGTTTTGCATTTAGTAAAATCACCTCGAGGAACTCCTGCACCACTTGTTCCGGTGTGTCACCAAAGACAATGTAGAAGTCAAGAAGCCCTCCAATAGTCCTGTAGGTCACAGCTGGGGCAGGCTGCAGTGTCACATCTGGAAACAAACAGAAAAAAGTAGCTTAATCATAGCAATATAAGTTTATGTTGTGATTTTAAAATAAGTCACACAAATTTCCCACGTGTCTGATTATTAAAGGTTATTTTATCTTATTTCCTTTTTTTTTGCAAATGCGTCACCTTTTCAGAATATATATGTGTGGGGTGGGGTTTTTTTTTTACACTTTCTGTTGGTTTTTAATCAACTGCTAGTGTGTGTTCTTGCATTTGTGTGAATATGTCTTTACCCATAGCATTGCTGTTCAAGAGAAAGACCCCGAATGACTTTCCACTCTCATCTTCCAGACAGAGGAAGAAGGGATAGTGTCCGTAGAGGTTGTGTGTTCCCTGCAGAGAAGCCACAGTGGGACAAATGAGTATACAATAGAGGCATGTGGGACACTTACTGAAACTGAGGGGGTGACTACACAGAATAATCAGCTTACAAGGCATTCAATTATAGGCCCTATGAGAAGGCAAACAGACTTGTAAGAAGCACATGCAACATGTGCATGCTGTCCTCACCCCATTAGGGAAAGCGTCTCTGGTGAAAATGGGCCAGGTTTTCCAGTTGGTGTCATGGCGATACTGCCTGTGGACGTGCTCCCCGAGGCCGTAAATATTATGTGATGGAAGTCTGGCAGACAGCTGTATGTACTGATCTTCAAACACCAGTGGTGCGATTGTGGTGTCGAACCTGAACGTTATGAGGAAACAAAGGACTAAATGATCACTGGGAAGTGTAAAGACAGACTGATACATTGGGATGTGGGGAAAGGGAGAGCAGGTAAGAGGGAAACAAAGAACCCTGAAAAAAATCTATTTTTGCCCAAATGCTGACTTTTAAGTAATCCGATTACATGTAATTCTGTTAAATAAGTGCAATGTAAAACGTTAAATTTAATGGGATCTCTCAAAAGCAATGTTCTTGGTTGGTATGCTTTCACTTGATACCAAAGATATTTTCCTTAATGATTAACTTAAGGATTAATGATTACTCAGAATTATGACTTCATGTTTGAGTGAAGTAAGTAAAGGAATTAGAGTGAAATGGAACTAGAAGTAAACATAATTACTCTGGGAGATGAGTTTTTAGAGCAAATTAAACAACAAGGAGGAAAAACACACAGAGACAGGCCAGCCCATTAATCTCTAATAAGGCCTCTGGGTAGCATTTGTCTAGTCTTCAAAAGAAGCCATACACTGCTGACGTTTCCAGTTCCATTCTTCTGTTATCTGTATTTATCTTATCTGAGGAGTACTTGATCAATGTGGTGTCAGCTAGGGCCAGCCAAGCATGACTTGTATCACCATCAAAGTAATCACGTGTTGCATGGGCATTATCTTACAGAAGTTCTTACACAATGATTTCAAATGATGCACAGAATCATTGATAATCTATTAGTATCTATCCTCTGTTGTCTAAAGCGACAGAATTCTGATAAGTTATCATTTCAACAAGCCTCTATTGCAATAAATTTTTTAACAAATATATCCTCGTCCGTCTTTATTTGTGCAGGCATATGTGCATACACAACCCTATTTTCCATCCATCACAACAAATACTCACGGTACCTACGCAGAGTGATTGCTTACACAACTTTCTGGTTCTCCTTCCTGCGCACAGTAAGGCCAAAGGGTTTCTGTGTGACCTGCAGTGTGCTGCTGATGGGAATGGATGGGTTACTGGGAAGACTGCTGATGTGTTCATGGGGGACCTCGAATCTGTTACTGTTGGGATCGTAGATCTGAGGGAGAGGAAAGGAGTCAGGCCTCATCTCACAGTCACAGTAACAATTTCTCATGTATATTGCTATTTTTGTATTAAGCATCCTTTCATTAATCCAAATCCTTTGACCATTAAATATATCTGTAAGCTGCAGATTTGCATACGGTGTAAGTGTTCACCTTAAATCGGAGACGATTGTTTGTCTGCATTTCTGCCTCAAGCGACAGTTGTTTTATCTCCCCACCGAATAAAGACGGAGAATCCATTCTTATCAGGTTTGCTTTAAGAACTGCAAAATTAAACAGAAGACAATAAGATGGTAAGAAGGTTAATATATCATCCACATAATACATCATATCCACATACTATAGAAATCAATTGGATACATCGGTATCAGACAACCAGCAGCAGTTCAATTTGATTCAGTTACATTCACATACTTCCATTTAACAGTCGTCTCAGTGTCCCAGCGCACTTAAATTGTAACATTAGAGACATAAACCTAACGATCTAATGATTCACTATAAGCAAGCATTCCTGTCTCATTCCACAGCTGTAGCATCACATTAAAATTGTCGGGTGAATTAAAATGGGAATCTGTTTAAACAATATACTTTAGTCATTCAGTGATAAAAGGGTGCAGAGCTTATCGAGTACGTTGTCAGCGCTAATATGTCAACGTGTTTGATGACATTTTAACTTACATGTAGTAAAAAAGAAATTAGTTCATTTTTATGTGACAGTTAAACTCACGTCATAATGCATATCTGACTATGCTCATGGATGGAAAATGCATGAAATACCCAGCACTTCACATGAGGGTAGAAAAAAGAAAAACCTGTTAATAGTGCCACATTTATACCAAAAACTTTGCCATAGGCAAAGTTATAAAAGTGAAAAAGGAAAAGAAAAATTATGTGAAAAAGATAAGTGGAAGGAACAAGAGGCGGTTAACTAGAAGGCCACTTAATTTTCCTCTGTTAGTGAGTACATGAGTCCCAAAACAGGACAGAATAAGAGGGGAATGTGTTTTACCGTAAGGGCTTGATGAATCCTGCGATTCCACGGTGTATCCATGGTTGGTTGGGAAGAAACACCAGGGAACGTTACTCTCATCCCGTGGGCTCCAACAGCATCCACGCGCCTCACAATTTGCCTGTTCAGTGCATTGTTGTTGTCTTTATTATTATCCGCATTAATGTCACTAATGCTGTGATTAGTATTACTACTGCTTTTTGCCACCACTGCAAATGTTTAAATAGACATTATAAGCAGTGCAAGAAAAAAATTACGTTAGTAGTTACCCACTGATTATAACTTTTTTTCTGTGTAGGCTCTTTGAGGGGGAAAAAAACATATTCTGTTCACACATTACTTTGGACTCTAGGAAACTATGGTGACTTATACCTGGGAAGCTCCAGGATCAGGGAAGCAGTCTACTCTCTCGCCAAGAGGAATGTTGGGACAGGTAGGGACAAATGCTTTAGTTGTTCCTGGCAACAACAAAAAAAATTTAAATATCTCCTTGAAGCCAAGCAATCAAATCAATATTATAAAATGTAAATGCTGCAATTTTGCTAGTGTAAATTGATATGGAGATTATTCTCTGCATTGGGAAATATAATCATGATCAAACACGCAAAGAAGGAAGTAATGTAATATTTTAAGGGTAAAGAAGAAACAAAAAGCAAACTAGAGATATATATAAGAAAACAATAATAAAAGAAAAATGCTAAAAACACTGAAATCAGAGTAAGAGTAATTTGTATATGTGCAAACAGAACTACCTACACTAAAAGACACATCACAGGGATTTTAAAAAAAATATGCACTTGTGGTATATAGATATTTATCCAGTGGGCATATTGTCTGCCTGCAGTCAGGATGAAGGACTCGATTCAAAGGAGGTATCATTTAAAGGTATGTGACATGCCTCGGTGGTCCACCTACCCTTTTTGACAGCAGATACTGTGGTGGCAGACAGAACTAAAAAGGTGATTGCAGTCGCGGTCATCGGCATGAACAGATCCATTAGGGTCACCCCCAAGCCAGAGAAGCGTCTCCTCCCCATCTAGCACACACAAAAATGAACATGAGCAAAACACTATAAAGGCCAATAATCATTAAAACCCGGGAATGGATAAGAAGTTTAACATTTCACATTTTCATTGCATCAACCTTGAAGTTTCTGCAAAGGCTTTGCAAAACTGAGACAGAAAATGTAATTACCTACAGTAAAGAACGAGAATGTGAGACTACAATAAACCTAAAGTTGGATATTGAAGACAGTGTTCAACAGTCTTAGCCTAATCTTTGCAGATGCACCCATCAAGCAATTAGGTTTCACGCGAGTGTACTCTCCTCCATACTGTAAGGTATAAGTAGTAATATTTTTGAGCTGAGCAGCTAAACAGCCTGCCTCTGTGGTCTTACCTTGGTTCCCTCCACAGGTTGGGGCCAAGTACTCAAAGTTTGACAGCAGTAGCACCCTTATAAACCAGAGGATGAGGGAGTGTTGTGCATTGTCACAGAGACTCAACCCCCTTTACTTTGTGTGTGTGTGTATGCGTGTGTGTGTACGTGTGTTTCATGCAGGTCCCAAAGCCATAAACCATCTATCATTCGATAGAAGTAGTGTAGCCTACAATCTGCTTAGCGGGCTGTTAGAAATCACCCCATTATCATGCACACTGTGCATGGACATGGTTGTGTGGTTAGAATTTAACTAAAGATTATTGTGCATACTTAGCCATGACTTAGCAAAACCCATAGTTAGTAGTCTATAATTAGCAAATGAACATAGCCTCTCTCCCATCCCAACTTTTGAGATGTTGGGATGTTATTTTATCAGTTTATCACTGTGCAGCATCCCCTGCAATATATATTTTTTAATATATTACTATTAATATGTTATGTTTGCATTTAGTCAGCACTTGCTGTTTTAAAGCACTTCATAAATAAAGTTGGCTTGGTTTGGATTATTTTTTAAAAATATCTCCTTAAAAATACGAGAAAAATAGACAACTGACAAAAAAACACAAATAATTAAAAAAAAAAAACCAATTACACTCATAAAAAAATATGTGTAACATAGTTGCAGTAGCACATTTACATTTCAGCAACAGCAATATGACACTCATTCTGTTACATGATATGTTGAAGGGTTGAGAACTAGTTTCAAATGGCGAATATTGTACGATAGAAAAATCCAGTCTCTAGAAAGTGAAGCACTTTAGCCTCTAAGGCACGTTCATTTGGTCAATTATTTATGGGCTTGGCATTTGTTGATAATCACATGCTGCAATAAACACATAATCAAAGGACTGATTCTTGATTAAAATCAACAATAACAATAAAACACCCTAACAGCATTGCATTGTGTCCCAACACAACAGAATAGTTACTAAATATCAGCTACAACAGACACACACACACACACACACACACACACACACACACACAAAAGGTACAGATAAGGAAACATTTATTAGGCCTCTTCCAAACACTTTTTTAGCAAAGCAAGAGATTTTCAACATTACATTTCTAAATTTACTAGTTTTCTTTGAAAAAGCATAAATTATTTTGATTTGCACACAATAACAGAATTATTTCAGAAATGTCCTGGTCATTATTCTTAGATCCCAGAAAAACTGACCTTTTTATTGAGGCTTAGCACAAAACACTGCTTTGCAATGATGTGCTTTAACTTTGTAATGCAAACATGCAAACTGGAATAAGAAAATCTGCTCTGGAAACTAACTGAAACTAAACCGAATTAAAAACAAAAAAGTCAAAATTAAATAAAAATAAAACTACTTAGAAAATACAAAACTATAATAACTCTGAATATATATACTGGAAGCTCAAACAGATGCTGTCTATATTTGGAAAAAGAAGGGAGAGACCCAAAGAGCACCATCCCCACAGCGAAACACAGGGGTGGGAATATTATCAGCATCCATGCATCTGGAAATGGGAATCTTGTCAACGTGGAAGGAAGCACAAAGAACTCACAAAGAAATTACCACAGTGGTAATTGTCATTTTAGGTTACAACCTTACACACTCAAGTATTACAGTGTTAGCCAGCATATGAAAGAAATCAAAAATGTTCACCGGCACAGTGAATTAAGTGTATTTGACTGATAATATTAGATGTTGTCTTTATCAGTTGTTAAGTAATTCCATAGCTGCATAACTAGAATGTCTCCAAGGGTTTGAAGTCAACTATGGAAGTAATAATGGGTTTTAATGCAACCTCTGTTGGCTTGTTAATATGTGGCAAAAATCCACTAGATCCAGTGTTACACCTCAGTTTCAACACTAATGAAAAAGAAAAGAAAAAAATAGGATCCTGCACTACAACTCAGGAATTCGTAAATAAAGCATAAAGCATTGGGCAAAATTCCTGAGCTAGCTCTGTGGTCCTGAGCAGAAGTTCGTCAGGCTTTCTGGAGGGCTTTTGAATTTTTTTTCTTTGGAAATTGGTTGCTTTTTCATTTTAGTCCTGTCCATTATAGCTTACCATTTTCTATGAATTACTTGTGTATAAAAAAAAGTCCCCTAACTCAATTGATGAATCAACATTGTGCCTACACATAACAACTTAGCACTGAAAATATTTTTAAAATGTATCTTGAGGCACTTTGTTACTAGCAGCCTGTTGCAAAACCACAAAAATTGTGCCTATTTCTTTAGATAAATCTAAAAAAGCAATACCAAAACATTTAACATTCAGAAAATACTATTTTTGCGCAAACAGGATTATTAAAAACTATTATTCCTTAACAACATCTCAGAAAAATGGACAAGTGACAAGTGCAGGGTTGATAGAATTGCAGTAGGCCATTTACATTTCAACAATATCCAACATGGTTATCATTTTGTCACATAATATGTAAAGGATTGTAGTCTAATCTGATCAATGGTGAATATAGCATAATGGAAAAGTCATTTGCCCACAGTAGAAAGCACAACATGTTATTCTCCATGGCATTCATTTGGTCAATTATTTATAGGCTCAGCATTTATTGTTGGTGATCATAATCTGTAATAAAAACATAAATCTACAGCATTTTATTGTGTCCCAAGAGAATGGAATAGTTACAAAATATCAACAGCACACACACACAAAATTTATGCTGTGTCATGCTTAAGTGTGTCCTCAACACACACTCATAAATCAAGAGTATGGCAATAATTGTTAGTATTCAGCTTTGATAGTTACTTCAATCAGATTAAGATTAAGGTTTTAAAACCATAAAAGCATCTAAAGTGCTTAAAAGGCAAACAGTGGACAGTACCTAGCGGTTGCCACGATGTTGTGAAAGACCATCATTCACTGGATAAATCAGGCCATACTTCCTCCAATAACACAAGTGTTTCTTCTGGAGGTGTGGTTATGAAGCTTTGCCCTGTCCTTCAACTCACCTGTAAAGAGACGGAAGATTATCTTCTCTTGGTGATAGGCGAAATTGGTTATGATCGCTAGCTGCAATAGTGAGGCTGGTAGTGTTTTCACTCTGTGAACTTTGGCCGTTTGTCTCTACATGTGTCATTCTGCCAAAATGAGGTCCTAAAAGACACCTCCTGCAGTGGGAACTATAACAAATGGTGTGTTTTTATGGTGCGTTTATGGCACATCTACAAAAGAAGGAGTTTAAGAACAGAGCGAGAATTTAGTAAAATTCTAATTCTTAAATGCAACTTCAGCACCACGGTCAGAGACAGATCGGCTGTTTCAGCAAACTGGAGAGAGGAAACATAAACAAGCAATAGTGCCTGTCTTAACATGACCTCTCTCAGCAGGCTTTCAGAAAACTAACACTACATCTAAAAAGTTTGGACTACTGCTGGAGACCACTTCAAAGAAAATACTATGAGAAAGTCTTAAATGGATGGCGGCGAAAGAGAAACTATATTTCTTCTGAAATATAACCCAGTTTATTACTGCATACTTAATATAGGGTTGTCGAGTTCCTTGCAGGAGACTTCTACATCATCTACCATGAAATTCCCTGTAAATGACCACTATAACACAAAAGTGATTTTAATTGTAGTATTTTTATTCATGGTTGTAGAAAGGAGGCAAATAACCATGACAAATAAGCAGTGAAGTGTTAAGTGTGTGGATGTTATGATGATGAGATATTTAAACTATAAGCAGTTCAGACTGAGGATACAAATCAGCAAAATTAAGCAATTTATAAAAACAAAACAAAACAAAAAAAAGAATATGGTACACTCAAAGGACTACAGGGGGCTTTGTTGTTATCAGGACACTAAAATTAGTGTGCCATATCTAAAGGGGGTAGTTATAGTGATGCACTCTTGTCATGCAGTCCTTCAGGAGTTCTCAGCTTATACGTTCAGCAGTGTAAGTAAAGCACCTGCGATGCCTTTTGGCTCCTCGTGGGTTAAAACAAGATGGAGAAACAAGTCGAGCAAAGCATGGAATAGGCCTTGATATTAATGCCCTGCAACCTCAAGCGCAACTCATTTTCAATCTTCAGATTACATCAGGTTGAGAAGAACGGAAGCGCTTCTCCAGTGAACTTTTTGTTTTGTGCAACTGGAAACAGGTGAAGGTATTCAGGGACAAAGTAGGTTTGAGCAGCGTGACGTTTCACACGAAGAGGTCCAGACATGCTTTATAACAGCCATTTATAAGTTCTGTAACAACTGCATCTATAACCGACTATTTCAAAGTGTTGTCTGAGTTCATTAAAAAAAGGAAAGAAAGAAAAAGAGGGAGGCTCACAGTGTGCTCACAGGAAGTAATCATGGCTCAATCTATTCAGGGAGTGAAATAAGACAGTTTATGCAGAATAAAGTTTGGAATTATACACATTATGTAGTATTGAGACTGTAAACAGAGGTAAATGCAAAAAGAAAAAAGAAAAAAAAAAGAAAACCAAACTAAAAATTAAAGCCAAGCTTGGGAAGAAAAAATATGGGAACCACAAACTGAGATTTTTTTTTTTTTTTACACATTCCTTCATACTTATGTCTTAAAGCCAGTAGCAAATACATTACATCAACCCTTAGAATAATCATTAAGCGCAATGCCTGCCCACATTTCCTGACTCACACGCCGCTGTGAACTATACTCACACTAAAGCTTCAGTAAAAAACACCATCTGCAGGTTTGCAAGCACCTCAGATGGATATTTTAATGGTGCTTGTCTGTGAAATATTAGAATAAAATTCCACTTAAAAAAAATAAAATAAAAATACAAATCAGTAGAAATCAAAATCGATAGAAAGCACTTTACAACTACCTAACCAGGTGGGTATTTAGAGTGTTTAAAAACAGAAGCAAAACCAACATCCAGGTGTGTTTAATATCGAATGCACTGATTGGTTTAAATTTAAAAATAAAAAATATGGACTTTTTTTTTTCCCACGAGCACGTCCTCTACTGAAGTGTCGCTCTCTTCCTCTGCCAACATGTAATTACATGGATGCACGGCTTCAGGGATGCAATTAGTGCTGTGCAAATTGTAGTTCCCGCTGTCAGAGTTTCAAACCAGTCAAATGAGAGGGTATGAGCTTCTCTGTCTGCATTCAATGTTTTCTTGTTTTGCTTTTGCTGAAAGACACTTATATATTTCGATACAATCCCAATACATTCTAGTGGTTACAGTGGTTTAGTAGTAATCTAAAAAAATAAAATAAAATAACCTCACATTACTTATGTGGGCCTGTAGTAAGAGCCATGCATAAAAGGCCAGATGAAGTGGACGAGACAAAATGCAACACTCACTCGCAACTAAAAGCTGCTACTAATTAAAAACCTTATGCATTTCATTTTTTACATTGTATACAAAATTGGCACACACAAGGGAAAATAGGTTAATAAGCCAGCGGCAAATTATATATATTTTTTAAAAAGTAATGGCGTGTAACTGTGGCCTGCTTGAAACTTGACGGTGTAATGATATCAGACAAAAAGCAGAGACAAAAAAAAGAAGAAAGAAAGAAAAAGAGACAGGAGCCAGCAGTGAGGACCGATCCAACATTCTTCAATCTAGGACTCAGACTTTTTTTTGTTTTTCTTCAGGAAGGAAGGAGTGCGAAACTTCTTTTTCTTTTTGGAGGGGGACTTGCTGGGAGACTCGTCACCCTCCTGGTCGCCGGCGTCAGCGGCTTCCTCCCCCTCGGCTGTGTCGGCAGTGGCGGGGGTGGAGTCTTCGGCAGGAAGCGCTGGAGCATCTGAAGGGTCATCGGGTGTTAAATCTGGAAGGGTCTGTCTCAGGGTGGCTGCGTCACTCTCATCCTTAAAGGTTTGTTCTGGCAAGGACTCTGGTGGAGGGGCAGATGGAGAGAGTTAGTGGACTCAGGGGACAAACTAATGGAGCTGCACTGCTGAGCGGCGTTACTACAACTGGGTAAGCTGCAAAATCCATGCGATTTTCTATTTTAGATGCATCCACCTTTCTCTGCAGTCCACACAGTCATTTATTTATGTGACATAATAAAACCATCCCAAACACTACTGACTTAAGGTGCTTTAGTCTAAGAAAGCTTCAGTGACCACAAGTCTAACACTTGCGCAGGCAATACTCACACTACATTTAAAGAAAGAAAAAAAACAAACTAATAATCCACTACTTCAACTTTGTAGCTTTTTACAGAGCAAAACCTCAACCAAGATGCACTGAACACCGCTCTCATTGGGAATTCTTCTCCCTGTTTCCTTTCATTTCCATCACTTTGACAGGCCTGAGCGAGCACTCTGCATTCTTTCTTTTACCTTCATTTAAACAGGGAAATCTTAATGAGGGCAGTTCCCTTGTTCATTTGTACCCTGTGTACAAACAAAACAAAATGAAATACAACAGAGCACGCACAAATCAGAGAAACATCCACAACGCAAAGATTCTTTTTTTTCCCTTTTTTTTTAAAAGTGTATTTTAGTGTATTTTTCAGGGGAAGGGAATTAATTCAACACTGCATCAGCTCTCAAAAAGTAGTAAGCATCAACAGGAGCCACCAGTATGTACAGTATTAATCAAGCTGCTGGGAAGGGAATAAGATGTTTGCATACTTGTTGGCAAAGATCCCGTTTAATTTCTAAATACTAAACTTGTCCATATAGTCATCATGATGTGAGGGGTTATTTTGCCAATGGGAAGCTTGTTTATGAGAGTGCCTTAAAACTCGAAGTCAGTACTGACGTTGGAAAGTTTTTCTAGTGACCTGAACTAATTCTCGTCTTTTAAAAAACCAAACAAACCAAAAAAAAAAAAAAAAAAAAAAAACACTCCCAGCAAAAAAAGAAAAAAGATAAGATAAGATAAGAAAAGAAAAAAAAGTGCTGCATCATAGATGTTCTGTTTCAAGGGTCAGTGGCACAAACAGCATCCTAAAAGTATTGCTGCAAGCTCGCACTGGATTTTCATTATTTTTTAAAAACCGTTTGCATGCAACAGTGACTACTGCAAAACAAGACTCGAGAAAACAGCAGCGCATTTCAGTTTTCGCATATCTTCATGTCTGTCAGTATACAGGTAAGGCCGAACAACACAGACAGATAAAAATGGAGACCAAGCACCACCACACAGCCAAGCTTTTGGCTTCAACCAGCTAAACCAACAGCAAGTTCGCTCAGAAAGCCACAAGAGAAATAAAGCACTCGTGTACCTGGTAAAGGACTCGTCTGGAAGACAAACGACATTCAAAAGATATTTTCAAAACATTACCTGAGTTTTTTTTCCCCAGAACAGAAACATACAGTGTCATATAACAGTTACAGAAATGTGCTAATGTGCAAGAGAGGTTTGATAGCGAATAGTCGACAGGAAGAAAAGAGGTTAATGTGACACAGTGAAAGTACGGTGTGAGGTTTACTTCAGGAACATCCTCCACTTACTCCACTAGAGTTAAGGATCTTGCAATTTGTTTTGTGAATGTCAGTCTTTTTTCATTCATTCATTTTTTTCTTGGCATGAACTTGAAACACTAATTATGAGTGAGGAGCTCTGAAATAACCCATCAACCCCTGAGAAAGAGATTCAGAGGAGTCTAAACTGTCTGATCAGTCACACACCCCGACAAAAAGGGGTTAGTTTAGATCACAGAACACTGCTCTGCTACTGAAGCCATGCAAAGAGCGGGAAAGGGGGGAAAAAACAGGGTCGATGCTCACACACAGGCGTGGGAGGGTGACGGGTTAATTATGAAGGTGTGGAGGAGGTGGAACAGTACATACTTACTATGGTAACAGGTACTCTTTTGAATTTCCATCTCCTGATTGTAATCGCAGCCACAAAAAAAGAAAAAAGCACAAGTAGAAACAAATGTCTATGCAGATCAAACCACAGGCACTGTGTTAAATTAAAAAAGGAAAATCAAAAATGTAAAATGAAGATAAAAAAATATATAAAATATTTATATATATCAGAAGATTAACAAAAATAAAGAATGGTTGGGAACCATTCTTCATAGACCCCAAGTAGATGAAGAATGGAAGTGAAGGGGGAACAGGAGATACTGTACAGAGAGACACATGTTATGCAACAACATTTCTGGTATTAGATTACACCTGCAATCAAAGCTAGATACCCGTTTACCCCTTAAGATGACTTCAACTGAGATTGCTCAATGTAAAAAATAACTTCCTGTTTTTAGAGGTCAGTTCCAGTATCATTAGGAATGATACCACTGACATGGGTGTAATCCAATAGTAATAAAGACCAAGAGGAAGAAAATAAATGAGTCTGTCCTATGGTCCATCAAAAGCTGATAAACAGGCTCTTTTTATTATCAGCATTTCCAAACTGAGCTTTCGGCAGATTATCAGCCCTAAAAATATTTCTTATGAAATAAACAAAACCTCTTGGCCTGTTATTACAGAAATTAAAGCACAACACTTATAGTAGTATTATTAAAGACCACAGCAAAAACAAACTCAAGAGACAGACAAGCAGGTGGATAGGCAGGAGCCTCTGCATTCCCGCTGTAGACCCTAGAAACACCCAAACCTTCCAGCCACAGAACTGGAGAAACCCATGCTGAACCAGGTAGGAAATAAGTGAGCCAAGTATGGCAGGCTAACTTACCTTCCTCTGCTCTGATTGGGGTGCTGGGTGGTGTGGATGTGGGTTTGGGGTCTTTGGGCTCGTTCTCAGACTCTACAAGCTGCCCTGGATCTGGAAGAAAGGCGAGTAGACATTAAACAATTAAATAGCCATTACATCAGATTATAAGGTTATCAGTAGTTATCATTGTTTTGGTTTTTTTGCCTAAATATACAGTTAAAAGCCACATTTTTATGTCAATGAGTCATTCTGTGCCAACACCCACATAATGCAACACAAAAGGAGAGGGGAGATAACACTCACACAAAAACTAAACAAAATAAACAAAAGCTGTAAGCTTTAATCAAGAAAGCACTGCAAACCTACTGATACAGACACCACTAAATCAACCTTAAAAACATCCCCAGAACCTGATTCAAATCAAGGTTTGATGGAAATTAGTCAGATGCGCAGAAGGGAGAGCCGACAAGTTAGCAGGAAGAGAATGACCATTGTTCTCCACACAGGGGATACTCTGATTGGATGATTGAGCTCAGATGCAGCTTCATCAAGAGTTAATTCTACAGAGCAAAAATTAATACATAAATAAAACTAAATAACATTTTTTGCATTTGAGGAGTGAGAACCCTGAAAGAAGAAGAAAAAAAAATAGAGCCAGAAGGTTTGAATGTTAAAAATGAACTTTACTCTAAGCATCCTATCTCCTCAGCCCCTCGTCCAATCAAACTGCAGAAAGGTATATGATCTGCCTTCGACAAAACATCAGAGACAGGGGATTTATGGGGAAAAAAAATAATCAAGCAAAGGCTTCAGAGATTAGAGTGTGGGTATGGAGGGTGCTTGCACATGGTAAAACACTTGCAGCAGACTCCAAACCCTCAGAAGAAGGAGAGAACACAGCAGGCGGGGGATTCCCAGTGTCCCAGGGCTGAGCAGGGGAGGTGGGAAGTGGAAGGCCAGAGTTTAGGCAAGACTCCACTTTATCTGGTGTACATGGAGCCTGACCTGCCTTAGCTGCATCTACCACCGAGGGCTCCTTGCTGAGGGCTCGCAGCACAGCACAGTGGAAGTCCCTATGTGGAGAATCTGGGGCTGAAAAAACCTCATCTGCAGTCGAAAAAACATCGTCTGCCACTGTTCCTGCAGAGTCTGCTCCACTGTGAGATGGCTCAGCTCCGCCGACAGAAGAGGAGCCGTGCTCAGAGGCTGGTGTGGCAGCTGTAGGCTGGGCTTTCTCTAAGCTGGAAGAGTCAGCTGCAGACGGTGGAGATGATGAGGCTTGACCCATCTGTGCCGTTTGAGGCGCCGGGCTGGGTACAGCAGAGGCTGATCCCCCCCTACTCATGGATCGACCCTGCACTGTGAATCCGTGTGAATGTGGGTGTGTGTGTGGAGAGAGATAACATCACAGTATGGCAAGTATGAAGTTTATTCTGTAGGATTTATTTTAATAATAAGCTGATTTTAAACGTACTTCAAGTCTTATTGTTTACATTTTTTCCCCCAATCATGTTTATGAGGTCATGAAAGCTCAGATATTTTCTGTGACGTTATTTACTCTGTAAACCACAAATAGGAAAATTATTGATTTGCCCCAATTATAACAAATCTCTTGAGGAAGGTCAAGTAAGTGGGACTATAGAAGAAGGGAGCTGTGAAATGCTGTTTCTTTCCCCTCCTTAAGACGCATAGTTATGCATTGTTATCAAGTCTGATTTTATCGCTAAGAAAGCACATTTCTCAACTCTTTAACGTTTTCCCCCTGAGATCTCCATTTATTGTCCATTTATTTATTTATTTACTTTTTGATGGACATATGAGTGACGCCAGTCTCAATTTTACTGTACCTGTATAATGAGAATGACATTGCGGGTGAAATTCAAAATAATTAGCAACGGCCAAAATACTAAACTCCAGCCCACAAACTGATGGGTAATGACATGGTGATTGCAGCCATCTTTGATATACAGTTTATAATTGAATGTTTAGATACAAACAGGTAAAGCAAACTTCCAATACACGTTTATGTTACTTTAAGACTAAACTTATAGGTGAAATCATTTTAAAAAGTTGCAATGTTGCTTTGCTCTTCACCTTCACCTCCTTTCTGTTTAAGCTCCACCTCCCTGCGGTACTCCTCCAGCTCCTGGTCGGTGAGTTTGGTGAAGGGGTTGGGCCCCTGCTTGCTGACGATAACCTTGGGCTGATACTCCTTTTCGATGATTGCCTTGGATGCAGTCACCAGTTCACCCTTCAGAACACAGAGAAGGGGAGGAGAAGGGAAAGCACAATCAGCAGATCAAAAAAATAATAAAATCCACGTACTGTAAGCTATAAATGGCATTTTATATGTAGAAATTTCTGTATTTCTGTAGTTGATCTTTACAAACAAAATGTAGTCTGAAGTGTGAATATTAGATAAGATGCAGGCAGAAACACAATATTAGCATCATCAGCCATGAATTCATAAATGTAAGGCAGAAGTAAAAGTTAGGAAGTTTCCTCATTAAAAACTGCACAAAAAAGGGAAAAACCCAAAACAAAACACATAAGAAAAGAGAAACCTTTGGTATTCTTTTAAGATTTAATTAGCTTTGATATAGCAAAGCACTGAAGAGTCCAGTTCAAGCAGTCCAAGCCAACAGCGTAACAGAATAGTTACAAAGCAAATATTCATAACCTTTGTGCACTCACAATAACCTTTTATTTCACATAAAAGCATTTCTGGGCCTTGCACACATAGCCCGCCCACCCATTGTAAGTATGTGCCATTTGCTTACACAGAGGATGTATGTGCATGAGTTAAGATAGCTGTGTCATATAGGGGGTGTGGGGAATTCACAGCACAGACCACTACAATACACAACTTGAGATGAATATTACTGTAAGTCAGTTGTTTATATATCACACAATTTGTTATACATGCAGTAAAATTCACAATGTTACTGGATCTAAGCACTTTTCACTGCTCCTCTTGGGTTAAAAACAAAAGTCTGAAAAAATATCCATCCTTCAGACAGAGTCAGCAGAGTGTACTGAACATGAAGTATCCTTACCAACAACAAAATTGTCAGTTGAAGAAAACCAGTCACAACGTTCAAAAACCCCTGTAATCTCTCACTAAACTATCACTCATTAGTTCCAGATATCTGCCTATCTGCTGTCTCACAGGTCGAATAATGGTGTGAAAAAAGTGATTGGAGCAGTGAGTACCTTTCTAATAGATTTAGCAGGACTATAGGAGCCCTCGGACACATCAAGGCCATCAATAGTGTCTGTACAGTCAGACAGAGGGGCGTCCTGCAATAGTAAACCCAGTGAGGGGGGGGAGAGGCAAAACCCAGCTCTAACACTAGAACATTCAGATTAACACTGGTCCAAGCAGCCACGAAGGTGCGCAAATATTCACAAACCTTTCACACACACAAGCACAAAGGGGGAAAGACTATGATTATATCTCATTTCAGTACAAAAGTTAAGTTGTATAGTATTGTGTTGTGTTTAAAGGTGTTCAAATACATGATCTCACAAAGTCAACTCTGGTGGGCATAGCTTTAAAAAGGAGGCCCAAAGAGCATAAACTGATTTAAAATAACCCAACATTGTTGTATTCATTTACTATGAACTACTTCAGTTATCGTTGCGTTTAATGACTTTCCACCTCTGCATTCACACCATTCCATACAAACATATATTGGAAATACATGCAGAGAGAGATGGTTCCGCAAATAGTCATAGGGTTATGAAAAGGCTTGCAGTGACTGAACAAAGAGCCAGAAACATGCACTGTAAAGGCAAACTCTCCACACAAGGGGGTGCTACACAGTGCAAAACAGCAGTTAATCAGCAGTTATGCACTGGTAACGTTTTAAATTACCCCCTATAGCTTTATTATCTTAATCCAAAAACGATTAAGAGCTCTGTTTTACCAGAGCTATTAACTTAGCTAAAAACCAACGCTGGACAGGAAGGACGAGTCATGCAGACAAACGGCAGGGGGAAACATTTTAGGATGTTCCCACTGCTTTGCTTTGTCCCTCACTCATGCACTTAAAAAAAAACAAAACAAACAAAAAAAACAATTATTTGACTATAACATGGAAATCATTTTAGCATTGTAAGAGACCAGCTTGCAAATGTTGTGTAAGGTAACAACCATTACTCTGCTACAAACAAAATAAATATTAAAAGCAAATTAAAACAAAGGAAAGACAATGTATGAATATGGACACAGCCTGAGCTGGCAGGTTTGGAGAGGAGAATGAGGTTGCCTCTCTCACTTACTACTCACCTGCCAGATTGACACTCTCTGTGATCAAAGAATAATTAAAGTTAAAGTCACCCATGCTCTGGTAAACACAACGGATGACATATTTTTGTTCTTCGTAGTTATTCTGTCATAAATCTGATTTTAGTAGCAACCATGTCTTTCGTTAGAGTTCACAGTGGCCAGTACAGCTTCATGCACAATATTCACACATTGCAGCCTCTTGGTTTAGGAGGGAAACTCCTGACCTGGACAGAATGTAGATTTTGTTTTAACTGAGCCAACCTCAATAGAAGACACTAACAGACACAAATCAAGCTAGTTCAACAGTGCACATTCATCTCCAGGTCAGGAGAGTTGTAGCTGTGAGGTGTTTCAGTGCTCAGTTCTCACACTGACCTGGTTAAAGGAGCGTTCGACCACAGTGCTGGCACACAGAACCTGAGACTGGGGCCCTGCTGTCTTTATGTCCTGCAGGTTCTGCTCCCGGATCTACAAACAAAAATATTCAACTCATAAAAAGGACAATAAAAGTATCCTGTTAAATATGCTCCTAGAAGGACGAAACACTTAAAGCAAACAGGAGAACGCTGTGATACCTTATTCCTCATTTCCAGGACTTCCTTTGGGTTGGTGTTCAGTGGGATGAACTGATTGACTGCAGCAGCCTGGCGGAGCCCATCTTCCTTTGTCCACTGTAAACACCAGATAAAGAGTTAAAACCAGCTAAAACCAGACACATGAAATGACATGACAAACCCAAGCACAAAAATATAATCAGACAATACTATGCAGGCTTCACAAAACAAGAATCATGCTCAACTGAAACTGACAAAACTGGTCTGAATGGGGGAAAAAAAAAAAAAAAAAAAGTGAACCAATGATGATGAGATGCCTTTTCCACTTTAAATTCAGGGGACTCCTCTACACCACAACCAACATAATCTATCCAAGGCTACTTTATCAATGTATTATATAGGATTTTCCCAGTAATACAGAATGTTAACTGACGCTTCATTTCCACAGAATGACTAAACATACAATAAAGCGGTAGATTTTCATACCTGACGTTACTAGATTTCATACTAGATGAAATGTGACTGGGAAGCTTAAATCAGTTTGGAAATGATCATTTAGGTTAGTACTTAAGAGTCAAAAAATAAGGCCTGTGGGCCAGAACTGGCCTGAAAAATTGAGCCTTGACTCCTGAGGTTAAGGTCACTTAGCAGATACACCTATGGTATGAATTTCAAAAATCCTACTTTGCCTCGTTCTCTAGTTATCACATTTATAAACTTGAGCGCTCACACCGCCCAGCGGGGCGACAACAACAGGGGTAATGATTCTGACATCCATGTCTTAGATCAAGGAACAGTAGGCTGTTGGAAGGCAAATGTGAAATCAGAGCTGACATTAAAGGATTTACAGCAAACACCGTGTTTAACATTATTTAGGTGAGTATAAACTCATCTGCCTTTGAGATAATAAATGACAAAATGTTTAAAGGTGCCTATACACAGATTTAAGCAGACCTAGCAGCTATAAGTTCATTACAAATCACTTGTATAACACTGATCTAATACGCTTTGGTCCCTCCGCTGCATTGTTTCCCCCTGCATCCTCCTCTTCGATGCAGTCACAAAAACAAGTTTTTGTTTGGATGACTCAACTTCATTTTCTTCTTTGGGATTCCAAGAAACATTTGGTTTTACTTCCATGTTGTGTTTGGGTTTGTATTTGTTTTTTTTAAATAACAAGTGACGTGAGTCACATCACGCTGCGTTCCAGGTCACAGCAGCAGTCATCCTAAATTTCTGACTTTGTTATTTTTTGGTCACAAGACTGTCACTGTGCTCCACAGCAGCATCACTGGTGCTACAACCAACTTCTTTCATCAACAAAAAACCCTCATTTGTCATCATCATTGATATGCTATTTTAACTTAAAAACAAGAACTGAAAACATCACAGGATGGAGAAACAAAAAGTGGTAAAAAGGGTAAGGCGTGGAGGGGAATAAGGAGCTGGGTGGGTGGTTAGTTGTGAGGGAGAAGTGAGACATGACAGGGTGGCTGAGTGGGTGACTAAGACGATGAGGCTGGCTTACGAAGCGAGAGTGGCAGTGAGGGGTGAGCTGGCATCACCAAAGTCATTTTCCAGGCTGATACACAACAACAAGGACGACAGAGATAAGAGAGAAATACACCCGAGGACACCCGCCCATGTTGGGACAAAGAAATCGAATGTCACAACACCACAGACTAAGAATATCTTACCCAGCTGAGGATCAAAGTGTTAGGTGTCTTGCTAAATAATGTGTTCCTCTTAATGTGAAGAAACAACCCATGGTTGTAACGCAAACCTGGTAATGCTCAGCATGATTGCAGGGAAAACCCATTTCCGCACCAAACTGAATGAGCAGCAGGTGAATACAGAAATCAAATCTTCAGCTTTCATGCAAAATGCTTTAATTCAACCTTTGAAAACTAGGCATGTGTAAGCATAAGCTCATGACTTCATTCCTGTGTTTGTTACAAGCTTGGCTGGTTAGCTGCCAAACTAGAAGATAGATGAGGAAGGGAATCTTGATGGAAGTAGCTGGATTGGGTTGGTTGAGTATGAGATGAACATGTAAACACGATATACTCACTGAGAAAGAGTCTCACACACAACATTTCCTACTTTCCCAACAGGAGATAATTAATTCAAGGGTCAGGTCAAATTTCAAAAGTTTTAGTTCTTTCTTTCTTTCTTTTTGAACCCCGCCCCAAACAGATCCACTCATGCAGGCCTTGAGGTGCTCAAAGCCACTTTGGAAATAAAACTGAAATCAGAAGATTAGAGAGAATATGAATAATAGGAGGAAACGCACAAATGCACAACTGGGAACAGTTGCAAGTGTTTGAGGAAAATTTAAAAAAGGAGCAGGCTGCATAACTCTGTAGTGAAGTAAATCTGGAATAATCCAGTGTGTGTAAAGTATATTTAACCTGGAAAAATAAATACTCTCATCATGCCACCTTCCTTCTTTACTCTATAGTACGTCTATACAGATTCCTAAAGATTTTTGGTGAATAAAGCCTCAAAACTCAAAGAACTTTTTTTCTTAATTTCTTTTTTTACTTCATTATCTTCTCACTCTTCTTTAAGCAACAAACGTCACGATGCACAGTTGTGTATTAAGGGATTGTGAACAATACGGTGGTCAGGAGCAACATCACCTGTTTGTGCCACATTCACCTGCCTACCTGCAGACTCATGCCACACCCCTGCTGCTCGCTCCTCTGGGAAAAACATCAACACCAACAATGCATTTCACTACTACACATGCAGTGGGGCATGCTGTGGGCAGCTGGCCGGGCATCATGAAGTATTAGGATACCAGAATAAGAGTAAAAATAGTCAAGACATAATCACAGCTGTGAGGTAAGCTGTGAAGTACAGAGACTGCAGTAGAAAGATGGATTACTGGGGCATTTAAGCACTAAGAAAGAAAAGCAGTAAAAAGATAGATTGCACCGACTTGCATTTTAGCAGGCAAGCAGTTCTGTGAGAAAACGTGAAAAACTCGCAACATTCTTTTCATTTTCATTGTACTCAGACCCTCAGGATGCCGACCATCTACCCGTTACCACCAACAAGGTAGCTGTAAAATCTATACTATGAACAATAAGGTAGGCACAGACCAAGCAGTTGGTTATACAGCTTGGCACGCAGACACCGGACGAGAGAGACTGCAGCAAGGGTTTGACGTGATCATGTGTTATGTTCGTCCACACCTTAGGCTTCGACTTGGGGCTGCTGCCGTCGGCCCCGTCCTCAGAGGGCTCATCGGGGCGGCCGCTGGCATTTAGCCAGCGGGTCTTGTCGCGCTGGCCGCGCTGGAAGCTGTGTTTCAATGGGGAGCGAGCACCTGAGTCACTGTCCTCCCCATATGAGTAACCACCGTGGGCGGAGGAGGCCATCTCCACATCACTGTACTTTTTACCTTTGTCTCGCAAGGCTGGGCAGCGGTAAGGATAGCCCGTTCTGTAGCCCTGGATGGAGACAAAGCAAAAAAATGTGTGACTATGTATGTGTCTTGCATATAACTTAAATCATCCCTCTCCCTTTGTGCTTACCAAGTTGTCGAGCATTCTCATGAGGGCTTCAAACTCCTGCTCCCCGACTTGCCACTTTGGATGGGTTGAGGACCCGTCACCAGCTGGCTCAGGGACCTGTGGGCGTGACTTGTATTTCCCAGGGTCCAACATCACCAGATTATCTGGCCCTCCAGCGCTGGCCAGTGTTCGTACCTACAAAATATTAAGGGGGGTATACAAACAGACCAAACCATCGAAAGATCCAGAATCCAGAAACAAAACCAAAAAAAAAAAAAAAAAAAGAGAATGAGGACACAAGCACATCAAGGAAGAGACACAGACATCCAACACAAGGACAGATGAACATGTATAAAGAGACAAAGAGACAACGGACAAAAGCATTAGTTGTGAAAAACGCATACAAACATGTATGACAACCACATGAAACAACAAAGCCAGAATATTACGGATCGTTTGACATTAAAAAATTTCAATGTGTTACCACTACCAGGTGGTTCAGTGTCCTACCTGGATCTCACAGGCAGTGACCAGATTGTGGATGTAATAGAAAGCCTCCTCCACTGTTTCACCTACTGACACCAAGCCATGGTTCCTAAGGATCAACACCTGAAACAAACGAAATAAAAAGAAAATTCCCTTTAGAAATAAATTCTCTCCTTTTGATTTCTATTACACACACAAAGACTCTGCTGTTACCTTGCTTTTAGGGCCAAGGTTTCTCTGTATAAGAGTAGTTTCTTCATCATCCACGAGGATGCCGTAGTAGTCATGGTAGGCCACCTCACCCAGGGATAGGGCCTCAGGAGAGATGGGTAACAGTCCGCATTTCATGGCTGACACCTGCAAAAAAAATAAACAGGCTCAGACAACACCTAACCAACTATGTTTTTAAATTGTAAATTTACAGCATGCACTACTGTTGCTTACCGCTGCCCCTGCAGGTGTATGTATATGTACGATACACTTGACATCAGGACGTGCAGCATAGATGGCAGAGTGGAGAGTGAAACCGGCCTGGTTGACTCCAAGGTTGGTGCTGCCACGGTCTACCATTTCACCTTGGAGATTAATCTTCACCTAGATGGAATAGCAGATTGTATGAGGTTGTATAACCCCGTTTTGAAAACTTAATCTCAAAAGATGTAAACTCATGCAGCTCAAGGTATTATAATATGAGGGGAAATTGCTTCATTCAATAACAAAGGGAAAACAAAGCCTCGATTAATGATCTGAAGTGCTTCTTACCAAACTGGAGGCAGTGACTTCACTGTAAAGGAGCCCAAAGGGAACAATAAGGAAGCGCTCCTGGTCTGAATTCACTCTGACCTGTAAGACAAGAACACAGCAATGTTAGATTACTGAAGGTGGCTCAAACTGAGCAGCACTGTGAGGAAACAACACTCACAGAATCCTGAACAGAAGTAAATTTCTATGGCAGAAATTTACAAATAGCCAAAAATGGTGGAGGAAAAAAACAAAAACTGGAGTTACTGTGCAGATTAGTGCACTGTTCAGAGTAGGGCTGCACGATTTTGCATAAAATGAGAATCACGATTTTTTGGCTTAGAATTGAGATCACGATTCTCTCACGATTTTCTTTTCCAGTATAAATATTTATTGCACTTATTAACTGCACATCAACTTCGTAACAGTTGAGACTGAACATAAAAACAATAAAAAAAACATAAAAACAACAAATGTCTCACACTTTGTTGTTGCCGCAAAATGTTGTACTGCTTGAAATTCCGTCTCCACCGTTGCTCGACGCTGCGTGTATAGAGCAGGTAGTGCAACAATAGAAAAATAGTTGCGGGTTGGGACTGTGTAGCGTTTGTCTAGGGTGTTGATCATTTTCCTAAATCCCTCGTTTTGCACAGTGTTGATGGGAGCCATATCTTTGGTCAGGTGATAAGTAATAGCCTCCGTAATTTCTTTGTGCCTGCAGGAGTTCGACGGGTATAGGGAAGCGCTGTATAAGGTTCCCGTTATTGATGTTTGGGTGGTTGACCGGGACGGATTTTCTCCTGTCACTTTCTCGTCATCCCTGACGTGTTCTCCGTTGTTTTTTCCCTGCTAATTTTAGCATCACACGGCACAGCTTCTGTATCACGTGGTATAAGGCTCCGCCCTTGTCATTTGTTGAGCAGGAAGAGTGAGCGCTTGTTTTCATGCAGATTACGTCCCGGATCAAAATGCGGTACAATTGTCGTCTTTTTTTCTTTTTTTAATCATTGTCATTTGGAAATGAGATCGCACATAAGTATGAATCGAGATCACGATTTTCTAACGATTAATCGTGCAGCCCTAGAACAGAGTATATTTTCAGTTATACATTCTGCTGACCACTAACATTAACGCTATTTAGATAATGCTTTCAAGTAACTCCCTGTATAGGTAACGAGTTGTGAGAGTTGATTCTAGAAGATCTTTGGGATGTCTCTCTGCTGATTATCACAGTAAAAGATGTAGGGCTTTTTACTTCTTTGCTTATTGGACAATAATGTGAACAAACATAGTATTTGTTCAGTGGTCTCTTTGGGTGTAAAGAGACCTGTTTAGGTTAGCACTCTGGATTAAGCCTTCACTGAAGCCATCGTTTTATGAAATTATGGGCAGTGGAAGTGTCAACTGCAGGAAAAATATGTTTTACACCTTATTTTGTGACACAGTCAACAAACTTTTGAAAGTCTTATTTGTTTCGACTGGTGATTGTACACACATCCCAGTTACCATTGAAATTGAAACTCTATCCTTGATTTAAAAAGGGGCTTAAAAATAACCACCCAGAATCATCCCAGGATCATTGTACAGTTACAAGACTTGCTTCTAAAATGCAGCAATGCATCAGACTCAGACTGCATGGGCATACTAAAAGCTGTGTCAAAATATCAACCTGACGTTTTATTATGGAATGAATGAACGTACTGTGAGGTGGTTGTAGATGAGCTCAGACCAGCCAAACAAGTCAGCCAGCCGATAAAAGGCAGCCAACTTGCAGCGCAGCAGCTTCTCGCCCTTGTCGTAGGAGATGGAGTCAGAGCCACGCAGATCATTGACTGGAGTCACCATTCCCAAACCTGTGAAGAAAGAAAGAAAAGGCAATCTCACATACAACAATTAGATGGGTTCTGCCACTGAAATCTGACTAGAGTCTTTGTGCTGAAATCAACTCTGGCATGCTCTGCATTACTCATTGTGAGCACAGACACAGCAGGGCTGAGGTCAAGAAGTCACACACAGCCATTCTCTTCTCTGCTTACTCATATTGAGTGCCGCCATGCCTCCTTGTGGTGCTGCAGGGTACATGGAAGGCATACTGGTGGTCATGAAATCTGCGATCTGCTGCAGAGCCAATAGGCTTGTGGGCGTCTTTCCCTTCTTCAGCTGATCCTGGATCATCGTCTCTAGCTCCTCGCAAAAGGCCTGGAGGGCCGTTGACACAGACACGACAAACAAACAAAAAACAACAAAACGAACAAATGATCAACTTTGAATTTTAAAGGGTGGTAAGAGTAACTTTCAGAAACAGGGCAAATCCTAAAGGCAGAAATAACCACGGATCTACACAGATCTAATATTAATTAGATTCAAAAATGCATAAAACTGAGCCTGTATGAAAGGGCAACTTCTTCAGCTTCTCTCTGCACAGTAAAAACTTACACATCAGTGCTTTTCATGCATATAATCGACCTCTGAACAAATTTTTTCACTGTCCTGGGCATTCTGCTGACGAATCAACGAATCAAGAGATTTCTGAACATATGAACCATGACCTGACTCTGATCCATGAAAACCAAACAACATGAACAAGCAGAATTAATGAATACGTCCTACTGACGGGGCTCTGTAGGATCATGGAGACTCTCTTCCTCTGCTCCATCATGTTGAAGTCCTGTCGCAGGTCCGGTGCCATGTTCCTCTCCCTCTGGTACTCTGGACTGCTCTCATCTACCCGGTCAAAATATCGCTCCTTGTGGGGGGCTGTGGTGGGAGGGGGGGCTGTCACCACCCCGGCACCTGACTCGCCGTTCATCCTGGGCTGGCCTCCTGTAACCGTGTCAGAGACTACTGTTAAACATCTAATAGAGTAAAACAAATAGTAACATTGTACATTTCTTAAGTGGGTTTGTGTGGTAGGCTTAATGTAGCTCTTACGGTCATAATGTAGTCTGTAAAATGAGAAAGAAATTGTTCAATTTAACACTAATTCAAAAACTGCTAAACATATAATTTGAAAGCAATTCATGTTTTAAGTGGTTATCCTTTTACTAGAATATAAATCAAAATTAGTACTTTCTGTGTGTGTTTTGATGGCACACCTATGTACTGTCTGACATACAGTATATAGATTTCCATCATAACAGTCAACACCATCTGTATTTGAAGCTTGGTTACAAAGTGCTTTAACTTAAGGAAGTTTCCTGTTGTAAAAGAGGAAATGAGAATCACCCATCATTAAACCAGAAAGCCAATCATGCAAACCATACCGCCCTTACATCCTGCCTTGGTCATGTGACCACATAGAGGTTATCATTGATTTCCACAATGTGTTTCCTGAAATCACAACAGCACTCCACTGTCAACTCTGGCCAAAGGAAATAAAAGAAACTGAAAATACAGCCAGCTGTATCTTGTTATTTCATAATCTTTGTGATATTTACTTTTTTTTTTCTTCATTTAGATAGGACAGTGATGCAAAGTCAAAAGCTGGGAGAACAAACAAGGGGAAGATGAGCAGTAAATGACCTTGAGGCGAACTCAAAATCAGGCCTCTGCTATAGCCTTACAGTGTATGGGTTTCCCTGCTCAGTCATGTGAGCTATAACAGTGCATGTTCTGTTATGTTGTTGACATGACTTATAGCATATAGCCCGCTAATTCTAACAGTTACTTCTTACAGCTTTGCATATTACCTAAAGCAGCTGCTATAAAACTATAAACTGACAACAACAATAGTGAGGGATCTGCAGACATGAAGCCAGATTTATAGTAGATCCAAGTTGATCCTCCTGGCTGAGTGCTTGTAAGGATAAATAGTTTGCAGCTGTCTGTCACTGGACAAAGTACTCAAGTGCTGACTCTGAAGGGCACAGACAAACTCATGAGGAAGCGTGTGTGTGTGTGTGTGTGTGTGTGTGTGTGTGTGTGTGTGTGTGTGTGTGTGTGTGTGTGTGTCTGAGCCAGCCCATTAGTTCAAATCAATACAAATTGTTGAGCCAAAAGTGCCATGACAACAGCATACTGAACTCAAAGCATCCAGCATCACAGAGGGAGCTGACGGACCCTCTTTTTTCTCTTCCTGTCCGCTTTTATTGGTGTTCTGAGATTTTCCACATCAATAACACCAATATTTCCACAGATCTGAGGTCACGAATTTAAATCAGGACTTGGTTTCCCGTTTTGCAAATTCTACACCAACAATACTTTGTCCAATTTTTTTTACTTAATAAACTTAATCTGTACAACAGATAGGCAGGTTGTAATACCTTCATGTGTGGTATAGTCAGACCAACAATATAATAATTAAAGACCACTGACAGAGACCAAAGATAAGTCCTAAACATGCACCGTCTCTTTATTAAAGTGTCTTTATTAAGTATGATAACAGGTGTGTATCATATCAAAGTAATTATTGTAAATCTAATATTTAAAATCTAATATCAGTAAACATGTCACTTAAACACAGTAAAGCACATCACAAAAGTCTGAGACCCATTAAAGATAGCAGTTACATTTAGCAGCACTAGTTTGGCTGGTCAATTGATTTACCTCCTAATGCTTATGGGATGTCCAACTTTAGTGCCATTTGTTGTCCCCTATGCATTTCAATTAAAGGCTTTTGGCAGACCTCTCACTCCAGCAGTGCCGAGATACAAAGTAACTGTTGCTTTTACTGCTTGGTTCCATCTTTTAATTGCACTTTTATACATTTGCTTTTATTTAGCATTATGTTTAAAAAAAAAGACCCTTATTTTAAGATAAATGTGTTTAAATTCAATTTACCAATTACATTCAAACTAAACATGCATTTCCTACATTTTGTGCATTCTATCAAAAAGGTTAGTGTATAGAATTGTCATCATTTTTAGTATTACTCATTGAGCAAAATAATGAAAATGTAAATACTTGAAACAAAATAATCCTTACGTCTTCCACGTGTAAGGAAACTCCAGACTCTGTCCAAAGAGGAGACAGCTGAGGTTGACATGGCTATCTTTGCAATGGCATTCGTCCCCAATTTCCTAAAATCAAGCACTTTTATGTTCTTCACCTTTTGTTTTCCTATCTGTTGCTTTCCTTTTGTCATAAAAACCAACTTAAAGTGCAATTAAGAAATAAGAGAATGAGAAAAGACAGCGAGGCTGCATACTCTTTGAAACCATTCAGGAAAAAAAACTCAGTTTTGATTCAGTCATGTAACTAGGGCGTGAGTTATTGACAGAGGAATACAGAGCACTGAGATCTGGTGCCAGACACTCATTAGGGAGAGAGATCCTCTGTCCCTGGCCTATTAATGATGCAAGGGAATCTCCAAATAGTCATTTTTTCCATGTTGTTGGTCAATCTCTATCAACAAAATATACTTTATTTTTTAAATGTACAGCATAAAATGTTACATATTTAATAAAATTTGTCAGCAGCACTGCTTTGATTGTGTACTTTTGCACATATATTTAAGCCATCTGCCACAAATCATGGAAGATCTCAACCTGATGAATCATTATGAATGAAGTCACTGAAATATATGCCAATCACATAGAGCCTCAATAGGACTAGAAAAGCAACTTTTACAGGTCATAGTACAAAGCTTTCTGCTCTTCAGCCATTAATGTGTCATGTGAAGCTAAAAGGTGTTAATGACGGATCCTCAGTACATGAAGGGGCAAATCAATCATTTTAAAAACTGAAGCAGTGGCAGCTTTTGTCACGCTGCTTAAAAATATGAAAAAAAATCGACTATATTTAGTTTGATGGAGAGCTGCACAATTAATCACATTTTAATATCCATCCCAATTTTCGCTTCCAATAATTAAATGAAGTTTTTGAAGTCACCAAGTAACAGCAAATCAAGCGATACCTAAATCAGCGCCAAGTTAATGCCTCCACGAGCCGATCACAGCTGTTCCCAGCACGGTGCAAGTTTCCTGGACTAGTATGGATAAGTAATACTACAGATAGACAGATAACCAAAGTCAAAGGTGAACATCACCATCCATTGTTAGGAAATAATTTTAGTGATGTTAACCAAGAGGAAATCATAGAGTGCTGAAGAGCTGTTGTTGCACTGCAAAGCAACACGAATTAAAGACTTTATATTTTGCCTCTAGGAGAGGCACGTAGGTCAAGTGGACCTCATTGTCTGCAAAAATGTTTTAATTACCAGGATTGTAGCTCAATGTAAATGTATTTCAGTTAGTGTTACGTTTTGGTGAAACTTGATTCATTATTTACAAATTTTCTTCTGAGAAATTCACTGAATTTACATGAACGAGGAGGACAAATTTTATCTTTATGCTAAAAATCTGTACATTAGCTGCAATGTAGCACAACATGGATGTTAAAGCACTGTTATGTTCACACGAAAGTGTAATAAAAACATTTTTGTCACTAAAAATGAATAATCAGAATCTCAATACAGATTAAAAAAAAAATAGTGATAATCATTTTGGCTCTAGTGTGATGTGCAAAACATCCAGAACGACAACTTAAAACCCAAAGAATGCTCTTTAAAAAGGTGCAATAAGTGTAAGTATTTTATGCATGTATGCAGGGATCATGCAATTATCAGACTAACCAATCGGGCCAATCCTTTTTCACTTATCAGTATCAACATTCTTCTTTCACTCCTCACTGATCCCCCACCTAAAAAACTGACTGTTTACATATCACGAGTAAAATCCTACCAATGCTGAGCAAACAGTAACATTTGGAAGCAGCTCTGATGATCGAGCAAAGCTGTGGTTTGAAGGTGGGCAGATATTGCTGAACTTTCAAAAACCATCACAATCGCCTCTGCTGAAGTTGCAGCACCACACCAGCTGCCCTGATGCCCATGTGCCAAATTAATTAAATCAGGCTAAGAAAGACAATTTGCATCACTTAGCGTCCAAAACAGCTGTTACATGCTGTTGCAAGGCAGTGACCTCTTCTAGAGTAAGCTATTCATACATCATAAACTTTTTAAAATCACTGTACAATCATTTCACTTTATTCATAATAGCTACAGGCAGAGTTGAGACTAACACATACCAAAGCTATCTGACAACACTGCAGTGTCTGCAGTTCTTCAAACACTGACCCATGTCAGAGTGGGTTACCAGAAAAAGGTCTCAATGCTTCCAGACAGTTAGTCACATCTTTTTCACTTTGATTTAATTTGCGGAAAAGCCACGTTACATTTCCTGTTGATGGTGTTAACTGTTAATGGCAATGAGGCAAAGAAATTGTACCCACAGTCAAGAAACGCAGAAAAATCAACACCACAATACAGAAATATACCTTTTCATGCTGAGTGTAAAACACACCAATTTAGAGCCATCTGAGAAGTGGAGAAAGTTTGCCAGCATTTTCACAATCTGAAACCGCGTGAATTGTAAGACCGCAAAATGTTTATATGATATTTCACAGAATAAGTGCATAAATAAACCGCGTTTGATGAAACTGGACTTTTGTGACTTACTTTGGTTAGGGAAAAAAAAAAGAACCTACAGATATTATTGACACTAATGGCCCACAGCATTTTATCGCAAGTCAGCAACATATCAGCATTATCCATTTGAGCTTAATGCCCTAGAATCAATATCAAAATTGAGACTGTTTATAAAAGCTTTAACTCTGCATCTTTTTCAGTCCATTAGCACTCGGTGGCAATGAAGAAATTTGTGCTTGTGTTGAAGTTTCTAATCAGACAAGTACTGATAGGTTTTTTGATTTAAAAAAAAAAAAATGTTTTGGAGATACTAATAATTAATAAGGTTCTTTGAGGCAAAGTTAATATAGTAAAACCATGAAAACAACATTTAGGTCTGATTGGAATCCTAAATCTTGTTCACATTGAGCCAACTCTGCGGACCAAAGGACTGCAGGAACACTGTAATAGGATCCTTTCATTTAAAGCTGCCATCACCCTAGAATCCAAACCGGCAATGCACAATGCTAAAAGTTCTGCTTAGTGCTGCAAATTCAGGTGGAACCATGTATCTCTTAAATTATATTCAAACCACATAGAGGCAGATGAGAGAAGGAGAGCTGTGAGAGAAAGAAGACAAAGGGTACACAATAATCTGCTAGCTTTCAAATCCACTGCCATACCTGCGTAAACAAAGCACAGAAAGGTCAAAAGGAACATTTAATTTTATGCATTTAACAAAACCCTCAAACAGCACTGAATAAGGTCACTTTCACTGCTATCTCAAAAGCATTTGATACATAATTTCTTACTCCACTCAGCCTCACTTCAAACATCAACAGAGTCCCTCCAGCTGTTAAACAGCAGACACTGCAAATTCCAGCAGGAGCATATTCAGTGCAACTCTTTTCTGCTGTTTACAAGTGACAAATGATCAGATCTCAAAAGCGTTTATTCCTTGTGGACAGAGTAAGCAAAACATCATCAGACACAGAAAGTTTGCCATTTCACCAGGCCCTTTCCTCCTTTCTCCTAAGAAATGTAGATGCATGTGTTCAGCTGGCCTCAGCTCCTGTTAGGAGTACAGTTGCCTTGGAAACCAAACACATCACCATGGAAACACAGGACAGCCTATAAAGATTGGTGTTATGTAAGAACAGCTGTGGGCCAACATCACACTCCAAGGCAGTCAGTGTCAGAAAGCACGACTTGGAATTAATGTGCCACTCATTTAACTAGTTTGGCCATTCGCTATCAGACCACAAGACTACAAGAAAAGAATTCCACTTCCACTATGGTGCCATTTAGAGTATGATAGCAGTATATCCGGTTGCTTTTGCTCTTGGTTTCTTAGTCTGAAGTAGTCCAGGATTTTTAGTAGATGCACCTATAATGTCAATTTCAAGCTCCTATGTTGCCTCATTTTCAAGTTATTTCAGTGCATTTAGGTGTCCAAGCCATTCACCCACTCACCCTCCCAGGTGACAACAAGGCTGAGAGGTAAATATGTCTATCCTGGTTGTTATAATTTAATCTTACAGGAATTATTTTGGAAGCAAAGTTAATATCATCAATCATGCAGTAATGGATTAAATAGGACATTTTGGCTTTTGTAACCACACCCACTGGAAAATCCGTATTGGAAAGTGCTCTGTAGTTGCTGAATAGAGCTCAGGGAGTGTTTAAAGACTACCCTGCAAATGCCGGGGACTTTATAGCTACCTTTACTATCATCACTTCATCTCAGCAGTGTGTTCTCCGCCTTAACTAAAAATAAGGGACACAGAGGTTTGTGTAAAAATGTATTAGCTGCTACAAGACTAGCTGTGGGGTGGAGATGTGAATAATGATCTTTTGATACTGCATACTGGAGAGACAACAACTATGTTAACCCCAGCCTGCAGCAAAGGCAATCAGAAACAGAACTGAAGACTAAGAAACTCTGCTCTCAGGCAAGCTCTAGCTGATGAACAGTGTCAGACTCCCTTATCGCCAACTGCAGTAATGGCAAAATCCCCTTGTTTGAGGTCTCTCTTTTAACAGGGTGCTAAAGCTGATAAAAGAGCACATTTGGTTTCACACTGACTGAGGAAAGTGTGATTTTTTTTAAACAGCATTTGATTCAATATACGCCAAACAAATAAACCTTAGAAAACCCTGCAAATTACTTAATAAAAATAAGCACAAAATTTTAGATAAATAAGGTAGGGATCAGGGCAATATATTTACCGAACTAATGGCACACCTGACAAATTAATGTCCTATAAAATCTTATCCTGCCAAAAAAGAGCCATGCTACAGAACTTTCACCAGTAACTACCAATAGCCTGATACAGACTGAAAGTGACAGTCTGTCCACAGTTTTAAAGTATCACAACAAAATACTCCAGATCCTTAAAAAAAAAAAAAAAAAAAAAAAAAAAAAAAAAAAAAATTACACATAACATATAATGTAATTGCAAGGAGGTATTTCTGTAGTCTATTGATACTAGATAGTGGAAAAGGGGTGGGATTAAATAAGCTTATGCTTCTTCCTGCTCCTTTTTGAACATGGATGTTATTTGGAGTTGTGGTTGCTCGTTTTCCTTTTGTTTGCTTTGTTCATTTGTCTCTTTTAATTCTATTTTTTTTATACTTTTTCAACATGTTCAAAATAAAGATTCAATCAATCAATCAATCAATCCTAGTCACGACCTTCTACAATATACATTTTTACCCTTAAACAGGAAGATAAACAATAAGCTGTTGTACTAAGCAAATAACCACATTCTCTCTTGGTGACTGATGTTTTGAACTCTTTTGACAACACCCGATACAGATGTTTCCATACTCCAGAGACTGATGAGACAAGGATGGGCAGAAAAACAAAAACACAGACGAGGTGGCACATGAAGACCAGCCCCGGGCTTTCTCATCTCTGTGCGCCCGGCTCTTAATAAAAACTCCCAACCACTCAGTGTGTTCGTGCACACTTCAGTGTTATCATAATTTACTTTTGAGAGACGGAAGCTTGGACTAAAACCATCTTTTCCACATGACTAAGCTAAGACTAAAAGATCTATTTTGTTGTGTCCAAAAATATGCCAATCAAATGAGAGACTGAAAAGATTTGTTCAGGGGCAGGAAAAGAAAAACAAACAAACATAGAAACAGAAAGACCATTACTACTTTTTATCTGTTTTCAGCCATTTGACAGATGCTCTGAGACAATAACTCCTTATATCTCCAAGCTGGATGCCTATCATCACTGGGAATAAAGAATCCAATAGTAACTCTTGTATTTCTGCGTGTGTGAAAGCGTCATCTCTAGCTGCTATTACCAGAAAGAATGCATTAGGTGTCATTCCAGCTCTGCCCAGTGCATGTTGTCTTGTCTTGTTTTGTGCACTCCACTGAAAATTAAAGAAGCTGTATCAACAAAGCAATCTACCAGCACTTTTAGAGACTATTTCATTCTCATTAAATTAAACAAGCTAACGTGTTAAAATCAAGAGGCAGCAAATCAAATACACAATGCTGCTCTCATTAGCCATGTTTACACGTGCAAAATGTAAATCTAATTAAAACCTGTAATATAACGTCATTGTTTACATAGAAACTAAACCAAGTGATCTGACCATTACCTGCATTTACACACATCCAAGCATTTGACAAGCGCAGAATAGTCTAACTTTCTGGAAAACAGTAGAAGCAGTTGTCTTTTCCAATGTAAACAAACGCCGCATGTCACAGATTTCAGCTTCTCCCCTCTCTAACATTTGTGAAGTTTGTGTTATTTTTCCTTTTTGAACAGACCTTCAACTTGTTTTTGTTGTGTTGATGTAACAGACATGTAGAGCAAGAATAATTTCACCCTGAACACTGGAAGAACTATTTACATACAGATCAAACCGATTAACAATTGGAAATTTTAATCACCTTAAAGGAGCATGATCACATAACAATCTTCAAATTGGCATGTTTACACTTCTTTTTAATGCAGACAGGCTTTTAATGAGGTTGCTTGTGCCCATGTAAACAAGGCTATTGACATTAATACTATTTTTTTCCTTGATCAGAAATAATGTCAAAAAAAGAGGAGGGGGCATTTAAACTAGGGCTGCCACAAACGATTATTTTGATAGTCGACTAGTCACCGATTATTTTTGCGATTAGTCAACTAATCAGATCATCATCCATTGGACGTAAAACGTACAGCTTATTGCACCAGCAACATCTGCTCTTATATAACTATCATTAGCTTACAGCTTTAAGTGTTTAAGGTATGTGGTAACTAAAAATAAAGACAAGATGATAGTTTATTAAATTTTAATGAAATTTGCAGATTGTTTCGGTGAAGTTTAATAAACTCCTTGCTATCTAAAATATAACAGGACACCGGAGTAAATTCTCGAGCATCTCACACTTCTGATAATCAGTTGTCTGCTTGATGTTTATTCAGCTGTGTAAAAACGATAACTTTAGTCTCAGCCAAACCGATTTACTCAGGAACAAATAAAATACTAAAAAAAAAAAAAAAGCCAAACAATAACATTTTTAAGTTATCTAAGTGACTTATATATGTTTAACCTGAGTAGCGAAAGACGGCGGTGGGTTTGAAAACAATTTGCCGGGAGTCCGGTGTTCTCACGGGCTCCAGTGAGCCTTGCCCTCAGCTAACTATCGAGCTAGTGGGTAACAGACGTCTCCGAAAACGTCGGAGCGCTTTGAAAATATGTGGTGTCCTGATAAACTGAGCAGATATTTGAGGTTTACACAGCTACATTCTCACCTGAAAATATGTTAAACGTTTATTTTGTGACCCAGAAAGAATAATAAGAGTAATATCAAAACTAAGTAGCTGCCGCCATTGTTGGAAACTGAGCTGGGCTGCGCTATGAATTCTGGGACACAGTTTCTTCTTCTTCGGGGTTTAACGGCAGCTGGCATCCTTGTACATGCAGTGCTGCCATCTTCTGTTTCAGTCCGTTATTACACTCTTAAATCCTACTACTTATTCCTGCGTCTTTTGGGATCTTACAAAGCTTCAAACGACGCGTCGACTATTAAATCAGTCGTCGACGATTTTGATAGTCGACGTAATCGTGACTAGTCGACTAATCGTGGCAGCCTTAATTTAAACAAGTAATTCCTTTTTTCCATTTCATATTCAAACATAGGACTTAAGAGTCAAAGCTAAGTGAAATCTTGAAATCTTATTTTTCAAAATGAGACAACTTTTTTTGGTCCATTTTTTGGGGCTTTTTAAAAAACTTTGCATTTCTTGAACATGCGGTTGAAGCGAATCGCAGGAAATGTGAGAGGGGGAAAAAACAAAACAAACAAACAAACAAAACCACAGAATCGACATGCAGCAAGGAGTCTGCTTAGATCCCAGGGTACTCCAAGCACAGCTTGGCCAACGTCGACCCCTTAAGCATCAAGCATTTTTTACATTTATATTTTTTGTTAAATGCACACACTACAAACAAGGCGGGAGTTACACTGTGTTGCAAAAACAGATTAACTGCAGCCGAAACTTATATTTAAATTAAACTGAAATTTCTTTGCTGGCATCTAAGACATTATAATTTGTTGCTCTCTCACTGGTATAGGCTGTAAAAGTGGGCACTAAACTCTCCCTCTTTCATTTGTGCAGTGATGCATCCCAGCCAACACGGCTCCGACGTTCCATCTGTGCCTCACAGGGAGTGTTTCAGCAGGCTGGTAGTGCTATATTTACTTTGTGCTACATTAACTGCATCACCCTCAGTGGGTCGATGAGTATGGAAACGATATCTTTTGTAACTGCCATGACAAGGTGAGACACTTTTTAACCCTACTGTGAAAATGCAGTTCAAGATTCATCTGCCTGTCGTATGTCACATGGGACAGGGTGGTGGAAGACCATTCTCTGAAACAACACACTCCTCCCTGTGCAGCTTCCCTAGCATTACACTAAGGCCTATGCTATTCTGTATGCATGTATCTGCCAGCTAAATATGCAACCTAAACACAGCTGCATCAAATTGACATGATCTTTGGTGACCTCTATGGTGCAAATTAAAGTTCACCAATGACCATTTTCACATCTGCCACTACCACCTGAGATGCTGCTATAACTGATCACATATGGAGAGGAAGGAAGGAAAAAGTGAAACGGCGAGAAGGGAGCTAAAATGAGGAACACATTTTCAGCTGCACTGAAGTCAAGCGTGTAGGTGTGGGGAGTGGGAGTTAAACACAGCTAAACACCATCCTCTGGGAGTTTCGCTCATTCTGGCAGAGTTACCAAATCCAGGGAGTTACCGTGCCTCAACACATACACTCACAGACAATTTATCTTGGCAGTTTGGCTCTGATAATCCTCATACAGTACAAAGTGGGGGAAGGGACTTCCCAGCAGACTTTATAAACAAGCCAGACACAGCCACAGCTTAGGGGCTCTGTTCGAAAGCATGGGCCTCAAAACAAATGAGCAACTGTATTGAGATTGACCATCTTTCAATCATCAAGGTGAACATTTAAGGCTACAAGTAGATATTTTCTATCATTGTTTTAGTGCACAAATATGACAAACCTTTTTGTGAGCAACACCACGTTATCAAAAGGTGATCAATTTACAGTTGTATAAGCCACACTAATAAATGAAATTTATCCTTTAAGGATATATTTAAAACAACAACAACAACAACAAAAATCTATGTGGTGTGGTACCCACTCCAGATGCCATGCACATCAAGCCATAACACTTTTAGGCTTTCAGCTAGCCCTCATTTCTGTACTATACATTTCAAGCTTTCCATTTGACAGAATGCATTATTCCACGCGTTTCTCTTGCTCTCTTTTGAAAACCCTGTTTATTATTTAAAAGTGTGTGCGAGCCCATATTATCATGCAGGACATAAAGCTGTCTGACCTAGCACAGGAAACTGCTCCATCACCAGCACACACACAGCTGGAAAGAACCCAAATTTCTCCCCCACTCTTTGGAAACACACCCAGACTAGAGTAAGACCTGCACGGCGAGGAGCCTCTGTCCGACTAAACCTATCGACCCGAACAGCTAGAGGGGTCCAAATTACAACGCAACGGTAACTCTGCGCCAATAAATAATAAAATAAAAATACCACCTCCACCATCACAGGCCTGCTAGGAAAGAATGCTAACGATACTTAGTGTAAAACATTCTGACTACCAAAGTGTGGGGTCCAGGGGAGCAGCTGAGCCCATGTGAATTGTTTAATAAAGGACAGTGAAACGCAGAAACAGTCGTTTAACAGTGCACAGCAGCGTCTGTGCAGACTCCCCCGCTCAATGGCAACATGCTAGCAAAACAGAGCCGAGCCTCACTGAACACACAGCGAGAAAGACACCGATATGAAGAAGCCGCCACGGATAAACACCGTCGCTGAAATGCAAACCAAGTTGATTATATCACCGCTTACCCTCTCTTTGATGAAATGGTGA
The DNA here is from genome assembly GCF_965226115.1 of Aulonocara stuartgranti. Lineage (NCBI taxonomy): Eukaryota > Metazoa > Chordata > Actinopteri > Cichliformes > Cichlidae > Aulonocara > Aulonocara stuartgranti. Next base: position 21,181,099 of record NC_138945.1, on the reverse strand, counting down.
TATTTAAGCAGGACAACGGTTTTCGCTATTTTTCCTCACGGTGGGGTTTATCTCTCTGCGCTTGTCGTCCCCGCGTCGTGGCTCCGCCCAGCCGCCATCATCCTCACTTGGGTGCGGCAAACGGCCTAGTCCGTCCCTCGCTATTGGTCGTCTGGGAGCACATGTTAACCCATTGTAGCCGCTGATTGGAGGGCGAGTTATCGGCCCGCCCCGCAGAAATGGCTGGATTTATATTTCAGTGTTGAAACTTAAAGCCTATTAAAACGAAGGGTACGCACCTGAAACCTGTCGCAAATGTTTATTTTTAATCAGCTTTACTCACAGCTACACTGCAGTGTAATTTTATTAAAATATATGCTGCAAATGTCATGTAACTCACTTCAGTCCCAGCTTATATATTTTGGGAGCAGCACTGTATCACTTGCTACTCTTGACCTCCCAGGATTGTGCCATTGGATGCTTCACTGATCATGGTTAATGATGGTTTGTGGTAATATTCATTCATAACTTCCTCTGAGTGTGCTTGAAAAACAGTGGCACAAAAAAAACCCATACTGAAAATGGTGCATGTTTTTAGAACAGTAGTGGAAGTTTGTGATCATGTTGTGATTTGATTACATAATTTAAACATGCATTTGCTCATTCTCAGAACTCATTCAAGTGCACCAAATATATTAAGTAGTGATGATCTCTTGTAGGCTAAACATGAGGTAAGTAGAGGAGTTCGCTAAGGTTACTCTTGATTCTTTGCATCCAACAAAACTGTTGGTGCAATCAGCAAACTTGCAGTCATATTGATTTGATGATGATACCATGGAGGCCACTGACAGGGAGTGGGGTTAACAACAGTCATTGTAGGGTATATCTGTCGACAATCGGACACATTGGAAAGCTGGCAGCCAGGGGGCGCAGTTAACTCATTTGGGATAACTGCAGCAGGCTGTTTTTTCTATACAGTCTATGGCAGTAGATGTGAGGGCAATGGTTCATGTAAACATATTGACATATTCACTATTTGCCACTAGATGGTACTGCTTTGTCAGACTTCAGGCAGACACCTGCTGCAGAGCAATACTGGTTTGCAGCGCTGGTAGGGCATAACATTAGAGTGTTCAAGGTATTCAGAAACATTTCTAAATGAGATTTGAAATTGACACTGTGCTGTTGTGTGGCACAGATGACTGTTTCTATTACTGCGGTCCAGTGTAAAATTAAAAGAACACAAACATATATAATCTAGCACCACATACTTACTGTAGCCTTGCTGCCTCAGGCAAACATATCAGCTGCCTTAGTTGTTTTGGTGTTCATAACTAGGCGTTGAATTCAGAGAAGTACCTAGGCTTTGTAAAACAAATACCATGCGTTTCATTGTGCATGGCTTATTAGAAAAGGAAAATAAGAACAAAAAGTAAATACAGAGGAGAGACCAGCTAAATAAGGAGCCCAAAAAACTCCTTTCCTCTTTCACTTCTGCACGCCTGTGATAAAATCACACATGAATTCAGCATTCAAGGGTCCAATTTCCCACAGACTGCTTACCAGATGACTAAAAAAGTCACAAGAAAAGCTCACTTCTCTGCCATATGTTGTTATTATTATCATCATTTTTATTTCAGCACCATGAAGTGTACCAGTCACGCTCTTCAACTGCTCTTGTACTGATATTATAGATCACATGGTTACGTTTTTTACGGCTTAATTTCTTTAGAATTGCACTACTTAGCATTTGAATGTAAGAACAAGCCCAGCAAAACATTCTGAGTTTGCTAGGCTTACTTTCAATGCAAATGGACCACTGGCAGAGCTGGCTTCTGACTCTTGTGGCGTTAATCCTGTCCCGTACCAGTTGACACACACACACACACGCACTCTCCTCTTTACTGATCTCAGACCAGCACTGGCCCTTCCACTGTTGGGAATAATTGCGGTCTGCCTTGTAGCATGGATACACCGACGAGGGACTCTAAATATATCCAACCAGTGTGTCTGAAGGGCTTGGGCATGAAGATCATATACTTACACTGGAAAGCTACACCTTGCTCTATTAATTTTTCTGCTCTATTGTGTGCCAGTGTGTGTAAGTATATGTGCATCTACTTAGTGCTCTGACACTCACTCTCTTGCTTTTTTCATTTCATGCAATCATTTGATATTCCTATCAACAGCAACAGGAAAATAAGATTCTTTAATCCATATATCGGTCTTTTTTTAACACTAACAAACATAAGTTTGGACGTCTATTTAAACAAGGTGAGGCAGACAAGCTCAGAAAGACCTAGAAAAACAAGCATTAGTAAATCTAATATGATGTAAAATGCAGGTCTTTTAAGTGATAGCAAATCACTCGAGCTGCAGCATTACATTTAAGTTAGCATACATTCCTCCTCCTGGGTCACCTGTTTTCTCTTAGAAGCACATGTCACAGAGTGAGTGAAGATAAACCCAGCTGCTTTTCGTATTCATTTCAGGGCAGCACTGGCCGTCCCCTTTTAACTACAGCCAGCCTTCAGCTCAAAGCTCTCAAATCACCGGGGGCTGATATGAAAATAAACAATTTGTAGTTGAGCAGAAGATGCCTGGAAGCGCTGGCATGTTTAAGGGTACAGCCTAACCAACGACTTGCAATAAAGGACATTAGAGGCTTACTGCAGCTCAGCTGGGCAGGTAAAGTTCTTGGCATTTGTTGCTCAGTGAACCCACAAAGTAGTCACAGAGGTGTACTGTGATACTGTTCTATCTTGTAGCAGCAGCAATCTGTCGTTGACTCAAAGATGGTATTGTTTTCAGCTTGCGGTGCCATGGAAAGCCCCACTCCCTCCTTCTCTGTCCTGCACAACAAGACAAGGGTCAGTCTGTCTTTCCCTCTCCAGTGTGTTTTCAAGTCACTTCTCCTTCAGGAAAATATTGTGTAACCTTTGAACGTTGGCAGTGATCTTTTGAACCCAGTGGTCCCACCTACAGATGGATTATTCACAAGGATGTTAACAAAAATAAAGACAATACGTGAAAAGCAGTGCAAGACTGTGAAACTTTAAAATAATATCCACAGATATAATTAGTTACATACATCAGTTAGACGCGGCTGCTGAGCCAGGTCAGTCTCTGTTAAAGTATAATGAAATATCATTAAAATATACAAATCAGTCACCTATTACTGTATAGTAAACATCCGGACTATGATCTTCCTTTGGGAGGTGCCTATTATGGTTTAAAGCTGAAAAAGAACAAATGAAACATTCATAAAAGGATAATAAAAGTGCAGCTGTGATTATTTGTTTGTGGATGACATTTGGAAACATGAGCACAATACTACACATAATATTTTGATTTTGTATTTTTATGGAGGGCTGATTTACATAAACCTAAGTAAACAAGTACCTCAATGTTACTTTTCATGACTGAGTTCGAGTAGGTCTGCTAGCTCTATCTATCTATGCATTTAAAAGTAGGGAGCTGGAACTGAAGTGACAATGCACACTGCATAAATATCAATCAAAACATATTAAAATATAATAAATAAGAAGATATTTTAGTATTTTTGAGTTGTTTATCTTTTGTTATTGTGTGTCTGCATGTGTATATATGTGGGAATGTGAGTTTTTGTAATGTGTTTTACATGCCCAGGAACTGCACAAGGAAATTACCTGGCAGCTAAACGTGATACACTACATCTTTTCCTTTTATGTAATTAATGTATTTTGGTTCCTGAAAGAAATAAATGAACAGAAACAGAAACAACATTCCAGATCTCCTATTTAACATATCCTGAGTAACCCATCTAATACATAATTTTATTTATTTATTTATGTTATAAATTAAATTAAAGTTTTTACTAGCAGTATAAAATATTGTTAATACAATATCCGAGTATGTGCAGTAAATGTAAGGTGCGATAGGATTTATTTAAAAAGTGTATTTAATTTTTTTAAGTACAGTATTTCAAAATGATAGTCTTTTCAGTCTAGACAGGTCGCCTGGAAGAAAAGAAAAAAGAAAAGAGGAGCCTGTCTGAATGTGGCTGTGCGCTCTCTGGAGATACCTTGTCTTCTCGCCGCCTCCCTGTGCACCCTCCCCCTGTCTGCTGATATCTCAGCCCGGAGAGTTTTGAATCCACTCTGTGGCCTCAGTCGCCGCCATGCTGAGCTGAGAGAGAGAGCGTCAAGTCAAACTTTGTCACGCTGCCTCAACCCTCATCTCCGTACGCACCGGGAAACGTCCCACAGTGAGTACCTTTAAGTTCAGTGAAATGTTTAACCTGCGGCTATCTGCTCGGTGAAAGTAGCATCTGTGTTTTTTGTCCCCCTCTCTAAAACGCGGAGTGATTCAGGGCTGTAGCCTCGCGGCTCCGTACTCGTGCGTGCCGTCGCAGACTTCAAGCTCAGCTGCACTTGTTGCGCTGTAGCTGAAACCCCAACAGAGACAAAGGGAGGTGTGGAAAATGCATCGTTTTAGTGTTTTACTTCTAAGCCATTTTTTAAAACTCCAGCTTTCGGCTTTTACATTACTCTCTCTCGACGTTTCAGAGCAGAAAATAAGATGTTAGCAGCGGGCGGCTCTGGAGTCCATGCTGTCTTTTAATCGCAAAAACCCTCCTCTGTACTTCATTATCTCTTGTCCCCCAGCTCACACGCATTTTTTTTAAAAGTATTAAACTGTTATTTTAAAATGCCAGTCTGGCACCTTAGAGGTCAGTCGAGGGTTTTCTACCCTTGGCATGCATAAATCAAGAGTGCGCTTTCACTGCAGCAACAAAAGCCCTTTATTGACAGCGCTGAAGCACACAGCCACGTAACCACAGTTTATATGAAGAGCACCCAAATGTCACCGAGTGAAATAAAGACCTGCAGCATGCACTCTGAGGCCTCTTGGGGGAGTTTTAGGAGTTCTCCAAGTTTCAGGGCATGTTGTACTACCAAGACTGGGGAGGGTCGGCAGTGACCTGCGCATGGGTTTCATCAGGAGAGCGTTTTCACCTGCATGCATGTCTAATCTTAGGTGGTGAGCAGGCTGCACTGAATAATAGGTTATGCTTTTTGTCTTCCTCCTCTCCACATTTGCCCTCTGACCTGGCAGTCCTGCATTTCTCTGTGACTGTTTTTGGTTCTTTGGTGATCCTCCCACGCCTGCTCTTGACCTTCTGTAAGCATGGAGGGAAGGATAGGGACAGGTGGCCTCTCAGACTCAAGTTCTTCTCCTGATGCCAGATGAAAGGACTGAAGGAAAACTAAAGAGGAACTTTAAAAAAATAATAATTGTTGTAATTATTGCCTTAATTATAAGTTAATCTTCCATTTTATGGGCTGGAGGAAAAAGTGTCTGTTCTGAAAACACCATGAAGAGTAGAAAATATGCATGCATGACAAGGTAGAACTAGACAATTTCAACATTTTGGCTCAAAAAAATAATAATTTTTTTTTATCTTAGTCTCAACTTACTTTTTTATGTCTAAAAGAATCTATAGGTAACGCAGCAATTGTTAGCTGCAGACTTTAGTACAACAGAAGTTGTTATAAATTGCAGTATTTGTCTTACCTCAATACGTTAATGACTGAATGCCGATCATTTGAGTTATAAACCAGCCCTATGATATTACAATGATTATATACAAGGTTGGTTTACATTGCATAAGCGCTGAAGAATTTTGGAAAGTGCCAGCATCTTGTTTTCACAGCTTTGTTAGTGACTTTACCAGCCCCGCCTCTCTCTTCTCATCGTCCAGCATCGCAGCCTTCCCTGGCGGCTTCAATATGTAATTCTTCTGCCTCGTCGATTTTCATTCCAGAGGTCCTCGGAGGGTCACATTAGGCACGGGGGGCAGACACCCGGATCTTGTCAATATGATGGGCTAGCTGGCACCAAAGCACGCCAGAATCATGTCAGGCAGGGCCTTCAGGGGGGGTTCACAGAACTAGCCAGAACAGGATATTGCTGTGTGATCATTCACCAGCAGTAGACAAATCATTAAACCACTGGCTGCCTGCTGCTGAGCGGGTCAGACATTTCTGTCTGTCACTCTGACTTTCCCTTGGATTAGAGGTTTTAGTTGTGCTTTTTTTTTTTTTTTTTTTTTTTAAGGTTGCCAGTGTTTCTTTCTGGGTTTGGAACATCTGCTGGAAAGAAAGGTTAATGTTGCAGAGTTAGTGTTTAGTCTAAAAGCAGTCTGGTTACAGTCATTTAAAAAAAACAACTCTTGTTTATCTCCCCGTACCAGATTAGGATGAGTGATTAGGTCATGTCTCTCTAATTGAAAGCACAGGATTCGCATGTGCTAAGTGAAATCACACAGGACACCGTTGCTTGTTAATGCTAACTGCACACAAACACGCAAACCTATCTTTAGAGTCCTTTAGGAAAGGCAATAATCAATTTAGAGCTGGTTGGGAAATCGGACATTGAGTCAGGAAGCGCTTGGCTGAATGAAAGTTTTGTTTTAAATCTGAACTTTCTGCAGAAATGTCACTTGTTATGGATGTCAGGCCTTATTTAGTTGGATGCCCTGTTTGGGTTTTCAGAACGAGCTCTCGCTGTTTTGCAGAGGAATTTGACAAAAAGTATTGAAATTGGTCCTTGCTGGAGCAGGTCCAGCATTTTTGTATAGGAAGCTTGCAGTAAGCACAAACACAGAGACAGACACACACTGTGTTTGTGTTCACATGCAAACACAACTATTCAGCCACCTTAAAGACAACACTTTTAGACGTGCCACCTTCCTTGGCATACCTGCACTGTATTTAGTATGAATTGAATAAAGTCTTAATGGCTTTTAAGGTGGCCTGAGCAATTAAGCCTTTATTATTTTTCCTTTCACTTGTCTACCAGCTCTTCTCCCTAAAAAGGCACAAAAGAATACCTGCAATTGATCTGGGCAGTGGCACCTTCCCCCTCCTGCTTTGGGAGGTTGGGGGAGTCACCGTAAAAAGGTGTTTTGTCTTTGATGCATAATCCTCATTGTTCTCCCCATCTCATTAACAATACAGTTTTCTTAAGGCAGACGAGAGCGTAAACATGATTCTTCCTTCTTTAAAGCTCAGTCCACACCTGCGTGGCGTTTGGCGTTCATACGTCGCCATTCAAGGAAATATGGGGGACGTGTGTGATGTATGGCTCATTGTTTTGGTCTTGCTGGAGTTAAAGGCTAGGGGTCAGTGGCCAGCTTGTGCTCCTCTGATGTTGAGGTGTGCTCGATGAAATGGACATCTGTGGCGGCCTCCCCCCCTCTTCCTTTGGAAACACCCAACCCCCCCTTCGTGGCACACCCTAGTATCCCTCAGGCTGGAATAATTTCCTTCTGGCTGCAGAGTAGCATCTGGTTCCACATCAGCAGCAGACAGTGGCATGTGTAGGCACTTTTATGTCTGCATGCATGGTACTGGCCATGCATAATGCCCTGCTGCATTCCAGAGATCGTGTCACCATTGAATGGTGGTTTTGAGTCAGCGTAGGCGAAGGCAAACACTGGGTGTGAAACTGTGTTCTGTGTCTTTTGTTAAGCACGTTCTGAGAAAATATTCCAATAATAGTCCACACCCTTCAGGGTTTGGCTGCTGTAATGGTTTTCATTCGCCGCTATTGAAGATTGCAAGAGAGTCTAGTTGCAAGTTAGAAAGTGTGACAACCGTAATCGCGATAATGAAACTGTATACAGGAAAGCTGTGAAGATTCCCAAGGTGCTGGCCCCCGCAGCTATGACTGATAATGCTGAGAGAGCAGGAAGCTTAGTGATCCGGCGCTGTCATGCTATCGACAGCTTGTTTGATGTTTTGAAAAGGTTCCCAGCGTTGTGTTCCTGAGAGCAGGGAGCTGGGAGGTAATGGAGTTGGGAGACGACGCCTACATACAGTACATTCTGTCACTGCGGAGAATATCACGGTGTGACACAGCTGACAAGAGGAGGGCATCTTTCATCTGAGATAAAGTAGTCGTTCTTTTGTCAAATGCTCAGCTGGGTTTGTTTAAAGAGGATAGTTTTTCTTTTGTCAGCCTGACGTCACTCAACGTTTGATAGTTCACTGACTGGATAAACAGGAAGAAGTCCCAGCTCCTCTTATTTATGTCCCCAGGATGCAAACTGTCTTCGCTGTTAACCTACGTGTGGAGTTTTTGTCGCCCGGGGCTGAATAAAGGAGTGCACCGGCTGAACCTGCAGTCCCCATTCACTCCTTAGAGAAGTGGGGGAAGAAAAAAAAAAGGGGGGGCTCCTCAACACTCGTCAACAATAGACACACTCCCACAGATGCACACACAGTCACTACCCTAACCTCCCCTTCCCCCATCTTCTCTCCCCTTACCCACCGCCCCCCACAAATTGTCCCCCTCCCCCTCCTCAGCGATTGTGTGCACTGAGGCTTTCCAGAGGCGCGATCTCAGGGCTCTCGCTCTCCGCCGGTGAGCAGTGTTTGACTGCTGCGACAGGGAGGAAAGGGAATACGAGCAGTTTCGCCTTACGCTCAGATGGAGACAGCCTGTCACTGGCATGTGCCAAAGTGAAATAGGTCTTGAATGCGAGCCCTGTCTCTCCAGCCTTTGCAGCATCTTGCGTTCCCTTTTTTTTCCTTCACCTTCAGTGTTGATCATGCTAGATGGAGAGAGAGAGAGAGACAGATTGCTCTTGACTGGTGAGCAGAGGGGGGGGGGTGACAGGCTGGTTGTGCTGGATGACCAGATTTTATTATATTTTTTAAACATCTGTCATGCAAACCTTTCACGGCTGTACCAGTAATAACAGTGTGTCTGAGCCACGTTGGAAGAGCTTCTGTACCTGCAGGATCTTCCCACTCAGATTATGGTAAGATTCACGTCGCACACAGCTCCGGCTGTATGCTGCCACCTAACAATGATAGATATCAACAGAATTTTATTTATTTATTTATTGTTTTGGCAATAGAAGATGCCTGTCAAAGCTTGCTCTGTAGGGTGGAGAGAGTGTCCAAAATGGTGCATGCTATTTTTACCCAAATCTCATATGTGAGGTAAATAATTCAATGTGCTGGGTGTGCTGGGGCATGCAGCAAGGGAGTTTCCACATTACCTTATTTGCTTTTTGGCTGTTCACTCTGGCTGTGTGAATTAATGGAGAAACAGAAAAGGACAGTATCTTATTTATGGAAATCGGTGTTTATTGGCAGACGTGGAAAGTGTTCGTCTTCTTACAAGCTGTTCATAAATCTCCCCCCAGGTTGGATATTTAAATTTTCCTGTAGCTTGCCACAAGTTGGTCTCCTTATCTGGGTATGAAATCCTTGTAGAAACAATGCTGGGTTTTAATTTGCTCAATTTAATGTTAATTTGTTTAGACTGCAGGTGGATCACACGTCTTCTCACTTCACTTCAAAGCGTGTCGTTCTTCTAGCTCTGAGCAGGTCCTCTTTCGGCTTTGCATGTGTGGAAACCACCGGTCTTTTGGCATTCGTGTCACTTATTTATGTTTTTATTTATTTCCCTCACCACTAGCTGCTTAAATCTAGCAGCACAGTTACCGAGCCAGGATCGAGGCACTGCATCATTGTTTGCACGAGGAGAAGGCGGTTTAATTTGGGGCTCTGGGGTAAGGAACTCCTCGCTTTTGCAGGAAAACACCAAATGGGTCCAGCACCACAGTGGGCACGAGGTAGTTTCATACTTGAGTGTCTGCCACATTGTGCAAAACTGTGGCCTCTTGCATATTTGGAAAAGTCCAGTGTTGTAAGAAAATGTTATTTTGGAAATACTGGAAGGAAAGCTGACGTTAGATTTATCCTGGTGTCATGGATGAGTTCAGAATTATCAGCGACAACTCTGTTTGTTCTGGAGTCTATTTATCCTTTTTGGAAATAATTTCAACAACAATAACAACAGCATCTGAGGGAGCAGAGGAAATGGCCTCTAAATCGATTACCATCAATTACTTGGTTGTATACAGACAATGCACAAGATGGACTGAAGTTCAGTGAACATCTGTATGAGTGATGAAGGAAATCAATGCATCAGAGAGGGAAAAAAGATGGATGGCAGATGTAAAGTTTAGAGTTCAGGATGGAGGTGAAGAGTAGCTGTTTGCATAGATAAAAGGAGCAGGAAAAGCCACTGTCCACTCACTGACTGGCTGCTACTGGTGCCTCTGGGCTTGAGGCTGATTTACGATTGGATTGGGTGGGGCAGAGACCTTACCTTCACCCCCCCTCATGCACATTTAGCTGCATATGAATTGGTATTTAATGTTTATCTGCTTACAGGAGCTAAGTCCCACTCCTGCAGGTTGTAATCTGTGTCACGTTAACACATAACTGAGTATAATCTATAAATCTGATGTGCTGCTATCATAATCTTTTAAGGTCAGATAAGCTGAGGAGCTAATGCCAGGTTTGGAGATGGAGCATCAGCCAGCGGGACACAGACAGGATACGCCTCATCTGATCAGCTTATTAAACTTTCAGATTCAGAATCCTGGCAGCAAAGTTAATCTGCTGATTTATGATTTATGTGCATATGTAAATGTGCATCATTAGAGGGGCATTATCTAAACATTTTTTTCAATAGATTTGTATGGTATTTTTTAACACCTTGTTGATAATTATCTTTTGACCTTTTCATAAGGATGATTGATGAATTATTCATCCTTTGATCCTGGATTATAACCAGCCCCACTGATTCATAGTGTCTGTTCACTACCCGGTGGGCTCCTTGGTGCACTCTATTTATGCTAGCTAGCTGGCTGGTTGGCTGCTTTGGTAGCTATGGAAACAGTAAAGCTGAACAGACCAGGCCTTGCTTGGCTAATTGTGAGCAAGTCAAGTGTGTCTGCAAAAGTCAGATGTTCCCCAGCACGGACTACATGTAAGATGGTTTTTGGGGTTTAAAAAAATTTTCTCCACAAAATTTTTGTCTTTTGGAGCCAAAGATGTGCTGAACTTTTTCACCCAAGAGAAACTGAGATGCCTGTTAATATTCTGAAGATGTCATTGGTCAAAAATGCATAGCTGTGTCTTTAAATTACATAATTTTGCTACATCTGAAATGGATGGCAGTTCTTTTTTTTTTTTTTAATTGACTGTTAAAACACATCTTACATTTGAATACATTTCTGAAATGGTGACTATATATGGTGTCACCCATTGAATTACTGTTACTGAATTACTATTATAAAGGTTAGCAGTTGTCAGTTTTGTTTTGTTTTTTATTGAGATAAGTGACCAAACCAAGTCAAAGTGTTAAGCTAGCTGTTATTCAATGCCTATATAAATACAAAGTGGAAACTAGAGTTAAGGCTGTAGCTCATCTGTTTAAAGGTTTATTGGATTGTGCATTTAGAGACATTCGTCTGCATGCCTTGATTGTAATCAGTAGTACTCATGAGGTACTGCTGACTTCCTATCAGCTTGAAGCAATCTGGCAGTTCTCCTCTGACCTCTGGCATCAACAAATGAACAACAGTGCCGGATTCAAGTTCACTAAAATCACCTTCTCATGCAGCAAGTTATCTTGCCCATGTCGGCATGCCAATTTAAAATAAATATAAAAAGAAAATCAACTATAGTATGTTTGTTGTGGGTGTGAAATGATTACGATAGACCAAAACAGCATTTTTATAAACATGTCTATTTCTGGTGTAATGTCAGATATTTTATCTTGGGAGTCTACAAGGATCAACTTGCTCACCCCCAAGTGGTCATTTGAGGAACTGCAGTTTTTTTTGGCATTGGCTTTATTTTTTCAGTCCCGTTGTGACGCGTGTTCTGCTATTATTTACATGCAGAAGAGTGAAAGCGGGTACCCGATTGTTTTTCTCATTTCCGATGATTTACTCTAACCCAATGTTGTTGTTGTTTTTTTTTAACCTCTCTTGTAGACGTGTACTGCGACCTTAGCCCCGGGCGTCTCGCTCAACCGTTTCAGCTGTGTGAAGGAACGTGAAAAGAAGATTTAATGAATCAGTATTCGCTAGCCGACGTGATGACGGACAAGTAAGTGACTTATTGTTATTTCTCTGGAGAGCACGTTCATGTGTAGGCGTGCAAAGAGCTCACAGTAATCAGGCGTTTTGTTTGAGTGAGAAGTAACCAGATGATGCTTGTTCCTGTGGTTATTTTGCTTTGCACCAGCTTGTAGGCATTCCTGTAAGTGTGTTAACCGTGCAGAATTCAAGGAGGAATGGGTTCAGATAGCGCAGAGAGATGTTTGATGTGGTTTACGGTAAGCAGTGTTGGTAAAAAGACAGTCTGCTTGGCCCCTGTAGATGTATGTCATTTGCATCGGGGGCTGATTTGCATTTTCGTTCGCTGTGCTGGTATGTTGCTGTTGCTGCTAGCAGCTCTTTATTTCCCTCACAAAACACAGTCGTTTAAAGGGTTTTCAACCTTTTTCATGCTGCCTCTTCTTTTGCTTATTCTTTGTGTTCTTCATTTTGTTTCCCTTCCCCCTTTTCATTTTGCAGGTTTCTATCTATACTTGTCTGTCTCCTTTTTGTCTCTTTTGTCCACTTGGCCTTTGCTTCTCACTCCAGTGTTTGTTGGATTTGATCTGCAGAGATCTATAGAGAATTTGGGTGCAGTAGGAAAAATAATCTGCTGTCAGCAATCATTATAGGCGGAATAAGTGGTGCAGGTCAGTCAGCTGAAAGGGATGCGCACAAAAACTGCATAAAATAGGTCAAACAAGGCCCAAACTATTATGTGCTCGAGTTTACCAATTTCTCTTTCTGTTTTATAAAGCGACAGAGGGTTATATGCACAGAGTACAGTTGATAAGATTATGTTGTTAGCTGTGGGTCAGCAACTCCAGCATCTCTCCACTTATTGCTAATGCACCTGTTAACCCTTTTGAAAGTGCAACAGGAAAAGGGAGGGGTGGATCTGGTGAATCACGCTGTCTTTATATGAAGCAGGCCTTCGGGTGTCTTCCCTGGTTAACACTGGTGCTCTGTAATGTCAGCTTAAAATATGCATTTAGTTTAGTAAATCCAAATAATCCTATATTTGCCCAGAAGGGAATTTCCCTTGCAAATTAGAAGGTTCCCTCAAGGATGCATTGCAATTTTTGCCGAGCCAGACGTTTTTATAATGATTTGGATGCGGTATAAAGAAGAGAAGATATTCTTGGAAACTTTATTTTGAAAACAAGACGTGGCAGAGTTTTTATTAAGCCTCTGCTGCACGGAATCAATTGTAGCGAGGAACGGGGAGTTTCTAAGTAAGAGATGATGATATTGACAAGCTGGATGAAAGGTATCCCAGCAACCAGAAAGTGGTGGTGGTGGGAGGGTAGCTTATTGTGTGCTAGATGCTCGCCCGTGTTGTAGGATGATTGTTTGACTGGGATGAATGATAAATGTTATGTTGAAAGGAAGTGAGGGGAAAAGTTGGAGGACGTGCCCCCCGATGGTGACGGCGAACAAAGCCTCCCTCAACATGGGTCTACTTAAGATTCACACAAAGGCAGAAGAAGATGGCCACTTATTTTCTCTCCAACACACACACACACACACACACACACACACACACACACACACACACACACACACACACACACACACACACACTTTTTTTTTCTTAGTTCACTCATGAGCAAACATTTACACATAGCTGGATACCAGTGGACATTCCTGCAGATGTGTGCATTCCACTTGGTATTCCCAAAGTCAAGCTGGCCTCTGGAAACGTGTTTTTTGGATTATTTATAATTTTCTGGCATTTGTTTAATCGAAGAGCTCTGATCTGTGTTTTCCAATCAGATTTTCTGCTTGAGTCAGAAGCTGATTATCCATCTGTACATTTGCTCTAGTATCCTCAGACACGAACATGTTTCAGTTGCTGGATTTTCCTTTGGTACCAGGATGCTCTGGGATGAGGAAAGGTTCTAAAGCCAGATTTGCTCCCTGGTGCTTGGAGGCATTTTTTTTTTCCTGGTTAAATTCAAGCCTGCATAATCCCTTACAACACACTGTTTTGTGTGTGTGTGTGTGTGTGTGTGTGTGCTAAAGTCTAGAGTCTATGTTCTGTTCACTCTGTGTATATTGAGTAAACAGGAATTTCACCTATTTTCTTTTCCCTCTTAAAAGAGTTGCATCAGGGTTGAATATATTACATCACATAGGAAGGACAAAGAGAAGCACAGTGCCTCAAACACACTCCGATACAGACAGAAGTGCGCTGAGTGTAAGCTCTTCATTGGGAATTGCATCTCCATCTGGTGCCTCTGGTCTTTAAGGAAAATGGGGACAGCAAGATAAAAAAAAAAAAAAAAAAAAAAGCATTGTTCCTTAAGCCCTCAAACCATACTATCCGCTTTCTTTATGTAACTGTTCCTGTCTTGTTTTCCATAAGGAGATTCCTCCTACTCATTTTTCCTTGCCCTTCGCATCTGTTCTCTTCCCTTTCTACAACCACTGTGTGAATTTGCTCTCTCTCTCTTAGCAAAGCCATTTTTCCCTCTCTCCCTCTGTTGCTACCATTTTCCTTCCATCCCCCACCTGTGGTGGTGTTTGCTGACAGCCTTGTCAGAAACTTTGGATGTTTATAGATGGACAGTAATGGTAGCTGCACAGTGTGCATGTGCACGAGGTTGACACATGCACATTGACAGTGTGGTGTCTATTTATGCGCTTTGCTTATCTGTGTCTAGGCCCCATGTGTGTAATCATGTCAGTCTCAGGGGAGTGAGGATGCAAGCTGGTTATATGCTTAATGGCTGCTTACAGTAAAAACCACAGTGGCACCAGAAATGTGCTAAATGTTGCAGCCTTGTGAGTAAAGATATTTAAGGGCACACCACTCTGCAATTTGACTTCTTTATTGGATATTTATTATTAAATGTTTTCTAGTTTCCTCCAGCCACCTGAATAAAACAGGGGATAATACTGGTCTTTGCTTGTGGAAGTTTGTGCACAATTCGATGAAGTTCAGAAGAAGAATCCTGATGACTTAAAAAATGGCCAGACCTTCCGTCCAGGGTGACATTTGTGGGTTTGAGGAAATTGTTTCAACAACTGTGGGATGAACTGACAATAAATTTGCGCAGAAATTTGTTTCCTTTTCAGGATGAACAGTTGCCAATTTAATGATCCCTTCATTTTTCCTTTTTGCCCACCAGTTGGATTTATCACATACTTCAAAACTAATAACACTTCCATCAGCTGCACTTTGTGGTAATTGCAAATGTTAGCAGAAAAACATACCAAACTGCTCGGAATAAGCATTTTTACCTTGGGAAATATGTTAGCATGTGGAAAGGAGCTATTCAGAGTAGCTTTGTGCCAAACCTGTGTGTAACCTAATAAACTTTGTTTGATGACTCACCAAAAGCCACTTGCATGACTGGAGAGTTACTGTGTACTTTTATGAATGGGAACCAAAGCTGATAAGGCATGCCATAGACATCTGAGATACTTAAAATACAACTTTGGGTTTGGCTTGAACTTTTTACTCGTTGAACTTCTTGCCAGTTTAAACTTTTATGACACATGCACTATGTGGGGGGAGAAAAAAAAGCTACTGGGCCACATTACACCTACAGGAGCTGCTCAGCCATAGAAAGCCATTGCATGAAGATCCCGGTGCACAGATTTTTTGCCAATGTTAATGAGTCTAACAGAGCACGGGCAGTTTTTACACACTTGGCAAACCTCATTCTGTATCTTTTGCACAATCTGACAATTCATGGCTTTTGAAATTCTTCCACAGACAGTTGATTGTGTAATAACAGTTGATTGTGTAATAACTAGAAGGGAAGAAATTTTGCAAACTGACTTGTTGCGATGATGGCATCCCATTACAGTATCGCGCTCAAGTCTGTTGAGCTCTTGACAACTACCTTTTCTTTCACAAATGTTTGTAAAGATAGACTGCATGGCTAAGTGTATGATTATTATTTTTTTATACACCAGTGGGAGTGGGACTGAAAATGTCTAAATTCAAAGATTAAGCCATTTGGCCCAGTACTTTTGTCCATATAGTGTAATCTGAGAGTTCATCCAGGAAGTATTTGTTTCAAAGTTCCTGAATTCATTACTGTTACCAAACGGGGAGAGAGATCTTGACAAGACGTTCCAACAGTAGTTCAAACTGAGAAAATCGGGTGTCACAGAAGAGTGGGGTCAGTATGTTTACCATTAGCTGAGTTCCTGAAGTAGGGCTACTAAAGCGTTTGCTCTGGCTTGAAGAGTCTTCAAAAGGACACTTTAGCCCCATCCTCATTCAAGTCCACTCATCAATTTAAAAACCCTGACATTTCCATTTCCTCTCCGTCCGTTCTCCAGACCGCTGTGTCACCAAGGGCATGTTTCGGGGCACTGGCTCGGCTTGCGCCCAGTCTCAACATCCTGAATTGAGACATGTGAAGGCGTGGTGTCAGTTGTGTCATTGAGGTTTGTGGGTGCACGGTTTAAAAACTTTGTATCAGCTGTCACAGGGTTTTGTGGGAGCAGAGGAAAGCCAAGTCAAAGCGCTTCCTGAAGATGTCGAGGGGGATGCACCCTTTGGCCTTCGGCTCATCAATCTTGCGTCTGTCATCTATTCCCAGTTCTCCATTGATGCTGTCAGAGAGTCAGGGAGACGATGCAGCGCTCGTTTGTATACAAGCTTTTTTCTGTTTGGTGGTCTCGTAGTGAAAATTAGTTAAGAGTGGAAGAAGAGGAGAGAAATTTCTACTTGAGGAAAAAAATGTGTCAAGCAGACTAAATTTTGCCCGACCTATCCCACCCCATTGCAGAATACTGTGGTCTCCTCTTTAACAAATATCAAACCCAGAAAGAGCAATAATATGTTGGCAATGCTCGTGCAAATCTAAAGCTTTATTTATGCGATCAGAGAACTAGCCATGCTTGTAGTCGTCACTGCTTAACATAATCAGATTATTCTTTTATACAGTAGTGTAGGGGGCCTCCATTATAGTAACTTACCAGGCAAATGCTAATGAATCTGCATATTTGGGTTGATTTAGCTGACCTGGATTCATTCGAGGGGAACATTTATCTCCTTGTTCTGAGATAGTTTGGGACTTCTCCAGCAACAATGTCCATTCAGCTTTAGTCTTTTTTTCCCCTTGTTGTGTTGTCGATATTTTCTTGCGTTTTTTTTCTGAAGAGAAATTTGATTCTTTTTAAGAACCTGTTGAAACGGACCCAGAGGCACATATTGAACTCTAGTCAAAGCAAGTGAAACTCTAAGCCGAGTTTAGAGGACTGTGTGAATAAAGCTGGTCTACTCGTGTAGGAAGAATTAATTCAGCCTGTTTTCATTTTGCTCAGAGAAGCGGTGCGAGGGAACCGACTGGAAAGTGTTGTGAATGGAGGCCCACCCATCTGTTTCAGGGACAATAAGAAGATTTCTACTTTCATTCTTTAGACTAAAAAAATCGTATTTTTATGCACTAAAAAATAAAAGGGAAATAATTTTCCACCTGGCTGCATATTATTCCCTAATGTCTGTGTTATCTTTATGTTTCGTTAGTGATGCACAACACCAGGGCTGAGACTGTGCGAAACTTCATAAGCTCTTTAAAAAATATCAGCTCAGGGTTTTTCCTCATGAATACTTTTCTACAGTTCTTTCAACTGTGGAGTTTCACTGTTTGCTACTTTGACTGTTCTTTCTAGTGGTTTAGAGGATACTTGATGTACTTTTTAAAGTACTGACCAGGATTTTAGTAACGTTTGAAACAATCTGATGCACTGAGTGGCAGCACAACAAACAGCTACGCAGTCCAGAGGAAGCAGATGGGTTAAGAATTTAGCTTTTAATAAGAAGTTCACGAAGTAGACAGTGAAGCATAACCAAAAGGTTGACCTTTAGTGTACATTTACTGCTCCTAGAATTCTATTTAAAGTACTGTGCAAAAGTCTTAAGGCACTCATGTTTTAATATATTCTAGTAAAACAGATTAGGCAAGCTTTCTTCAAGTTTCCTTTAACTTTCTTCAGGAACAATTCCCCAGGTTTCTGGAAGGATATTCCAAAGCTCTTCCACAAACTGTTCTTTGCTGGATTTTTTTCCCTATTTCTTAAGGACGTGGCTTTCAGATACTGTTCATCTGCTGCAGATAGTGTGACTTTATTTTTTTATTTTTATGTGTGTAGCTTTGTGGCCTGTCACTTCTTGCTTGTTCAGTTTCCTCAGATTCGTTCAAAGGTTGCACACCAAGAAAAGTACCTCGTCTTGGGCATTTTTCTCAGCTCTAACTGAAGATGACGTGCTTTTTGTAACAGGCTGCTGGTAACAAAGTGCCTGAAGATTCCTAAATTGTCATGTGTAGAGACAACACTGGTTCTTTGAGTTAGGTGCCTTTTTTATGCTTGAGTGATTCAGAGGTCAGTGTTAAGTGGCTTAACAAACAAAAAACATTCCTTGAAAGTGCTGCGATACAAGGACTCGTCTGAAAATGAGGGGAAAAAGCAGCCAGTGTCCAAAGACAAAATCAATCAATCAAAGACAAAATCTGGCTTCTTGGAAGGAAAATTTAAAAAAACAAACAAACATAAAACAAGGGTGGCTCAAGACTTTTGCACAGTCCTGTACACATTTATTGTCAGATTAAGGTGTTTTAACTGTGAACCTCTGTCTTTCTTTAATTCACAGAATTAATACCATTCCCAAGAGCCTCTACTGAGCTTTACAGTTCAGTGTTAACATGCTAAGCTAAGAAAATGGCCATTGTCATTGTATGGCATTGTAGCATTTACCTCAAAGCACTGCTATGGCAAAATACAGCCTGAAAGCTGTGGACTTAAATTTCTTTACTAAAACTTATGAAATTAAAGGAACAGATTTAATTTAGCGTTTTGTCTGATGCAGAATTAAACATTTTTGTCGTTTTATTAAAGTGATGATTCTTTAGAAATTATGCAGAACAGAAGTTATAAGGTTTTGAGGCTTGGCCGTGACGGATGAGATTAGCACACACAAAGCAAATAAAATTCAGTGTGGAAGAGCAAATACTTCTTTATTTACATGTGGTTGTTTGACATGCAAGGCTGGAAAGGAAGTGGAACCTTAGCTGAGGTTAATGGTCATAACTGGCCGCTCACTATTGGTTCTAATATGATATCACCATGATAATACAGTCTTTGTGGATATTTAAGTTGTTATATAATTGTTTTGTCTTTTTAAAAAATGATTATCCACACGTGTGCGTGCGTGTGCGTGCGTGCGTGTGCGTGCGTGCGTGTGCGTGCGTGCGTGTGCGTGCGTGCGTGTGCGCGTGTGTGTGTGTGGCTATTGCTTCATCTTTCTATAAATGTTATTTACTGTCATTCTGAATATACAACATGGTTTGCATTGAATCATCACTATATCTGTGTCACCATGGTCTAAAAAAAAAAAAAGACCTAGCCACATTGAACCTTCTTCCTCTTGTAGGCTCTCACACACTACATGAATGTCATGTCTGATCTCTCTGTCTTCTTCCCCCCCTCCCTAGCTTGAGAATTTTATAATTCTCTCCGGAGGAAGAGCGTCGCATCCTTTAAGGATTCACAGGTCAGAAACTCAACTCCTCTCCCTCCTTCCCCTCCCTGTTTGCTGTGCAGACCAACACTGCACTGCTCGCTGGCTTGCAGGCTTCAACACGAATGCTGCATGCTTCTCCAACCTTCTCCAACCCCCTTCCCCTGTAACCACTTTGGGGCTTTACTGTTTTTTGGTGTGTGTGTGTGTGTGTGTGTGCGCGTTTCCCTTGCATGATCTCACTTGGACAGCCTGATTCTGATTTGAATCCTTTTGTTTTTGCAACTTCCTTTTTTCCCCCACCCATCATTCCCTTGTGCTTTCCTCAATGAGATTCGGTGTTTCTTTGCTTTTCCAGTCGTGATTCTTCTGTTCTGCGTCTGCTTGGAAGCAAGTTATCGGTCTGCGTTGCCTTAATTACTGTTATCTAATGATGCATGTAGTGACGGGTATTGTGTACACATGCAACTAGCTTTTCACTCTGGCTTTACTCAGGCCCCCCCAGACAGCAATTGTCCAGTCACAGCTTAGCTACCGTAACTAGGCACGGCAGGTCTGTCAAGCTTTGAATTTCTCCATATGCCAAAGTGGTGTCCGGGTGGCTGAAGATAGACAGAAACTTGGCACCTGAAAGCGTTTGGAGGGTGGTGTCTTTTTATCAACTTTCTGAAACTTGAACAGGAGAGCAGAAGTGTTGTTTTGGTGCTCTGCATGTTTAAATGCTAGCGTGCCCAGCTTCACTACCTTTCTAAGCAACTTTCAAAGCTGTGTTGAGCTTGTGGGGTTACGGTTTGCAAGAGCAGCAGAATCACCAAATGGGATAGAAGATGCAGGTATACTAAAATTAGTAGCCATAGCGTCTTTTTCTCTCGTCTCAAAACCAGTAAAGCAAGAATAAACTCTTCTTTTGTTACTTACAGACCCGTAAGTAATTGTTTGAGCTAAAACGTGTTCATTTATAATCTGAGACCAAAGCTAAAAAGAAGTAGTTCATTTTTTTTTCTTTTTAATTTTCATGAAATTAAATGTTTCTTTCTCTTGAAAAATTCCTCACTCAGTGTTCGTTCGTTCTGCTCGTCCCTGCTCCACCTGCAGTGGTTGCAGACTCGACAGACTGTTTGAAAACCACTTCCCTTAAGAAACTGCTAAATGTGAGAGTGAATGTTTGAACCACAATCGCCGCAATTTCATCTCGGCTCTAAAACGTACACAAAATACACAAAGTTAGCGTTCCAGGTAGGGAGGCCTGACGAGATAAAGTCTGAAAACATCAGCTGGCAGCATGGAGTGAAGTCACAGGAGCCTCGCTCCCAGCAAACTGTCAGTACAGGATGCGTCGCTCAGCCACACTCGATTATGAAAAGAATCCGAACACCTGTGGGATGTTTGCTTTTCCCCCTCAGCAGCTCGAGGCCTATCAACATAATGCAGTTTCCAGCCGCAGCCATCAGCCCGCACCTCTTTCAGCTGTTGTGATCAACACCAAAAGTGCTTAACAGAAATAGGACTGATTAGCAAAGTGTTGACAAATGTTCCGCTCACCAAAGACATGCATTAAAATGGTAGTTTATTCCTGTAGAGGTAGTTTTAAATCAGCTGTGATCTATTACCGAATTTGTAGCGTTACAATCCATTTTGGCTGGTGAAAACATTCGTTTTTGTGGGGGGGTGTTGTTTCTTAAATCCTGTCCTGTTCGGCAGCTTTTTGCTATCAGAATTATGATCTGAATGCACTGTTGTGCCAAACACACTGCTTTTCCGAAATGAGCTCTGTAGGCTCCTCTTGTTCATGTTTCTTTTATACATTTATTTATTATTGTTATTTCAGTTATTATGTTATATGTATACTTTAGATAGGACAACAGTCACATGATAAAACTATCTACAGTGTGCATAAGGCCAGGGGGCGTATGGCGGTCGGTTGAATATTTAAACATTTGTTATAATTAAAGTCAGCTGGTGACAAATGGACCTTTTGTATTGGATTTATTTTTAATCTGCTACTTTCACTGTAAACTGTGTATGCGCCACTTGTGAGAAGTGAACACTTGACCTAATTCTGCAGGCCAGATCACGAGAAATTGGTGTGAGAGGAGTTTGAAGTTTTTCTCTTGGCTCCGTGTTTATCCCTCTCCGAGTGCTGCGAAGGAAACTGTGAAATTAGTGTTTTATGTACTGGTTTGCCAAGTTCAGGAGGACACACTGTTAGTGTTGTGGCATCCTGTGGGCGATGGGATGAGTTTTCACACAGCACTCCAAAGGAGGGTTTTGTCTATGCCGGGCCAAAATTACCACCGTGAAATCAGTGCCTGCTGAAGAGTGCTTTGAGAGAGAGGCAGAAGAGAAAGGGGTCCTCTTTAAAGGCGGAAGAAAATATAGCAAGGTTTCAGTGATGTTTACAGCTAATTTTGAATGTTCCTTGACTGGTGGGAAACTGCAATTTGGAAGATTGTTTGTTTGTTTTGGATTTACCTTATTGCACTCTTTAACCACTTAACAGAAAAAGTCATTAACATGTTGGCTAACATTAGCTGATTTAAAATCCAGCTGCAGAGAAGTATCCCACTCTGGGTGCTGTTTTAAAAAGGTGGGGTTTTTTGTTTGTTTCTTTTAAACTACAACCAATGCAACTACCATTCACGAGCTTGGGACCTTCAGCTGGGCTTCCCAAAATAGTCTCACAGTATGTGCCCCATCACAGCAGCCTCAAGGAAATTACATCAAGTGAAAGGTTTATGATTTTACTGCGAGCGGTGGCTTCTGTGTGACCCCAAACTATATTATAGATTGAAGTTATTCACCTCAGACAGAGTGGCAACACTTAAAAAATTAGATGGATTCTCAATGCAGCACTTAGCATTTCTTAATAGTTTGGTATTTTGCACTGTGTACCAATAATATTACCATTGCTGTATTAAAAAAACAAACTCTGAACACTTGTAAATAATGACAAAAAACAGCAAATTTCAGATTTGTAATATATTCTCTTGGTGATCACCAGAAGTTCCTTTTTCTTTTTGCCAGTACAGATGTCAATAGTAAAACTCCTCCACTTTTTCCCTCCTTTTAATTAAAAGAAAAAGAGCCTGGTGATTATGTTTTCATGTTAGACTACAGAGGCACATTCAGTACTTGGACAGAGAACACCACACAGTAATCCTTGTTCCTCTAGTTAGCTTACTTCACTTGCCTGTATGTTTATAGGGAAGTTTTTCCAGAGCCATGTGACTTAGGGAAAGGGCGTGTTGTTTTTAAAAAGCTTGCCATCGGCAGACTAAATATACCCTTTACTGGACCTGACCCCTCATTTGCCTTTGCTGTGGCCACTTTAGGTTGACAGGCTAGCTCAACAGGGGCCCTACAACTAGTAATTATATAGGAGGGTTTCCATTTTGCGTCCCCTGTATAGTGTTGCCTTCACACAAGCTTTTTTCCTCAATTTAGACATTTGGGTTGTCATCGATGGTTTACCTAGAATTTAATTCTACCTTGTTTAACTAAATGAAACCCAGAAATTATGGGTTTTTAGCCTGTTTTTGGTCAGAAATGAGGACAGTGTACACTTTGTCAACATTCAGTCTTAATGTAAATGGATATAGTGAACCCTGCTGATACATCCTGCTGATAATCCTTGATCTTAAAGCGCGCCCCCCCCCCCCCCCCCCCCCCTCCCCCAGCACATCCCAGTGAGATCACCATGGACAATGTAGAGTGACTGCTGTATCATCTGTTGCAGTTTTAAGATGATTTTTTTCTCCCATATGACCAATAGTCAGCTGTGCCGCAGAGGTCGTACAGCTGTTCACTGGCTTTCAGAGGACTTTGTTAAATTAATGGGGCTTTTACTAGGTGGCTTTGTAAGTCTGAGCTGTAGGCTGAAGTCAATCCTCAGTGAAATCCAGATGGCTTGAACCATAACTACAGCTTGAACTGCTGTGCTGATTTATCCTGAAAAGTTAAGCAAATCGCATCCAAGTTAATCACATCAAAGTCTGTTTGCAGGATTGGTGGAGCAATACTTCATACATGTCTGACTGTTCACTTTGACAAGCACAAATCTTAGCTTGAGAACCAGCAGTTCAAGTTGAATTATTGGTAAAATGGATACTGGATACACTAAATTAATAAAGTTTAATTAATTCAGAAAAATAAGGCAAGCTTATAGGAGTGAGCTACAACAGCTGGGTTAACTTTGACTAATAACTATAAACATAAAGGATCACTCATATTAACTTAATCCGGTTGTTCAGTGATGACGTGACGAATCCTACTTCCGGGTAGGGCTGCTCGATTATGGCAAAAATGATAATCACGATTATTTTCACTGAAATTGAGATCACGATTATTTGACGATATTTATTTCGTCCGCCAGAGCTTATATTATTTTTTTTACATGCTGTAGTGCCATTTGTGGGAGCATTTCAAGTTGCTATACATCAATACAACTGTTATAGCCCATATTTTAAAAATGTGTATGCATTAAGTCCATAGTAACTACATTAATTGCAAAAAAGTGCAATAAACTACAAAAAAAATTGAAAATCGTTTTTGTTTTTACATATATTTCTACTTGGAGAAATTTAAGAGGTTTATCCCTCAAAACTTTAAATACAAAAAAGTTGCAAGAAATCCTATGATGCAAATCCTATGATGCAAATTTGCAAAGAATATGCATGTGCATCAAAATAAACTATTTCCAGCAGTGCAATTCGAGTTCTAAGGCCTACAAGTAAAAAACTACATTTTCCGCAAAAATGACGTCACTTGCGATAGTTCACGTTGGTCTTTTTCAATGTGGGAAGTGTTAAGAACAGCTGATCGGATCGGCAAAGCGTGTTTCTGGAATATTATGTTTTTGTTCCTGCAAGCGCTTTTTATGCAATTTTTGCAAAGCTATATGTGGAAGGAAACCGTGACCGAGGACAAGCTGATGGCATAAGATGTAAGTACAACTCCTCCGGTTTCATATGGAAAAATATTTATTGTGCTAGCTTAGCGTTTAGGTTCTACAGGGATTTAAAAATAGTTACACAAAACGAGCATGCTGCTCTGACCGGCTTTAAAGGTTTAACAATAACAATGTATTGAATAATGACTTTAAAAAATAATATAAAATAGTGTGCAAATACTGATAACAGTGCAAATGTTTGCAATATAAGAAATAAATGAAAAATGTAAACTTTGCAGTGTTGCTCTGTGGTGCAGCTACGACACCATAGCAAAGTTTACACACTGTGTCTACTTGATCCACGTCTGACTCCGCGAAGCCATAATGTTTCCACACCACTTAAGTTTTTTTTTTTTTTACCTCTCTTTTCAACCAACGGCAGTCCACTCCTCTCCAAATAACTTCTGCTTAGCTTTCCGAGCTTCCCTCGGGTCCTCTTAATTGTTGTGACGCGTGTTCGAAATTCAGAGCAGTGCGCTTGATTTGCCACATGGAGCAGCGCGAGAGTAAAGCATGAGGGAGGGGCTAATAATCGGCTCAGTCATTTTTAATGATCGTTGAAAGCCCAGATCGTAATCGTGATTAAAATTCGATTAATTGAGCAGCCCTACTTCCGGGTCTAAAGTAGTCTGCGTTTAATATGGCTTTTGTGTTCTTAACATGTTTAATGTTATGTATTTTCTTCTATTTAATCTCCAAAAACTTCTAAAACAGTCAGTGATCACTGCTGACCTCCCTCGGCTTTTATTACCACTAATCATTTATTTAAGCTCAGTTTTTAAAACCTTACGATGTAACTACAGCCCAGCCCATGCAGCAGTATATGAATGACTAACCTCGTATTGTGGATGGATTATCTCAGTTGTTCTCCTGGCTGAAGTTTGGTCCTTTTACAGCATCCTGCCATGCGATTACATTTGTTCCTGACCACGAGAACACTCACGTTAACTTTTATTGAGTGTAAAAAAAGTTAGCTTGTTTATATTATGCTAGCATAGCTGTGTCGCTAGCGGTCACGTAGCACATCATTATATACCAGCTAGCCCAACTTCAGTAACCCTACAAACGTCACTGCTGTTTAGTTTTCTGTTTTCATTTATGTTGGAAGTGATAACAGAGCTGTACGTTTTAATTTGTTTCCGAAACCCCGCAGTCAGGACATGCTATATTGTATTTAGATAGAAGCTAGCGAGCTAACTTCCTGCTAACTTCTAACTCCGTTAAATGTCATAAATTCCGTTTTCATGGATGCCTGGATGTTAAACTCAATTGTTGCACCTGGTAGAGCAGAACGCTGATCATTTTATTAAAGATGAAAGACTTTAGACAGTTTTTCAACTCTCAGTAATGCCATAGTGATCGTTTGATATATGGACCTGCAGCGGAGTTTAGGCCCAGACACGGCTAGTGACGTCAGACTTAACGACCGGATACAATGTGACAAATTACAGGAGTTCTGTTTCAGTTAATTGGAATCACACACCTTAGTTCCCTGAATAAAAAATAAAAATGGAATCAGGAAATGTTCATGACAGCCCACAAACATGAAACCACATTACAAATGCAGGATAATTAAAATGGAGATCCTGACATTACGTGAATTGTTATTTCAACTTTTCAAATTAATAGAAAAGAGTAGGTGTGCAAAGGTCATTATAGGCTAGCAACTAGCTGTGAAATAATGGACATTCTCCATGTTTTCCAGTAGCCCAGAACGCCGTCTTTGTGTATTAATTGTACTTCTGTTGCTGCCGCCCCAGACACATCTGGCCAGTTAATGGATTGGATGTACTCATGTAATTCATAGTGACACCTTTTGGTTCGCTTGGAAATTTTTCTCTGTGTGAAAAGAAACCATATCACAGGGAAAAGGTACAACTTTACAAACTCCTCAACTGATTCAGACCCGAGTAAACAAACAAGTGCAAACCTGTATTAACTGTTACCTTGATTTGTTTTTTACCCTTTGATTTGACCTTGATAATTGCACTCAGTAGACCAAAACAACCGATACCCTTTGGAGGTCATCTTTGTTTCCAAACAAACTCCAGAGCAGTTCAGCCTTGATCTAATCTTGATGTGACACGAGTACATGGTGTTGGCTGCAGATTTAGCTGGCCAATATGGCCAATAAGCAGACTGAATGCTTTCACGTGATTGGTAGTGACTCATTTTGGTTCACGTGGAAACCAGTTCAGGGAAAAAAGATGCAAGTTAACAAGCTCATCAACCGATTTGCACCAGAGTAAATAAACTCTAGTTTGTTTAGTTTAAATGTCCATATATAAATTCAGTAAAAAACAGTCCATATATTTAAAGCGCGAGATGTTTTACAAGGAAAGCATCTTTAATAAGATTGTTATAGCCCTGTAATGCTGAATCAGTGCTGTAGTCTTTTAAGATGACTCCCATTAGTGTGGGGAAAACATAAAACAGGGGACAGAATATATCTTTGATCATCTGATCGAAGCGTAATAGTCAGCTGGAGCCAGTAGCGTGTCTGTAAAGCCTTGGCCATCTCAGAATGTCAAAATCGGTTCATCAGCCTGCGAAGCTCACGCAACCCAAAACTCAGATACAGCTGGCAGTATTTTAAGATGGGCCCCACGGTCCCTGTCAGGTTTAATAGGAGCAATTTAATGCCTATGGATGGCATTATCATGTGTGCATGTGAGCAAGCTCGTGTTTCTGCCACATCTATTGCTAAACTCCTTTTAATCTGTAAATGACATTGAAGCAGACATCTGTCCCCATCAGTGTGTCATCCTCTGTGGTCTCTGTATTTTGTTTCAAATACAAGACCTCTGGCTTATTTTTTTTTTTTTTTTTTTAAATACAAATATGTTTCACAATAGCACGACAACATACAGCTGAAGTTATTAAGAAATACCTCGGCCATAAAGAAAACCAGATGGTTTTGAAAGAGGAGAAGAAGAGAAACAATTTTTTACATTTTTCTTGCTGGAACCAAAAAAAGAGGTTGAAAGACTCACTACTTCTCCTGCAGTATTGATCAGACTTTAATCAAACTTGCACGCAGTGATAATTTAATGGTTCTTCGCTCAAGCTTAAGGTCAAGGTCACATTAGTCATTTCATGTGCAATAATATGTGAAGGATAATGTGTGGTGAGCTAATAGGTCACCGATGCGGTTTAATCTAAAAAATGACGAAAGATTGGAATGCAAATTGTGAGAACTGTGACTTGTTGAAGACATCACCCATTGCTTTAATGAGGTCATCCTCACAACAATGCACAATAACTTCTCTTCTACGATCATCCCATTGTTGCTAGATGACATAAAATGATAGGGCAGGTCTATTAGCAAGCCCTGTGCAAAGCTGCCTCGTTATCATGCACTCTTAGTGCTGCGTTATCATTATTCCCACAGCTGGGTGGATACTGTACAGATGGTCCTGCTGATTACGTCTGCCAAGAAGGGTTTGTGATTGGTTTGTTCTGTTTGTTTCACTGTCTGTTAGTGGCATTACTTGAAAAGTTGTGGACTGGAGTCCACAGCTTTTTGAGTATTGGAGTTGGAGATTGGCCCGTGCTAGAAGTGTTCTGGGTCCGGAAATTATTGGAAGGATTCTTTACTGTTGTGAGATGGGGCGTTATACTGAATCCTGAAAAAAGACATTCTCCCCACAAAATGAGCTACTTAGAGCACATTTCCCATTACACAGTTTTTGTGCGTGGTTAGGCACATTGGTGTAATGGCATCAAACGGAGCAGAAAAAAAGGAGTTGCAGGCTCTTGACGTCCTGCGGCAAAGGAAGAAGAGCATCTCTGTGCATTGATGCTGATGATGGGTGAGTGCATGGAAATAGATCCAGCAAAGAGGGGAAAAAGAAGTGAGGAGTTGGAGCTGTTGGCAGGCACTGAATGTCCAATTCCCTCACGTCACCCTCGACTGCGCTCTGAATCTTTGCCCCACTCTCTGCTCACAGGATGCGGAGCCTCTTGTCTGCACTCTCTGCATTGGAAATGAAGCGGCAAGTGGCAAAGCTGCCATGTGTGGCTACGTGACAAGTCGGCCTACCGTTTCATTAGAGAGTTAGATGTCAGCCTGTTCTTCCAAATCGATCACGAAGGATGAGTCGGGGTCTTTGCTGACTCAGCTCCACCTCAGACACGGATCACAACAGAATCTATCGCTCACAATCACTGAGTGAGTAACTCACAAAACTATGGCAGTAAAAAAAATTTCTTCTGTTAACATACCCATTGATAGCGGACGTCTACATGCATTACTTTTTGTCAATGCAAAAAGTTGCTCTACAGACAAAAAATGTTGACTACTTTAACATTGGAGTGTATAGAGATTGACTCACTACTGCAGCAGTGTTCGAGTGGCTCTTTGAGGAACTGCAGTTTTTAAAAATGTTCACTTTAAACACACAAATTAAAAAACAAAAACTTGCAGCTTGTTTTCCTCAAGTGATTGGGTTAAGCAAAATAAGAAACGGAATAAATCAGCTAAATAAGATTACACATCTTTGGTCCTTTAAAAGAAGTGCAAACATACGTTTTACTTTCATTTAAACTGACTTGAATTTGTTATTTCTTCTCCTTTTACTTTTGCTCAGACATTCAAAGTTCACACTGCAGATATGCTCAGCTTCTGTTTCTGCCTCTCTGTTCTCAGTGGGCCGCCTGCCAATATTAGTGCCCATTTAACAGCACAGTGCTGGGAACCCCAAGGCCCCAAGCAGGTGTCAACCTCCCTGCCCAGCCAAAGGAGCTGAGAGGGGAACACAAAGGCCTCAAAGAGACTTGCCAGCATGGTAACAGTCTTAAATATCCCCGGCCAGTATGGCCACTCCTCTAAATCTCAAAGCAGGAGAGAGTAGCTGCCAGTATGCGCTTTCTGCTACTGTAACACTGACTCTCAGAGGGTTTTGAAGCTTAAACTTTGCCTTTGACTCGGAATAGTGATGGGCGGCATCGGGAATGCACAGATGGAGCATTAAACATATTTGGAGGCTTTCATTTATGGAATTTGGTATGAGAGGATATCTTTCAAAGGCACAAAAACCAAAAATTCAGCGTGCCTGGGGTCTTCAGCACAGATTAAGCATTGTTATCTCGTCCTTTCACACTGTTGTTATGTCCGTCCTTTTTGGTCGAACATAGACAGTCTCAGCTGCGCTCATCCAGCAGTTTGTGTTATCTTAATGGGATGCATCCAGAGCTCCTGAGCTTGTGTGATCTTTGAAAACACTAGTTTGGCTCTGGGCTTTCCTCGTGGGTAAGCTGCCCTGGCATTTAGACATTGGCAAGGCTGTAGAAGACCGGGATGAGAGGGAGAAGTGATGTCTCTCTCTCTCACTGTTCATTGTTGGCTGCTCTGCAGTGATGATGTGGATGTGATGGGGGTGGTGGAGTGGGAGTAGAGTGGAGGCTACTCTCATCTTCAGTAAACAATAGGTCCTTGTGTATTTGACCCCCTCTTTAGCAGAGTGGAGTCCATGGCTATGCCTGAAGCCGGGATGGAATTCCATCTTTGCCAGATTAGGTTGGTGGAAACCTTCCCCCCCCCCCCCCGAAAAAAAAGGGGGGGGGGGGACCTATTATTAAGAGGGCCATGGCCTCTGGGGCCATTTGTTCTCATTTAAAACCAAATCAATAATCAGTTATTATCCTGCCTCTTTTTCTGCAGCTGGGGGTGGGCTCCATTGATTGGCTGTATGTGCTGCTGTATGATGCATCACCCCCTCCCCCGAATAACTAATTACTAACCTATATTTGAGTTGAATGTGACATAATGGTGCTTGTAGGTCATTAAAAGGTAGTTGACAGTGATTTATCTGTTCTTTGAGCTTAAACGATGTTCTATCATTTTAATTAAAAGGTCTAAAATGAGGACAAACGACCCAATAAAACATTTATGCACATTTTGCTCAAAGTGGCGCCTTGTGGGTATTCACCTGAAATTTAATCCTTATCTTACGAGACATCTGATAACCCTTAATCGCATTCCATGCGTGACTACTCCACCCGTTTTTTTAATTTTGGTTTTGGTTTGTTTGTTGCGGTGTTGTATGGGTGCTTCCACTTCATTCATCGTGCCGTTGTGCAAACCAGAAAAACCGGCTTTGTGATCAATACGCTTCCGTAGGAGACGACTGTGCAAAGCACCTGACCCACCTGCTTCCTGTTTACTACAACAATACTGGCTTTAGTTGAACATAACACAGGGAATGCAGGCCTCAGTAAGCAGTCTGCTCCAATTATGTAAAAGAAGGGTTAAATGAGTGAGACAAAGCAGGGTACCAGCGAGTTGCACGCGCCCATCCGCCAACAGGGCTCCGGTGCTTGAGCTTTGCAATTGCATTATGTCCGTTAATCACTTTGAGAGGTAATGTTGTTTCCGTGTTAATATTTATAAAATAAAATCAGGTAAACCAGCTTCCGTTCATGTCAGAAAGAGTTTGGTTGGCAGTCATAATATTGACCTCAAATCTTGCATTTTTTTTTTCGTTTTGTCCCCTGCAGAGCAGTAAATTTGGCAATCGCTGCGTGTTTTGCAAGCAGGATTGAGAACAGATTTAGAGATTTATTTTAATATTTTACTTAAGCTTTAAAGCTTTGCTTTTTTACCCCAGCTTTGCTGCTGACCTAAAACTGCCACCTTTGAAATGTGGGTTTGTTGAACTGTAGGATATTAACCATTTCAGATTTGAAGGAAGAATCCCAACAAAAAGACTGAACACACCAGAGTATTATTCGTTATGCTAACATGACACAGCATTTCAAGGAAGAGAAGCGGCGGCAATGTGTGACTTTCAAAGCTCAGAGCTGCACACAAAAATATGATTTGTTTGGCTTTATTTCATGTGACAGTGTCAGCCACCTGAGACAGGCCTGGAAACGTTTACATTTACGTAAATGGCACACAGAGCAGCTTAATGGAGGCTTTATCAGGCTCATCCTGAGGTGAAAGCAGCAGGCCTGAGCTGTTAAGAGGAAGACTGATCACAGCGATCTCCAAATTGACAAATGGAAAAGAACATCCGGATCTGATAAGAGCTGGTAGCTGCCAGGAATGCTGTCATCAGTCTGGTCATTGTCATCCTCCTCATCATCATCATCATCATCGCCCGAGGCAAGCGGATACACCTGTCTGAGTCTTCAACAATAACGCGGTGCAGGATGGCACGTCCGTCTGCGCACAACAACAAATGAAAATGTCAAACTGTAATTCACACCAAATCACACACTGCATTCTTCCTTAATCTTCCGGATAGGGTGTGTGTGTCTGTGGTTTTGTGCTTATTTTTAAAACAACAACAACAAACTTTTCTGTTACTGTAAGTCATATTAGATCGTGTGCAGCCTCTTCATTCTGTCTCCTCCTCACTGACTCCTCTGATAGCTCATTCAACTTCACATTTGTTGTTCTTCTTTATTTAACCGCACAAAAAAGTCTTTCAAGTGCTGCAACTATTTGCCAACAAGTGATCGAATCATTTTGTCAAAGTTGATTTTTGATTTCTGATTTGTTTGTGTGCTTGTGTTGTGTGTGAGGATGAACCCTGATAGCTTAGCGGGAGGGAACTAGAGTTGACACCTGTTCCCTTTTAGCATCTGTGCCGCTTGATATGATCTGTCTGTGGCATGTGATGAAATGCTTTGTCAGAACGGGTTTTTGCGCGTGGCTTTACTCGCTGTCTTTGTGTGTCCCTGCAGAGGAAACTTCACAGTTCCAAAGTTATCAGAATCTAATATGGGCTTTGGCGTGCTGGGGGTGTTTCTGGGGCTGCTCCTGGAGGTTTCCACACACGGGCCCCACGGTGTGCCTCGCACTTCCTGGAGACATCAAGGTAAGGCGTGAAATAACATGCCGCTGGCTGGTTATTATGATAGAATCAGAGAATGTAAGAATGTAATGCTTGTTAGTCTGAAACACGAATACGTGATAAAGATCATTCACTTCAGTGCTTGGTGAACTCAAACTGCACTCTCTGTATTACTTTCTAATATATCACAGCTCTGTTATAACTTAGCAATCTACTGTGAAGCAAAGACGTCAACATCTGTCGCCTAATTTTACCTTGAGACAACCTCACCACAGACCCTCAAGTTGGATCCCTTTTTGTGTGTGTGTGTGTGTCAGGCAGAAGCTGTTTGCAAGCTGCCGTTTACAGAAATAGCTTCAAGTAACTCTGTCTCTGCAAGAGAACAAGCGCGGCTCACCCTTTAACCATGTTTCTCAATTCGCTGGGTCACAGTCACTGTTTCAGTCAGTCAGTGAGGGTATTTGCTTTCATGGTGGCAGTGTTTATGACCTGGCACCTGCAACATGAGCCCACTTGCACCTGGCACAACCATCCAAACACAAACTCTTCCCCCCAGGTTTTCCCATCAATCACAACGCAAAGTGTAATGAGAGTTTTCATTTATATAATGTTAATGCAGAGTACCCAGAGATGCACAAAGGTGTGACTCTAAGATGTGATTATAAGTGCTAAGCAGCTGTAGGGATGCACTGTAATGCGATCACAAAAATTGCTTACGAGGTGGTCTGGGGCCTTTTTGACCACACTGTAAACGCTGATGTGTCCTGATGACTCTGTAACAGAAAATTTGACTTCCCTTTTTGTTTTGGCCTTTTTTCAAGATACAAGGGACTTGTCTTGCCAGTATCTCCAGCTAGAATGCCCATACATACATCCATGGATCCTTCCTTTCATCCTTTTTAAAACCTTTCGTTAGCCTCACTTGTCGTTGCTGACTGAACTGATGCAACTTGGTCGGTTACAGCACAGAAAATAGTGTTCTGCTGGCCTCATTATCTGTCATTGGTTAATGTTCCTGCTTACATGTGTACACTTGAGTCCCTTTAAAGTGTATTAAAGTGTGTTGCCTTATTCTCCTGTGTGTGTGGATGCATATAATTCCCAATTATTCCTGCAAACCTAGTTTCACTCAGCTGGCTAAAGAATGCACAGCTGTGCACAAAAACAGCCAATGACGCAATAAAGAGCAACCGGACTTTCCAATGTTTCCAGTATTTGTTATCTTAGTTTCACCTTAGGGCGACCGTGGCTCAGGGGGTTGGGAAGCGTATCTGTAACCGGAAGGTCGCCGGTTCGATCCCTGGGCTCTCTGTCCTGGTCGTTGTGTCCTTGGGCAAGACACTTTACCCTACCGCCTACTGGTGTTGGCCAGAGGGGCCGATGGTGCGAAATGGCAGCCTCGCTTCTGTCAGTCTGCCCCAGGGCAGCTGTGGCTACAACCGTAGCTTGCCTCCACCAGTGTATGAATGCGAGAGTGAATGAATAGTGGCATTGTAAAGCGCTTTGGGTGCCTTGAAAAGCGCTATATAAATCCAATCCATTATTATTATTATTAGTTTCACACGGTTTCGAGTATCTCTCAAAACCGGGTCTGAAACGTTTGGTTTATTGAACACCTTCTGATGCATAAACTGCAAATAGACAGCGCACTGTTTTGTTCCAGGTCCTCATCCAGCAAACCTCTCAGCTATTAGGACGGGGAGAAAACAACCTCGCTCAGTACAGCTACACAAGCCTGGGTGTGCGACCTGGCCTAGTTCTAAAATTTTGGGAATCATAAAATAAAGTAAAAAATGTAGTGAGCTTTATTCACTTACTGCTTCATGAATGCTTGGTTTCACATAGGATTTTATTCTCTTGGATCTCATCTGTGCTTAATATGACCAGTTCTGGTTGTGAGCACAGCAGTGCCAGCCACATGCTGTTCTAATTGGGCAGCCAATCAGAAGAAAATTGGCCTAAAGAAGGAGGAGCTTAAAGCGACTTGTTTCAGATAGTTGATGAACTGAAAGGCTCCACTAATACAGTTTAAACTGAACGAAGATTAGTTTGCACTGTGAGTCATGCAAAGCTACTGTAGTAGAGCCCAAGAATCAAAATAAGGAGCTTATTGCAGTGAAACTTTAAGCTGTTTTTAAGTGTTTTTGGCCACAGAAACACCATAAACACAACGCTGACAGTTTTAGAGAATGATAATGTCCAGCAACAATGTACCTAAAGTCGTGTGTCTGGGTCCACGATGAGTAAAAGTCCATTTGATCTCCGTTTAGCTCCACCTTCAAAGAAACGTCTCGCTCTTCAGCTACTTAATGTTCGACCGTGTTCACCTACTAGTCACTAATTTAAACAGAGCAGTGTACAGTGGGTATTAGCACTTTGTCCCTTGTGACTGAATGTGAAAGCTGAAACTGTTGTGGCTTGGTTAATATTTATTTGCCTGCGCGTGGGTCCATATCTCAAAGCAGCTAGTTCTACTGTACAGATGCTCATTTCAACATATCAGCCATATCAGCTGTAAATTAAATTCTGACTACAGTTAAATACAGATGTTATTGAGTAAAAAAATGGTTTATGATGATTTTTTTTTTCTGCTAGATTTAGATCTGATGGAGTTTTCAGAGCCGGGCATCTTCAACTACTCCACATTACTGCTGAGTGAAGAAAGGGATGCGCTGTATGTGGGAGCAAGGGAGGCCATCTTTGAGCTCAGCAAGAAGAATGTGAGCGTCAGAAACAAGAAGGTAGTTAAATCTTAAACGATTCATGGTAATGCATGTGGAGGGATGTTTTAAATAATCTGGATTATAATATTTTTTTACTTTATTCCTGTTTGTTTAAGGTTCCGTGGCCAGTTACAGAAAAATCTATGAATATGTGCACGCTGAAAGGAAAATCAAAAGAGGTTAGTTTAACAGCTCTTACATGCTGGGATGCATGCATGGATGCTGCTCTGTCCGTCTGATTAGAATTTGGCAACCGAAGATCAGTGTGACCTCCCAAAACACTGGTTTGGTGACGGTTCAAAAATGTATACTCTGATGACAAAGAAAAAGACAAATTTCTGAAAGACAAAATTAAATAACTGAAGTTATGTAATTTAATTTTGAAAATGTCTAACATTAACTCTAGACGGGCGAACTGTAACCACAAGGTCATAATTCTCCTTTTGTTTTGTTCCCTCTTCTTTCAGAGGGAGTGTCTAAACTACATTCGAGTGCTCCAAGCAGTAGATGACACGCGGCTGTATGTCTGCGGCACACACGCCTTTCAGCCTCAGTGTGATTACTTGGTAGGTTAATTTTCAACCGCTCTTTACCCAGACGCCGTACTTCACTGTTTAAACTCACTTATTAACACCGCCGCCTCATCTCATAAGTAATCTTCTCTTTCAGTACTTTGGCAACTTCTCACTTCACGGTAAACCCGAGGACGGCAGAGGGAAGTGCTCCTTTGACCCCTCGCAAAGCTTTACTACTGTCATGGCTGGTGAGTTGAGGCCAGCTCTTCTCTCATCTCATTTCATAAAGTGCTTATTTTGGTTATGGCTGCAGTGAAATTCATAACAATCCCCTTTGTTTTGTTTTGGTTTTTTTAGAGAAGGAAAATAATTTTCTGATGTTTTATTCTCTGTTTTCCTATCAGATGGAGTGCTGTACTCGGGGACAGCTTATAATTTCTTAGGCAGTGAACCGATTATATCCAGATACTCCCCAACCCAGTCTCTGCTGAGGACAGAGTACTCCACATCATGGCTTAATGGTGAGTTGAATGAACTAAACGATTGTCAGGCTGTTGGGAGAATAGCTTTTAAAAATGTGTTTTGAAGGTTGAGAAAACATCTTGTAGAAATGTCCCCCGAGTGCCACTGACTCATGTTAATGGATCTGGATTGATCGAATCCCTTCTTTGCTGCAGTTTATTGACCTGTTGTTGCAGCATCACTTTCACATATGTATTTTGTTGGTTGGCAAAATACATCGACTACAACACCAAGAAAAAAAAAAACCTCCTTCCTCTTGTTAATTAGAGGCCGTGTAGAAAACACAGCAGTGCTTTTAACTACACGGCTACCAATTTGTGACTGTGTGACAGATCAAAGCTGAGTAGGCCTCAAACCAGTGAAGTATCAACCTGTCATGCTCCCATGTTAACACGCAAACACACACACACACACACACACGCTCAAAGATGATGATGAAGAGTGACACAGCTGGCCTTGGCTCTTTTATGATATTGTTGCTGATATGAACACAGCATTACACGTCACCAGAGGGAGATCCCCAAATTATCTCCATCCTGTGTGCCAGATTTAAATGTGTCACATACTTATTTAATCAAAGTTTAGGACTCTTAATCCCACCTTTAGGAATACAGTGAGACTTTTTACAGTACCATATCACCCTACTTGTGAAAAATCCCAGTTTGATTCTGGGAGGAGACACAGTCTCAGGGGGTCACAAGTAAGTGGGAGGGTTGCATCAGGGAGGTTATGCGGCATAAACCCTGTGCAGAATCGGACATCCATCCACTGTGCCAACCCCCTGGGAAATAAGGGAGCAGTCTAAAGTTTTTACCCCTTGGCCGTAAAAGGCTGATGGGGTATTGTCGTCACTCCGCCAGGCAGGACACCCAGGTTTGTGAATGTGATAACTCAGTTCAATTCAGTTTTATTTATACTGCACCAAATCACAAAATCAGTTGCCTCAAGGTGCTTTATATTGTCAGGTAGGCACTACAATAATCCATACAGAGAAAAACCCTCAACAATCATATGATCCCCTATGAGCAAGCACTTTGGTGACAGTGGGAAGGAAAAACTCCCTTTTAAAAGGAGGCCTTAAAGTAATTAATGCCTGAACTAGGTTTTCAGCGTCACTCTGAGACAGGATATTTCTAATTTTAGAGATATTGCACGAATGGAAGCAGTCCCAGATATTTGTTTATGGATGTGCATTGAAGGACATATGCTGCTGGTTAAAAATTGCCTCTGGAGGCAGAGGAAATGCCATCCAGAACTCGAGAACAAAGTGATATAGGATTTTGAAATTGATAGCATTGATGCATCTAGTATCTAAATCTTGGATGAATTAAAATCTCAGTGACCTGGACCTCAACGTCAGAGGTCAGGTTTGCTGAAAATGACCTAGTATTTTCAAAATTTACAAAATTTACTAGGAGGTTGAGGGGTAGCACTGGTGGCCTCCAGGATTTTTTTTTTTCTTACCAATACCTTTCTCTGCTTTCCTCCCAGAACCCAGTTTCGTTTTCGCCGACGTGATCAGAGAAGGGGAAAATGGAGCAGATGGCGAGGACGACAAAATCTACTTTTTCTTCACCGAGGTGTCGGTGGAATACGAATTCTTTGGCAAGCTGTTCATCCCCAGGGTGGCGCGTGTCTGTAAGGTCAGTACACGTTGTGCGCCATCTGCACATACCAGCGCTATCAATCCATCCATCTTTAGCCACTATTTCCTGTGTCCTGCATGTTTGCGTATGTATGTTTGTGCAAGTCTTTTTTTCTCCTTTTTTTCTTCCTCCTTCCAGTTCCCTTTGCCTCTTTTTTTTTTTTTAAATTTAACCTTAGCTCATAATTGGAGCATGCACATGCAGAGACCCATGGCACGTGGACAATATAAAACACTGTTCCAGTGCAAGCACTTAACTTGCAACATACATCATAACAGCGTATTGTAATGTTTCAAAGTTAGTAGTATAACAAACAGGATAGTTCTTTTTGTACTATTCATTTCAAGTTTTACTGCTTTGAAAATGTAAAGGAATGTTAGGAAAAGTGGAAATTCTTTCTCTGCTCCAGCTGCCCTCTCATCCCTCACTGCTAAATATCTCCAATATTGTCACGACAGGGCGACCTTGGAGGGCAGCGCACTCTGCAGAAAAAGTGGACGTCCTTTCTGAAAGCCAAGCTGGTGTGCTCCATGCCTGAGCTCAACTTCGTTTTCAACGTGGTTCATGACGTTTTCATCCTGAAGGGGACAGACCGCAAAAACACGGTCATCTACGGAGTCTTCACCTCTCAGTGGTCAGTGATTTCAAGGTTTGGAATTGGTTTGGGTCGGGAGCGTTAAACAAGCAAGCAAAGAGCAGCATTCACATCCAGCCTAATGCAGAACTCGAAACTCACTCCCTTGCCTCATTTTCACTCTTCTCCTTGTCTCTTCCTGACATATGCACCTAGGGGTAACGTGGGTTTGTCAGCCGTGTGTGCCTACGAGATCAAGGATGTGGAAGACGTCTTCTCCAAGGGCAAGTACATGCAGAAGGCCACGGTGGAGCAGTCCCACACAAAGTGGGTACGGTACAACGGCATTACTCCTACTCCACGTCCTGGAGCTGTAAGTAGATGCCATGAGTAATCAAGATGTGATCTACTCAATATAGTAATCATGTTAATTAAAAGAGGATGCGTTGGTCATATGAAGTTGATTACTAACGTCATCGCTATTTGTCTTCCACACCAGTGTATTAACAACCAGATGCGACTGCAGAACATGAACAACTCGCTCCACTTGCCCGACAAAACCCTTCAGTTTGTTAAGGACCACCCCCTGCTGGAGGATCCCATCCTGCCCATCCACAACAGGCCCCGCCTCATCACCAAAGACGTCAATTACACCCAGATTGTCGTGGAGAGGGTCCAAGCACTTGACAAAATTACTTATGACGTCATCTTCACTGGAACAGGTGATCAGTTAAGATGAAATGAAAATGAAGCTGTTACAAGCACTTCCTTGTGAAGTTTTATCAGGCAAATATGCAAATCTGAGTCAGTCAACTTTGAATGTCTGTGCAGTGAGAAAGCCACGACTCGCCACAAACTTGCAGATAAATGTATTAAAGAGTCCAGTTTTCCTGCGATTACCTTTGCAGAATAACTGACATTTTTATTATTCTCATTTCTAGATAAGGGTGTCCTGCACAAGTCGGTGCTGGTTGAAGATGAGGTTCATATTGTGGAGGAGATCCAGCTCCTGAAAAACGCTGAACCCATCAAAAACCTGCTGCTGTCCTCAGAGGTCAATTTATTTTATTGTCAATGAGTTTTAGGAGATGAGTAAAGAACGAAACCAAGAAAATGTGAAATATGGATCACGTTGGCTCATTTTTATAAGTCACTTGGATAAATATGCGATAAACTTTGTGGTTCATGTGCGTTTCCACAGACACAGTGCCTGTATGCTGGGTCAGACCTGGGTGTAGTCCAGTCTCCTACAGCTTTCTGTGGCAGGTATTCATCGTGTGTGGATTGCATCCTGGCACGAGACCCCTACTGCGCCTGGCACCCGAAGACTGCCACATGTGTCAACATCTTTGACACTGCCAGCCAAACACTCAGGTAATCTGTCACTCTTAATGCCACTAAAACAAAGCTAAAAACACACGTGCACTGATTCGTCCTCCAGCTTGACCTGCTTTACAGTCTTTGTGCAGTTATTGCACTGTGCATGTGTATTTTTTGACTCATAAAAACAATGCATGTCTTGCAGGGGGCTGATCCAGAGCATGAAAGGTGATGCAAACATGTGTCCTTCAGGTAGGCCTCAACACGCTCACACACCCATATACAGGCTTCAGTTTTATAAAGTGGACAATGCTGTGTGATTTAAACTGTGACTCAGATGAAGTTATGCATAGATGAAGAGATTGTGACCGTAAGTCAGCCATAACTTTTGCATGCCATGTCAAACATTCATTTTGTTGTTGGTCGTTACTTATCGGTTTTCATCATTTGCAAATTCCCTTTGGCTGCTGTTTTTTTTACAGCTTATCCATTACTCTTAGTTAACTGTTAACTTTTCTGCTGAAACCTGTTCAGGTCCACCCAGTTTATTTACACTTCTTGCCTACTGCAGTGTGTGGGTACTTGTACCTCGTGTTGGGAATTGTCCCCATTAGACCAGACAGTATCTAAAACTCACAATTGTCTCTTTTGTTTGCTTATTTTTAGTGCCAGTTCTGTTTCGGAAGGACTACAGGCATGTGGCAGTGAAACTGGGGAGCTCTGCCGAGCTGCCGTGCCTGGTACATTCCAACCTGGCCCAGGTGATGTGGAAATCTAACGACTCGGTTCTCACCGAGGCCTCTCGCTTCCACCTCATAGCCGAAAACGGGCTCCTCATTTACAGCGTGGCTCCAGAGGACCAAGGGTACTATGAGTGCTGGTCCGTGGAGTGGTCTCCCGCTGCTGGCAGGAACTTCAGCCGCCTGCTGGCCGGATACACCCTGACTCTGGATCTTCTGCCCAGACCGCCGCACCAGGCGGGGCATGTCGTCACCACCACCCTTGGTGGCCACGATGCAGCTACCACGGGTGCAGCTGAAGGTAAAGTAGAGACGGAGAAAGCCGCACTAACTTCAGCCCTTGCCCCTCCCAGCTTCACAGCAGCAACAGTCCTACCACCCTCCCCTCCCCAAAGCGACGCGTCACTAACCCCGCCCCCCAGCAGCACAGTCAAGCTCCAGCCAAAGGTAAATCTTCTTCCCACTAATTCCAAAGGCCCCCATCCTGACAGTCGGGACCCCTCGGCAGAGTATTTGCAGCACAACAACACCGCTGCCCTCCTCTTCCTCTTCCTCCTGTTTTTCCTCCTCTTCATGGCTGCGCTGGTGTACAACTGCTACATGCAGTACCTTCCAGCTCCCTGCTTGAGGCTGCGGGCCACTCTACTTGGCAGCCACAAGAGCGCCCATCAGACCGAGTACAGGGCCTGTGAGGCAGGTTTAATAGAAACCTCTGCGATCGAGAAAATTAACATGGCCGAGCAGCCGACCCAGAACGGCAGCCAAACCACTCAAAACCTCCGGGCACTCCGTGACACAGGGTACGAAACTGAGCCGGAGTGCGGGAACGGTCGCGTCCCCTCTCTCAGTTTCGGAGAGGAAAGCCCCTCCAAGGAGAAACCTTTTGATGTGGACTGTGGATCTCAGGACATTCAGTATGCAGATGCAGATGCAGAAGCTTAACGCTAGCCACAAGAGACTTGATCCCTCCTCTCGGCACAGAGAGCGCAGGGGGCCGCGCTTTTTCTGCATTTGCAGCTTCTGTCCAGGGCACAACATTTTTGTAAGGCATGAGAATCCCGAGGCCCAGATCGGGCATTCCCGCTCGGTTGTAGAGTTTTAACTCCCGCTGTTTGATTTTAGGGCTAATGGTGATGGTGAAGCAAAAAAAAGAAGCAAAAAAACAACTGTATTCAAGGAAGCTGCAGCTCCTTCAGCTTAGCCCAGCAAGAAAAGCTATTACTTTTTTTGAATTTTTGTCAATTTTCTTTTTAAACATTCCAAATTGGAAACATTGTTTACCAAATTGGTAAGTTACTGTGATGCTTTCCAAAGTGCAGTCACATTTCTATACAGCCTGAGGGGGAGGGGGGGGCATTTGAAGCATTTGCATCTCTTTACTTTTTTTTTTTTTTTTTTTTTTAAAGCAGTGAATACTTCATTACACAGTGAATGCTTCAGTATTACATTGATTTCTCAGGGAAGAGTTGCTCAGTATATTGTAGCCTAGGTTAGCACAGCGTCACCACCCGGAGCATGTGGGCGTTAATCTCTCCCAGTGAACTGGCAGTAAGAGAAGGAATCAAACTGTTTGTACCACTGTGTTTCCTGCGTGCAGACTCTCGTGTTTTATTAGTATTATTATTATTTTCCTTCCTGTGAAATCGACATTCCCCACACAGATACAACTCTGGTCGTCCTGTGTATTAACCCTTGTCGGAGATCTTTCCATATGTGGTCTGTTAATAATGTAAAAATGTACAGTGTGACATGATTAACAAAAAAGGGGGGCAACATCAGAAGTTATTTTTTTAATTGTAATTTTATAAAGCCTTCAGTTTTAGACAATTTTCAGAGAATTATTATTTATAATGAGTCACATCTGTGGTAACATTTTGTCTAACTAGTTGTGATCTTCATCCTTGTTGTTTTTGCTTTTTTTTTTTTTTTTTTTAAATTTATTGCAGCTGATTTGAACTTTTTAGGCCATTCATTCGTCATCCCTTTGTCTGTTTGCATGCCAGCCCCTGTTTGAATTTCTTGTTTTTTCCTCAGTACTTTTTCTTCCGTCACTCCCTCTCACAGCCTCCTCTCCTGTCGCCACTTCATCTTCCCTGTCCTCTTCTGGAGGTAGCACTCCCTCTGCACTCCCTTCCTCCTTTCCCCATTCCTCTTCTCCCTCCTCCACGAAGCCCCATAACGCGGAGGCTCGGGAGGCCGAAGTGAGACTATTGCCTCCCCTGCTGAAGGACCAGGCCTGGGGGGTTCACGCGCAGGAGGCCTTCCTTCTCTTCTGCCTCGCCCTGGGTGAGTGGTGCATGTGACGTAGGCTGAGCTCACACCCCAGAATCGAAATCCTTCAGAAATTTCTTCCTTTCGCTTTTTAACCCATCACTCTCGCACATTCACTCTCCTCTCCTGCATCTCGCATGTTGGCAAACATCAGCTAACTGGGAGTGAGTGCGAGCATGTCAGAGTTCCTGTTTGTGTGTAACAAGTGATCCTCCCTGCTTTTTTTTTCTGTTTGTGGGAACGATTGACCTCCATTTTTAAGAGTATTTCATTAAAAAAAACAAAGCAAACGTGAATGTTTAAAAAGATTAAGCTGGGATTCATTAAGCTGGAAAACTCAGTGATCGGGTCCAGTGACCACACTCTGACGGACGGACAGATCCTCCTTATCCAGGATATTAAGAATCTTTCCTCAAAACAAAGTTTAGTGGGTTCACTTTTCTTTATCCAGATCATTTTTGTGCCTGTAAACAAATGTAAATATATTTGTATATATGGGGAAAAAATACAATTTGACAATGTACATAAAACTAGGTGACGTAATGGGGCTGTGGTTCTTGGTAGGGAGGCAAAATAAAAATGTAAAACGTTTGCAACCCTTGTTTGTTTTTCTTTCTTTCTTTTTTTTTAAACTATCATCATCCGTTGTATTTTCAAAAGATAAGGGCTCCATAGAGAGGACAGATACATACTAATTAGAAAATGTTTGCCTATCAGACCTGAGATCAGGCAGCATGCATGCTCACTGATTGATGACCACAGGTGGACCAACCAAAGGCAAGTATTTCATGCATGTCTCAGTGGTGCCTTAAACATCAGAGGTCAACATCAATTCTGTCCCACAGGTCCCAGTGATGTCCACATTCACTGGCTAGTAAACGGGCACAGTCTGGACACCCCCATAAAGGAGTACCGTCGGCCGCTTGGTCAGAGGGAGGTTTTAGTGAGCAGCTGGCTCCAAGAGGGGCCGCTGATCAAGGACGCACGGTATAACTGTGTTGCTGAGGCCAGCACAGGAAATGACGTGTCTGAAGTTGACCTCCGGCTCTCTATTGGAGGTATCAGGTGGAAAATATTGACTATAGTCCTGCATGCAGAATGGAATTGGGAGTGTTCTGGACTGGCTGTTTCCATTGGCAGAGATGGATAATTGCACTGGTTTATTTCCATAAAGCGTGTTGTTGTTCGACAGATGAAGAGAACATTCCAACCCGAGATTTGAGCCAGTGGAGAGGTGCGCTCGCAGAGCACGAGCAACTGCTAAAGAGATGGGAAAAGGCCTGGGTAGGTCTGAGTGTGCTGTCTTCTCCGGTCAGTCGCCTGGATTGTGTTTGTGTCACGTGCGTCGGTTTTAACCTGCTCTGCATGTTCAGCTTTAGGCTGCCAGGCTGTTTTCGTCAAGAGTACTGGAGAAGTGCAAAGTCCAGGTTTTTATAGCAGCAATAACACGAAACGAGGGATGCGAAGAAAGAGCTAGTTCAAACGAAATGAGGGTCTGATTTAAGGGCTTTGAAGCTTTGAAGTGCACTTGTTTAAATACACCAATCATTAACCTGACTACAGTTTTAAATGCCTTTAACGTCATGTATCTAACGGTGTTGTACGAATCGCATGTTCTTTTAACCATATTTTGTAAATTGCATGAGTAACTAAAAGCTTATGTTCCTTTTAGAGAAGCTGCTAATGAGATTCCTCCTTCAATACAGGCACGTGTGAGTCTTGTGACATTTAACTAAATTTCCTAAATTTCTTGATGTTGCTGAATTTACTGGACATTTTTGACTAATATCTAACTAATATCAGTCTGTCTTCCTAGAGAGACAACAATACCTGTAGGTCACGAATGGGTTAACTTAAGTATCGCCAGATACTTAAGCTGATTAAAAGCAGTGCATTGGTTATTACAGAATTTTAAAGTCAATGACTCAGTACTTTTCTCGTGGCTTTAAAATGGGGGAAATAATTATTTGATCTCTTGCTTAATTTGTAAGTTTGCTCATTTACAAATAAATGAAAGTGTCATATTTTTATGGCAGTTTAATTTTAATGGAGGCAAGTAATAAGTCATGATTTGCTTGGGGATCAAATACTTCTTTTACATTATATATGTGTCTTTTCTGGGTTTTTGGTTAATAGTCTGCCTCCATTAAAATTATACTACTATAAAACTTAGCCTGTTACCTTCGTTGGACGTGAGCAGGGGATCAAACAATTATTTCCCCATCTGCATGTGCAGTTGTTGAAATGCATCAGTACTACTCCCAGCATTTCTCTTGTGTAATTAAATCGCACTGCTTGCGTAGTACAGCTGTGTTTTTTCCCGCTTTAGGAAAGCTGTGATGACCACAGAGCTCTGTGAAGAGTTGACTTGGCTGAATCTGGTTGCGAACATGGTCCTCCATCCAGGTGGACCACACCTTTGACACTGAAACTGTCAAAAAAACAACAATGCCACTTCTTAGATAGGAGTTTGGGGGACCATGA
Organism: Aulonocara stuartgranti; assembly: GCF_965226115.1. Taxonomy (NCBI): domain Eukaryota; kingdom Metazoa; phylum Chordata; class Actinopteri; order Cichliformes; family Cichlidae; genus Aulonocara; species Aulonocara stuartgranti. The sequence goes on along the minus strand of NC_138945.1, from coordinate 21,136,139 downwards.
AGCAACACATTTACAATCTGCCTCCTGCAGGGGTAAGGGCAGTTGGGGGGGTTGGGGTCACCTATATGCAGTGATAATGTGGGAGTCTCCGACCAAACTCTGCAAGGAGATGAAGCTCATCAATCTGAGAACACGTGGGCTGCCTTTGTACCAAAAATAAATTTCTGTCAAACGTCCTGAGAGCAGTGCTTGTAAGGAATGTTTCGCATTTTTAAAGCGATGGAACATGTCAAATGTTTATTGTGAGATTCATTTTAAGATGTTTGCACCTTCGCTGGCTTCAGAAGCTTCTGTCAAGTCCATCATAGCTACTTGGAATTTGTATAACCTTGAGTGAAAATGTCTTTAATCATCGAGCCCAAAACCCAATTCGTAGGATTTGATGGCAGGAATCGGGCCTGTAGCTCTCTTTTAACAACATGCCATCAAAATGCAAAATTTATCTTAAAAGAAATGCAGTTCAGCCCAAGTATGGAAACTTTTGTCACACTCACTGCTTTTCATCTGTTATTTTCTTCACATTAAAACTGTGACTACATATTTGACGCTGTAGCAGAAATAAACTGTTTAAATGCTGTCGCTTACGTCATGATGCCTTCAAGTTTAACACATTCTAGTGTTTAAATTACATGTGAACAGATGGTAAATATAATCAAGAATTTTCTTTGAAAATCATGTATAGTTAATGCCTTTACTGAAATCTAATTTAAAAAAAAAAAAAAGTTTTACCGGTAAGCTATTTTGACACTTGTGCCTCAGATTTGTAGACTTACAGCAGTTTATCTTAAATTGTTTTTAATTTGGTTCTCCGTTAAGTTTCTTTTAATGTATGAGAGGAAGCCACATGTGGCTTCCTAAGGCACATTTCTGTATTTCAGCACAACACTGGTTTCATGGTGGTGTTTAGTGGAGCCACACCACCCTCTTGTGACCACTTACAGGAACATAACCCAAAAACAGGAGGTGGTTAGCAGGTTGTTTATTACTGTAAAGGTCAGAGCATGACAATTAAACAAATGTAACTGAACACACAGAGACTGACACCAGATTTGACCATCTCTAATTAATTTATAAATTCGGTTTGAAGTCAAAGAAGATTTCTTCCTCCTTTCTCCGCAAAAAAAGGCAAACAAATCAGAGGGATTACATCAAAAAGCTGAGAAATTCACATGCTGCAGTGAGCAGCCAGACAGTATACACTTAATAATCTTAAATAAAAGATCACAGGAGGACTCTTCCAGTAGTGCGAGGGTGGGGTCTTGTGTCATTGCTTCGGAGGTAGAGGTCTTCTGAACAGAAGGATGTGTGGCTCTAGGAGAACAATAGCAGACAAATATACAAACAGGTTAGTGACCTGAGGCCTGATCATTGTGTGTTTTAAAGGCCTATTACCAGAATGATGTGCTACACTGTAGTTACAGCCAAAGTCCTACGACTCTGCAGCCATTCTGGTGATGCATCTCGGCATCTGGGCCTGCATTTAAATGAACTGGGAGAAAACCATTACTTTTGCTTTACTAGTCATCCAGACAAAACAGTGCACGAATAGCATCAAAAATCAACTCCAACTTACAAGAGCTTTTAAGAACATAATGGATTTGCAGCCAAGTCCAGGTTGCCAACATTTCAGCAGCTCAAAAGCAAGCCAATAACATATTACATGCAGATTACCTGGTTCATGTATCATATAGTGGATCCATCCCTGGGACTGTTGCACTCCCAGCTGTCTCCACTCGTCTTCAGACATCAGGTGGGATTTTGGGATATATTTAGTCATCTCCCGAGGCAGAACAACATGTCTAGTGATGAGAACAAACGATTGTTAATAGTGGAGTGTAAATATCTTGTAAGGTTTGATGCAACTATCCTGTTGGACGACACCAGTTATCTGAGATATGATTTAAACTACAACCATGCAAAGTGTCAACTGGATCTTGCAGTTGTGATGTTATGTTGATAAAAACTGTCCAGAGACAGATATGTAGACAACATACTCAAAGTCTCTTAGGGAGTTCCTGCTATACAGGAGTCTCCAGGAACAAATGTTTCATCACGACTTAAAAAGTAAAATGCAGCCGAAAGTCATATGTGAATTGTCTACAGAAAAAAAACACATACAGATCGATACACAGGTGCCAAATTAAAGGAAACCGCTATATTTAAGCCATTGAGTGGCTTGCTATGCTGTGCAGAGGATCTTGCAGGCGTGCCTTGAGTCCATGTATTCCTTTGCAGGGACAGGTCAAGCAGTGCAAATCAATACAAAGTTGGCCTGAGGGGTCTTAAATGTATCTGTGATGGGGGTGGCAAAGATATTAACTTGCTTTCAAAAATCTTAATATAAAAAATGGTCACATTTGCCAACATACCAAGATGACAAAGCTCTGCTCATTTAAACCTCAGATGTTTCAGTGACTATAATCCGACTGACTTCTTGTATTTGTATTGTTATACCCATTATGAACTTCCAAAATCTTCCCCCTTGACAAATACATTTCATAAAAAAATAATTTAAAAGCCTAAAACTAGCAATGAAATTGATTAAAAACTAAAAACTTTAACCCCCCCCCCCCAAAAAAAATAAGAAACGAGAAAATTCATACTGGAAATTAACTGAAGCAATACTGAAAATGTGAACTAACTCAGGGTGGTCGCTTCCTTTCAAGGAGCACTGGAGCTGTTCTGGCGACACCTGGCGGTCAGACTTTCACTTTACAGCCACTAAAAGTTTGTCACCGTAATGGTGGTGTTCCCATTGAACGGCAACATTCAATGGGATTATTATTCTACTATTACACCTCCACCAAAAAAAAAAAAAAAAAAAAAAAATTTTATATATATATATATATATATATATATATATATATATATATATATATATATATATATATATATATATATATATATATATATATAGTCCCCAGGGTTTGAGGTGTGGGGATTTTTGCGGCTCAGCCATTTTAGGCTGATTTAAGAAATTCACACTGAAATATTAAAATTGACAGAAAAAAACTATCCTTTGGCAAATTTGGTTATATTCCACTGAACACAGTGGAAATGGCATGCATTTAAAACATGAAAGTGGCACAAAAAGGGCCCAGGATAGCCGGAGGGATATATATATATATTTATTTTTTTAAATCGCACTATCATGCAAAACTAGCATGACAAAGCTTAAACTTTGAAACCACCTCGTGTCGGTTGTCTACGTTTAATTTTTGGTAGAAAATATCCACTGAAGACGTCTTCTCTTTGTTGCTAATCTTTAGTTGACGTTACTAAAGTTAAACATGCGAACCAATAATGCTCACCTGTACTCGTAATGGTCGTCACTGTACCTGTTGGAATAGTAGATCTGGTTCCGAGACATATTTACAGAAAAAAAAAATCAGGTTAATTATTAGAAAAGTTTTACGAGAAACTGGGGTTGTAGAATAACAACAAGTGCCCACCTGTAGCTCATTCCGTGCAGATTGCTCAAAGGTATTGATTGGACGACTTCTGTCATGTGACCAGAATTTCCCTCTTTATCGTAGTTCTCGAGCCGTCATCAAAGTACAGGTGAGTGTCTTAAGTTGTTTTCAGCCCTCTTTTGCAGTAGTTGTTCATCTTCACACAAAATAGAAACACAATATATCTCACCTGTTTAAATATGCATCACAACACTAAAATACACTACTGTGTTATTCCTGATGAGGATGGTTAAAATAAAATACTGTGTACTACTAGTTTCCTTAAAGCCTTATGAATTATCATCAGATAAAATTTTTATTTTCATTTCATCATAAGTAGTGATGGCCAAATGAAGCTTTCCGAAGCACTGAAGCTTGTATTGAAAAACGGTTCATTACTCGAAGCTTTTCAACACAGTCCTCTCCGGTGACATCTGGTGGTGAAAATTTTGAAGAGCAGCTTGAATCTGCAAAATAAAACGGACTGCTCAATTATCACTGCTCACTCAAGAGTGGAGTTCTCTCTGATATTGGGCCACCGTTCCGTTGCTTTGAACATGTAATTGGTTTTGTTTTCTCGATTGGGGGGCTGAAAAAAATGTAATGCGTATTTGCGTAATACATTTTGATCAATAAACTTTCCCTATTTAAACATGCACTATGGTGGCCTTTCTTTGCTCATAACTCCTTGATGTTGGTAAATACAATAAGTGAGCAATATATATAATATACATATGAGAATGCACAGCACATTATGGAGTATGCCCCTGCTGTGAAGTCCTGCCTCCATCTACTTGTCGTTTAATCACTGGACAGCTGGACAGGTTCATACAAAATATTAGATGAGGCCAATTGTCCTATACATATTTTTGACCTAGGGGTGGGATTGATTGTGAACTGGAAAGGGAAAATGCTTAGGGAGCTGAGTACGGCTGCATCGTCACTGATTTGTAGAATCATTTTTGATTCGATACAGGATCCGATTCAATTTGATTGGAATCTGGAAAGTTTTGCCTCAGTCAGAAATATTACAATTCTGATCATTTAACAGTATATATCCATAATTTCGTATCTATTAAAAGAAAGCTGACACATGTGAGACTTAATTAGAGATGTAAACAGAGAGTTATGAAACCTGCAGCTGCAGAAGCCAGCGAAAAAAAAAAGAGGCAAACACAGCGCGGACCCGACGACGCACCAAAATCTGATTCTGACGTGTCGGGTCCGCGCTCTGTGTTTACGTTTGTATGCAGAATCCGTAAACCTGCTCCCAGTTACTGTTTTAGCTGCATGGTGTTTGACGACATGTTGTGAGGTTTAACCTGAGATGCTGGCGTTTCAGGCATAATGACGTTAATTTACAAATCGACACGGGATTTTAATGAATCAATATCACTTTATTCAATTTAGCATGGATTGTAATCAGAAAAGCGATAATCAAAACCCACCCCTAATCAAGAACTTGCAAAGTAAAAACATGATCTATGTAAGGTAGCCCTTTTGTTATTTACAGTTAACAAGAGGATTAGTGTTACTGTGCGCTGGCTGAGTCTGTTTCTTTTCTTAGAAATAGTTTCTCCTGCCCTGGAGAAAATCCACTTGCATGGAACAGAAGAGGCTGTGGAGTGCAGGAACCACACTGCAAGCTGGTAGATATGCAGGTATTCCTGGGTCCTGCAGACTATCACCTAAAAACAATAAACAAAATGATTTTCTAAACTGTAGCAATGTAATGTACGTATAGTGTCAAATACATTGTTGTAGTCTTCATTAGCTTTAATTCACATGGAAGTGTTCCTAAAGTCATATGCTGTAATGATATTTACATTATAAAAACATGATTTTGGACATTTCAAGTTTTTCACTTCGGCAGATAAAATGAATTGAGCAAAATCAACTCAAAATATTCCCACACGCCAGAACGTCCTCTCTTCCTCGCTGGCTCCATATCTGTCAGTGGAATGATCACCTCTTCGCTCTCTGTCACCATCAACACACTCCACGAATCCCGTGGATGATTCACTTCCTTATATCCGTTTGAATCAGGTACCGAAGCAGTTACGTGCGTAATGAAGCTTCGGACGTCACTGGTCACGTGACTTTTGCCAAACGAAGCAAGCCTCGACACAGTGCTTCTGAACCAGTGTGTTGTTTTTTTCGACACACGCTCCGGAGCGTCAGCTTCAAGCGGGCCATCACTAATCATAAGCAAGTGTGGCCAAATTTATACAAGATGACGTTTTGGCAGTTTGCTAGTGTGGAGTTTTCAGGTGTGAAGATTTACATCTCAGACTCTACAGGCCTCAGTTAGCATGTTAAATTCATCCAGTCACTTCTGCTTATCCTTATCAGGGTCACAGGTGGCTGGAGCATATCCCAGCTATCATAGGGCGGGTGGGGTACACCCTGGATGGATCGCCAGTCTGTTGCAGGGCTAACATAATCTACAGCAGAATGACTCAAAAACAAAGGAATCAACATATTGCAATAGCCCAAGGCCCAGACCTCAGCCTGGTTGAAATGTTGTGGCAGGAGCTTTAGAGAGCTGTGCATAGGCAAATAACCAAAAACCTTGATGATGAGAAGCAATGCTGTAAAGAAGTGTTGCGTGTTCTTTTTATCTAAGGTAAAAGAGGGTTTCAGTCCCTGCATATGGATCTCTTTCCCGTTAGAAAACCACAGTCTGCAACAGTTTGCTGTGGCCAGCTTCTGGAAGAGAGATGACCCCAACTAATAGTACACATATTTATAAAGGAGAATATGTTTCTATCTGATCGGTCAAAAACCATTGAGAAGGGCCGCAATTTGGACTTTAGCTCCTCTTATTGGCACCCTTCTTCTTCTCCATCAGGTACAGCTTCACCTAGGGATCACTAACTCCTCTCTCTCTCTCTCTCTCTCTCTCTCTCTCTCTCTCTCTCTCTCTCTCTCTCTCTCTCTCTCTCTCTCTCTCTCTCTCTCTCTCTCTCTCTCTCACACACACACACACACACACACACACACACACACACACACACACACACACACACACACACACACACACTGGCCTGCCTCTTCCTAACCTGTAATCTAGTTTCATAGCCTGTGGCAGCATCTATCTGTGAGAGCTATTGTTTCTTGACCTTGCTCTGGTTCACTCCCGCATTCCTGCACACCGCCTTCCACAAAGTCTGCACAAACAACTCTCAAACCATCATCATCAATTAATGGTTTCTGAAATGGAAAAACTAAAAAAATGGTTTGATGTAAACAAATTATCTTTGAACTTGACAAAAACGAAATTTATGATTTTTGGAAATCGGGTAAGAGAGGATGAAGTAATTCTATCCATTGGTGGAGTTCCGATTGAGAGAGTTACTGAACTCATCTCATATTGAATATGTTAGAATAAGGATGGTTAAAAATATTTATATTCTGGGTAATGTCAGAGATATATTAGATTATAAGGCAATGCATATTTTATATTTCTCACTAATTTCCCCCTATCTCAGTTATTGTGCTGAGGTGTGGGGGAATACATACGTGACTTATATACACTCAACAAAAATATAAACGCAACACCTTTGTTACTGCTCCCATTCCCCATGAGATGGACATAGAGACCTAAAATTCATTCCAGATACACAATATAACCATCCCTCCCAAACAGTGGTCACAAATCAGTCCAAATGTGTGGTAGTGGGCACATCTGCTATATTGAGATAATCCATCCCACCTCACAGGTGTGCCACATCAGGATGCTGATCTGACATCATGAGTAGTGCACAGGTGTACCTCAGACTGCCCACAACAAAAGGCCACCCTGGAATGTGCAGTTTTTTGCGCTATTGGGGGTCTGGGGACCCAGAACCGGTCAGTATCTGGTGTGACCACCATTTGCCTCATGCAGTGCAACACATCGTCGCATGGAGTCTATCAGATTGTCAATTGTGGCCTGTGGAATGTTGGTCCACTCCACTTCAATGGCTGTGCGAGGTTGTTGGATATTCGTGGGAACTGGTACACGCTGTCGTATACGCCGGTCAAGCACATCCCGAACATGCTCAATGGGTAACATGTCCGGTGAGTATGCTGGCCATGCAAGAACTGGGACATTCTCAGCTGCCATCTGCCCTGAACAATGTGAACCATGATTCATCCGTGAAGCGCACACCTCTCCAACGTGCCAGACGCCATCGAATGTGAGCATTTGTCCACACAAGTCTGTTACGGCGACGAGCTGGAGTCAGGTCAAGACCCCGATGAGGACGGCGGGCATGCAGTTGAGCGTCCCTGAGGCGGTTTCTGACAGTTTGTGCAGAAATTGTTTGGTTGTGCAAACCAATTGTTCCAGCAGCTGTCTGGGTGGCTGGTCTCAGACGATCTTGGAGGTGAACCTGCTGGATGTGGAGGTCCTGGGCTGGTGTGGTTACACGAGGTCTGCGGTTGTGAGGTCGGTTGGATGTGCTGCCATGTTCTCTGAAACGCCTGGAATGAATTTTAGGTCTCTACGTCCATCCCATGGGGAATGGGAGCAGTAACAAAGGTGTTGCGTTTATATTTTTGTTGAATGTACATCCTCTATACTTGCTACAGAAGAAAGTGGTATGAATGGTTCATAATGTTAAATATAGAGAACATACAAATAATTTGTTTATAAAATCGAAATTGTTGAAATTTGAAGACTTAGTGAAATTACAGACATTATTATTCACGTGCAAGGCAAAAAATAACACATGTTTGTATTGTGTTCAGGAAGTGGGGACAGTAGAAGAAAGTTTGACTTTAAGTTTGCTAAGACCACACAAAGGCAAATGTGCCCAACAGTTAAAGGTATAAGAATATGGGATTCTCTTGAAGATAATCTCAAGAGTTGTACAAACATGCACCGTTTTAAAATGTGTTACATACTTAAAAGGATAAATCAGTATGAAGAACATGAAAGTAATTAGGGCTAAATGTGGAAGAAAAAAAATTTCATTGCCATTTAATGCTGTATATGGCTGATTATATTGATTTGTTGTTTAGTTTTGCATTGTTACATAAAGATACATGTTAGAGGGTTTTTTGGGGGGTATTGGCGCCCTCTTGTAAGAATATTTGGATTGCAGATAGGGGGCAGGTGCTAACAAGAATTTATTCTTCTTCCTGCTCCTTTTCACCCATGGGTGCAGTGTCATATTAATGGGAAGGAGGTTCTGTATGTAGGAAAAGAAACACTGTTGAACCATGTGTGAAATAAATAAAAGAAATGAAATGTGAATCTGTAACTTTTATACTTATATTTATATTATTGTGCTCAGTATGCAATTAACTATTAAAGCGATCTAAAATTAATTACAGTCCCCATACCATTTGCTAGCACAGGTTTTGTAAATCAACATTTCTAGTCCTCACAGAAGCATGGGGCAGAAATTTCTCTACAACACTGTGAGAAGTCATACAGGAAACTGTTACTAAGTTATTGGTGCTTAAGCTGTTTCTACAGGCTACTGAATCATGGGTCAGTTGTACTTCCCGTGAATCCTGTGAAAACAGTCTTTTTCATATGACTGTAGTCTTCTGTTTTCGAGACTCAAAATTAATTGGAAAGTTGATCAACAAGCAGTTTCATGGCCAGGTACACCTTGTTCCCTTGTTATTTCTTGATAAATTAAACAGATTCTGTTGTTGATTCCAAGTGATGAAGTTGCATTTAGTAGCACTGAAATTCTCAGTATGAGGATTAAAGAGTTGGTGATGCAAGTGATGGAGGCCACTGTTGATTTAAAAAACCAAAATAAACCTATCAGAGAGAGAGAGAGCAAAACCTTTTGGAGTGGCCGAATCAACAGCCTGGTATTCTTACATTCCTTGGTAAGGAAAACCCTTCACAACATCTAGCAAAGTCAAGAACTTTCTTGAGGAGATAGGTGTATAATTATCATAATCAACAATCTTCACCAATGAAAAAGGTGCAAACCACTAGTTACACTCAGGACCTAAAGAGTATACTAATGAAGCAAATTCAACACAGCCACACTTGCTTTGTATAAGCTGGCTTGACAAAACCTAAACTCCAGTTGGAGAAAGGGGTATTACTACAGTGGTTATCAACTTTCCCTGTTAAGCTGGGCCTTCTGCTTCAGAATCTTTGCACACTGAAATAAAAACACTCTTCTTCTGGACAAAATGATCCCTGTGACTGTACACACTCTATTCAGAGTCATTATCAGATGATAATGATAAAAATCTATAAAGACCACAAAAGTATACAAAATATAACAAAAATTGCAACACTTTTGAAAAAAAGGACAAGCTGCATGTTAACCTATTGGTGATAGCTTACATGACTGCTGCACATTAGAGCTCTGAAACTTTAACCTGGATACATTTAAACATTAAAGGTTACTGCCTCATAGCTTAATAACAGAGTCATGGAAATGACTCTGCCAGCTCAGAGTGAAATTTATTTTATTGATTGAATGGTCTGATTGATTTTTTTAGTCTGTGTTCTAGTAGTTCCAATTCAAGCAGTGTAAGGCAGACTTGGCAGCAGATTAGAACCAAGTATAAAACCATCTATACATTTTCTGTGCCCCTAACTGAATACATGCAAATTCCAGTTACAATGCAATGCACAGTTTGCACAGCTTGAACTTGAAAAGCTCATGTACAACTTGATAACTGCCTATATAAAATGTGTTTTTCCAACATCGACTCTATACAGTGCTTCAAAACATGTGGTAAATAAGTTACCACAGTGATTTAGCTAGCCACTTCTGTGACATAGCTTGCTAAAGCATTAATCTTGATTTATAGTACATCCTTTAGGAAACCCAGAATACTCTTGTGATCTCTTGTGATCTTCTTGTGCTTCCGATGCTTTTTAATGAACCATTTACAGAAAGCTCAAACGATATCCCAGACATGATTATGAAAAACGGCTCTAAAGGCTTTTATTGTCCACATCGGAAACTCTTACATCACTCTGCTCTCTTTAGCCAAGCTATCAATATTTTTTTCCCTTCTGCTATTCATCATTTTGTGTTTCATTGAGTTTTTTAGACACATGATTGTATAACCATAGGCAACAGTGGTATTGAAATATGGTCAGAAATAGACCCGGAATTGGACGATGGATGTAGGGCAGGAAAATGACATGGTAGAAATGTGTCTCCTTTCTTATCCATCTTAACCTTCCTGTGAAAAATGAACGAGACAGATATTAAGTGACATGTGCATTAATGTTCTTACTTACAAAAGTATTTTTATATCCATTTAATGGCGAATATCTGGATTTGGATTTGAACACTTGTATTACAATAGGAAACAGGAGTCAGTACACCCATGTGAACTATTACTTACATGACTTCAAACAGGGTTTTTTGCCACTCAGCATATCTTTCATTACTCCAATTCTTTTTTTTCCCCAATAATTTAATATGCCACGATGTTATAATTTAGACCCAGTCTTCTTTTGCATGGAGAACACTAATGTTGCTCACAGTTTCTGGAAAGAAGTTCTGCCATCCCACAGAAGCATTTTTTAGCTGTAAAAAACAGAAAAGGATCTGTTGTTCTACCTTCTTCTCTAAAGTTTTTATTATTATCATTATTTTTCTGGATTCAAGTCATACAGTTTGGTGAGGTAGCACTTTTTGTCCTATGGAAAGTCTTGTGATGTGTTTGGATTCTTATTTTGTTAGAAGATTCCTTTCCACCCGTGTTTTTTGTTTGTTTGTTTGTTTGTTTTTTAGTATCCACAGGTACTCATGATTCCATTTATATTTACAACTCCCCAACACCTTTTGGAATCCCGCATGTTCATGTCATCACACTCCCACCTGTGAGCTTCATGGTTGGGACTGTACCTTCGCTGTGGTAGTAAGGCCACGTTCACGCCAAACATCCTGGATCCACCTGAGCTAAACCAGTGCCTCTTAGCCTTATGTTACCAAAAAAAGTGTTTCCAGTATTCATCAGGCTTCTTTTTATGTTCATGTCCAAGTATTCCACCTAGAAATTATAGTTTGTTTCCGTGACCACAGGTTTTCTTACCCGTGTCCATTTATTTGTTAAAGTCTGTCAAATTAGATTTTTCAGGCACGCTTGCCAGCTGCATATGTTAACATGTCACAGTCAGCTCATTATTTAGCTTGAAAGAGAAGCTTTTATAATACCAGGTCAGACCTGGTATTTATTATTTATCAGGTGCTCTGTGACCTGTTCATAGATGGCCCCCTGATATGGCAGGAAGCATCATACTGAGAAGGCCAAGCACCATACTGCACCACCAAACTCCTGCTGAGTGTCGGTCAATAGGCAAAAATCGCCTGTCGTGACCAGCCATCATAGTTCATTCCTGCACACCACACTGGTAAAGGAGAAGTGTTGGGACAGTTTAATTTAATGATGTCAACTGGTAACATGTGATTTAAAAAAAAAAAAAAAGTTAGATCAACCCAGAAGATTAAAGTTGTGCACACAACACTCAACAACTGAAACTTAACTTTAAATAAAAAATAGCAAGTTCAGGTAACAGGTTGTAAATTCAAGTGTACAGAAACCCAGAAATAAAACCACCGTCACAGAAAGCTGAGTGAGAATCATCTTAAATATTGCATTAGCTCAACTACAACTCCGATACCTATTTACAGTGCAGGACTCCAGGACACTACGTCTAGTACTTTATAGCCCACAAGTCGATGTCTTTTAAGCTCAGTTCAGCTGTCTTACTCAATGCACGTAGGTTGAAGCAATAGCACTAAGAGTATAGTTTCAAAACTGTGTTTTGTGAGACGGCATGTCAATAGTTTTCTTGCACATAAAATTTGAAAACAAAAATATTCTAAAAAGCAGGGGCTGCAGAGTGGTGCAGTGATTGGCGTTGTTACTGTTACCTCAAAGCAAGAAGTTATAGGGTTTGAATCCAGACCGGAGCCTTTCTGTGTGGAGTTTACATGTTCTGCTGGTGCTGCTGTCAGCTTTCTCTTGGTTTCTCCCACAGTCCAGAAACAAGCAGGTTTTAGATTAATTGGTGATTCTAAATTGTCCGTAGGAGGTTTCTCTCCCTGCACTACGACACACCCCATCTCTTGCCCTATAATAGTTGGGATAGGCTCCAGCTGCCCACACGAACCTGACTTGGATAACAGTAAGAGGATGGGTGGATTAAGCTACGTCCACAATGAAGCGCATCAACTTTGAAGTCGACAGCTGGTCACTTTCAGTCTCCAGTTGCCTGGGTGACCCTCTGATGTGTTTACCATGTAAGAGCTAAAGTCAGGCCCTCACACCAGCCACACGGAGTCCTGCCAGGTCCCAGTGTCCTCATGTAATGGCCCATCTCCTCATGTCTTCTCTTTACTTCTGAGAGTGTGCTAGGAGACTCGGCCAAGACTTTTGTGAAAGCATGTTTTGATGTGCTATGATGCAACCTGAAATGACTGGAGGTATAGTCTCAGTGATAAGGAGAGAGTAATGGTCACTATCTGAAAAAACATTCCCTTTTTGGGAGTTGTCTTGTTGTTGTTGTAATTTGCAACTGATGAGCAGATGAAATGGATGTATAACGATTTATGCTTCTTAATTGGACACTGACTTTGTGTTATCCTGCGATGCCCCCTTTATTTCTTGAGCATTGTATTATTAGTGTATTGTTAACAATTTAATGCATGTAACACAGCATGAGAAACCAGGCTTAGTCCATTTTATGCTTTATGTAAAATTATAAATTAACATGCAGCAAAAAGCAAGTTTTTCTTGGAAAATCTGCTTGATCATGGTGCCGGTTTGTCCTATGTTCCATATATACACACACACATATGACCAGTAATATCTGCAAATTGATCAGTGGATATATTTCCCTGCTTGACCTTTGCTAGTTTTTTTTTTAAAGTATGTTACTTTAACTTAAAAAAAAATACTATTGTCATATTGCAAGTTAATAAAACCCCAAATAAAATATATATGGATGGTAATTATTTATTTTCATGTGACAAATGTCCAGTTTTAGCTCTAAATATATTTGTTGTTGTAGCGCATTTGTAATGCCCTCAGATATGTATGTATATAATTACATACACATATGTGTGTGTGTGTGTGTGTGTATGTATAGGGAGAGAGAGAGTGAGAGACATATTAAAGTCAATTACTAATTAAATGTGTAGGTGGCAACTGTTCACATGAATGTAGAGAGGGGAAAAAGGTGATAATGGTGACAATCAAAATCACGGGGGTGGCTTTACTCCTCCTGTTTCATGTCCTGTACCTTTTTCTTGTTTCCCACTCTGTTAACAGAACACTATCTTATTTAATTATGCAAACATCTCATGTCTGATGATGCACGTAGGCTTTTTAAAGGACAGTTAAGAGAAAACAGAATGTACACCTGTGTCTGGAATGGTCTCTTCCACTATTCTGCTAGCCTCCTCTGAATGAGTCATCCAGCTGGCTCCTCATTGGATAAGACCATGCCATCCCTAGGGATTGCCTTGCAGAGGCAGAAAGGCCTTGCTTCCATTCACAGAAACACTGGTATGCCAGCCTGCTATTTCATTCACATAAAAGACTAAAAACTGCATGCCTTTTTTCTCTTGTCCACTGCTCCGTTTCTGCTTTGTCTTTTTGCCGTCACTTTTGATTTGCGAGGGCTTTCCTTTTTCCCCCCCTGCTTCTGTGTTTGCCTTTGTTTCTGAGGCGAGAAGGCAGACGTGCTGTCTTCTTCTTCTTCTTTTTTTTTTTTCCTTTTGCCAGGCAGGAAAGGGATTGGGAGGGACTGCAGTGCGAAATCTGCAGCACAGTGAGAGTGGAAGCTGCTTATGAATGAGTGTCAGTCTTTCGCCGTTGCTAGATGCTCTTGAGGACATTTTATATGAATGTGTGCTTTCTGCTGCCGGGAGACAAAGATGCTTCATTGCTGTTGGTTTTAAGGAGACTCTGAAGCTTTTTTTCCCCTTTTATCCATCTGGCTATTTCATTGACTTATCTGCCTGAGAAACATGCCGTTCAGAATGTGTTTGTTTGAGTCGTATCATTCATGCAGTTCAGCCTGGACCAGTTGCTGGGTATTTTAGAGTGGCTGTGAATCTGTTTCTGCTTCATTGTTGAACTGTTTGCTATTGCAGATTGTCAACATTTTTAGGCTTAAAAAAGTAAAATTGCTTTAGTCTTTATATATATAATTGATGCTCGAATATAAATAGCTGTGGAAATAACTGGTGGTAGATTTTGGTGAGTGGTCCAGGACTGATGTCTGTTCACAATATGCAATTATACTTGAACATGGGCAATATATTAATGTTTCACCTATTTCCAATCATACTAAAATTTTGCAATATTGCTTCTCTTGATGATTTATGAAGATTTCTTTTGCATCATTTTAAGGTGAATCTTTATTTTTCTTTAAATAGAAATGTCTATTTTATTTTTGTGCCATAAGATTTTGACAGGCGCTTCGATTTAGCTGTGAATTGAAAGGATGTTTTCATTACATATTTCACTTCATTTACTGTCATCTAAGTGATTAGTTTATGGTGTGTCATCCTTTTATCAAACTTTTATTAGGTCGTCAGTTTTATGGCACTGTTCAAGACGCAAATTCCAGCAAAATATGAATGATTACTTCACGAAGTTACTAAGACAATCAAGTTACCTCTCATCCCTCATTTCCTTTTCACAGAAAAACAAATAAGAAGAAAAGAATTATGGAGAATGAATATGAGACTGGGGAATATAAAAATTGATTGGTTCTAGTGTGCTGTAAGTGGGAGGTTTTTTTTTCCCTCTCCCTCCAACAGGAAGTGATTTGCAGTGTTCAGCAAGCCTTTTGTTGAGAAGGTTTTCTCAGATCAGTGAGTCATGCTTTAGCTCTGAGCCGGCAGGCAGGCAGCAGTCAGTAGAGGGTATTTGCTCTTCCCTTGCAGTGTCCGTGATCATCAACAACACAGATCTTTTTCTGTTCTTAACTTTTTGGATTTTGAGCTAGGAATCAGCAGCAGCGTCACCGCTGGAAACTAAAAGCTGCACCACAACACTGGAAGCCTTTTAGAGACCTTTCCATCCTTTCCCCCCCTCCCTCTGCTTCAGTGTTGTTTCCGTGGATTGTGTCTGTATATTTTTCCTCTGACGGATTGGATTGCAGCTCTGGATTTTACAGAGAGCAGATTGGACTTTGGCGACAACAGCAGCAGCAGCAGCAGCAGCTCAACACAACCACCACTGTAACCTCAATAGAGAAAATTACAGTCAGGTGGCCTGTGATTGCTAAAAAGGCGTTTGCTGCCTACCGTTGCTACTATGTTACAGGAGAGGGTAATCAGCACCGCTCAGCCACGTCTGCCAGCACGCTTGTGAACGAGGCAGGCTGTGCGTGTTGGTTGGTGGAGAGAGGGAGAGAGCAAAGAGAGAGAAGGGTATGCTTCACCGTACCAAATACAACCGCTTCAGAAATGAGTCAGTAACATCCGTCGATGAGCTTCTTCACGGCCTGACCATGAACCCCAAGGTCTCGGCCACCCCCCAGTCTGCAGCCGAGACGTCTTACACACCCCCGACTGAGGTTCAGCCCTCCTCCGCCACCGCTCCTTCCAGCAACCCCACCGGCCATGGCTCTGACCACCTGGAAGATGGAGGCACCACCCTCTGTACGCTCATCAACAAGGTGTCCGGCCTGAAATTCAGCAACTCCGGCAGCTTGCTCGGCATAAAGGGTCTGCCCTCGGCCGTTAAGGACCTGGCTGTGTCAAAGCTGCAGGGGGGTGGGGGATCAGGCTCAGGCTGCCCGAGTCCCAGCGCAGCTACAGCGGCAGCCTCTGGTGCGGGTGTCTCTCTGTGCAGTTTGGCCTCCCATTCAACCCCCTGTTCACAGCTGGAGCCATCTGTCAGCATGAGCAAGAAGAGCAGGCTGGATGAGCACCAGCCCAGCGGAGAGGACTGGAATCCAGGTGGAGGCGGTGGACTGGTGAGCAAACCCTCCAAAGGATGGCTAGACTCAAACGAGAAGATCTCTGGTCCCGGAGTCACATACATTGTTAAGGTTGGTGGACTCACTCTTTCCCCTCACTCGTTTTGTTCTTTGTTCATCCCAGTCATTTTCCCATTCTCTCTTTTCTTTGAATGAGTCGAGTTTTAGCTACCTGCAAGTGGGGGTGGGTGGGGTGGGAATAATGTAGTTTCTCACAACATGCCCTTGAGTGGGTGTATGTAGGCTGGGTGAAATAGCAGCAACCGGAAAACTGGCACTGAATAATTCAGGAAAAAAGGAGAAGGTCACCATTAAGGGGAAAAGTAGAGGAAAAGCTCATAATGGCAAAACAAAAACGGTAATTATCAATGTGAACATTGTGTAAGCATTTACATTTCTCCGATATTTTGGCCAGTCTCATGTATACAGAGAGGCAACGTTATGCTTTTGTAACCATGGTGATGAGTTATTTCTGTACATTGTGCACCTCTGTGGCTGCTTTAGCTTGCCAACAGTGAATGGGTTGAATGGGAAAAAATATTCGGAGCATCCTCGTCTTAACACACTTATCACTGGCTGCTGTTACTGTTGTCCAACCATCGTACATCATTTAAAGGTGAGCAAGTTGGCGCACAACTACAGGAGCTGCGAATGTCATCATGCCAGCAATGAGTCACTAGCATAAGGAGTGATGATGCAGAGTCCTGGCTCTTTAAGGTGTGAAAGGGGGGGCGAACATTTTTACTGGGTGAAGTAAAGGAATAATTTTGCTATTTTTTTCTGCCTTGTCTTGTACTGCAGTGCAAAGAGAAATGCAGATTTTTGGAGAAAATGAAAATTGAGGCCATCACTGCCAGGGGAAATGTGTTATCTTTCAAATCAAGTTACGATTGCCATCATATGACACCTACTACAGCTAGCCCAAACAAAGCCTACAGTATCTGTGACCAGCGTGACATTCCATTAACTGCATTAAGGCAGAGAGCACTTATTTGTCCAGTCAATGCCGCTGAAAGCAGCCACACTGTGAGAGGGGAAATGGGTCTGTCCTGTGCTCACCCTCCACCCCCGGCTTTCCCTGTGGTTTCAGTCCCGTGTGTATTGAGTTCAACGTGGTGTTCTGCTCACAGCACTTTTAATTAGCGTCATGTGGTCACTCCTCGCACATCACGCACCATTACCCCCAAGCGGCATTGACTGACAGTGATGCTGTTTACACTCTCACTTTTATCTCGTACTAGTGTTGTGTTTTTCAAAAATAGAAAAAAAGAAAAGAAATGCACATTAGATATGATAAGGTATTCTGGTAGCAGATTTAACAGGGGTCTTTCCTAGTATTTCATTGTGTTTTTAGGAAGGTCAGAGTTCAGGCTATATGCATAGCACTGTCTGTGTAGGTTCTGAGTCATCCAGGTCACGAATGATTGAAAAGAAGGCAAGTAGACTTTTTCAAGTTAATGAAAATCAAGTTGTCGTTTCTTCCAAGTACTCAAGGCTAGCACAAGCCTACCACTGTACTTACAGGAGCAATATGTGACAAATACTAACAAAATAATATGTATAGAATTGGTTATACTGTATAATATGTTCACATAAACAATAAAAGAAATACAGAATAGTAAAGCTGTAATTAACCGATCACTTTCTACATTTCTTAGATCTGCTTTCTTTGCATTTCAGAACCAAATAACACTGACGTATCGATTGTTTGCAAAGCTGATGTGGCAAACGTGTGCTTGGCCACCTGATCAACATAAATCCAGTCCTTTATATTTATTAAATTATGTTATTATTCCTGACCACATTGCCGCATTGCAAAAGTTGTATCCCATAAATGTTTTACTGCCTAAAACCCCCCCAACGATTCTTACATGATTATTTGATTATTAAATTCAATTGCAACCAATTAATTATTCTTTTTTATTGATGACATGCATTATTTCCTGGACCTGATTATCCTGTCTAGACTGTACAGAAGCAATACAGTCTCAAAGCAGTCTGTGTAAAGTTGAAACTTTTTATCCACCGATTCCTGTTTTTGGACACAAATGTTCCCTTTTTTCATGATTCTGAACATAAATATACAAACATTTTCACCTTTAAAATAGGGGAAAGAAGCCACACTTGAAGGTGGGCGTTCAGTTGTCAGGACGATTCCTCCCAAGAGTCTCAAGAAAAAAGATGCTGCAGACACTAAATATACTTCATGTTAAAAGAGTAGTTTAAAAATTGTGCATGCTGTCATGAAAAGTTGGGGCAATTTGTGTTTGTGAGCACAAACCAATGGATTTTTCACACTTTTCATACAGAAGAAATTTTTAGATAATGCACACAATAAACACCGTAGCAAAAGCAGGTTTAGACAATGCAATATACAGTATGACTTAAATATTTAGAAATGTTTGAAATTAATTACAGTTTGTATTATTATTTTTTTTTTTAATCTAGATCACTTGGAAACCTAGTTAATCCGAAATTCAGTTTTAGAGTTTTGGTTATGTGCGTTCTTATACAACATAAGGGAATATAAACCCTGCGTGAGCTCAGAATAGAGCTCTGCTAATTTTAGAAGTGCTTGATGTATTTTTGGCCCTGCTAAAGCACGCACTTCAAACACACCCTTATAAAAATAGAGAACATAGGCAATTTGAGAATGTCACGTTGACAAAATAATATTTTTGTTTGAGCGCAAAATGCTGAGCAGAAAGACACAGAGTTATAAAAGGAAATTTATGATTGTAACAAGTTAGTTTCTTGAACTGGCTCTTTTTAAAGGCCAGAGTGGAAACACTGATGTGTCTGGAAGTCTGTTTTGTTTACAGAGAAATTCAAAATATGATTTTAAAAGTGATGGAACTCATCAGCACCAAATGTTCCTGGCCTGTGCATGAGCTGTTGCAGTCTGGTTCTGGAAATGATTTGATTATTTAAAAGGAAACTTTTAATGGTGAATAAACCTTGACTTGTTTTATTTCTAAGTTAGCATCAACTTTGGCTTCATTAAATTTAACTTTGTAAACTTCTTCTATGGCTGGATGCTTTTATTTTTAACTAGAAAACCATCTGCTTGGTCATGAAACAAACTGTTGTTGTAATTTGGGTGTCGGTCTTCCTGCAGCTCTTTTTTTTACAAAAGCATACATTGAAAAATAATTATTTTAATTTGTTTTGTTCAAAAAGGATCTCAGATTTCACCATTATCTTTAATTATACTACATAAATACTAGCTAGCTACTTTTTTGGGTACACCTGTTTAACTTTTTGTCCTATATAATCACGCATTTAGGCATCTAGACATGGTCCAAGAGACCTGCTGAAGTTCAAACCGAGCATCAGAATCATAAAGAAAGGCGATTTAAGTGACTTTGAATGTGGCATGGTGGTTAGCGTGAGACAGGCTGGTCTGAGTATTTGAGAAACTGCTGATCTACTGGGATATTTCCACATCACCATCTCTAGGGTTTATATATCAAATGAGCAGCAGTTGTTTGGTGAAAATGCCTTGTTAATGTCAGATGTCAGAGGAAAGTGTTGTAACTGCTGTAAGCTGAGAGGGAGGCAACAATAACTCAAATAACCCTTTGTTACAGCCAAAGTATGCAGAAGAGCATATCTGAATAGCAGAAGACCACACTGGTGCCACAGCTGTCAGTTAATAACAAATAACTGAGGCTACAGTTAACACTGACATTAAAATCGGACAACAGAAGATTGGGAAACTTTTGTCTCTGTTTCTGCTGCAATATTTAGATGGAGTACAGCGACAGATTGGTGACGTGTCCAGGGTGTACCCTGCCTCTCACTCTATGATTGCTGGAATAGCCTCCTGCCACCTCTGAGGAATGTTTTCAGCCCCTCACTGAGTCTATTCCTCAAAGAATTAAGACAGTTCTGAGACCAAAAGGTGGTCCTACCAGGAGTTAGCAAGATATAGCTATTGAACTGGCAAGTGAGCGTTTAAAAAGTTAGAGAAACTCAATATTTTATTTCCTTTCCAAACAAATACAATCTCTTCATCTCAAACTTAATATAGTTTTTTTTTCAGAGTAGGTAACAATAACTTGACTTAAATGGCCCCGCTGCTTTTGAAAGTCATGTATGCGTCACAAGTTTTAATAACTGTATCATGCCTGATGTTAAACAATGGGTCCATTTCTTTCCTTTCTAGAACAAGCCCCTTGTGTCAAAACTTGTGTGTGTGGTGATTTTGTATGCTCTTAAAGACTGCAGTAATTTTTTTTTTTTTTTTTAGGCCTTGAAAGGTAACACAAAGATTTGTTTTGTGCATAATGATGTGTAGTCTTTGTTTATTTCACACAGGGTTTTCATTCTTACTTTGCAGTATCTGGGCTGTATAGAAGTCCTGAGGTCGATGAGATCCCTGGATTTCACTACAAGGTCACAAATAACAAGGTATGTTCACACATTTATATTTCTTCAAGGACAAGACAAGTTGAAATTAAATGGATTCTTGCTTATGATGAGAGTTTTTAATTTGATAAAATACTTAAACAGCCCCACACACACACACACACACACACACACACACACACACACACACACACACAAATTGTTCAGCAATGAACAATTTCCACATTTAAAACTATTTAAATCCATTACTTTATTTCTAATAAACAACTGAAACACATCAATGGCAAAAGGATGTGGGGGTGTCAAACATCCATCCCTTCATTCGCTTCCTCTTGTCCTTTTCAGGGTCACGGGTGGCGCTGGGGCCTATCCCAGCTGTGGTGTCAGACATGTTCAATCTAAATAAAACAAGGTTAAAAAAAACACTTTTAGTTAAACACATTTAAGTACGTCTTAAGAAAAATAAGTGCAGCAAAGAAATGCCACTGTAGTAACTTTTTCCTGTAAATTTACTGTCAAAACAAAACAAAACAAGAACAAAAAGATAGAATATGTCATGGTCCGGAGTCTGTGACTCCGTGTTTATGTTTAGTTTATTATCATTCTGTGGTTTACCTTGGGTGTTTGTACTCTTCTGTTTCATGGTTCATGTTCCTATGTTCTGTGTCCCCCAGTCTGTGTTAAGTTGGTGTGTTATGTCATTACGTGTATGTTTCCTGTTTTACTTTGAAGGTCCGTGTCTGTTCTCAGTGTGTTCAGTATACTTTTCCCCTGTCTCGTCAGGTCGGATTACTCCCAGCTGTGCCCTCCTTTTGTGTCTCATCCCCTCGTTATCCTTCTGTGTACTTTAACCTCGTGTCTGCCTCTGTTAGTTGCTGGTTCGTCTGTGTTGTTTCCCCTCGGTCTCCCTGCATCTCTCCATGTGTATTTCCCCGGACCTCCCTGCATCTTCGTTTCTGGTTTGTTTTGTTAGTTTTACCCAGTTTAGGTTCCAGTTTCATGTTCCCAGTGCCTTTGCTGTTTGTATTTCCTTCGTTAATAAATACTCACCTGCACCATAGCTGCCGCGTCCTGGTCCTAAATAATTCCACACGGCTTGCCCCGGCAAACCGTGACAGAATAGAAGAAAATATTAACAATAAAATGCCATATCTTTATTTTTTATCAGTTACTTTTTTACTTTGATGATTTATAGCAGGCCCAGGTTTTATCCACATCAGCAGTATTTGCATATTTTCATTGTCAGATAGTATTGAAGATGTGGTTTCAGCACCAGTATTCATATGACACCAGACCTAAAATGATATTTCACAATCCTAATTTTTATGTCATTGTTATTGAATTGACATTTTGTGCTGTATGATAAAAATAATTAATTCATAATAATTAAATAAATAAAGAAATTAACAATTTTAAAAAAATGAAAAATGATGCTATAACCGTATGTTGAATATAAAGAATACTGTGAAAGTGTAAGTGCAACATCTGGTTTCTGAAAAGTGAACCAATTTACAAACACATAAGAAAAGTAGAGAAATACATTTTATGATCCAACCGATGAAAGAGTGCTGAATAAGCACCCTCACATGCTGAGGTTAATAAAACTGCTCTTTCTTACATCTGTTGGTAGGAATTACATACAAGTGACTAACTTAGATAGCAATTATTACTGAACCTTTAATGTGATTTTTTTTTTTTTTTTTTTTTTACCAGTTTGGTTTCTATCTAAGAAATAACATAGCATAACATAACAATCATAGGACAATAAGAGATTAGTCACTATTAACAAAATATTTTGTATATTCATTTCAACTGTCAAACTCATTGAAAAAAAAAAAAATGCATCCAAACATTTGCTGTCAGTATCTAGAAAAATATAATTGCTTGTGGCCAAATGTATTACATCATTAAACTTCTCACTAATAGATGCATTGATTTTTTTGTATTAAGCCAATTTTGTATTAAACAATATTTGAACAAAATGTTCACCTTCTACCATGCCTTACATGCCTGCACAATGAAACTTGCATGAAGAAAATGGTACATTTAAAAATGTAACACTTTAAGGTTATATGACTTTAGAGTACATTTAGGATGCACATTTTGTTTGCATGGAATTTTCTGCCTCTGAAATCCTTGACCGATGTGCAGTGAGGCAAAGGGCGGCGGGCGAATCGGTTCGTGTCATGTCTACTTTTCTGCTTGACTTCCTGAAGTTGGTAACATTAGCTAACACAGAGTAGCAGGCTTTCTCTCCTTCTCTCTGCCACTGTGTGTTTGTGTGCTTATGTTTCTCTCTAATATGGAGAGGCATGGCAAAAAAAGACATACAGAGAGAGACGTGTTCAGATTTCCCTTCAATGCATTTCAAGAGTATTTGTAATATATCCTATTGTGCAAAACAAAACACTGCAATGCTGGGTTTTGTTTTGTTTGTTTGTTTGTTTTATTTAAATCTCTATGAGCCAAAGTCATTTTATCAAAATGTAATTATCTGTAGTTTTTTGGTCAAACTTTCAAAAACTGAGTGAGGAGCATCAGTATCAGTAACTTCCAAAACAAAGCTCACGCTCATGCTAGCAGTTCTGTTCACCTTATATTTATTATATTTATCATTTTGACTTAGCACGTTAGCATGCTAACAAATTAAAACGAAGCTCAAAGCATAGTTGAGGCGCTCAGTTTATGTTTCCATTTTAAATTTTTTTATCATAGAACAAAGTAGTGGACTAATTAAAATGTTGATGGTACTACATGAAAGGGACTTTGGGAGTTTGTATCCTTGGGGCATTATGAAAGTTAGGGGAACTCAAACATGTGAACCTCATGTTGGTCTTAGAAGAAAGAATATATATATATATATATATATATATATATAATGATAGCTGACTGTTTTCATTATTAACAATTTGCCTTTCAAAACAGTTTGCATAGAGATAGAAAGGAACTAATGGACACTGAAGCATATGACCTGCAGCAAAGGTCCCCCTGAAAATCAAACAATGATCATGCCATGCAGGCATGCCATCTGTGCCTTAGCCATAAGCATCATGGGATGCCCATCCCAATCATAAGCCAAGCTGGTTGCACAGCTTTTCGGATGACGGGGTTGGTTGAAAGAATTGGAAGAGCTGTCATTAAACTTTATGCACACATTCAGGTTCCCAGAGGATGAATCATGCCAACTTTGTTGATGTGTCACCTACTGCTCCCGGGAGGTTCAAATTTTCAGTGCACTGCCACAAGGTTGATGTTGTGGTTTTGGAAACTAGAAAAACTATTTTGTAGATCTGAATAAAAAAACCAAGTTTCCATCAACCTCCGCTGGACCTTGTGTTGCGTGCCAATAATCATTTATAAGCATGCTAGACTAAAATTTAAAGAAATGACAAATATGTCGAACTTGCTGAAGATTACTGCACTAACATCATCACTGTAGGCATGTTTGTGTGAAGAGGTTTAGTACCAAGTTACAGAATACGTTTCTTGTGTATGATTGGGATGATTAGTTACTGCAAATACAATCAAAATTACAAGTTCATCTTCTTCTTGCCCTCCTTCTAGGGAAGCCATCAGCCTGGTGTGTGAGGCTGTTCCAGGGACCAAAGGAGCTCTGCGGAAGAGAAAGGTAGCTTGCATGGATGTACAGAATGGGAGGGAGGGAAGAAGGATAAAAGAATGGCATAATCACTGGAAAAGTAATGAACACTCCATGAGACCTGAATGTTAGTAAGATATATAGTAGCTGGAAAAATAGGAAATGGCATTACATATTAATTTACCCATGCACATTCTATATATAGCGTCCCATCTCTATGTTTCCTTTCCTTCCTTGGTTTATATAAAAAGAGAGGGAAAATAAAGAGGGAGAGAGGGGGAGATTAGAGAAGAGAGAGGCTGAGGAGAGAAGAGGGAGAGATGAAGAGGTATGGGACTGTGTGCGTGGGTGTAGCTCCAGCCCACGATGCACTGCACACCGCACACAGTGCTTAGTGACTCATGTAGCGCACAATATCTGTGATTAGGACGCCAAGCTAGTGTGTGTGTGGGTGCGCATGTATATGACCGTCTGTATTCTGTGTGTGCGTCCACAGCCTGTGAGGATCTGTGTCTTAATGTGGGGTGTGAAATGAAGCATTGCTCTCCTCTCTAGAGCTTGTTCAAATGTCAGGGAAGAGTACATAACACAAAATCCAAGCAGGCTAGTTTTTCTTCCTCTTAGAATCGATGTATGGTATAAGGTGCTGCTGGTTTGGCTGTGTGACAGACACACGCTTGTGACATCAGCTTCACGCTGAGAATTTTGAATGGGTTTTGACTATTTTTTCTGGCTTCTTTGAATCCTACCTTTATCGGACATATCCTGTCCAACACTTTACAGTCCTGTTTGTCTTTCTTACTGACAAAACATCTGCCTGGATTTCCGTGCAGGAGGAGAGCACATGTTTGTGTGTTTGCAACAATCATGTTACCACAGATTTTATGCAGTTGCACTTCAGTTATGCATCAGTGAACTATGTAAAGGAACTGTTTTATGTTTAAGAGAAAAAGCCAGCAGCTGGTTAGTGCACCTTTGCAGAAACAGTGGAAACTGCCCAAAGGAAACTAGTAGAGGTTTAAAAAAGTACCAGGATGCAAACAATTCCAGAGCCTTCATGTTTGTTGGGGAACTTCTAAGGTGCTCGTCTTCTGATTTTGTTACCTTCCAAGTCTCTATTCTAGGCTAAATCAGTTTTGTTTTATTTGTGTCTTATTGTGTCTGATCCTTACAGCCACCATCCAAAGCTCTGTCCAGTATTTTGGGGAAGAGCAATCTGCAGTTTGCCGGCATGTCCATCAACCTCAACATCTCCACAAGTAGCCTCAACCTGATGACCCCTGACTGCAAACAGGTCAGTCGGGATCTTTGTTAACAATTACAGAACATGTAGTAGAAATACATAATACTACTACCAATATTAAAACTGCTGCTTAAGACAATTACATCAAGGAAGTGAGTTGTTTTGTTTTTTTAAGAGTTTTAGAGTTTAAGAGGCAAACAGACAGGAAGAGACTAGCAGGAATGTGACAACCAGAGACCAATAAAAGTCAAGGCAGTATAATCCCTGGCCATGTACCTAGTTATAGTTATTCCAACTTTGAGGGGAGTGATTGATCCACCTAACACCTAATATAGCTACAAGGCTACAAATTATGTTGCAGTTTCCCTTAAATGCTAGAACACCCCTCTAATCTTTGATTTGATTGTTTGTAGTTTCTGATAGGAAAAAGCAAGATCCTAATACACCCTGGTACAAAAGGAAATAGAAGTATAGACAACCACAGAAAACTGCACTAAAAACAAACTAAAAGCCGAAGCCATGTGAAGCAATGGCATGTTGGAGTTCCCCTTGAATTGTTGCGTGGCCATGTAGTTCACCTACGATAAATATTTAGGAGAATGAATTGTATTGTATTGTATTGTTGTTGCACCTCATGAATACGAACATGTATGTGAAAGATGTCTTTTACAATCCAGACCTACAAGCTAGCAAAATTAGCAACAAGCGGGTGTTTGTAGGCTGCTGGACAGCCGATCCAAGCAACCACAAACCAACTTTTAATGAAGTTTGAATAAAGCATGAGCTTTAGAAACCCAACGAAAAACATCAAACTATGAGAGTTCGATATGGAAAAGGCAAGTTATTGTTAGGCAACACTGCAGTTAATTAGCTGCAGCATAAATCTGTTCAATGTAATCTATTTAAAAGAATATCCAGAGATTTAGTAAAAACAAAAATCTGCAGGCAAGAACACAGCATTGAGTCTAAAATAGCAGTTTAGCAGTTCCTAGAATATTTCCAAGGAAATACCTGTACAATAACACATTTTACACATGTCATGATTCAGACTGCAATGCCATGAAACTCAGGTTCTCTCCGGGTATCTGAACAAACAGCTGTTTCAACTGGCTGAACACAGTGGAAAGAGGGCTAAAGTTAATGAACTTGGAAACAGCTGGTGTAAAGACCAAAAAAAACCAGACACTGGCACGTTGTGAAACATGCTTGAAACCTCAGAAATAACTGCATTTTATTTTTATTTTATTTAGCATTTTCACTGGAATGGCTCCATGGTATAGTGATTCTAACATTCACCTAACAAGTGAACGAAAGATAGGAGCATATTTTAGTTTTACTGCTAAGAAGTTTTAAGGGGATGAAGGGCAGCTTTTAAAGAATTATTTTTATAAAAGAACAGATGGTGAAATTCAAATTTTATCATTTCATCAGTACACATGAGAACATAGTGACTTCATGTATGCTTGTATGTATGCATTACCATGTGATAACACGTATGCACTGTATTTTCTTCTTGACAGATTATAGCCAACCATCACATGCAGTCCATTTCCTTTGCATCAGGTGGCGACCCTGTAAGTACTCAAATAACAGAATAGGATATAATTTTTTAAAAAATACTTGAAATTTGACTTTAAAAACACTACATTTTGTTAAAGATGTTTAAAAATTATCTTAATACAATTATAAGTGCTGTTTTAAGTACGGGCATGCTTTACACTGCCAATCAGATATTTTATTTTAATGGAATGTATTATAAAATTCTACACTATATCTTTCTAATTTTTATAATTCTGTTTGTTTTATTTTATTAGTTTTAATTATATCAGTGGTATTTTACAAGATGTATCATTCATTACAGGATACAACAGATTATGTTGCCTATGTAGCAAAGGACCCAGTTAACAGAAGAGGTGAGCATTCATTGATTAAACGCTCTGCAGACTTGCAGCGTCATGCTTATGAAAATGTGTTGCTGTGACTCTTGTCAGCGTGCCACATCTTGGAGTGCTCTGATGGACTAGCCCAGAACGTCATCAGTACCATCGGCCAGGCCTTTGACCTTCGCTTCCAGCAGTACCTGCAGTGTCCCTCAAGCAAGCTGTCGTCCACACATGACAGGTGAGATAAAAATAGCGCATCACAAAGTACCTGTTCACTAACACAAGAAAATATAGAAGGTGATAATTTTATCAAATACAGCACAGCAATGCAGTACAGTGTTAAGTTTCATGACTGAAGTGTTCATTCAGGGTATTAAACATGGAGGAGTTACCTTGGACGGAGGAAGAGGAGGAGTCAGCAGAGCACCCTTACTATAACAACATCCCCGGGAAGATGCCTCCCCCTGGAGGCTTCATTGACACCAGGCTGACCAATCAAAATGCAGATGGTTGCCAGGTACAGCTTAGTTTAACTTTGTGTTTCTTGTGTAAACAAACGTATACAAATTGATTGGCTATTTTTAATGTGTCATCCTGTGTCCTGATATATGGGGAAGAAATCAGAAGGATATAAACAATATTTTCAAATGATACAAAATAGTGTCACTTTTTTTCATTGATGTTGTTTGACAGTTTCTGTGATTATGGCACAATGCACACTCCATGACCAGAGATTCACCTCCTTTATATTCCTGTCATATTCCTTTCTAAGCATGTTTCCAGTATTCTATATTGTCAGTGTACCTAATGATAATACCTCTAAATTATAAGGTGTCTTAAAAACTGTAATCTCCAATAGTTTGGAAGCTTATTCTGGCAGCTCTAATGGTCATGCTCAGGACACTTAGTCTTGTTGGACCCACTGCAGTTACATTGGTGATTTTGTTTACACATAGCAGTTGTCTGATTTTAGCCTAAATTGCTGGGTGCCATTTAGACATTTTTCAAGATCTCAGTTAAATGGAAACTTGCCCAATGAGATCCTGCTGAAATCATGAATATACACTCACTGGTCACTTCATTAGTTACACCTTACTAGTACTTGGTTGAACCCCTTTTGCCTTTATTTGAAAAAAGTAAACTTAATGTCATATTCCAGAAACCAAGTTGCGATTGAGCTTTGTGATATGGAGCATTTTCCTGCTGGAAGCAGCCATCAGAAGAGGGCACACTGTGGGTATAAACGTGGTCAGCAATAACACTCAAGCAGAATGAGTAGTTTTTGGTATTAACGGCCCAAAATTTGGATAAAAATATCCCCAACATCCCCACCAACACCACTGTAGCTTCGACTTCCTGTTTTTAGTTCACAGGAGTGTCCACCAGTGTGGTCTTCTGCTGCTAGATGCTCTTCTGCCTACCTTGGCTATAATGAGTGTTACTGTTGCCTTTATATAAACCCGAGGCAGTCTGGGCATTCTCCTCTGACCTCTGACATCAACAAGGAATTTAATCCTGAGTAACTGCTGCTCGCTGGATATTTCCTTTTGTTTTTGGACTTTTCTCTGTAAACACTAGACATGTTTTTGTGGGAAAATCCCAGTAGACCAGCAGATTCTAAAAGACTCAGACTAACCTGATTGACACCAACTACTGTGCCATGTTCTGAGTCGATTAAATCACCTTTCTTCCCCATTCTGATGCTCAGTTTGAACTTCAGGAGATCTCCTGGACCATGTTTGCATGCCTAAATGTATTGAGTTGCTGCCATGTGATTGGCTGATTAGACATTTGCGTCAACAAGCGATTCAGCAGGTGTGGCTAATACAGTGTCCAGTGAGTATATATAAAAAGTAAACAATACTTAAAATAGTCTTAAACCTTATCAACACATCATCATTTATTTCAAAATAATCTTAAATATCCAGTGTTTTTCTGCATGTCATTAGATGGGTCCAGGATCTGTCGATCAGACATATTACCAAGGGCGGCAAAGCTGGGGAGATGAAAGAAAGACTTTCTTCATGCAACAGGGTAAGTACATCCACTATGCAAGATATTCAGTTCTGCAACATTTTATGCCTCCAAAAGTATAAATGATTGTTTTTTCAAATCTCTAGGATCATTTGATATAAGTGGACTCCCAGAGACTAAAGGTCAAGCACCAAATGCAGAAGAAATGCCCACCTATGTGAACACCCAGCAGATCGATGCCCAGGTGCTCGCAGCTCTCCAGGCAGAGGCTGAAAATGTGACAAAGGGCATGGCAGCTGCAGCCAAAGAGAGCCCACAGAAGGACCTGTTTGATATGAGTAAGACTTCGTTACCTTGTATTAAAAAGTCAGTTCGTATTCAGATATTGGATATGGAAGTACTGTCTGATTTATTTTTATGGTAAACATAGTTTAACATTTGCCAGTACATTTTTATTTATTTTCACTTTTTATCTTTCATGACTTTGATGAAAATATAATTTAATGCTTGTATGATAAAGCAGTAGAAAGAAGCTGAATAGTATCTGTTGGCTTCCTTCAGAATAATACTGTAAGACGACTAGAATCAGAGTTCGTAATTATAGAGGTTTCCCAGATTTTGTTTCTCAGTGACTTAAGCTCGGCGTCATAATAACATCATGTCAGTATGAAGACAAAAGGACGACTGTGATAATGGCAGTGTGTGGTTGTCCCCTTCCTCCTTCTAACTTCAGCTTTAGCTTTGCTATTAATACACATGGAAGATCAAAGGCATACACATGAAGAAACCATGACACAAATTACATGTAAAGCATGAGCTGCGCAATTTAAATGTGAATATTTCTTTTGGAAATTTTTAAATTCAGGCTTCAATGTCCACCTACTGTAGTTCTATAACAGTTAATCACATTTTAGTGAGTTCATGTTAATTGTTACCTTTTTTTTTTATCCAGGTAAAAGTCATTGAGATTAAAACCTATTTTCCAATAGAGACCTGGTCAAGAGGGCCAACAGATAACAATATAACAAGTAAAAACACAACAAAAACTAAAAAATAGCTGAAAAAATATATACATTGTTACTATTCTATTTCATAAATATTATATGTACAGTTTCTGAGCTGCTCCTCATCATCACAACAAATGACTGACTGACTCTGATTGGTTAAGTTATAGGTTGATACCTTTGTAGGCAGCTGACAGTCCAGCAGCCCTCTCTCTGTGACCCTGGCTTAGGACACCTTTCAAACCATCAGACACAAAACAGTGTCATCAGCATATCATCACATCAGTTTACATGCTATGGGAAACAGTACAGGCACATTCAGGGGATGTTTAGTATATTTGTCACATTTAAATGTTTCAGATCATCAAACCAATTTAACACTAGGCAAAGATAAATAAAGTAAATGCAAAAAATGCAGTTTCAAAGTGAGGATTTCTTTTATTAATACAATGGTATCCAAACCTACCTGGGCCTGTGTGGAAAAACTGCCCCCTAAACCTAATAACTGGTTGTGCCACTCTTGGCAGCAAGAACTGCAATCAGTTGTTTGTGATAACAGGCAATGAGTATATTACGTCACTGTGGAGGAATTGTGGCCTCTGCAGAATTGTTTGAAATCAGTCACACTGGAGAATTTTTGAGTATGAGCACCCTGTGTACGGTCAGCATCCCAATCAAATTTATGTCTGGATTTTCACTCCAAAACCTTCATTAACATTTTTGAGTCATTTGTGGCTAATGGCTCTCACTGTGAATTGCTGGAGTACCAAAGCCTACCAAAGCCTTAGAAATGGCTTTCTAGCTAGATTTTAAAGACTTTGTGTCTCAGCTGGTTCTTTAGATCATGATATGGTGCTTTTTGAGATTGTTTCGCTACCTACACTTTGTCAGGCAGGTTCTATTTAATTGATTTCTCAATAATCAGACCTGAGGATGGCTAGTGAAATTCATGTAGTTAATTCATGATTTAACAGTTATTCAAATAGACCAGGTAGGCTTAGATAGTTTTATCCCCTCAATAAATAAAATCATTGTTTAAAAACTGCAGTTTGGATTTACGTGTGTTATCTTTATATGATAATATACACAATATGCAAAAAACCAAAAGCTCAAGAAGGGGACAAATATTTTATCACAGCACGGCGGATGGAGTATATTTGGGGAATGAATACAGTATGTGTTTCTATTTTGAGGATCAACTCTGTTGAACTCTGAATTTAGAAAAATGAAGCTCATATATTGCAGTTATTGACAAAATCAACATTTGATTTGTCAAAGTCAAAAGGAAGAAACACATTTAGATTCCGTTTTTGTCTATTTGATAGTTATGCTGATTTCAATTTTTAATTTCCTCTACCTACTTTTCCTCTCTTAACTCACCTTTTGGCACTGTCCTCATCGTGCCAGAGCCCTTCGAAGATGCAATCCAGTCCCAGTCCCAGTCTCAGGGACAGGCCCAGTCCCAGGTATCCGGTCTTCACAAGGCAGCATCCGTGGACAACTCGAGCCCTCTGCTTGTGCGCTCTCTGGCCTTCCGGGCTCAGGAGGAGCTGGAGGGCCAAATGTGGTACCACGGTAAAATGAGTCGCCGCGATGCTGAAAAACTTCTGAAAAATGACGGGGACTTTCTCGTCCGTAAGAGCACTACCAACCCAGGGTCCTACGTACTGACAGGCATGCACAATGGAATTGCCAAACACCTGCTGCTGGTGGACCCTGAAGGCACGGTAAGACGGGTGAGGGGGGTGTAGCAGGACACACGGAGCTTGATTCATTAACTCTTTTGTGAATGCATGAAAGTAAAAGCTGAAACTCTCATTAGACCAAAGCAGACTCTGAATATCTGTCTTCCTTTTTCTTTTTAAGGTACGGACAAAAGATCACATATTTGACAGCATTAGCCACCTTATTGGCCATCACCGTGACAACAACCTGCCGATTGTTTCAGCCGGGAGTGAACTGTGTCTCCTACAGCCTGTGGGAAGGAAACAGTGATGCTTGCGATGCCTGACCGATAATAGGAAGCGCTAAAGTGGCCTCTCACTACAGAGCTTGAAGATGAAACATGAGTCGATGCTTCAAGGCTCAGTTCGCTCAAAGAGTTATTGAGACAAACTGATCTGCAGTTACTTAACCGGAGACGCTGGAAGATGCAGGAGTTGTTAAAGATGAAAAAAAAAACAATAGAGAACTGTTATTATTTTGTTGTGATGACTGAAATGCTATATTTTTGACAAGACTTAGGTGCATTTGGACACAATATCTCGATTTGGTGTTTTAAAAGATTAAGAAAAAGACTATTGTTCTTGTAGTTTAGACAAAGCGCAAATCAAACCTCAAAGAGGTATTAACAAGAGTATTTTAGAATAAAAATCTGAAACTTTCGTTTTGTCTGTCAAGCACAACCACATTTCTACAGGAACCGTCGGCTAAGAGGTTGAGGAAACGGAAACGCTCTTTATAACGAAATTACGTTCAGAAAAACGTCCTTTAATC
This sequence comes from Aulonocara stuartgranti, assembly GCF_965226115.1. NCBI lineage: Eukaryota > Metazoa > Chordata > Actinopteri > Cichliformes > Cichlidae > Aulonocara > Aulonocara stuartgranti. The sequence continues at coordinate 21,103,193 of NC_138945.1, read as the reverse complement.
TCACCAACAGCGTGACAGCTTATTAGTAACTATAAGAAAAACCTAGCTTTTATCGGGGTTTAGGCCTGAATGTGTTTTTTTTTTTCTTTTCTTTTGCTTTGCAGTTGTCACAAATTGTTGGGTGGGGGGAGGGGGTGCAAACAGCCACCCTTTCACAGTGCTGTCAATGGCTTTAACGATAACGTTTTTTATGAAGTAGTTTCTCGTGTCACTGCAGTCGCATGACTTAAAATCAACCGTTCTCGTGGCCATGTTCGTAGACCTTGATACCCCTTTATTTGAAAGAGGTGCTTATGTATGCTGACACTGTAAAAAAATAAAAAAGACAAAAAATATATGCTTTTTCAAACTATTTCCGAATTGGTTTTTCGCTGAATTATTTTAGGTGTGTAGTCGGTGATTAGTTTTGGGGCTTGCAATGGATATTCTCACATCTTTGATTCACATTTTCAGCTTTTTGTGAACCTTTAAAATCTTAAATATTATTATTACTATTATTATTTGAAGGATCTGAAACCAATAGCACAAAACAAAGTTAGGTCACTTAGTTCACGCGTGTCAGACGAGTGTCTTGCGTTTACGCCAAATGTTTTCGATCGTTTTCAGTTACTGTTAGCTTTTGATTTCTCAGTGTCGACATCTTATGATAAAAACAGTTTTGCCACAAGATGTCACCCTAGAGTTGGATAGTTACCCCTGTCAGTTGCATCTGCTTTGGATAACACTGCGTTTGAAAGGAAAATACAGCTTTTAAGCCAGTTTTTAACCATTAATTTTCAGTTTGCAATCCACTGTATGCTCTCATTCCTCTGGACAGTTTAGTATTTATGTTGTTTTTAAAAAGCCCATAGAAGTGGTACACAGCAGCACTGGAAACTGACTTTTTTTTCTTTTATTTAATGCTTTTATCCTTACTAATGTCAGGACACCGATGGATACCAAATGAATGGGGCATTGTATCTGATATGCACTGGATCACTTCAGTTGAACCCAAATCAGCATGTGTTCAATGAGTTTGACAAGACAGATGCAATGTAATATAATGTGCCTGTGTTTTGCTGCAAGAGGGAGTGTACAGTACATGCATCTCACAACCCACAGCACTGGGGTCCTTATGAAAATGTAAAAAAAAACAACAACAACAAAACATCCACCACATCTGTTTTGGGTTAATGTGTTTGATTCATTGTGTCCCAATGGAGAAGGACACAAAGAGAATTTTGTCATTTACTTTTGCATTCTCCACTTCTTTGCGACATAATTTCATCAAATCAAATAACTCTGAAGAAAGAATAATGTGCTAAATTATTTAAAAGCACTCTGCTAATGTAAAAAAAAGAAGAAGCTTTTTTTCTAAAATCTGAATTTGTAGGAACACAAAATACCAAACAAACAAAGCGTATATCAAAAGCAACCGTACTCGAATCTCGCCGAGGATCAGCTTTGAGACTTAAAGAAATGACCAAACTCCTCACTGGGACAAAAACTAAGAACATGGCGTCTTTCCAGATTTCTGTTGATGAAAATGTGCCTTTTATTTGTACAATGTTTGTTTTTAATTTCTCCTTTCTCTCTTCCTTCAAAGTGCAATAGCTGATCTTCAATGGGGCATGCCTGTTCACTAGAGGTTGTGTTTTTGCCCTGCTGCGTGTTGCTGCTTGAGACTACTGTTCCCTCTCACTATCTGTCTCCCACCCTCCCTCCTTCCCTCTCTATTATATATTATAAATGTATCATTTCGAGATTCTAAATATAAATCTTTGTCAGAGGAAATCACACAGAAACTCACTATTTTGGGACAGGTATTTAAAAAAACTGGGGGGAAAAAGGAAATAAAAACATAGAGACAACAAGTCCAAATGATGTTTACAGATTTAATCTTTTGGTTGTATTAGTTAATCATTATTCTGTATGACTGTTGGCAATAAAACCGTGAATGTGTAGAATCGCTGTTGTTTCTCTGCTGTAATAGTTTCGGGTATTAATATTTCTGCTCATGAGTCACAGATTTCTTATCTAAAATGCGCAGGTGGTTTTAATTTACCCACATTCACATATACTTGACTTTGAGATGTGTTACTCTGGGTCATCCACAGTCCGCACTATTTATATTAGTTCCCATGACAAGCAAGAGTAAATAAGTTCCAGGTGCGGTCTGTGGATTGTCCACAGTGACTGGAAATTGGTTTTAGGAAATAGATGTTGTGAGCCACGGAAAACACAACTTAGTGTATATGCATTGTGTGTTCGATTGCCTCCAGAAATCGTTAAAACATACCGGTAACATTTTACATCTTTTTTTTCCTTTTCTTTTTTTTGCATTTTCAGCCTTTATTAGATGGTGCAGTACAGGGAGTGGACAGGAAAGCAGGGAAAAGAGTTGTGGTAAGGACATGCAGAAAATGGTCTGGGTCAGACTCAGAGCCGAACCTTTGCAGCAGCCTTCAGCACTGAGTCACCTGTACAGCCAGGTGAGCTACAGCGACACCCATGCTTCTAAATCTTGACTAACAAAATCAAAAGCATGGCTAGATTACACAGTAAATACTTTTATTGGTGAACCAAGCCTTTATAAGTTCCTTTCATAAACAAAGCAGAGCTGCACTCTCTTGGCCACAAGGTGATTCTAATGAATTGTTACACAGTAAATTTAATAGTTTTCCATTTTAATTTACTGAGTGAAAGCAGATTTTTTTTTAATCTAACATGAATATCTGCAATTTGTATTTCACATGCTGCATTCACGTGCCTCTTTACAGTCTTCAGCTTTCTAGCGTCATGCTTTTAAAGCTCAAAACAAATGCACACAAAGAACTGCTGTAGCTGCATAGAGAACATGCAGCAGTACTGAGTAAGACCAGCAGATGGAGCCCTTGTATCACGAACGCTTTCATTTTGAGCACAATGCTACTGATATAATACAAAAAACGCACCTGTTTGTTTCTTCACAATGAGTAACTCTTGCCTTGGTTATTATACAATGCAGATTACAGTAACTGCCCATCATACCGTAGGATTACTGAGTAAATACAAACTACGTCGATTAATAAATACCTTCAGCTGTGTGCCATTGCAATAATAATAGTCTACAATCATTCTTCATTACATTGGTTTTTGCAGTGATATAATTGCACTTATTTCGTAACTGCGGGTAAGTTTTCACTTCTAATTTATCATAGGAGCTCACAGCTGCAACTACAGAGGTAAAAGTCCTTTCTGTTGAGGGTAAGAGCACCAGTCATCTGTGGAAGTGACTGTTATCCAGCAAAAAAACCCAACAACAAAAAAAGGACAATGTGACTCCAAACTCTTGAGCACTGGAGGCTGGACTTGAAAGAGCCATACATTACAGATGATGAACATATAGCAAAAAGAAACCACTGCCCTGCAGCTAATGTCAGAAGTCTACCCTTCATTTAAAGAAACACTTTTTTTGGGAACAATGCTCTCCGTTGTGACCACTGCACAAACCCTTAAGCTCAGAGTATTATTGTAAATTACTCCTGTCTCCTTTTAATCTTCTCTGTCACTCGCAGCCTCAGCAGTACCTCTGCTTGCTCCAGCCACCACTGAAACCTTTCCGTGGCCCCTGTCTGACTCCTGTCCTCTCTCCGGCTCTGACTGCCTGGAGCCCTGCTGGTTCTGGCTGCTCCACGACTTGCTCCTGCTGCGGCTGGGCTCTAGGGACTGTCTGTTTCCGTTCACAGACGCCTTCGCCCTGTAGCAAAAGCCGCAAACCAGACCCAGGAAAGCTCGCCTCATCTCGCGGCTGGCCAGAGTGTAGATGACTGGGTTCATCGCGGAGTTGAGCACCGCCAGCCCAATGAACCAGTGGGCTTCGTAAAGAATGGGGGACCTCTGCTCGGACGCTACATCCACCAGGAGCAGGACAAAGAGGGGAGTCCAGCAAGCGATGAAAACTCCAACTACAATGATGACAGTGCGCAGTAGGGACATGGCGTGCTCTGAACTGCTGTGCTTGCTCACCTTTCGGCTACTGGACTTGACCAAGATGTAGATGCGGGCATACAGGATGGCTATGGCTGAGAGCAAAAGTATGAAAACCGTGATGCAGAAAGCAACATATTTCTTGGTGTAAAGAGGGAGGATTGTAGAGCAATCAGGGAGGTTATTCAGGCAGTTCCAGCCCAGAATAGGCAAAGCTCCAAGAGATATAGCAATCAGCCAGCAGGTCCCTATGAGCAGAAATACCCTGTAGTTCTTGTTCGCATCATAAGGCCTCATTTTGATCATAGTAAGGTGTCTCTCTATAGCAATAGCCAGGAGACTGAAAATGGAGGCTCCAAGTGCTACAAACATGCTCCCCTCTCTCACAAACCAGAGAGCAGGTGAGAGCTGCAGGGTCTTCTCTCCAGACAGGAGCAGGTTGACCAGGTAAGCGACTCCAGCCAGCAGGTCGCACATTGCCAGGTTAGCGATGAAGAAGTACATGCGGTTGTGGAACCTGTGGTTCCTCCATATGGCTACGAGCACTGTGAGGTTCTCCAAGACGATGAAGCTGCAAACGATGAGGAAAACTACGGTTTTGGTGTCCACAGTGCCGGGGCTCGCGCCAATGCTTGGTCGGTTGGCCAGCTTTCCTGTGTAGTTGTAGTGGAGCTGGATCTGAGAGTTGATCATTGTCCAAAGAATACCAGCAGCCGACACTGGAGGTCAGACTCGAGCAGGGAGCGCGGTGTCCACTGTGTTCAACTGCAGGAGTAGATTGAGCGTTATTTTAGAGAGCAGCCAATTTACAGATCATCATGCTGCCATCATTGTCCTTGTGCGGTTTGTTTGATTAAATTCCACTAATTATAGAAACAAAAGGTTATTCACCAGAAACACACTCGCTATTGTAAAAAACACCTTGAAATAAACTCTGATGTCGCTTTCCCCCCTCTCCTTTGAAACAGAGAAGTCTTGGAAATCGAAGCCGCTCATTTGAAAACACCTAATTATGCATAACATTAGCATATTTCTGGCACAGTCGTCACGTGTAAATTATCGACGGATTTCAGCAAATAGCGCCAGTTTAATTACTGAGTGGTTTTTTTGTTTTTTTTGCAGCTTCAAGCTGTCTAAATCTCCAAGAAAGAACCAGCAGCTTTAAAACAACTTACCTCTGGATGCTCGCAGTTCGCTTTGTTTTTAAAGTCAATCCCGCACTTTTGGACGCACATTTCATCGCAGTCGATTATCTGAGTTCCTTTCTTTTCTGTTGAACGTTAAGTCTTTCTTCGTTGTTCGGCAGAAGAGAGCAGCTCCTCATCTTTTTTCTTTTTTTTTCACTGAGCTCTGGAAACTCCGGAGCTGTCGACGGTCGGCTGGTAGTCACACCCCTCCCTCCCCTCCTTCAGCCCGGACTGCGAGCGCAGGGAGGCTGCTCTAGGGGGTCAGAAGCGCATCACCGACAGGAGGTATGTTTGTGGACACGAGATGCAAAGATTCATTCTCACACGTTGTCCTCTGCTATGTTCGTTATAGCACTCACAACAAAACACTTACTTAGGGTTTTATTAACTGTGGAACCAAAGGTGCAAACCTACTTGTTTTTATCGTTTGCCTGCGCACCAAAGTGCTTTGGGTTTGTTTGTTTGTTTGTTTAAAGAGCTTTGGTAGCGTTGCTAGCTCACTAGGTAACAACAGTGACTCTTAATGTGAGCAGAAATGTTAAATATATATCTTTGGGCTACTTAAAACTCTGATAGGACTGTAATGCCTTATTTCACGTGAGTCCAATGTTTAAATTGAGTGGTTAAATTTAGGTTGAGTGGAGGTTCTGACCTGGTTCAGGTAATGATGAATCCCAGTGGGAAGTCAGCAGTCTGGTAATATTTTTTTAAACTACAAATAATAAATGATAAGTATCGAAAGAAAAATCTAAATGCTAGCCACAACAACTGAAATTAAATCACTGATAAAACCTGTGAACAGAATGCAAATCACTACTTTTTATTTGACATGGACCCAAAGGAGAGAGCGGTGCTGTAAGAGTGTATGACTGCTGCCCATCCTTTGTTCTGGTCATTCTCTTGTGACCTCACATCCAGGAAGGATGGGCAGGGCTGGCAGTAAAGAGTCTGAGAGGCAGACTGACAGATAATAACTCCTTAAAACAGATGTGACAAAGCGCTTTGAGGAGATTCTTAAGACTTCCCTGACTGTAACGAAACACAGTGAACCAAGTAGGACTAAAACACAAAGCTCCATTTTCAAACAAAAGTCCGCAGCTCGAGCCCAGAATAACTGAGTCACTGCTTCCACTGCTAGGAACCTTATTGCTTTGCTTGATACGGTGCCACACATCTAGCTTTTTGCAATTTTCCCCCCAAACCAAGCACATACTGTACTGTGTCTCAGACCAAATCATTAAATAGTCAATATCTTGGAGTGTCTGTGGCTATTAACCCAGAAGAATGCTTTGTGTGGTTAAATAAACAGCTGCGGTCTGGCACCGGTCCATTAGCATTGTTACAGTCACAATTCTCAGTCATTTCCTGCAGGTCACACACTGTGCCAGCAGCAATGGGGAAAATTTCAGGGAAAAAGCCAAATAGTTACTCCGGACCCACAGTAAATCTGGGACCAATCACGGAGTGGGTGTATGTAAAAGGCAGCTGGATTAACAGACTGGGAGCATGGTCGGAAAAACCTTGGGTTTTTCAGCAAACTGCAGTGATGTGGGGCTCACATCTGCATTTACATAAACGTAGTTCCAAATATGAAACCATCAGCAAGTACTAACCCATAATATGTGGTCAGAGTGAGTCTATGTTTATGTGTATTCATAGCCTACAGAAGAGGAGCATGGGTGGAAGTGGGGGGCTTTTCACTTTTTCAAGACCACCCTCACTAAATTGTTCCTTTGCAGACGTCTTTGGTTCAAACCGGGCTGAATCGTTCTGTGTGCAGGACACTAATTTAACAAGTGGTGTGTGTAGCTTCCACTCTTTATGATCTGATGTTTTACAACTACCCTAAATCATCAATGCACCATGTGTGTTATGTGCAATTTCCTGCTATTATAATGCCATATTATTTAAGTATAACCTACAAGCTGCAACCCATCATTTGAAAGTACTGTACAGTATAACCTTGCTTCCCTCAGAGTAGCTGGCCTCACAGATGGTAAGACCATTCCTCGGGGAAACTTTCCACTGCTAAGCTACAGTCGGCCCCGGACTTTTTAAAGTATATAGTGTTATGTGACATGGCGGTCAATATTAACATAATTTCTTTAGGTAAAAGCTGCACAATGTTGAAGTACTCTAAAGGTTATTGACTTAGCAACCTCTATTTTAGTGCATTAATATCTATTACATTATTCGCTTATAGAGAGACCTTGCCATATAACATCAGTTTAATGTTGCAGCCTGTACTGCTTTACATATATCTAGATATTTTTGGCCTGCAGTATAATAAAGCATGCATCAAATTTTTGATGTGTCTATTTTTCTTAAATAGCTTTGCACAAGGTCAACTTGCTCTCTATAGATATATAGAACATTTAACTAATAATATAACTTGACTCGAGACCCAAACCTATAAAGATATCCATTATTCATGCTATAGTAATGCTATACAAAAAGAAAGTACACTTACAAATACCTATTTGGATAACATATCCCAGAGACATTCATAATTGATTATAATGCTTTGTTCTGACTGCTAACATAATAGCCTCTCATTCAAACAGGAGAACTAGTGGTTACATGAAAATGGCCGGATAGAATAAAGATAAGGGCCCTTTGCTATAGTACCATGGGCACATTACAAAATCTATTTGGCTGAAATCCCTGTAGCCATCACTCTGCCAGGGTTTTGCCTTGTTCAAGCTTTCAACCTTTCATTAGAGTGCAAGAGCTGGGGTCAGATTCATGGGCAGTGGGCACATCCATGTGCAATTACATGAAGACGCTGCCTTTAATTTCACCCTCACCATTTTGAGACAAAAAAACACACCCCGTGAGTCTGAGCTGCAAATCTGAGGCGGACAGTCCCCTCCTGCCCTGTGGGTTTGTGGCGGCAGTATTTCTAGGCATGGCGGTCTCTTAACAGAACAAGGCCTCAGAGAGGTTTCTGGGGCATAATTTCAGCTGTGGCACAGTTTAGTCTAGTCTGCCAACATAGGAAGGCCACACAGACAGAAATAGGTCTTTAGTTCTGTCATTTCCTTTGGCTGCAGGGATATTTAGTGCTCTTACCTTCTTTAACTGTTAAGTGCAGCACTTTTAATTTTCTATTTCATTTGTTTCCAGCTGTGAGAGTAATCTGATGGTTATGATTTTTGAGATTCTGCCAATGGAACTGACTTCAGTGATAGTACAGTGAGTCCTCAATATACTACCCAGTGCCAGACTGACTGACATTACTTTACAAGCATAAAATACAGTGACTCTGAATGTGCAAAAATAAAAGCCTCAAAACCCTAGAAGTCACAATTTTCACAATTTTCAGAGGCACAGTGCTGTGGAAGCACCCTGTGGTAATTAACATGGTTCATGGCAAAGGTTACTGGAAGTTTTGTTTCATTCAGACACACACATTGTTTCCACTTTCATGTATCTTCTGCTTTTAGCTGCTCCAAATGTGAATAAAGGAACATGCATAAAGGAACAAAATACCTGAACTACAGTTCAGTACATAATAGCCAGTAAATGATCTAAAGCCATAGCATGTCATTATCAGATCAGTCTAGTAGTCCCCCCATCCATTTTCTTCTTACCCAATTCAGAGGCCCAAGGCGGCTGGAACCCAGCTATATACACAGGCCCTGTACACACTCTGGATAGGGTCACTTGTCCATGACAGGGCCGACACAGAGAGATGAACAATAATTTATTCATTCACTTTGGACAGTGTAAGAAAGCCACAATACCTGGCGGGATTTAAGGCAAAACAATACAAACTTCACACAAAAAGACCTCAGTCAGCTGGCAGATTCATACCCAGAATCTTTTCCGTTCATGGTTGCATTCACGGTTGTTAATTTTTCTCAAAGCTCTTTTACTGATGATATAAGAGCTTGGTCATTCATTACAATCAGAAGTTCAGCTGACCTCATCCTTTGGCACTTAAGATTGGTTAACCTAGACCCAACCAACTGAAGCAACTCAGATTATACCACTGCCACCACAGGCATCAGTAATCTTTGGTATATCATCCGCCTGCTTTCTTAACTTAATGCACACATGCCTCTAGATCAAGGTAAATCTGGACTCATCAGATCTTATTGTTTTCATTTCAAGTAACCTTTATTGCAAAGCTATTTATTGCATTCCAAATATTTTTATCTCCTTTTTTTAAAATACTGTCCCTTTAAGAAAAAATGTTGTCTTGGGTCTTACACTTTTCAGCATGCCACACACCCAAGTAAAAGTATGTGGCCACGTCATACGTATCTCTTACAAGTCTCGTGTCGAAGCATTGATTTTAGCATGTCTTAGTTTTTTTGTTTCCAGAATTGATTGTGCTTAGTCGATGCACATGTCCGCAAATGCACATGTCCGCAAATGCACATGTCCACTATAAGCTCTCTAGTGCTACTTTCGTTTTTTAGAATGAGGAAAAACCATAACCCTGACCTGACCCTAACACTCTTTTATCAGCTCTATCATCTGTGGTGCTGACAGCAGTTTTTATTGTAAGTTATTAGTTAATCTATTCATTACTGTGAAAAAGTCTTGAGATGCTACTCATTTGTTTATATTTTGCTTACGAGAAGCCAGACTAGAGCCAGATCTTTTTTAACCCTTTAAGACCTACCATAGAACCAAGTCCGCCAGAGCTTATCTTTATATTTTTATGTGCTGTAGTGCCATTTTTGGGAGCATTTCAAGTTGTTATACATCAATACAACCGTTATAGCCCAAATTTTAATAATATGTATGCATTAAGTCCATAATAACTACATAAATTGCAAAAAAGTGCAATAAACTACAAAAAAATTGAAAATTTTTTTGTTTTGTTTTTTACATAAATTTCTAGTTAGAGAAATTTCAGAGGTTTATCCCTCAAAACTGTAAATACAAAAAAGTTGCACAAAATAGTTTCCAACAACAGGAAATGCATTTTGAGTGTCTTCATAGTTTTTGAGATACACCAATTTTTATGTCCTGCAGGAAAAACAAAAATAAATATTATAATGGTAATTTGCAAAAAGACAAAAACAAAACTAATTTCCAAAAACTATTTCCAGCAGTGTAATTTTAGTTCTAAGCATCCCAGAAACTATTCAGAAAAGCATGAAGTCAAACATGAATTAAAAACACTAGTATAGGCTTATAAGGCCCCGAAGGTAAAAAACTACATTTTCCGCGAAATTACGTCACTTCCAGTTTCGAGCAGGTAATGGCGGATATGTGATAGTTCGCACTGACGTCTATTCCAACGTAGGAAGTGTTATGAACAGCTGATTGGATCGGCAAAGCGTGTTTCTGGAATATTATGTTTTTCTTGCTGCAAATGCTTTTTATACAGTTTTTGCAAAGCCATATGTGGAAGAAAACTGTGACTTAGGACAAGCTGATGGCTTAAGATGTAAGTACAACTCCTCCGGTTTCATATGCAAAAAAAATTATTGCGCTAGCTTACGTGGTTCCGGTTCTACAGGGATTTAAAAATAGTTACGCAAAACGGAGCATGCCCGCTCCGACCAGCTTTAAAGGGTTAAATGGTCTTAAGCCATAATTCTCCAGGCTTTCTAAAGGTCTATAAAGTTTGTTATTTGTTTGTTTTTTTGTTTGTTTTTTGCTTGTTTTTTGTTTTTATCATTTGTTTGTTAAGCCACTTAACACTGACCTAAGATAAAAATCAGCTAACTCAAGGGATGAGTCAGTGTGTCTACACATAACAGGCAAAGCTGAGCAAAGAAACTATTTTGCATTGTATCTTTAGACTGTCATGAAAACACATAATTTGTTGAAATGTCTTTAGTTGAGTCTATGAAAAACGCCAAAGTTAACACAGTTTGACAGTCATAAAATAGTATTTTTGAACCGACAAGGTGATTTGCAAAGAGCTATTAGCACAAAACTTGGTGTGTCTTTGCCTGCGTGGTGTAAAGTGCATCCTTAAAAAATCTGAGGAAATTTTGATAGTTGGGATACAGATTTGACTTCTGCGACTGCTTTTATGTGGGTTAAATTAGCTGTGTCACCAGGTTCAGGGACACTTTTTATACCTTCAATGTCAAGAAGCTGAGATTCCCCAACAGGTGAAATGAGGGGTACTGGAATCTCACTATCCTTCCGAGAAGATTCACTTTCATCACCACCCGTTCTTCCTGGCTCTTCAAGGTCAAAAAGGCTGACCTGAGGTGAGCTTGCTGCTGGGGGCTCCTCCCCTGCCTCTATCGGCATTTCCACCTCAGTTTCATCTGAAACTGCTTCGGGAACGACACCTTTGGTAAGAGGGATCACGCTGTCAGTAATGCGCTGCTCTAATGCAATGTCGGGTGACATGGGATCAACCTCAGGCATTATGGTGGAGGCAGCTGGATACAAAAGTACCACACTTAAAGGATACACTTCATTATTGTCTGATATGGCATCATCAAAATGCTCTGTTACATAACCTGGGTTTTGATGGGTTTTTGGCCTTCGCACTGCTGGTGGTGCTGGGGTTTCAGGAGCACTCACGGACAGAAACCCACAGGGCAACAGGAGGTCCCTGTATAAAGTGCACAGAGGACCATCTCTAGCCTTAGGAGGCACTATATATACGGGAAGGTCACTAGCACATGACACAACCACGTAGACATCTGCCTCCCATTTGTCTGCTAGCTTGTGCTTTCCTCTCAGTCTCACATTTCAAATTAGCACTCGAGCTCCTGGTTCAAAGCTAGACCCAGTAACCCTCTGGTCGAACCTTTTGTTGCGCTCGGCAGATTTCTTAGCATTTCTGCTCAAAAGCTCATAACTCTCTTTCAGGCGGTTTGTCAGGCCTTGCACATATTGTGTATGAGACAGTGGCAGAGCATCAACAGGAAGCCCGAAAGCTAAATCCACAGGGGGTCTTGGTTGTCTCCCGAACACAAGTTCATAAGGTGCAAATCCTGTGACTTCATGCTTTGTGCAGTTGTATGGATGCACAAGAGGCTTACCATAGTCTCTCCAATGAGACATGTCCTTGTTATTTAGAGTGCCCAACATCTGTGGCAGTGTTCAGTTAAAGCGCTCCACAGGGTTACCCCTTGGCTGGTATGGGGTTGTCTGCGACTTCCGGATCCCTGCCATTTCACACAACTCTTTGATGGTATGGGACTCAAAATCGGGGCCCTGACCACTATGGAGTTTCTCAGGGAACCCATAATGTGATATGAAATGTTCCCAAAGACACTCAGCCATGGTACTCGCCTTTTGTTTCAGTGTCGGTATTGCGAGGGCATGCTTAGTAAAATGGTCCGTTATTACTAGTATGTCCTTGGTATTACTTTGATCTGGTTGTATGCTCAGAAAGTCCATGCAGACTAATTCCAATGGCCTGGTGGTCTCTATTGAAACCATTGCGGCTGCTCTCACTGGTGGAGTTTTTCTTTTCACACAACGATCACAAGTATTAATCTTTTCTTCAACCACTGAGGACATTTTAGGCCAATAAAATCTAGCTGTCATTAGATCAAGGGTGCGTTCAATACCAAGATGGCCTATGTTGTCGTGCACACGTTCAAGTACCATGTCTTGCAATTCTCTTGGTAGGACAAGTTGATGATCACTGCCATCACGCCCTGCCTCTTACGAAAGAAGACTTTATTTTTGCGCTCCAGCCGGTTCCATTCTCTCAACAAGAGTCCATACTCAGGGAGCTCTTTTCTCACTTGAGGTGGAGGTGCCTCACCGCTTTGCAACTGAGTAATTATTTCTCTGATGCTTGGGTCTGCAACATTGGTCGGTTTCATTATTGACTATCACAGCCAATGTGCTCACACGCAGGCAATGTGACTAAACAATTCGCTATCAACAGGCCACCAGGCATGGAAGCGGTTGTTGGATGTGCTACCAAGGCCCACTTTTCATTAAAGAAGCTTCCAACAAGGGCTACCCCTTCTAATGCAACAGTTTGTCCAGCAGGAATCGTCTCCGGCTTCTCCCCAGAGAGTTTTACTTCGCCCAGTTTGCCATTTGGTTGTTGTCTGTGCCTAAGCTCCAAGACTTTGAGGACTGCATAGTAGCCATTCTGGATAGGTAGGCCAAATTCATTAATGTGAGCAGCAACATTTGAGTACAACACATCCAGAGTGTTGGTGCCAATAAGGATTTGCTCTTGGGCAAGGGCCAATGTAGGAATCTCAATCTCCTCTCCTACAAACTCTTTGGGAAAAGTGATATCTATTTCCACATAGCCAAAATATGGAACTTCCTGTCCATTAGCTCCTTCAACCTCCAACAAATCATCCAATGATTTAATTTCTTGGTCCTTTAGGTTGCTCTCATAGAAGGACAACAGGATCGTTGTAACTTGAGATTCAGAGTCGAAAAGCCAGTTGACTCTTTTCTCAGCAACACACACTTCAGCAGTGCATTTGCTTCCAACCAAACTCTGTGGCAGCCCACTTGGTTGACCTTCTGGCTGTCTTTTGCCTTTTTGCTTGGAGGTAAAGGGACTAGTGTTAGACTCAACTCCTGTCTGTCCCGCAACAGGAGTTGACAGGAGTTGACAGGAGTTTCTGTCAGTTTAAATGGTGTGTGTCCACAGAGCCATTCTGTGCACCCACACCATTTAAGTCGTGCTGTTTTCTTTGAAATTGCTTCCTTTTTGTTGCTACCAGCCCGGGGTTTGCCTCATTACTGCATCTCGAGGCTACGTGGCCATCCTCTCCACACCGAAAGCAGTACCATGGGCGTGGCCTGGGAGGTGGCTGATGCTCTGGAACAGGCACTGGCAACGGCTGCTGATGAGCAGGATTTGTCTGCACAGTTACCGTTGCACTTGGGTTTGCCCTTTTACTTCTGCTTTTCTTTTGGGGGATTAAATGAGCAATTTGAGCCGGTAACTCTGTGATTTGTTTCTTCAGAACATTGGTTTCTGCTGCAGCCTTAGACTCAGAGAAGCACAGGCAGTTTGGAGTTGGGACCAAACATGCTGTTTGGGTGGGGTTGGCTGTTGTCTGGAGGCACCAAGGTGCTTTTTCTTATGTACTGCCTTGTTAGTATGCTTGTCTACCTCAGTACGTAGCAGGAGTAGTAATTCAGCAAAGGAAGGAAGGAGAGTTTTGAACCTTTTGTTCTGGAGCTCTGCTAATAAAGAGTTATCCCAGCAGCCTCTACAAAACTGCTTGGCAAAAGAAGCTGAAATGACTTCCCTGTTAACTTAGCAATGGTTTGCAACTCAGATATCTAACTCTCAGTAACACTGTGGCTAACCGCAGATGTATATGACCTAGCAAGTGCACGTACGTGGAAAGTCACATCAGGCCGTGTGGGGCTTTTGTGGTCAAATGGCAACAAGGGAGCAAGTGTTTGCAATGCAGTACCAAAAGTGAACTCAACAATTGCATTGTTATGGAACTCTGTGTTTGATTCATCTATACACAGGACCATGACTGTCTAAATAGCTCTGGATTCATTGTCCACCTCAGTCCAGGTTAACCCTCCAATCATAAAAGAGTTGGGGATTTTTACTAGCTCACATGTCACTACTTCCATGTCACCAATTTAATAAATTACTGGTATGATGATAAAAGATAAGAATTTCACCCAAAATGATAAAAAATGAAAGCAGAACGTCTGCAAGTCTGCCCCTTGCTTGTGGCTGGCTCGCCAATTATCTGTAACACCCCTTTTGATAGTTAGGATACAGATTTGAATGTTTACCTGGGTGCTGGGCCAATAGCTAAGGTTCGACTGCAGAGCAAAGTGAATGACTAATGAAATGCTCAGAAAACTTGGTTTGATGAACTTGTATTCACAAATGAATAATCACCAGTGTTGGACAAGTTACTTTGAAAAAGTAATTAATTATAGTTACTAGTTACTTCTTCAAAAAAGTAACTGAGTACAAGATTCTAAAAGTAATTAATTACTTGAAAAGTAACTATTGCGTTACTTTAAAAAAATGTTTAATCCTCTGGGGTCCAGGGTATAATTGGCCATTTTTAACTACTTTTGAATTGACCTCTATATTTCACCTTTAAAAACTGTTTACTTTGCCTTGTTTGGTATCATTCTTTTTCAGCACAACCTCACGTGTCTGAATTTACAGTTATGTTTTGATATTGATATTGATATTGATATTGATATACCTTTATTAGTCCCACAAGGGGAAATTTCATTTTTCATTTTTACATAATGTATTAACACAATTGATCTAAAATCAGACAAAAAACATAGTAGAAAAAGTTATATATGATTCAATATACATGTTTATTGAATCATATTTTATAACTTTAAATGCAAATATAAATTGTCAATTTTAAAATCCTATGCACAAGTTTTGCAAACAACAAAGTTATTTGCACCCATTTACCTTTTACCCTCTTTTTTTAAATAACTATTTACATAACCATCAGGTGTTCTCCATTAAATAAGATGCCACACAAACTATTTGTGCCACTCCAAAAAAATAATTTCTGTCCACTATAAAGGAGAACATCACAGCCTGATACCTGCAGGTCTGACAGCAGGTGTATCACTCCTCCTGTTTTTTACCTGGAGACAGCAGTCGCCTCATTGTTCTGACACACAACACAAAACTATCCACAACACTACACACTAACTACACACCCCAAATACGCTAAACATCACAAATCTCTCACATCTCAAATTTTGCTCTCTTTCTTTTTCTGCTGTCTTTCTTTCTCTCTCTGTCTCTGTCTCTCGCCATCACTCCTAAAACTTCCCCCTCTTCCTAAACAATCAAATGTCTTGGTGCCATATCATTTTTGATTGGAGAGTGCTTGCTAGCGCTGTCCTTAGACAGTAAACGTGACGAAAGCATTCAGGAATAAACACCATGTATATATTGTTTATCATGACTCTGGTTTTACGTGGCCTCTCAGCACAATTTAAAAACTGGTATATATCACATTATTGCTTTGTCACCTTGAAGTGGTCATGTGATTAGCTTACCACGACTACTTTATTCTTCCTCAGTCAAACAGCAGCACTCATGCGATTGTTTTGCTCCCCTAGCTTCAGGTGTTGTGGGAAAAAGTGATCGTCGGGGAGAAAGTGATTGTTGCCTGTGGGAGCGCGCGCAGCGGCTTAAAGCTGTAGCGTCCAGATTACTTACAGCTACTTCCATGCAACTGATATAAGATGCGGTAAGCTGAAGACAGCTTCAACTGTCTGTTTGTTAAAAAATAGTAACGGACCGCGTTTTCTTGTTAGTAAAGGTAACGGCGTTGTAACGATAGAAATAGTAATTAGTTAGATTACTCGTTACTGAAAAAAGTAACACCGTTACTAACGCCGTTAGTAATGGCGTTATTCCCATTACTGATAATCACGTATTTACCGACTGCAAATTAACATCTGAACAAAGCCAGCTTCAGTTCAGTTTCAAATATCCTGAAAAAACCCAGACTCTATCAAGGACATCATTTGTTTTCTATTATCTTGAGTTATTAGAACCTAAAGGGTAATGGTGTTTCTTCTAAAAACATATTCTGTGCCATGAGTGTAGTAATATACAAGCTTTCACAACTTGAAGAGAACGGAAATGTCTCACGGTTTTGCTTAGTTAGGTCTAAGTATAACTCTGAGACATTTTTCTCAGAGTAGACATTTAAGGCTGCTTTTTTAGTGCTGTGAAGCCTCAGCTATTAATTTTTTGTCCTTACCTCACGTTGAGACTTTATTTTGGCCCTGATAAGTTGTTAGTCAGGCTGCCATTCTTCAGCTGCATTAGGTAGTGAGCAAAAGCTTTTTTTTTTTTTTTTTACTTTGTTGAATGCAGTTGCACTGGTCGTCCAGACAGTTAATGTGAGCGTGTGCAGGAGTCCATTTATCACAAGGCTGAGCAGTGCTTTCCTCTCTCAGGTCCATTAGGTCTTCAGTACTTAGAGAGTGTGGTATTGATGTCCAACAGTCTTTGTTCATCACCTGACTTATTGCTAAATGGATGGCTATTACATTAACCAGAAAGTTCATAATAGCTCCTCCTAACAGCTCTGTGAAGCATGCATTTTATTCATATATTTACAGCTGCCACATTTGTGACCTGTTCCTTTTCTTATTACGCCGCTCTGTTTAGAAAGAGATATCAAAAATAATGAATAGATATCTGTAATCTGTCTGTATCTTTGAAGTTAGCACTTTTTAAGTCTGTGCTGACAGAGAAATCCATCTGTGCAACACTGCTGTGAAACCACGTTTGAAGTTAAAGTCAGAAGAAATTCAGTTAAACCACAAACTGGCAAACTGTCAAGATGCAGCCAATGCAGTAATTTAGATGTGTTACAGAGGAAAGCATGTTACACAGAACAGCGTAATCGCTAAAATTTATTTATATGATGTCTGTGCTGTAAAATTTGTCAAATGTTGCCTGTTTAGCAGTAGTTATGACAAAATGTCATTGCATTAAGTGTAAATATAGTTATTACACATCACAGATGTTATTGTATCTCTCACATTTTCACCCCTCCTCCTCAGTTTCCTTTTTCTTCTTACTATTCTCTTACTCACCTTTCCTACCTGAGGTTGAAAATATCATTGAGTTTGAGGAAAAGTGAGCAGGAGAATTGATAACTTAGACTTAGGGAAGGGGGAAGGTGGTGGGCTGAGAATCCAAACAATCTTGATCAGTGTCCTTAACAATATTAATCTATGCGTCCACCGTGTTGAAACTACAATTTGCAGAAGATGGACACACTCCTCAATTCACCACAACTCCGCTGTTGGAATTTTGAGGAAGAATTTTAGGGAAGAATGAACATTTAAGACCAGATTTACTGATGTCCGCTGCTATATTTACTAAAGAGTCACAGTGTCAGTTTTGTTACTGAAAGTTGCGAGCAGGAGTATTTTTGTAGCTGGCTGTGTAACATGTGTATTTTGTAAGAGTTTCCCTTTCAAGAGGAGGATGTTTAAACGAGTCACGCAAATAATTTACAATGCCTGTGGGAGATCGTTTATTGCAAATTACATGAAATCTAACAGATGTTACTGTAATCACAATGAGTATGCAATCTGCATTTTGTGTGGATGGCTCAAAGCTATGAAGGCAGTGCCAAAACCTTGGCTCCTGTGGCTAAAGACCATTTGTAGAGGTGTTGGTTCAACAGTGCACGACACAAGGATAAAACCTTACAGATGGAATCTTGTTAAAAATTAAGACCATGATTCCATAACTTGTAGAAGAGTCTCATCAACCGTATGAAACCATTAGTGAAGACAATCGAAGTGTGGCCAGCGGGAGTAGATGCTGTACTCCAGGACTGGTTTAAAAACACGGACTGGGCTGGAGCATGTTTGCGTCTCAGGCCACCTGTGGCTCTCACATTCACATCGACTCTTACACATACTCAGTACTGGAATACATCAACACCACAATTGACAATGTTACCACAGAAAAGCAGATTACAATGTACCCAATCAGAAAACATGGATGAACAAGAAAGTATGGCTTCTACTAAAGGCCCCCTTATGCCTTCAGATCAGGTGGTGTTCAGGCCTACAGTACGTCCAGGGCAGATCTGAAGAGGGGCATCAAGATGGCCAAGCACAGCTACAAGCTGAAGGTGGAGGAACCCTTTTCAAGTCTGACCCATGACACGTGGCTGGGCACTCAGGCCATCTCTGACTATAAGGCCAGCAATGCCACACAGACAGCCATGAATGTGTCCTCCCTCAGTGAGCTAAATGAGTTTTACACTCATTTTAACAAGGACAACAATGAAAGTCTGCCAAAACCCTACCCTCTGATGACTCCTATACCCTCACTCTTACCATCATAGATGTCAATAACGCACTGAGCAGTATCAACGCTTGCAAGGCTGCTGGCCCTGATGGCATTCCTGTACGTGTGCTTCGGGCATTTGCTGAACAGCTTGCAGGGGTCTTTACAGACATGTTTAACCTGTCGCTTGTCCAGGCAGTAGTACGAGCATGCTTCAAGACCACCTCCATTGTGCCAGTGCCGAAACACTCATCACCAACGTGCCTGAACAACTATCACCCTGTAGCACTCACACCCATAGTTATGAAATGCTTTGAGCGACTGGCCCTGGTACACCTCAAAGCATCCCCCCCCCTCACCCCCCCACACACACACGCACGCACTACATCCTCACCAATTTGCCTATCGAAGCAATAGGAGTACAGACAATGCTATATCCACAGAGCTTTACTGTGTACTCACACCTGGACAACAAGAATATTACAGTTACAATAATACAGTTATTCCCTCTAAACTGATCACTAAAAATATGGATCTTGGACTCTTGCAATTTTATCTGTAACTGGATCATGGATTTTTTGACCAATAGACCCCAGCATATTAGGTCAGGCCATAACTGCTTTACCACCATCACACTCAACACCGGCACTCCACAGGGCTGTGTGCTGAGCCCGTTTCTCTACTCCATTTTCACCTGTGACTGCAGCCTAGGTATAGATCAAACTCCATCATCAATTTTCTGGATAACACCACAGTGATTGGTCTCATCAATGACAACAATGAGTCTGACTACAGGGAAGAGGTAAAGCACCTAGCTGTATGGTGCACTGACAATAACCTGCTCCTGAATACCAGCAAAATCAAGGGGCTCATTGTGGAGGCAGAAGAGAGACACCCATGTCCCCATCTACATAAATGGCACGGCTGTTGAACGGACTTCCACCTTCAAGTTCTTGGGGACCCACATCTCTGAAAATCTGTCCTGGTCAACTAACATCTCCAGCCCAGTCAAGAAGGCCCATCAGTGCCTCTTTTTCTTAAGGACACTGAAGAAGAACCACTGTCTACTGACATACTGGGTAACTTCTACCGCTGTGCAATAGAGAGCATCTTGACCAACTGTGTCACAGCCTGGTATGGGTATTGCTCTGTTGCTGACCGCGAGGCACTGCAGCGGGTGGTGAAAACTGCCCAACGCATCTCAGGGACTCCACTTCCTGCCATTGAGCATGTCCACAAGAAGACATGTGTACGCCGAGCACACATCATTCTCAGGGACTCCTCTCATCCTGCCAATCAACTCTTCCAGCTTGTCCCCTCCAGAAGGGCCCTGTAGAAGGTGCTACAGCAGGTTAAAACTGGAACAGCTTCTTCCCCACAGCTGTCACCCTTGTGAACTCAGCCCTCCACTGAACCTTTCCCCCACACTCACTTAACCACTCCTCCTCCCCCTTGTCCCTCCCAGTGACCATGATCATAATTGTCATTCATTCTCAACATTCACTGTATGCTCACATTGGGGACTGCTATAGTTTAGGACACTGACATAGCATAGTCTCTGTTATAGTACGTACTTACACTTACACTGTTCACTATTATAGTCTGTTCAGAGCACTACTCTTCCACTACTGTAGATATATTCATGGCTGTTAGGATGCCTGGGTCGTTGACCCAGGGTTTTTGAGTTTATTATATTATTTATACTTTCTAGTCTTTGGTTTCTTTGAGTTCTGTCTTATGGTTTATGTCTCTGTCTTCTTTAGTTGCTCTGTCTCCCCTATCACCTGTATCCCCTTGTCTAGTTCACGTCTCCGTGTATCCTTAGTTCCTATATCCCCGTGTTCAGTCAGTGTTTGTGTCTGCCCTGGTCCCACGTCTCTGTTCCCTCTGTGGTGCCTGCCTGTGAGTCTGTGTTATGTTTCCTATTTTACTTTGAAAGTCCATGTCTGATGTTAATGTGTCTGGTTTTGCTTCCCCTTGTCTCGTTAGGCCTGATTTGCCCCAGCTGTGTTTCCCTCCTGTTACCCATTCCCTGATTGCTCCTTTTGTGTATTTAAGCCCTGTGTTTCTCTGTGTCCGTGTCGCGATCTACCGTTTTCCTAGCTGTGTGTTCTGTCATTCCTCCAGTTATGTTATATTTTGAGTACCAAATTAAAGCCTTTTTGAGTTCACGACTGTCTCCGGAGTCTGCACCTTGGGTCCTATTCTTGTCTGCACACAGCCACACCTAACAATGGCACTAGATCTGTTAACCACACATCGGTACATCTGAATATGTAGCACATCTGTATATTTGTTCATAGTACATCTGTATATCTGCCTGTCTGTATAGCAATATAGAACATCTGTATGCTGTACAGTTCAGCTGTATATCAGTACATCTGTACATTTGTCCATAGTACATCTGTATATTTGCTCTCTGTGTAGCAATACAAACCTCTGTATACTTAACTTATTTGTAGTGCTGTCAGCGTTAATCTTGTTAAAATGACATTAACACCATAACCAGATTAACGCGGCAAATATACGTTAGCGAGTTAGCGCGGCTCGCCCTGTGCATGGGGCTGCACGGCGTCAACGCGGTTAGCTCATTGACACATTAGCATCATGCAGCCCCACGCACGGGGTGACTCGCTAACGGAGATTTGCCGCGTTAATCTGGTTATGGTGTTAATGTCATTAATTAATGCTACTACTGCACATTCACCCAATGTGTATACTATATGTGTATATATATATATATACGTTTTTCCTCTACACCCCCCCCCCCCAATTTTTTTGCACATGTCGAGGAGCGTGTCAGGCTACATTTCACTGTGTGTTATACTTGTATAACTATGCATGTGACAAATAAAGAACCTTGAACCTTGAACCTATTACAGCTGGGATGGGCTCCAGCCCCCCTGCAACCCTGAACTGGACATGCGGAAGAGAATGGATGGCATATAGACTGTAGGTCCCTTGAGTGAACCCATCACCATGTTATACTCATGAATTGGACCACATCCATCTTTAAACTTGGCCTTGTTGCTAAGAGGAACAAATTAGATATATTTATTCATCCCTATTGGGAAACTACAATAACGGGGCAGCTACCATGCAGGATCCATGGATGCAACAAACTGGCCAAGGCCACAATAACCTAGCATGTCTTTGATGTCAACTTTACACCTGTAAATTGTATTTTTCACATTACTGACAAAACCTTACCACACAGTGTGCAGCTTGTGGGCCGTGCAATTGCACATTTAAGATTTTAAACCAGTAAGTAACATGACATGGAAGCTATATAATTTTATGCAAGGTACTTATATTCAACACAATTAGGTATTCCCTCTGTGGACAACTCAAACAAATTTCACGAAGGTTACTGACATTTTAAACTAGTAAAAAGCTTATGCCATCATTATTAGCTCAGTGCAATAATGAGCCACAGTTTAAAGTAGCTTCAAAAACTAGATTCAAAATCAGTTTGGTATACACTTTAAATAGGTTTTTATATTTATGTAAAAAGAAAATTAAATGTTAAATTTCTGAAATCCTGAAAGAGCTTAGCTGGTGAGAAAATACCAAGGAGCGACATGCCATTGTTTAGTCGGCTCAAAATGCATTTCAAATTAATGTCTCTGTCATCACGACTGTTTATTTTTATTAATTTCCCAAAACCTACGTGCTATTACCTTAAGAGCATATTTAAAACCACATTATGTCTGAAATGTTCCACTGGAAGCCTCAGGTACCATCATCGTTTCTTTCTAGCGCAAGGCAGACAACATCAGTGTTGCATAATAATATTATCTCAAATAAATGCTCTGTTGGATCAATATTTTGCATCCACCAGACATCTAGGAGTTCCAGCAGACAGCTAGGTGAAGCCTTACAGTATTAAACAGTTTTTTTTGTTTTGTTTTTTTTAGATTTTTCTGTGTCTGTGTGCCACCAGAGCAACACACTCAAAATTAAATACACTTCTCCTGCGGGCTATTACCAGTATGGTTTCAGCTGACGCCTTCCAAGATAGAGAAGAAATAGTGCGTTATGTGTTGCTTCCTGTTAATCAATAAAATGTCTCTTTAGCTAGCAATAAGCTTTGTAAGATGCATAGTAAGTGTACAGGAAACCACTATAGCTTTTCTAATTAACTCCAGACGGACATCATACCACAGAATCCTGTTGTGCATCCCGGTGATGGATGAAAAACTTGCATGCCAGTATATGCAGCTTACCTGTCTTCAGAACACATTTGTTTATCCAGAGAATTGATCACAAAAGACACAGGAAATATCGTAGATTGGGATATTTCAGTTCACTTGTTCGTCTGCAGCAGTTGGAGGTCAAGATTTTTTAGATTTAAAAACAGTCGCTAATAATGTAAACCTTTATTTAGACTACGTTTCAGTTGTGAGTGTGTGTGGAACATTAAGAGAACCTAAATGTCAAACTGTATTAAAAAAACAAAAAAACAATTAGGACTAGATCCAAGGAAGAGAACAATACTCCACACAGGATTGTCAGTGAGGGTGGTTAAAATCACCTCATGGTTAAAAATAAACATGAATAAACTAAAAGAAGAACTGGTCCTTGTGTAGACACTTTCTTTATTGTTATATCTTCTTGGTGATGTCTTGAACTCGTGTGTGCAGACTTGCCGTCACAGTTATATACAGTGAATTTGCTCTGTACAGTAAAACCTTCTAGTGTTGTATTCCTATAAATATTTCATTGGTTGTCCTATGACTGGTGCCTTCCTGACCCCAGTTATCTCAGGCCAAGCACACACAGACACACACCCACACACACACATACACACACACACACTGATAGTTCAGTCTGCCATTGATAACTGTGGAGGGATTGTCTGCGAGTTACAGCATTGATGAACCAAAGTCTGAGAAGGCAGATGACAAAATGCAGCACATGCAATAAATTACTCTAATATACAACAACATATTCTCTAATGTGTGCACTCACAAGACACTTTATTAGATACATCTTTTGCCTTCAGGACTGCCTCAATTGTTTTCAACAGATTCAACAAGGGGCTGGAAACATTCCTTAGACATTTTGGTCCATATTGACACGACAGCATCATACAGTTGCTGCAGATTTGTCATTTGAATATCCCAAAGGTTCACTGTTGGATTAAGTTCTGGTGATTATGGATGCCATTTCAGTACAGTAAACTCATCATTATGTTTGGGTTGGGTTTTGAGGCAACTGTTGTTGTGAATTAATATATAGAAGTAAAATAGAAGTAAATATAGAAGTAAAATTTAATTTGTGTCACAAAGATCATAAAAACATCCACATTATTAAACAAACCTCCAGATATTTGGTGCCATACGGAAACAAAAACACAAGACTGATATTAAAACCAAAAACTGAAATGAAGTTGCAAAAATCTTAATTTTAACTTCACTGCAACTTCATTGCAAAAGTTTAACCAATGTTTAGGCATTAACATGTAATCAAATATCTCTGTAGTGTCAATGTGTTGTCTTCTTAGCACTTAATATTGACAAGTACGGGTATTAGTGGACTCGGGATCACATCTTTTCTTTTTGTAAATGATGTGTTCCTCTTGGCCTAATTGGGTGATGAACTCCTGCAGCATAGAGTAGAGTTAGTCCCTCCAAGCCTGAAGCCTTGCTTCCTACCTGAAAAATGTTGGATGCTGCATTATGAGTAGGAAATTGGGGTGTTTCTGCAAATGGATAAGTTAAACTACCTTTGGGTTGTTGTTCAGGGCCCTGTTTCAGGAAGCCGGTTTGGAAAACTCAGAGTGAAAAACGACACTCACGGTTGAGTAACCCCGAACTGTCCAACTCGGAATATTCGGTTTCAGAAAGGCTGATAACAATTAGTTCAGTCAACGCGGAGTTGCTTTAACCCCAAGTGAAGCGCGCGGACGAGGATACATAAAGCCCTGATAAGCGGAGCACAGATTAAGCGAGTCACCATGGAGACGGAGGGAAAGAAGGCGCGGTCAATGTATTTTACAGCGCTTGAGGCCGAAATTCTGATGGCAGCATATGCCGATAACACGCAAATTCCGCGGAAAAAAGTAACACAGCCACAGCTGCGAAAGACAGGGAGCATGCATGGCAAAACATAGCCGACAGAGTCAATGCGTGAGTGTTAATTTAAACATTGATCTAGGGATTTCCACCCATTTAACACGTTATTTTATCATATGTTATTTTATTTGTTATTTTATACATTTTATTTTGTGATGTGATGTGAGCGCAGGTGCAACCCAACAGGCCCCAAACGTTCCTGGCAGCAAGTAAAAATGAAATATAAAAATATAGTCCAAACAGGTAAGGTGTAATTGTATTATGAGCCATAGTGCTTGGTCTGTTTGTCCCATGTAAATCAATTGCAGTTAGAGGCTACATTAATTTTCTTTCTGTAAGCACTTATTGAAATTATCTGAGCACATTACAAGTACATATTTGCTTACTCTGTATGCTCAAATGTGGCCCGTTATAGCCAACAGAAAAAAAGCGGAGGCCCGAAAAACAGGTGGGGGTCCTCCACCACCACCACTCACAGAGGCTGAGCAGTTGGCCCTCAGCCAAAACAGTGGGCGCCCTGTGGCCGAAGGCATCTCTGCGGGGACATCCTCTGAGTCAATAACCCCGCAAGACACAAGTGCCTACATAGGGGGTAAATCCAAAATAATACATGATGTGCATACATCCTTTCTTCACAGTCACCTTTGCAGTGCGACACATTCATTTGATAAACTCATTACCATAATGGATTATTTTGTAGTGAAGTTATTTTCCTACTGATTTTGCCTTCCCTCAGGCTTGGTTGTCTTTGAGAGCATAATGACAATGAAGTGTAAGGTGATTGGTATGTTTGTTAATTGCCATTTGGTCCCTTGTAAGTTATAAGTGACCTGTATAAACCTCATATTCTATCAGTTGATGGTGGTGGTGTACTGCATCTGGTGCAGCCTCCTGTTGAGCCAGACCAACATGCAGTTGTGAGTAATACTCCACAGATTATATGAGTTTACAGTAGAACAGCAATGTTGTTTATTTCTTTACTACAGGAAAATAATGAAAAAACATTGACAGCTGTTACAGAGGAGGAAGCAACAGAGACACTTTATGAGGTTTACATCTTGTAATACTTTGTGTACAGGAAATACAGGCGACCAATAAAGCCAGTTGAACAAAAAATCTGTTTTTTCGTCTTTCAACATGTTGAGGTGATGGGTCAAAAGAAATGATTGTGACATATGGTGTCTCTGACTGCACTTCCATCTTGTATGTCCGTGGGAGGGTCAGGATGTTCATGGTTTGGATCACTGCTGATGTTTGGTTCAGAAGGACAGTGTTCTCCTCTAATTGTGGCAATGTTGTGAAGAATCACACATGCCACAATAATGTCACATGCCCTTTCTGGGGTGACCCTGAGTCTTTGCAGGCACTGGAACCGGGCCTTAAGCATTCCGATAGTCATTTCAATTCTGGCTCTTGTCCTGCAATTAGCCAGATTATATCGCTGCTGTGGGCCCGGTTCAGGGTCAGGGTAAGGGGTAAGCAAATAGGGTAAACATGGATACCCCCTATCACCAAGCAAGTAGCCAGTGAACTCTCCTAAGACAGAAGGATACACTTCTGAAGCAATTGGTCTTTATATATTTTAAAGTATTCTCAACTCACCATGTCCAAATTTTGTGCTCAGTGTACATTCACGGAATATTTGTGAGTCATGGACAGAGCCTGGCCACTTGGCTTCCACATTTGTGATAATGTTGGCAGCATCATATATGATCTTCACAGTGCAGAGAACACAAATTAGCATCCATTACTATAATGAAATAATTTGTTAGTTTGAAATGCTACAGGGAACTATGTACCTGTACATTAATGCTGTGGAAAGACTTCCTGTTCACATAGTCTCCTTCATTTACTGAAGGAGCAATGATTGGAATGTGAGTGCCATCTGTACAGCCAATCACGCCTGGGAACCCTGGAAATAAATGTAAAATTTAAGTAGTAGTCCAAGTATCACCACATCATAAATTGAGTTTTGTTCATCCTGATACCTGCAATTTTGTGGCATCCCTCTTTGATAAATCTTGTGGGTCTATGACCGGGGAACACCACAAACGAGTACAGGAGACGTTTCAGTGCAACTGTAACATTCCTGACTGCCCGACAGACGGTAGCCTTGGAAACGTGCTCAGCGTCACCAATATTATACAGAAAGCTCCCGTTTGCAAAAAAACGAAGTGCAATACAAATAATATGTACAGAACTGAGAGGATGTCCGCGATGTGTCACATGCGTAATATATGGCCTGAGGATGTTATTCAAATAACTTATAGATTGTGCTGAGAAACGGTAACGTTCGCACAGAAAATCATCAGGAAATGATAAAATGTCCAAACGCGCTCTGATCACTATCTCCCGGCGGAGAGCTCTGCGGAGAATTTGGGCTTCACGATCTACTGGCTCTTCAAGGAAGGGACACGCCATGTCCGACACTTCCTACTGTCAGGTTTCCGACAAAGGGGCGGAGACAGTCAGGGTTAGTTGTAGTAAACCTGCTAGGGGGCAGGTTAGCTTCACGACGTGTGTCGTCATAGTGACTCACTCAGGCTGCAGCTGAACTCGCTTTGTGAAACCGAAAACCCAGAGTTTTCGTTAACTCAGGGTATACTTACTCAGTTTTTCCACTAAACCGGCTTCCTGAAACAGGGCCCAGGGCTAGAAGTCTGTTCTTATGCACAAACAGCTGCTCCATCTACTGAATCACAAACCCCTGAACTATGGCCACAAGCAGCAGAAATTAGTTTCTTCCATAGGTTGTCCTGTTTCACCATTAGAGATACTGAAAGGTGAGGACTCTGGGCACATGCTTGCATTCGATCCCTCATGAACAATGCTGGAAGACAGAAGTGATGTCACTTTGGTGTTGTTTCAGCAAGCCATGTATCTCTCTATTTTTGTAACCTTGTGCAGGTGTTGCTGCCACCACAACCAGGTTGAAGACATGCGTTTAAAATGATGAAGGGGTATTTTTTTTTTTTCAAGAATACCTCTTGAATGTCTCCTTAGGTAAAGGGGCATATCCAACCAGGTGGAGACTCTGGGTCAAAGCTGAGACCCACATCATCCCCCTGAACCTACAGTAGCAGGCTAAACTAATAATAAAAAATGAGCATCATAAGAACATAAGAGTTAAAAGCACAAAGAAATGTAGGAAAACACAAAGAGCACAAACAAACAGTTTGACAAAAGCAAAATACAAAGCCCTGTACTACAGAGCTGGATTAGGGCCGTTGTGAGTAGCTACATAACTTCAGGGTTAACCCTTGTTTCAGTATTAAAAGTTGGCTCGCATGTTACATTACCATGGTAACCTGCACTGCAAACCTAACCTTCTCGGGAGCACGTTATGTTCAAGACACATGATTGTCACTGTTATGATGATTTCTGATATGAGGTTCAGTTCTACGGTGGTGATCGCAGGGTGTGCACAGGTCAAGTGCCACTATGACCCTCCAGAAATTAACGAGGACAGGGGATGATCGTTCAGCTCTTTAATGGCAGATTTAGCGTGGGTGTGGGTATGTGTGTGTGGTTCTACAAACAGAATGGAAAATAGAACACAAATTACAATCAAATTATAGACAACAATAATCACCATATAACATATTACAGCCACATACTTGTCTTATAGGCCCTAATACTAAGCTGGCGGCTTTTACTTATAGTCTGAACCATATTTGACAACAAAGAAAATAAACATCTTCCCATCACTTAACTCTTGTGCCCCACTCACTTATGATGCCAACTAAAGAAGGCAAATACACATAACAAATCCCCAACTCAAACTGAACTCAGTTTGGCCTAGGCGAACTTAGCTTAGCTTAGCCCGCTTAGCTTAGCGATAACTTAGCTTATAGAAAATGTACAAACAGAGGACGTCCAGAGCAAGAAAACATACAGGCTATCCTTCTTACACAAGAAATATCCTGTAACTCACCAGTCTTATGGACGCACACTCTCATTGAACCCACATAAACTGCTCCCGAGCATAACTTGTGATTCACACTGCCTTCATGAACACCATTTTCCATCCCAGTCAAACATTACTCACAAAACGGCCGCGCCCTCTAGTGGCGAGGCAGAAACTGCATCACAGTCCTGCCTTCAGAACAGTCACATACCAAATCACCACCTACTGGCCAGTCAGTGTATGTCTTTGATGTCTTTTTTTAGATTGGCATCAACTAAGAAATAGATTTTTTTCAGAGCTAATTTATTTCTTTTTCTTTTTTATATTTCCTGCAAACAAGTTTAAATCAATTGCATTTTTCTGTAAGCCTTAATATAGTGACATGATCATAAAACAGGGCACCTTTACACTACTTCCAGACCTTATATTCCTATACATAGCTGAGTGTCAGCATTAATATAGCACTTTTCTGGTCTCACTGATCTCAGTGCTTAGTGAAAACATATTCACAGGGTGCCTTTTAATACTTTGTTTCTGCACTTAACCCTTTTACACACAGCTCTATAACTAGATAGATAATATAGTTTGCGTACCCTTTTCATTTTTTATACCACTCTGCTGCTGGGAGACCCGTATATGTTTCTGACTGGTCATATACTGCCAACACTGCTTCTTTTATGTGAGGACGCTCATAGGTGGACTCGTAAATCCTGGTTGATTTATTGATAATCACCTTCATGTGACTGCTCGGCCTGATTGATAGGGATCGATTGTTGGGCTAAGTGAAGGCAGATAAGGGGAAGATATTTAACTTTAAAGTAAGACAGGAATATAAAACAACCAATAGAGAAACATGAAGAGTAACAATAAGTAAGAAGAGAGAGACAGGAATGCACAGAGGGCACAGGAAGAAAATGTCTAGTAACTAAAAACTAATGGATTCCATGACAACTATGACGAATGCCACACCTGAAGGAGAATTTTAAAAAAATGGATATACTGTTTACAAGAAATGACTGCTATTCAATTCAATTCAGTTTTATTTATATGGTGAAAAATCACAACATCAGTTGACTCAAGGCCCCTTATTTTGTAAGATAAAGACCCTGCAATACATAATACAAAGAAAACAGAGAAACCCCCAACAATCATATGATGCCCTATGAGCAAGCACTTTGGCAAACGTAGGAAGGAAAAACTCCCTTTTAACAGGAAGAAACCTCAAGCAGAGGAGGGGCAGCCATCTGCTGCAACTGGTTGGGGGTGAGTGGATAAAGACTGGACAAAGACATGCTGCAGAAGAGAGCCAGAGATTAGTAATACCAAATAATTACATGCAGAGAGGAGTTTAAACACATAGTGAGTGAGAAAGGTGACTGAAGAAGAAACACTCAATGCATTAGGTTAATCCCCTAGCAGACTAGACCTATCGCAGTGTAAGAAAGGCAAATATGCAAGTTTTAAGCCTAATCTTAAAAGTAGAGTTAGTGTCTGTCTCCCAAATCCAAACTGGAAGCTGGTTCCATAGAAGAGGGGTCTGAAAGATGAAAGCTCTCCCTCCCATTCTACTTTAAATACTCTTGGAATCACTAATATCTAACTAACATCTCTGTTGCTTGTGGGGCTCGCACACAAGAATTTCACTCGCATGTGCTGTGCCAGTGTGCCTGCACATGTGATGTGACAATAAAAGTGATTTGATTTGATTTGATTTAATAAGCCCACAGTCTGAGGGCAAAGAGCTCTAATGGAGTGATACTTTACTATTGGGTCATTAAGATATGATTGGGCCTGATTGTTCAAGACCTTGCATGTGAGGAGCAGGATTTAAATTTGATTCTGGATTTAACAGGAAGCCAATGAAGAGAAGCCAGTATATGAGAAATATGCTCACTCTTTCTAGTCTGTGTCAGTACTCTACTGCTACTACGCTAATACAACATTTTGGATCAATTGAAGGCTTTTCAGGGAATTTTAGGACATCCTGATAATAACACATTACAGTAGTCTAGCATAGAAGTAATAAATGCATCAACTACTTTTTCAGCATTAATCTGCAATGTTTCTAATTTTAAAGATATTGTGCAAATGGAAGAATGCAGTCCTACATATTTGTTTAATGTGTGCATTGAAGGGACATATCCTGGTCAAAAATCACTCCAAGATTCCTCACAAAGTTAATGGAGGCCAGGGTACTGCCATCCAGGGTAACCATCTGGCTAAAAACCACATTTCTAAGATTTTTACGGTCGAGTACAATAACCTCAGTTTGATCTAATTTAGAAGCAGAAAATTAGAGGTCATCCAGGTCTTTATGTCTTTAAGAGATTCCTACAGTGCTAATTGGTGTCTTGTATATGGCTTCATGGATGGATAAAGTTGGGTGCCATCTGCATAGCAGTGAAAGTATATGCTATGCCTTCTAATGATACTGCCTAAGGGAAGCATGTATGATGGAAACAGAACTGCTCTTAGCATGAAGTCATTACTAGTTAATGTTGAAGGAATGTTTGGCCCAACAGAGGCCTGACTTTTTGTCAGCCTGGCTACAGTGCTGAAGAGAAACCCAGGGTTATTCTTATTTCCTTCAATCAGTGATGAATACCAAGATTTTCTAGCTTTGCCAGAGGGCTTTTTTAAAAATAGAGCAGCAAACTAACTTTCCTGGCTAAATGATCATCTAAATTAGTGAGATGCCATTTTCTCTCCAGTTTATGAGTTATCTGCTTTAAGGTGCAGGCTTCATAGTTATACCAGGGAGTCAAGTACTTCTGATTTGGAGCAGCATCTAGAGTTGTAGGCACACTTGAAGTAAAACTATTAATAATCAACCTCTATGGGAGTAGCGTTCAGGTAGCTACTCTTTCCATTTTTTGGCATTATCAAAGCACTTAAGAAGATAACAGTGGATGAATTATATCCTTAAACTTAGTTACAGCGCTTTCAGAAAGATATGTGATATGCCGTATGTCAGAACATGATCTTGAATGTGATTAAAGTGATGTATGATTATTTTTTTTATTTTTTTTACATTTTGAATCAAGTCAATTGATTCAAATGAATAAAAACTGTCTAGGTGTTCACGAGTTTTACCAAAGCTCAACTTGTTCTTTTCATTTTAACTGACATTTATTTTGGACGGGAGGATTCTTCGACATGTCTTAACATGTAATGATGTCCAACCACAGCCGATACATTGCCGTCAGAACTAAAAAGAAATACAAACTTAAATGCGCAAGTTGCCTATGACAGCAGCTACACTAGGTCTTTGGTTGATTAACATGCTGAAGTGGGAGATTGCTGCCCTCGCCCTCCAGCAATTAGTATAACTCAGGGGTGTTTAAACTAACATAATTATTATGCTGTAAACAGGTTTCTGTCAGGCAGAGTAAATC
This sequence comes from Aulonocara stuartgranti, assembly GCF_965226115.1. Classification (NCBI taxonomy): domain Eukaryota; kingdom Metazoa; phylum Chordata; class Actinopteri; order Cichliformes; family Cichlidae; genus Aulonocara; species Aulonocara stuartgranti. Next base: position 21,070,974 of record NC_138945.1, on the reverse strand, counting down.
AATTTGTTGATCAATTATTAATTCATGTACCGTAATTGTCGGGCTATAAGCCGCTACTTTTTGCACAAGCTTTGAACCCTGCGGCTTTTAGTCAGGTGCGGCTTTTCTATGGATTGTCCATGATTTTTGTGATATCGTAAGACGATTTGTTTTGTTTGTTCCGCTGTTGTACGGCACTACGTTGCCTGGCAGAAGGGCATGTGATCAGACACACAGTATTGGGGTTCAAGAGTGGTATGTTGGTCACATGTCCATCCGCCAGGCAACGTAGTGCCATACGAAGTAGCACGAAAAACAAACTTCAAAGTAGCGCTACGCGTTCAGCAGGAGGTGTGGATGACGGGCGGTGATAAACTTGCGAAAAGCAAGTTATGCTCAACACCACCAGTGGATTCTGACAGCGTGGAAAAGTGTGAAAACATCCATGATCACCAACGGATTTCGAAGGACTGGACTGCTGCATGATGGAGAGGAGGACACCGCCACGGCCCTTCTGAGGGTGTTCGACTCTGACACTGACAACGAGGATTTCTCTGGTTTTGAAAGTGACAACGAAGGAGAGAAGCGGAGAGTGGATGACGAAGCCATCCTGAGCCTGTTCGTATCCGATGCTGGAGAAGAGGACTTTGGTGGTTTTAGTGCGCAGGAAGAAGAGAAAGATGGTGGTGAATGACTGACTTTTCTTCTTGTTAAAGCTGTGTCACTGCACCTGAGCCTAAAAGGTAGTCCGAATCTATTTTTCTGGTGTGCTGTAGGTTATTGTTATGTACTACATTTGTTACTCGTTTACACAGTGCATGTTTCGTACTTGTAATTACCGGTACTTGTACATATACCTAAAAAGTTATGCAAATATGTACCCATAACTTGTTTTTCAAAATAATTAATAAAAGGGGTGTGTCTCCAAACAGCCATCTCTTCCCTGACAATTCCCTTTGTGCATATTCTCTTACATATGATAAGTCAACATTGAAACACCTGCGGCTTTTAGTCAGGTGCGGCTAATGTATGTACAAAACAGGATTTTCCCCTGATTTTAGCTTGTGCGGCTAATATTCAGGTGCGCTTTGTAGTCTGGAAAATACGGTACTAACAGGGACTTGAAAGAAAGAGACATAATGTTTATGACTGGAACTTCCTGGTCCCAACTCTGGACAGTGGCATTTTGTGTGTGTGTGTGTGTGTGTGTGTGTGGTGGGGGGGGGGGGGGTTAATAAATTTGGCCAGATTTCTAGAAACGACAGCTGCTCCATCCAAAGTGTGATGGATGCAGTTTCTCCCAACAACACCAGCTTTTCCCCAGAAGGTTATCCAATTATCTATAAACCCCACATTGTCTTTTGGACACCACTCAGACAGCCAGCAATTTAAGGAGACGTGCAGCTAAATGCTAATCATGTCACTCCTGGTTCGATTGGGCTGGGACCAGACGACACATTGTTTTGGCAAAGTTGCTCGGGTATGTTGCTGCGTGGGGAAAAAATTATTAGACACATGAACGGTTTGGTAGGGAGTTTCTGATTAGGACTATGCTTCCTCCTCACCATCACCTAGCCATCCTGTTTTCCTGGTGCTCGGGACAATCTTCCAGGGGAGAGCTAACAGGGCTTACGCTACCTTCGGCTGCACTGGTTACAAGGTTGCAAAGCCTGGTTCTTCAGTTCAGTTATCCTGGCCTCCAGAAAGACAAACAGGCTAAATTTATTACAAGTATCATTGTTACTGAAGGCGCCAAGGAGTAACTAAACATCTGACACAATGAGCAGGAAAGTGCAGGAGGGACAGTTGAAGAGGCTATGCTGCTTGCAAATTGGCCAGGCTAGGAGCTAACCTCAGCTAGCGAATCCCTAAACGTGTGCTTTGGATGAAGCACGTAAAGATTACACTATGAAATAAAATGTTATCTTTAAGTTTTAAATTAAATAAGGTATGCAGATAAGCTACACAAAAACAACACTGTGACAGGAACAAGAAGTAATACTCACCGCAAACAGAACCAACACCAAAATGAGAGCACCACCCAAAGGCAGATACAGTTGGTGTGCCTATCAATGCTCAATCTGCTAGATGTGTAAGTAACTCTTTGTCAGCATGTATTGCACATTTTTATCTGCTCTTTTCAGGGTGATCGCTTATAATATTGCAAAAAATTTCGGCCACTACTTACTTTTGTTGTTGTACAACTGTAGCTCATTTGTCACTATCTATGCCTACCATTACATCATTTTTTTAAAGGAAGTGTTTGAGTTAGCAACACCCAGGTGTTGCACTCTTCCCTCTAAAGAGCATGACTCATGACTTTTTAACACGCAAACCACTTTAGATTACTAGAATTCAAATACAAGTAAGATTACCCCTGAGAGAGACCTACTTTTGTATGGTATTGAATATCATCGTATAGTCCCAGTATCAAGCATTGCAGAGTCTTTTTTCTAGACTGGCTGAATACCTTCTGGATGCACAATACATAGCAATAGTTGTCGTTTAAATGAGACATCTCTCATTCTCTGTGGTTATCATGACATCATTTTTTTGAAGGAAGTGTTTGAGGTGTTTTGGCAACACCTAGGACAGAAGCGTGAAAGCAGGTATCACAGTAAGAATACCCTTTATCAACACCTAAACTTTACAAAAACACAAAGCACTCATCCATGAGAACTTTATCGTTCAGACCTTGTGCTCAGCTCAGATAATCCGAAGTTTTAGTGGTACACTCTAATCCTGCGCTCTCTCTCTCTGCTTCCTCTTTTGAGCACCACTTTTTGTTTTTTTGTTGGGGGGTTTTTGCTATGTTTGCTAAACATAACTTAAAATGCTGCTGCTGTCTAACTTCTCTGTAAGACACTTGCAGAAAGACAAATCCTTGCATCGTTGACATCAACAGGTTTGCAAGCATTTTGCGCAAATGGCAGAGAGCATGGTTAGGAAATATAGGTAAAATATTTGCCAGCATTTTCAGCAAAGGTGCCCATTTTAATCAGTGATGTGTGAAATTACCCAGTAAAAGTTAAACATACATACAACATGTAGAGGAACTCCTATAATGTGTCCAATTTACTGAAACATTGTGAAGGTGAATATCCAGTGTGATGTAGAGGGGCTGCCCTGGGGTCACACTGTTGGATATTACACCATTGATCTAGATATGGTCATTATAGTCATTATAGTCAATGATTTTAGATGACTAGAATTTAAACACAGTTTCTTTTAGAATGATTCTGTGCTGAATTCTATCAGCACCCAGATATTTACAGCATGTAGTCACTTTGGACTGACATGAATGGTAAGCTGCTTTCTGATTACGTCATGCGTATTGTTCCTTGTTCTTGAGAAAAAAAAAGTTATTTTTTCAAGGTTCTTTGTATTGAAGGCGTTTCCTCTTTAGTCTCTCAGAATCCCGCAGAGAACATCAGACTGTGTTACCTTCAACAGCCCCTGTGGCCAACTTGTAGCTGCATTGTCAGACTGCTTCCTCAGAGGATGTTCAATTAGAAATGCTTTGTGTGTTTGCAGGCACACACATACACTGTACACGCAGACGCAGCAGGAGTCACTGTGCGTACTACTGCAGGCCTCCGAGGATTATTAAGTTAATAACCAAGCAAAGAGAGGGTGAGGAACCCAGGAAGTCACACCACAGCAGGGCTGGGGCTCACAAAGTCACGCACACACTTCAATAAAGCCACGTTTTACATTGTGACTTACATTTTTTAACCACATTGTTTCAGATCACTAGACAGTATTATAAGCACCAGTGTGATTTTTACAACATCTGTTTGATTAAAAAGGTGTTCTTTTTTTATCTATTCACACAGAATAAGATCTTGCTGCAAAGACATATCCATAAAAAGCCCATCTTGTTCTGATCAACATTTGTATACACTCAAAAACCCAAATATTAGTCACATGGCAGCAACTCAGTGCCTTTAAGCATGTGGACATACTCAAGATAACCTGCTGAAATCGAAAGTGAGCGTCAGAATGGAGGAGAAAGGTGATTTGAAGTGACTTTAAATGTGTCATGGTTGTCGGTGCCAGACTGGCTGGTCTGAGTATTTCAGAAACGACTCATCTCTGAGTTTTTCCCACATAACCGTCTCTTTGCAGAGAATGGTCCGGAAAAAAAATACAAAAATATCCAGCGAGCACCAATTCAGGTCAGAGGAATATGGTCAGACTGCTTCGAGTTTATAGGAAGGCGACAGTAAATCAAATAAGCTCTTGTTGCAATCAAATTGTGCAGATGAGCACAAAGTGTACAAAGTGTGGAACGTTAAAGCAGCAGAAGACCACACCAGGCGCCTCTCCTGCCAGCTGAGAGAACGATAGTGGGCTAAAGTTCACACGAGCTCTCCAAAATTGAACAACAGAAGAGTGGAAAAATATTGCACTTATTTATTATCAAAGAATTTCATGTTTACACATCCAGAAGACACGAAGCCACAGTTGCATTCATTTGGGGTTATATTTCTGATAAACTGATTGAAAGGAAGGATCACATTCACCTTCATTCTCATGTTTCCTCTGTTTTAGTTTCCACCAAATCCTCAGGGAAATTTATGTCCAAGTGCTGCACTCTGTGTTCACCAGTTAGTCGCTAACATTGTCGTCCTTCTTGGTGCTCAGCAGGTGATTCACAGTAGAAATGATGAGAAATAACAGTCGCGTAATTGCCTATAAATAATGCCACATGAGTCTGTCTTTATTCATATCTGACCCATTGTTTACCTTAAATATGGGTCTGAATGTGTTTTCTGGAGTGGCTCTTCATTTCTTTAAAAAGCAGCTGGGGCTGTTTAATGAATGGAGTCAGGTTTCTTTTTGCCTCATTTTATTGTAAAGTTGTATTTATGGACAGATGGATGTTGTGAGCCGTGGGAATCCAAACGCAAGTGTTTGTCTTTTTTTCTCTCTCTTTGTTTATTGAAAGGTTTATAATATCTCTATGCATGTTTAAGGACTGAGAATCTGACTAAACAAGGCCATATAGTATAAAGGCCATGGCAACACATTCAATCAGCACCCTCATTTATCTTTAAAGCGACCTTTCATTTTAACTGGAAATGCCTTAACCTTTGTCGTATTTCCTGGAATAGCCTTCAGCCTCTTCAGGTGGACAGGTCATCGCAGCAGTGAATAGTCATTTACAAAAAAATATACATCAGAAAAAGCTGGCACCATAGAGAGTCTTTGCTCCGTATAAAAGGATGTGGTTTATGTTGTTGAGGCGTGACTCATTTCAAGCATATTTTTGCCAAGATATATTTTACTAAAAGTAAAATAAAAAGAAGAAGAAGGAAGCAAAGAATACCGCTATTTCTGCAAAATTGGTTGATTCAATCACAAAGCTGGTTTTGTTGTATTTTTTCTTACCCCTGAAATAACCTTCAGGCCAACTGTGAGACTTCAACTTAAACCTTTAGCGCCCTCTGGAGGTATTAAGCTGTATCTAGATTTAAAGGCACGCATCAGGCAGCCAATGAGATTTAATTTCCTTAATGAGCCTGTACATGGGTAGAAGTTATTTAAAGCAGCGGAAATGAGACAAGATCGGTAGTTTTGATATCTTACTTAAACATCAGTCTTATTAAATATTACACAGGTTGTATTTTAAAAAGGAAACACTTTTGGATATTCTCTTGATACACTTCCCCTTACAGTACCTTCAACCCTCCACTAGAGGTCAGAGCAAAAATATAGAACGATGGAGGGCGGCATGGTGAAGGGAATTTGTACTTGGAAGTCATGAAGAGGCTTTTTGTGAGCTGAGTGTTCTCTTTTTTTATCTTCTTTTATCTTGTGAAAAGTGACAGTACTTTCTCTGTGTTACTCATACATTTAGAGATAAATACTAAAACGACACCTCTGGGAAGGCTTAGACCATAAGGCCAACACAATGAGTTATTACTTAATGCCAAACGCGTCATTAAACTTTAATAAATCAATAATGGATCCTTTTATCTCTTTACAGCCGAGGGATGTATGGGTTTGCTCAAAATGTCATTCATGAGTGAGCTGCACTGTGATTTTGGTGATCTGTTATCAGCGGGTACATTTGCTCACATATTCTAATATGCTGACTTTATCTGGGGTTTTTCTCTGAAAGATTAAAGTTCAGATGAACATATCTAACTGTTAATCTGGTACAGAGGGAGCAGGACGTAGGCCTCTGAGTTTTTGTGTCAGGGGTTAATTAGTGATGTCTCATCCCAGTAACACGTTGAACAAATCCATCAATCACTTCTCAAGCAACACTTTTATAACCTCACTCTGTGCAGTTCACTATTCATCCTGCTACGTTCTCTTTGTGTCTCGATTTCAGTCTCATTAATGACAAATACGTGTTTTATATATACTACTATAGGACTCATATGCTTGACCTCTGCAGGGATATGAACCCGGCATCACAGTAATGCTGCCTACCCATAAAAGCTCCAGCTGAGGAGCTCTGTGGTGTTGTTTGTGTGGGTGTGAATAATAAACAGTGTAGTGGCAGTGGAGATTATAAAGAGCAGATAGCAGATAACAAAGCCTACACTTGATTTACTGGATAAAACTAATTTCGCTCGCCTTTTTTATGCTAATAAAGACATTTAAATTATTGTGTAACTTCTTGGCCACAAGCAGCTTCTATGGCTGTCGTGCCTCCTGAAAATGATGCATAAATAGCACGATTAAAAATTTTGGGCAGGGAGCTTGTAAGCATCCCACCACCACCAACACATTCTTAAGTAGCTAAATGTTAGGGTAATTAAATTGCTTGATATAAAAGTGATGAATGAATGCCTAAATAACTGTGCGACATGAGGGAACTTCTCTGGGTTTAGAGTCTGTGGAGACCTGAACGAGGCCTTCTATAATTACGTTTTATGATCATTTGATGGTAAAGTTATTTATTCATCCATAATTGTGCGGACACACGTTGACACGTGATCCCGTGTTGTCTCAACTATAATCTCTGCCTGCCTTTTCTAAATCTTGTGTTATTCTAGCACTTATGCCAAATACACACCTAATCACTAACTTTTGCTTGATGTAAGCCTAAACCCAAACCCTATGCTAATCTTAACTTTAAGCAACAATTTAGCATGTGACCGAGCTTTCCAGAAACCTTTGCCTGGATCTGGAGAAATAAAATAAAAAATAGGAGTACAAACACATTTGACATAATAAAGACAAGAGCAAAGTTGGGTTGTTTTTTAGTTTTTTTTGCATTTAGTGTCTTTATAAAACAGATTTGCAAAATATAGCCAAGGCTCATTCATTTAAATACGCCATAAATAGCAAGAAAATACTTTCCCATTTCAATTCAAATATTTTTTTGTTACTTCTTTATACACGAATCAGAGCTGAACATTAGACGGAAAAAAAATTATTGATTTCTTGCAGCAGAAACCCCCCAAAACAAACCAAAAAAACCCCAAAACCCCCCAAAAAACAAAACACAAGCATACCGTGTAGCTAGAGCGGCAATCGATTAGTCAGAAATATACATCCTCTGAAGACACGTGGTCATAAACATTAAAACAAAATCTTATTCAAGTCTGAAATATCAAAGCACACATCTTTGGATGGATTTCTCATAGTCTTTTAAGAGCTTTTCTTTTCTTTTTCTTTATTTATTTACTCCTTTATTTTTACAACATCAGCAACAGAACTGTAATTAACACCAGCATGGCCAAAAAGTTTGGATCCATATGTACAATAGTGCAGACAAAAGAGCTTAAATGTGAATAAAGGCAGTGGAGGGATCGTAATGCATCATCGTGTCTCCTAATTAAGTTTTCAAGTGGTCTCCCTTTATTTTTAGAAAACTATAAGATGACAACTAAAGCATCCTAGCACCATAGATGCTTTTATTTGGAGAGCGCTGCCCTTTTTCAACACATAAACCCAACGACTTAAAATAAAAACGTGAAATTGTCTCAGTGAAGGGTTATTTATTGATTTATTAAGCTATATTTCAATTTTCTTTTATGTTAATTAAATCTACTTAATGCCATTTTTGACAATAAATTCCCCCTTTTTATACATTTGCGATCACGTGTTTACATTCTGCATTTTAAAGAAACAAATTTTTCAGTTTCAGAGGAATCTTATCAGAATTTAAAATTTTTTTTTACAGCGTTTTGAATAAATAATGCAAAAAATATACATGTACGAAAACGGCATCCCTCATAAACAGACTGTTTTGCTTCTTTTGAAGGAATATGTAAACATTCACGGGGATGAAGAAATAGACCTTTTTGTCGCCGTCGGCCACGACATCGTGCTGCAGGTACTCACGGGTGCTGCTAATCACATTCATTTAGAAGAGAACCTTCATTAATGTGAATAGTAAGACCTGTGTTGACCTACTGTTTCGTGCAGATGTGACAGAAGTCTGCTTTTTGATTGAATATCTGTTTGCCGTATCAGCAGGCTTCAAGCTATTCATTGACACGTCACTCTCTCTTGCTGTCTCTCTCTCTCTGTGTAAAAGGTGCTTTAGCTTTCTGGAGCAGATGAGATGCAGAGATTAAAGACATTTTCTTTGTCTTTTTTTTTCATTTTGTCTTCTGCAGACCAGTGTTCATTTGGCCGGCTCAGGGATGGGTGGAGCCCGCTCCAGCCTCATGGCCCAGGGGTTAGAGGTCGCAGCATAATATGGAGATTGGGTAAGCACTTCTTCTCCAGCTAGAGCAAAAGCAAACACTCCCCTCTGCCTCCCAGCTCCCGGCTTCTCCTCCTCCGAGATGTGCTTCCCTTCTGCCCGCAGCTCCTCCCTACTCTCCCTGCCGGCAGCGTCCGCGCTCTTAAACCCCTGACCTCTGTTCCCGAGGCCCAGCAGCTCCCCAAGTGCGTGACTCTTGACCCCCTGGTATGCGGGGCTCAACCTGCTCTCCTCGAACCGGTTGGTCGCAGCAGTAGGGGGACACATGAAGTTGCCGGGGGGCGCTGAACGCCAAGCAGCTGGCTTCCGTCCCCGCCGGGGGCGTGAGATTCGGCAGCTCTGCCGCTTGATGTGTCGATGCAGGTGGTCAGACCGCGTGAAACTTTTGTAGCAGTGTTCGCACTGATACGGACGGACGCCCGTGTGGATGCGCAGGTGATTTTTCAGGTCGTAGTTGTGGACAAACTTGGAGTTGCAGTGAAGGCAGATGTAGGGGCGTTCACCTGTGTGCTTCCGCATGTGGATCTTCAACTTGTCTTGTCTGAGAAAAGAAGAAAACCGCACACTTTCACAAAATGAGAGTAACACATAAATCCTACACCATTGCCCTTTCAGTCATCGAGTTTTACAAGTGACTGATTTACAAAAAAAAAGCCAACACAGATGATTTCCTTTTAGTGTCAACATTAAAGTTCTGCTCTAAAAATAAAAGTGGAAACTATGCCAAAGTGGGAGGATGTAGGTAAGTGAGATACCACTAATGCAAAAGCAGAGGGGGCTTTCCACTTTACCGTCTTTGATATTCAGATGAGGTGAAAACAGATTAACCTCAGTGAAAAGAGCATGGGGTACTTTTCCGTTAACCCTGCAGTTTACACTCTTTGTATGCTAGATGAAGATGTCAAGATAATGCAAATTGTTAATGTGCAGCAGTTGGGTTTGCTTTCCACATACCTGGTGAATCGTACTTCACAGATTGTGCACATGTATGGTTTCTCCCCTGTGTGTGTCCTCATGTGCCGTGGCAGTTTCCCAGCTCCTTGAATGACCTTGTTGCAGATGGGACATTGCTGTGACGCTTTGGGCTTCATCTTCCTCTCCTCCTCCAGCTGCCAGGGGGGAAACAGCGCACCCAGGTGGGATGCGGAGCTCAGAAAACTCAGGTACGACCGAAAGTCTGCCTCATCCTTAATGGGACCCAGCGGATGACTCTCCGCTGGCACTGACCCTGCGTTCATAGTGCCGTCCAGGTTCGAGCTGACAAACTCCTTCAGCAGTTCGCCTTGGAGCATACTGGGAGGGACTTCATCTTTCATCTCCTCCTTTATGAGCTCTCTTTTTACGGCCAGATCAAGGGGTCTGGAGGCTTCGAGTGGTGTGGAGGCAGGGAAGCTGTGGGGGAGCCTGGTTTGTGGTGAAGCCCCCATGTGAGGGTGGTGGGCTGGCTCCAGGAGCTGCTGAGGGAAAGCTGGGAACTCAGCGGCCCACATCGGGGGGTAGAATCCTGGGAGGAGAGGAGAAAAGTTGGACCTCCTGTCCAGTGCTGGCATGCGAGGGTAGAGCCCTTCCTGCAGGAGAGACTCGATGGAGAAATCTTTCAGAGCTCGAGTCTCAATGCTCTCCTGAAACACAAGTTTTAGATACATTAGTTTTAGAGCTTAAATAAGATAAGATTATCAACAAAAACAAGATGATATCCCCTGAATTTCACCTGCTTTCTCATGGTTTCTGGAGACTGCGACTGGGGCGTCTCCCTGTGCAGCCCGAACTGCTGGTGGTACTTAGAGGTGCTCGGAGGTGGCGAATCCTCCATCCCCGGGGGCGTCCGCTCCCCCCTGCTCGTGGAAGACTGGAGCGACCTCTCGCTGACATTGTCCTCTTCTTCCTCGTGCTCATCCTTTCTCGACCCCGCGTCCTCCTCTTCGTCCTCCTCTTCCTCTTCCTCCTCTTCTTCTTCCTCCTCTTCATCTTCCTCCCCTTCCACCTCTCTCCCACCCCCACCGCCACCCCCTCCGCCACCGCTGTCCATGATCTCCAGGCAAACGTTAATGATGCAGGGTATCTCCAGCATCTGAGCTGCATTCAGGATCTCTTTGACGTTTGACGCCGTCACAGTCAGCGTGGACGTGTAGGCGAACTCCAGGATGGCTGTGAGCGACTCTGGAGCCACAAAGTCAATTTCATACACAGCCGCGGCGTGATTGGGATCTCCGCCATCAGTAGTGGCCACTGTGAAGAGCTTCTTGAAGTACTGACTGCAGGCGGCCAGGACGGAGCGGTGGGTGCGGTACTCCTGGTCTTGGACGATGAGGATGACATCGCAGAGCAGCCCGTCGCGACGCTGCTCGTTGAGGCTGCAGAGGACGTCGCTGCTGTGATTTGGGAAGGGGATTCCGATCAGATCCTCCTCTCTGTGGTGGACCATCTTCTCTCTCTTTATCTCTGCTGGTTGTAGAGACAAAAAGCGGTACAAGTGAAACATCTGGTGGCAACTGAAAAAAGATACAAATTCTGAATCGTCACCGAAATTAATTCTCTTATTCTCGACCTGAAACTTTGCTTTTTACTTAAGCGGGGTTACATTTTGACAAGGTTCCCATCATTTATTCTGCGTCTTTATTATTTGTTAATATTTGTTGAATAATGTTTTAGGGAAAAAAAATTGAATCTAATGCACTATTTTTTTTTAATCCCAAAGGTAAGCTACTTTTATTTTCTAATTTAAAAAATAAATACCAGTGAATGGTTTTGATTTTTAATGCAGAAAAAAGTATAAATGCATAATTTAACAACATCAAAAAAGGTATTGAAAAGTATTTTTAAATACTGTTCATTTTTACACTTCAGATTTACTGTGTGTAATAAATGTCTTTGCAAATACTTTGATATACTCATCACAAAAGCTCCTTTGACGCTTTTCTCACAACTGACGTTATAAGAAATCTGAAAATACTTTCAATATTATTACATGTTGTTCAAGAGCCCTTTGGTTTTTTTAATATGGGGGGATCTTTCAGGAAAAAGCCCACATGCTGACTTGAAAACAGTACATACAAGTGTGAAATATTATGCTGATCGCTTTAAACAGGTCCTGTTTAATTTCCTGTTGGCATTTGATGACTGGTCACATGTACTTTCACTTTGACTTGAAAGCGGTGAATAATAGTTCTTTAAAATCCACAGAGCTGGCTTCTTGCTTCCTGGCCGTGCAAAGAGCCTGCCCTGTAAACTTGACTTGACTCATCCACGTGGATGGTGCAGGATTTAATGAAGGCATGTTAAAGAAAACAACAAAGCGGGGTTCTGAAACGCCGACGCAGAGAGTGCAGCGGTAACGACGGGTGCTGCTGCTGTCACCGGTGACAAGCGGCGTCCATTCATGGGGTGAAGGCTTTCAAAAAAAGCTTTCATATGCGAATAAGGGGAGTCTCTCCGCCGAGGCCGATAGTGTTAACACAATGAGTGACAGTCTAACTTTATTAAAATATACTGTAGGCATGCTTGTTTGCGTGCCATCTGTGCAGCAAAAGCAACAAGTGGTAAATACAGCATGTCTCATTTCGAGCAAACATCACGTTGGGTAATATTTATTCTTGAATGTGTTATCATCATTTCTTGTTGCAAGTGTGTGAGTTAGGGAAGCCCATCATTTTAATAAGTCCTAAAGCGGTTCTTGATTTTTTTTTTCTTTCTTACTTCTTACTTTTCAATTCGAAACTGGGTGGTGTGATAAAAAAGTGTGTGAGAGACGTTCTGTGATAGCGCTTATAACGTCCATCCCTCTTGTCTGCGTCTATCAGATATGAAAAAGAGGCAAGCCGATACGTTCATCGGAACAATACTGTGTGTGTGTGTGTGTGTGTGTGTGTGTGTGTGTGTGTGTGAGAGAGAGAGACTGGGATGTGGTGAGAAGTGGAGAAAACGACAAAAGAGGTCAGATTGTACTCTAGATACTGTATCCTGTCAAAATGCTTACTTGCAGTCTATCCTCACTCATTTCACTTATAACGCGGTGCCTGAAAAGCCTGATATATAGCACGTTATTGTCTAAACGCACAGATGAATCTCTTCTCGGTCTGCTCTCTTTCTTCACATTTTCCACTCCACAGCTGCCTGAGCTCCCACCTGTTGATTCACTGTACTGTTGTTTACAGTTCTAGTGATCAAACCTCCGCTGGCAGGGTGCTCATTCATTCACATCTATGAATAGAGCTCAAACTTAGCCATCCGCACTTGGTGGTCACTGGAGGCATGTGTAGATAAATACTTTGAAGCAGCCCCACACACCACAGCTGCATTGTTGACTAAACCGAAATGGGCCAGCTCTGAAGCCACACACACACACATACAGACCCAAGTGTCTCACTTTCTTGAGCTTCCTGCAGTGAATCACGCCAGAAGTCAAAAAAAAAAAAAAAGGAAAAACAAGGAGAAAAAAAACCTATTTCAGAAAAAATCCCCAAGTTCACCTGCAGGTGTACAATTCAGGTACCTTACCAATCTTACATGTAGTTTATTCTTGTCGATCTTGTTGCTAGGGAACTGTTGCCATGTTCGTGCCATTGATACAGTGTGGACATAATTAAAATGTCTATAGAGGAGGTGGCAGTGTAGGATATATGTCCGCAGGCACGCACGCCGGCCTCGATGCGACAGTGAAAGTTACAGTGAGCTGGGGGGGCAGAGCTGTTTGATTGGCGATTTGCAAAATGGAAATGATGATGAGGATGTATGCAGCTCACATCACAACTTTACACTTTTACAAGGAATAGAAGTTTTTTTTTTATTGTATTCCCACGCCATGTGCACAACCTCCCTAAAAGTAATAACCTGGCCTGGGCAAAAAGGTGAGAGAATCTCCAGCAGGGAGAGATCAGATGGCCCTAAAAGTTCCCTAACAGGTTGCACAAACACCAGCGGAGGGGCCCCTCCCTGCGACAGCCTGCCAAGGCAAACAATAGTGCAGAGCTTGGAACAACACTGAGTGGATAAGAGCAGGAGAAAACGACTGGGAGGGCCTGGCGAACTCACTGTCTCGCATTCGTTTTTTTTTTCTTCTCCTTTTCTTTTTTTGCTCTCGACCCATCCCACCCACTCCTGGAACTATGGGACACGTGCTGCTGTTGCTGTTTGTTCACCCACTGAACCGACGAGTGCCACTCCCCTCCCCGTTCCCACTGTTTGCCTGCCACTAGCTAGCACTAGCTCTTAGCGGCCGGCCCCTAATTACAATGTGGAGAGGATCTAAGGAGGATGTGCCACATAGACAGGGAGGGGAGGAGGGCACCGCTTTCCCACCACAAGGTCCTGGAGCGACATTTCATCAGCCAAACAAGTCTTAGCCCTTTAGACGCACACGCAACACCCCACCCACCCATCAAGGGGAGCGAGGGCGGCGACGCCTTGAGAAAGGGCACAAAGTGACTCGCCTTCTGTCCCCTTTTCAAACCAACTTCAAGTTATTAGCAATAAAGCTCAACTCGGTAAGTAGTCGTCAGGTTTAACAACCTGCCATAATGAGATGGCTGGATTTTTTTAGTGAATTAAAAAACAAAAAACAAACAAAATTTGTTTTTGATTAAAACTTTTAGCACCTGTCACAATTGCATCACCGCTTTAAAGGAAGAAGTTCCAAGTGTGGGGAAAAAAAAGTTCACACGAGTTCAACTCATTTACTAAACTGACCTCTAATAAAGGCTTTTCCGTCTCCCTCTCTTTCTGCCTTCCTGTACTGGCCAGCATCTCCTCTCATGCCTCACTTAGTCACCAACACTTTCAACTCAGCACTCCCGCCCCAAATTATGTGTCACCTCCATCCAGTGTCGTCTTTCTCCCGAGAACTTCATCTGCTCTCCGGGCACTGACCACCAGCGCCACCTCCTCCTAATGATTCTCCTCTTCTTCCTCTTCCTCCTCACCACCTCCTCCTTCTCTTCCTCCACCTCGCTCTGTCCGTGTTGCAGCTGTATCATCATTATGCCTAGAGTAGAGTGGCTAACTTGTCCCCAAACCTGACCGCTCAGGCCACAAATCACCAGCTAATGTCCATCTCAAGCCTTGTGACGGGCAGACGCTCATTTGGCCTGTGCGCTCCAACACCCAGTGCCTAGTTTATTCCTGTCAGGCCCGTTCATCCACCTGACCCCCATGCTAAATCACCAGCCGCCAGAGTTTACCCCTGTCACCGACTGCCCATAGCAAACACCTGCGAAACAACTGTCACAGGTGGACAATTGCACAGCCAATAATTTACAGTATTGACAGCCAAAATTCACCCCCCTTATTAAGGGAAGACATTCATTTGACCTGCTGTGTAAACTAGTCCATTATCGCCAGTGAAACAGCAGTGCACCTCGAGGAGACACTTCCATGGTTAGTGTTAGTTTTGAGCCTCTAGGCCGCATGAAGGGGGGGAGATTTTTATATTTTATCTTAATTGCTGTCAATTAGAGAAGGTGAGGAAGGAGGACACAATGCCAGTTAAACTTCATGACTGGGGCTTTATTTTCTCTTTGCAGTAATGGTGAAATGTCAGGGTCAAAATCCGAGTATTTAAACAGAAAACGCTGCTTATTTGGAACAGTCAGTGCTTTAGGAATTAGTGTGTGTGTTTTAACAAAAGCACAGAGGTTTTTTTTTAAGTATTGTTAGCATTTAGGTTAAAAAAAAACCCAACTAAACAAATAAACTTTTGAAGCTGTGCACTTCAAAGTAACTTCAAACTACAGATTCACAGTCAAATGCATAAAGTGCCATTAAATACAATGTTATACTGCATTGCTCACTTAATTAATTCAGAAAGTCTGCAGTTATTTGTACCTTTGGCTAGCGCTCAGCCTTGACTGATTAAAAATGAATGATTCATTTAAAGTTAACACTGGACCTGATCCAAGGTCAGTTCAAATCGCACGGCTCCTTAAAGCGCCTCTTTGCGCTAAATGTCATCTCTCGAGCCTTTCAGGGGGGCCCACAGTTACCCGCCTCCGTCTCAGTCACCCCAAAAGTTTACTTTATTGCCAATAAAACAAGAAAGATTTTCAATCACACATATTCAGTTTGAAATAATGGACAGTTTCTAAATCTCATCTGATACTTTCTTCAGTTTGGCCTGAGGAAAGACCCCCAAAAATGAGCAGAGGAAGTTAAAACCCAAACCACAAGTAAGGATGGTACAGTATAAAATGATCATTACAGCATTTTTTTTTAAAAAGTTGTTTCAGTTTTCCAGTTTGCAGTTATTCACATTTATTTGTATTTTTAAAAGTCAGGCTTTTTAAACTTTACACTTAAACAGGATAATATTGAGTGTCTTTACTAAGCTACACACTGGCAGGTAAAGCTTAAAAACTGATTGGATTAATTGAGATATGATTAATAAATCATTAAGCAGACTTTTAACATAGTGTGTAACTGCATGTAGTTTACCACCAGCACGTCAGCATTACAGCACAGCCTTGTTTTGCATCTCTGTATGCCGCTGAATAATGCTTTCTAAAATGTGCTGGTTGTAGGCAACTGTATTTACATTTTGTTCTGTTCAGTTGGCTCCAACAAAGAATTTGATGTAGAATAAAAAAAGAAGACCAGAAACTTTAAAAACAGCGGCGAGTAAACAGTTACAAGAGCACTACGGGTCACTGCTTTTTGTAACTTTATGAGCTAAGAGGTCTTATAAGCTGACTTGCTGTAAACAATCATTTACAGCTCAGCCTCAAATCCATAACATGTTTTTTTTTGTCTATTTTGTCTGTGCTCTAAAACATGCCCCCTCCCTGCTTTTTAAAAAAATTACCTGAGTATTTGTGGATTTAACGGAGAGTGTCATATAGATACAGAAACTGTAATGTGTAATTACTTTTGGAGACAAAACACGCACTTAAGTCCACCGAAACTACTATGTTTGGCATTTCCAAGATGTGTTGTGATGCTATAAATGCCTGCGCTATTTCCAGCATCTTTACGGCACAGTGTTTACACTGCACAGCCCGAATAATGACACGAGTCGTTAAGTGGTTTTATTGACCTGTTTGCACCTTTTCGGGCCTTTATGGTCTAAAGCGCTCATTTGAAGTGATGCACACAACCCAAAAGTGCAAGCTGATTCACACGGGCGCACACACACACACACACATCCTCTGTAATACTCAGAAATGATTACACACACACACACCCATGTGGATGTTCCACAAGTCTGACATCCAAATAAATTTGCACATGTCTTGATACGTTCCCCCAGCATTCCACAGATTTCAGCAGGCATCACCTACCGTACCTTCTCTTTCTCAATTACTCTCACGTGTCTTTGTATTTCCAGACTACTAAGAAGCTCCGCTGCTCCTCACTTGACCTCTCAGCATAGCTCTCTTTAATTGAAACACAGCTGCCTCGCTCTTTGCCCGTCTGTCAGTCAGTCCATTCACAAGCTCCTCACACTAGATTCAGATACCCATTCACAAAAAAAAAAAAAACCACCCCAGGAAGGAAAAATATCCAATGAAGGGAAGCAAAGCAGCGCAGCAGAGGAGAGCAGAGAGCGATTCTTGGGTTTGTCTGTGTAGCCGAGTGGCTGGTGTGGAGTTTAGAGTCAGGCAGGCTCACTGTTGTGTGTGGCTCATGTAGGACGAGCGAGAGAGTGAGAGGAAGAAGGGAGGGAGGGCAGCAGCTCTGCGCTGTGGAGATGTCGCACCACTAGTTTTTATAGCAGGGTGGGTAGCTGGAAGATAATAATACCCCATCCTCCTCCACAACACAAGTTTAAGCGCAGTGTGTAATAAGCCCATGGCGCAGACACCCTCTGATTTAGGTCAGACAAAATGAATTTTTAGTTGTGTTAGAGTGGATTTTGGTAGAAAGGGACCGGGGCAAAAGAAACCCGAAGGGGTTGTTTGGGGAGACTGAGGGAGGGTAAAAATGGAAAGGAGAAAGAGAGGGAGCGAGAGACAGAGAGAAAAGTTGGGAAAGTGTTTTGTGCACCTCTGTTGGTGAGTCTCAGACTGAGATGAGGAGAAGCAGAAATGCAAGTGGAACTTAAATCAGGTTAGTTTTATTCCCACACCTGCTCTTTTCTATTCTATTAAAAATGAAACTTGAAATAAATCTAAAGCTATTTCCACAGGAAGCCACACACTGACCCCACCTTAGAGAAATACTGATAGCAAGAACTGACTAGTTTCTGGAAAAAGAACCTAATAAATCAACCTATTTTGACCTGAGAGACTTCTGCATAACCCCGTTAAACTAGCTGATTCAGTCAGTGGCGTTAATTTGAAAGGCTGTATTATTTAAAAGCTGTCTGTATCTGAGACAGAATTAGACCACAAACGCGACAAAAGAAAAAAAATACCACAAGCGTCTGTTTACAGACCTTTTATTTTTTTCTCTCTCTCTCTCTTTCTCGCTTTGTCGAACCGTTGTTTCAACTAAGTTTCAGAAACCCGGCCGTGAAGAGCAGACGGCCAACGTTAGAGTCCTGTTTTGAGTCAGAAAGCGCCGAGGCAGGGTAACAGTTGGCGAGCACCACCACCTCAGTCTGTGGAGAGGAGGAGGAAGTTCATGCAGAAAAAGGTGTAGAAATAAGCCATTCTGTAAAGGCTCGAGCACAGAGGAGGAAACTCGGTTCGGCAGAAGTTTTGAGGAGATGTTAAACTTCAAGACGAGATTGCCTGTTAAGCTCCTTTCTGTGTTGAGTCAGATGTTTGTGATGGCAAGACGGAGGGAAAGAAAAAGGGAGAACAAGTGTTTCCTTTGCCTTTGCTTTCACACACGCGCGCACAAGCCAAATGTTATGACAAAGCACATTCACAGTGTCGAAAAAGCCATTGGGTTTTCCTGTGTGACATCATTAAACCACACCCTTTGTCATACTTCACTGTTTTTATTCGTATAAGTTTTACCGCCTAAGCAATATGAGAGAGAGCGGCAGTCTTGCTGTTTAAAGGCAGCAAGCGAGATCCGAGCAGATGTTCGTCCACGATGGTAGAGCACGCAGCGAGCCATTGTTTTCCTGGTGGCTGCTGGACCTTCAAATCTACTAAAATATTTCTGACCGACCGTATATCATAACCGACAATCAGACAGTGAAAGGAGTCAAATTGTGTTGAGTTAACCTCCACAAACAAGTACACATCAGAGCGTACATCAGACTATGCTATGCCCACTTCCACTTGGGGAAAAAATGGACCAAAGCAAACCGCAGCCCATGCCCACGGTGGTTTACACTGTTTTGTACAGGGTGAGAGCCCAGGCCAGTTCGCATTGGCATCTAGTATATATAAACAGGGTAAGCCACTAACTGCTAGCAGCCCAGCCAGACGGCCAGAAAAACAGCATTTGTCTTCCTAAAAAGTTCGACTATCTGTTCTAAACACGCCTGCTGCCGTCACAGCAGCGCTCTGTAAGTGGTACCTGTGCGTATTGCTTTGTTCTAAACTCGGAAGAAAAAAAAGCACAAAAAAAGAAGTGCAGGCTTTTGAACTGCAGATTGAAAACAGTCATCTCGTGGCGCTGACATGCAATTTGTTAAACACAGATTTGCCATGCAGCTCTGTGTTTGGTGACAAAACTTCACAAATGTCTATGGCAAATTAATACGCAGCTTAATTTAAAGGCCTTTAAAACTGCTCGTACAATCTCAGCTCTGCCTTTCTTTCTTTTCAGGACAACCTGAACATGTTATATGACTTAAATCAGAAAATCTGGTGAGAAATGTGCATTAAGGCCAAAAAAAGTGCATCTTCATCCCATATGCAGCGACGAGTTTAATTGGCTTAATCACAAAATAACATAAGCTATTTTTAACTGCTGTGCAAATAACAATCAAACGTTTTTTCTGTGTCTCTCAGTCTTTTGTGTTTCTCTAAGCTAACAACTCATTCCTCCTCCCCTTTCTCCAGGAAAAAGCGGTGGATCTTGCCGCCTGCTCTGTGCGCGCTCACAGTCATGAGGGCTGAGTAAGAGTCATCTGTTTTGTCTGTCCGTCTCTCTGACTGGTGTGTCAGTGTACCTGTTTACTGCCACCTGCTGCTCCCAGCAAGATACACATACAAGGGCACCAGATTGGCACTTTGGATGGGGGATGGGGTGTGAAGCATCATTACATAAAGTTGATATCATGAAAACTTTGGTGCTATACTCAGCTTGGCCTTCTGTGCAGACCATAAACACGGCAGTCCGATTCTTAATACTAAAATTGGCTCTTTTTGGCACGTCTGAGAAGATCTCATCAGCATCTCAGATGGTCTCGTAGCAGCACAGCAGCCACGTATCACAGAGTGAATTTTTACATGTGCCACTGGTATGAAATAGTGTGATCCTAGACTGCTGCTTTTTAGTTCGCCTTGTTTGGCAAACAGGGCCCTGCCTCCGCCACCTAGCGTTTAGGTAGACGCTTCTCAAACTAGCTGCAAAGAGGTATTACAAGGATGCCTGGAGAGTTGAGGCTGTCTTATGGACGCACTTTGGTTCTGAATATCTGCTGGAATCACTTTTTCTTAAGTGTTCCCAAAAGACATTCATATTGTTTCATCAAGTTGCGAATATGCCAAACTGACTAAAGTAGCTGCATAAATATAGATTTCACCTCCACAAAAGTGACCGACCACTTTCTGATGGGATAAATGTGAACTCTGACCTGAAAGGGGGTCTGTAAAGCAGTTCTGGATTCTGACTTTTCAAGAAGTACTTATAACTGCTAAGAATCAGTGTTAAAATGCAGCAGTATACACATAGCCCACGAGCGTGCTAAAACAGTTCAGGGACAAGCTCAGCTGACCTTCCCAGGATTAATAAAAACTGTAGAGGCAGACAAACACGACCGGCCAAACTCATACTTTGACTCTGAAGCCAGGTGTGGCCTGGTGTGGGAGAGAAGCAGGAAAGGGAGGCATTCACTACCCCCACTCCTCTTCCATCCAGAGATAGGGCATCGCAGCAGCCTCCCAGGTCTAACATCCCTTGCCTCAAGTGCCAAGGACAGCCAGGCACTTGGAGATGCAATGTTGATTAAACACAAAGGGAGGGTTGAATGTGTTCAAACCCACTGCAAGCTCTGCCTCGCTCACTCGCAGACAAACATTCACAGAGATACACACCCATCTGTCATTGCACTGAGGTCATTAGAACTCACCTTGGAGCATGCCATTTGGGTGAGTGAGACGAGGGCGTTTCCTGTCTGCTGACCTGTCTGTTTTGGGCTTTAACTTTCTCCCATTGGGCCTTCTTTTCAAACAGCCTAATAAATATGGGAAGCTTTGCCAGAAGGGAGGTAAAGAACTGCAAGTACTCAGTGAAAGTCTCACACAGTTGGCTGCACTCCTTTGTATGAATCCACTGAGTGTTTTCTTAAAGGTAAATTTGATCATTCGTCATGTTTGAGGCCGCTTTTTTGAGAAGAATGTATTCAAGGCGTAATAATCCCAACAAAATGTACAAAGAGTCATGGCCCCGCTAGCGCAATTTGACTTCAGAATGGGTTTTGTTGTGTTTGCTGGATTGGTTTGGTGTCTGTATTTTTGTGTGAGCGTTGTGTACGTGCGTGTTTCGCGAGGGTCGTCAGGTGAATGAAGACAACTCCTTACGGTGATAACGAGAAGGAGGCCAGCCTTGGTGGGACAGCCTCTGTCTGCCCTCAGGTATTGTGTGTATGCTGTACGCATGTTTGTGTGTGTGTGTGCGAGTGTGAGAGAGAGAGCATGTGTACGTGTGTGTGTCAGCAAGAGAGCCCTCGGGCACTCTGGCACCTCCTAATTAAAACCAGTCAGGCTGCAGGGCAGGGGAGACAGATGCCTGTCATGGAACACACACACATGCACACACACACATGCACGAGGTGGCGGACCGCTGTGAACCGCATGCACACTGGCAAAATACACAAGCTCGATGCGCAGGTCAGCTATTTTTGGAGGCGAACCCAATTTCATCCCACCCACTCAGGTATCACAGCAGGTAACTAATCTGTGACAAAACACAAGCAGAACTTATAAAATGATCCACACACGGAAAGCAAATATTCTGAGATAAAGAACGTTGAAATCTGCGTGGACGGGGTTAAAATTAATTTGACTAATCTGGTTAGAAAACAAAAGACAGTGAGCGATGTCTCATTAGAGTTATTTCGACCTGAAACCTGCGTGTTTGTGTGTTTGGCAGCTTAAACTCAAACGCTCTCTCTTACGAAGTTGTGAACCACAGTGGCCTCTAGACTGACACATCTCTGTTTCTCCCAAGCACAGAGTGAGGCATAATTGTTCTGTGTGTGTGTGTGTTACCTGCAAACTCTGTCACATTTTATCTCCCAGTGAAGCACCTCGAGCTGCAGGCGACTACATATAGTACTTAGCAGGCTAACTGCTGTTTGTCTGGGGTAGGTGGGTGGATCAAGGCATGTTGCTCTCCTTTCTCTCCCAGTGATTAGATAGCATAAGCAGGCCAGCTAGCCTAACCCACACACTCATGTCTCTAAAACTGCCATCCAGCCCTGCTTTCTCTCTCACTGCCTCTCACACACAGGTGGGTGGACCCACTTATTCAACCCAGATCTTTCTTTTAGACATTATGAAATCACGCTCTCTTTTTTCCTTCTCCTCCCTTTCTTCTTTTCTTCATCTAACTCCCTGATGCTGAATGACACGCGGCTCTATGCTCTATATGTTTCCCCGCACTATACGTGCGGCTGTTCTTCGTTTTCTAATTTACCAGCCAGTCATTTTACCCGATTGCCAAACTGCCGAGAGCCAATGCCTTTCTTTGTGCTTGTCGCCAGGTTAAAGCTAGGTGGGTTGCTAGTGGTTACAGGGGCCCTATTTTGTATTATCTAGGTAACATTCAGGAAACACCCACAAATTGTATGTGAAATGCTTCACTGCGCAACCACATTACAAATTGCGGCTGCCACTGACATTTCAGATGTTGAAATGTATGACAAAAATATTTCTCTGATGACTATGACCCTGCTAAGGAATGCATAAAAAAAACCACTACAAGACACTCTGTGATTTAGTAAATACAAAGCAACTGTTGCATTATTAATAGAAGTTCATAACATGAAACAAGTTTCTGTGTGATCGAGTTTGTTTTTGCAGTTTTGCGAGACCTTTCAGATAAAGCACAGACACACACAGCTCAAAAGTAAAGCGATATATTTATGTAAAGCAGTAATAACTTAAAGGAACCCAAATGCCTTGATTATGTTGTTTTTGAAGAGTTTAGTGTCAGGGTAGGTGGTGAGCAGGAAGTGTGAGGCAAGAGGTGTTCCCAGGAAGTCAAAGTGTGCGAGTATAATCGGTCGGTTTATTATTTTTAAGAAAAATACTGGATGTGGAGATGAAAAGGAGGAGCACTGTAAACGGAAAGATGGGATATAGCTTGAAAAGCAGAGGGTGTGATCGAGCCGACCCCTGGGAGAGAAAGGGCCCACCTCCCTCCCCCCGGCTGCTTCTGTCGTTGGAGCCAGGCGCTGTGTTTCGTGAGGAACGCAAAAGTACACAAATCCCACAGAAGGAGCTTTTTTGGCAGGGCTTGGGCCTCCCACCCACGGCAGCCTCTTCAAGCCTCCTCCCATCCTCTATTCATCTGTGAGGGGCGGCTTACTCACCCAGCCCAACTCCACACACACACACACACACAGAAAAACACACACACACAACAAAACCTGGACCTCGATCCTACGGAGGAGGGCGGACACGCACGCGTGCACACAAAAATGGCTCCTCTGCCATTGTAGACATGCAAACACACGCAGCACATTAACCTGAACACAAGTTTTTGCGGGTATGCGTCTAACAGATCAGGTTTTTTTGGAGGGCGTTTTTTTGTCCTCTCTGCTTTCTGAGCAGTTTTCTTAAAGAAAAAGAATCAGATTCAGGACAGCTGCCGTGATGACATCTGTGTCACAGAAGGTTAGCATCAGATTGTGTATCCCTGTGTGGATGCTGTTACATGGGCATGCCCACATGCTGTCAGGTGGGAAGAAGGCGTGCGGACTCATTCACCGTCAGTCTCACAATGAACACATTGCATAATTCTTCAGATGTGAAGCCGCGTCTTCATTCATTTTGACAAATTGATTCAGGGCTGTTAAAATCTCTTAGTCAAGCACTTTTTGTGCCCTTACACGCCGGCTCGCTAAGCTAACCGGCTTGTCGTGATCTGCACGGCATACTGTAGGTGAGATTATACAAACACCGGCTGAAATCTGTCCCGGGTAATGTTTGTTAAACACAGCCGACGTAAGCGAGGCCCTGCAACAAAAGACCAGCGAGGATCAGGTTCAAATCACTAATCCTAGAGAGAGAAAGAAGCAGACGTGGAGCTGTAGTCAGACGAGAATAGGTGTGGTAGCGTCTACTTGATTTTATCCCCATCTAACCTCACAGCAACAGGAAAGAAAGCTCTGTAAGGTTGTTTTTTTTTTTTAAATTAACAATGATGGCTGATAAGCTTTCAAGCTGATATCTTCTGTACATGCTGCTTTATTGTATTTGAAGTTTTGTTTTGCTCACATTCCCTTTATCATCTCGCACCGCATTTTGAGGAAGCGGCTCATTTTCTAATTTTCCATTCATTTTCATACGATCCATCTAGTTATCTGATAAACGGAAACACACTGCGTATCTAAATTGAGAACCTGGTGATAATAATGTGGTTCGTGAGCTGTGAAGCTGCTTTAGACCACAGCTGCCTGATTTTAGGTCGGTACTGGAAACTGAGATCCTTTGTCATAACCTGTTGATTAAAACCACCGCTCGTTTGTACAGTATTTGAAGCATATAGTGCATAATTGCAAGGTTTTTTTCAAATCAGCCGAAGGTTTTGCATTCGCCACTTCAGTTAGGACCATGCCAGCCTTACTAACACGGAAAGCAGGACAGTTGACATCTCGCACAATGATTCAGTCGTGTCGTCTCAAGAATACTTCAGTACCTTGTTACAGTATCGCGTATAACTGCCCTGTAATGATACTCTTGAAGTTATTCGTGGCATTTGATGAGGAGTCACAGGAAGAGTGAAAGAAATGTGAATGTCACACCTCTGCCCCCACATCTGTTGCACAGAAGCTAAGATCGCTCTAAAACGCGAGCGGTGATTAAACGGACTCCTGCCGGACAGATGTTAACCCATGTGTCCGATCGTCTTGTTATTACTTCGTCAGTTAGAGGCATTGTATGATCAGGCTGTGCTCGGGCCGATCGTACAGTCGCAGATGCGAGATTAAAGTCACGTGCAATCAATCTTCGTGTAGTTCTACAAGCTGCTACTACAACAAAAACAAGTAACAGTAAAAAAAAAAAAATGATATCAGTCTTTCAATCTGTTCCAGCTCTGTCATGCTTTCACTTGCTTCCTCCCTTGGTGTGCGGTTGCTGTTTGAAAGGGGGAGTCTTTTCACTCACTGTGTGCACATCTGTTGCGAGATATGCACAGAGAAAAGTTTCTGCATAGCTGAGCAGTCTATTTTTTTTACATTTTTTTAAACATATATATTCCATCGTGAAAAGTTTGAAACATGGAGCAATTTGCAATTTAAAATGGGTCGCACAGAAGAGCCCGATTCTGCAAAAGGTCAGCCATCCGTTAGTTTGATTCTGGTGCGCAGGAGGTAGCCGGCAGCTTGTGTATGCTTTGAACTTTTTTGTTTTGTTTTTTTTGTCAGAACAGAGAGAAAATGTGAACCTCACTTTACGACTTTTTCGATGATGACAAATGATAGCGTGACAGAGAAAAGAGCAGAAAAGTGAACAGAGACAGCGAGATGTTACTGACCTTTTAAGAAGAGAAGTTTTGATTTCAGTTCCTCTCTCACTCCCTGTCAGGAAACACAGCACTGTCTCAGCACTGGCAGACTTGTGAAAGTGAGAGCAGGCACGAAACACACTCAGATTTGCTCTGAAGGTGTGTCCGTGATTTGGGGGAGTGAAAAGGTACCGCTCCACGAAGCGGTTATCTAAGAAACACAACAACAAAAAAAAAAACCTGCTACACCCACCAGCCTCAGCCAACACCCCTCCCTCCCTCTAAACCAAAACTATTTGGCAATGTTCCCTACAAGTCCACCTGTGCTTAGGGGAGGGGAGTGACACACACTCTAACACTAAAACAAGCCAAGCCTAAAAACCTGCTTGCACATTTGACTGGGGTGGTATGATTACAGCTGAGAAATGACAGAGCTTAGCTGTGGTGCTGACTAGAGCTGAGAGAGTGCTCTTGGGCCTGACCAGTGCCTGAAGGTCTCGAGCCCGAGACGACGCTGGACGAGAGCTCCAAACCAGGAGCATGGGTTAGAAAATCCGAGCAGTGAGGCAGGAACTGGGAATAAAATAGTCACAGTAAGGCTGATCTGCAGGGTGAAGGGAAAAAAGTGGGTGGGCCTTTACCTGTGCCAACCAGGAGCTCCAGGGGTTCATATCAGGTGTCGAACAAAAGACGTATCAGGGGGAGAAATGAAAGGAGTTTGAGAAAGGTACGGGTGGTAAAGAGTCGCTGACAGCGTCTGAATGTACTTGGGCGTGTGCTCCACTGTAACAGCTCGTACCTGGCAAGATGTTGGAACCATTGTGTTGCTCTGAAGCCCGTAATGCAGCATAATGGCAATATAATAAGAGGGTGTAATCGGTGATGTAAATGTTGCTGGGCGATAGAGGGGCAAAAGGCTCTGTGTCTGTCAAACAAGCCCCAGAGAAAAGCTGCTGTTTGCCTTTTCGCTTTAACACGTGGAAATGCCACACTTGTGAAAAGCAACCACATCACTTGATTAAAGTGTCAGTGATTCATATTTTTATACCGTAGTAAGGCATCAAATGACAAAGTGAAAACAGCGCGGAAATGTGAAAGGATTTCATCATTCTTACAGCGTGAGATAGAAAAAGGTTGTTCAGCCAAACCTGCAGCTCCTGCCTGCTTTATGGAGCCCTGTAGTGCGTTTAATCACGTTTAGCTACATTACTGTTTTGGATCACTCTATAGCATTGACTGCCAGTCAGACATACCTGGGACTAGCTGTTGAACACTGTGGGGAATTTAGTTGCTAATGTGCCAGGTGCTTCCCTGAGTGACTGGTACAGACTAAAAGAAAAAAAAAAACATCATAAAAGATGAGAATATTGCCTTGTAACATCAGAATGAGCAAATATTTGCTAACACGTTTCCTAAAGAAACCCCATAAAGACAACCTTTGACATCTAACTCCAACGGCCTTCTAAGGGGGGAGAGTGTGAAACGTGGTGATCTGTCAGTGATATGTTCACAGCTTGCTAGTGTTGTGGCAAAAACAATGATCTCAGTATCAATACATCTTCTGTGAGCCCTTAAAATACACAGTATGCAAGGAAGGAAAGTGGTAAAGGGTAGGTGGTCAGTCCATCATATTTGCTAGACTCCATATTAAAGATGGACACTAACTCTGGGTGTGCAGATTCTTTATGCTCACCATTGTCTTCTTTTATTAGATTTTTTTTTTTTTTTGCTTTGTTTTTAGGAAGGGCTCTCCATATTTGGATGAGAAGGTGGTGCTGCAATAGACCGAACAGATGCTTTAGAGACAGCCGGTAGCCACTTGCCACTTAAAGTAGCTGCATTATCCAAAATTCATGAGATCAATTCTTAATTTAATATAAATGCATGAGTTATCAGAAAACACCACCTCCTGTGAGGTGTCACAAAAGGTGAAAGCAGCTAAACATGTTTATTACAGCTGGGAAGTTGCGCATTTTAAATCGGGGGACTGTCGGAACGGGCTCACTTTGGAGTCAGCCCCAAGTGGCCATTCAAGGAAGTGCAGTTTTCAGCTCTTCTGTGTTTGCTTCATTTTGTTTAAGCCCAGAGGAGAAGCTGCGTGGGCTGCTCTTACCTATTTAGCTCTGTCTTGAATAAATCTGTAGCAGGATTTGTTTTACAGTAACGTACTATTTTATAATTAATCAGTGTGCAAACAAACAAACTGACAGGCAATTAAAACCGAAGATTCCCAGGCTAGGTTAGGGTTTGAACCAGTGACAATTAGACATAAGAACATACCAACGTGATAGCTCTGGCATCCTCTGGTTATTGTCTTTTGCAGGTTCTTGGTACACACCCAACATGTGTTTGATTATTTTATGTCCTGTCCCTTGCAGTGTGCTTTGGAACAAGGATTCCAGTATTTGCTTTCTCTTTTTTTATTTGGCATAGAGACATCGTACAATAGGACAGAAAAGCAGGTGTAACACAAATAACACTGAGCTGATCTGTCTGTGCAGCGTTTTCTGTTTTTCTTTTTTTTTTTTGGCACTGTTGTTGTTGATAAAACCTAAAAAGCCTGTGAGGAAATAATCATTCTTCAAAAGGCTATACTGAAATTTCAAACCCTATACACAAAAGCAAAAATAAAACTCTCCAGTATCAATTCGTGAAAAGTACAGGTATACTCCGTATTTCAGATGTGGCGTAATTGCAATGCAAATTCAGCGGCGAGAGATAATTAGTGCTGAAATTGCCTGCAGTGGTGCAAACAAAACTGACACATTTACACGAGTTAAAAAAAAACTAAAAACATTTGAGCTTGAGCAAAAAAAAAATCTTGCTTTTCTCCAAACTGTCTCAGAGACAGAACAAAACTAGAAGGAGATGACAGAAAGTTGGAGTTACTGTGTGTGTGTGTGTGCGTTCTGAGATCACCCGCGAGATGTTGAGTTAAACAGAAACACACAGATCGTGATACCTAGCAACAGCTGTCGTCTGAACACGTGGGACATGGTAGGAAAGGTTTAGATTTTTTAATAAAATTCAATTATTAAATCAAAATAATACAAATTTGGGGTTAATGGGCCTATTTTGCCGTATTACCTCTACCATCACCAGACCTGCCTAAAAGTGTACCATGGTCCACTTTTGCCACCAGATCTGCCTCAATTCTTTGTGCTACTTATTCAGCAAAGTGCTGGAAACATTCAGAGATTTTGCAGATATTGCAGCATATAGCATCACACAGTTGCTGCAGATTTGCTAGCTGCATGTCCATAATGTAAACGTCCCGTTCCACCACATCCCAAAGGTGCTCTGTTGGATTGAGATCTGGTGACTGTGGAGTCCATTGGTGTACAGTGAACTGCCATGTTCAACAAACCAGTTTGAGCTGATCTGAGCTTTTTGGCATGGTGTGTTATCCTGCTGTGAGCAGCCCTCAGAAGATGGGTACACTGTGGTCGTAGAGGGATGGACATGGCCATCAACAGGTAGGCTATGGTATTTACACGATGCTTAATCAGTACTAAGGTGCTAAAAGTGTGCTAAAAAGTATCCCCCACCATTATACCTCCACCAGTGGCCTGAACCATTGATATAAGGCAGCATGGATCCATGCTTTCATGTTTCTTAGTGCCTGATTTTGACCATACAATTCAAATGTTGCAACAGAAATCAGGACTCATTAAACCAGTCAGCATTTTTCCAACCTTCTAATGTCCAGTTTTGGTGAGCCAGTGCGAATTTTAGCCTCCAGGGTCTTCTGCTGCTGCCCATCTGCTTCAAGATTCAATATATGATGCATTCAGAGATGCTCTTCTGCATGACTTGGTTGTAACAAGTTGTTATTATTGCCTTCCAGCTGGAAGCAGCATGTCCATTGTCCTCTAACCTCAACAAGGCACATGAGGAGTTTACATGGGTTGCTGTCAGCATTGAGGTGGTCCATATGACAGCTGATACTTTAAAATCAGGTGTAAAGGCACATAACCACTCTAAAGTCCTTAGAGGTGTATGTAGAAGATTTTGCTACGTTTGCACAGTGCCATGCTAGCTGTTCGCAAACTTTCTTATCTTTTTATCCCCATGTTAAGCGCATAGATATTAAGGCTGATATCAGTGAACACGTTTCATTCCAGAAAAGTTGAACTATTAAGATTTTGAGTCATATTTTTTTTTCTGTAAATGACAGCTGTACGGTTTCAAAATGATTTGTTCAGTACACTGTTATCTCGTACTGTTAAATGCTATGATTGATGCACATAAATATAGCCGGCATTATTTAGCTATGAAAGTTCTATAAAGGCCCTCACACACACACACACACACACACACACACACACACACACACACACACACACACACACACACACACAAATACATTCAAAGAAACAAACAAACAAACAAAAATTCTCAACTTTTTTCATAGCCACTTAAAACAAACATGATGGTTGGTTCACATTCATTAGCATAAATCCGTTGGCAAGGTTTACCACCCTGTTAATTACCGGGGTTTCTGAGAAACTTAAGCAGGACGAGACACATCAAGGGCAGTGCAGCCGAGCAAAAGAGGAGTTCTGAGAATTTTGATTCCTCGCCAGATAAAAAGTGAATAATCTTGTGCAAATGTTATTTTTGGGGGTTTTTTTTCTCTTTTTTTGTATAAACAAGTCTCCTCTACAGCATGCATAAATATCACCTCCAACACTGATTAAAATCAGGATTTTTAATTATGTCTCTGCATGCGTCTGCTACCTGCTGTTTTCACGTGCGAGAAGCCGGGGTCCAGGGTATAAAACTTCCCCCTTTGAATACGACAAAGAGAAAAAGGCGTTCGGTACACAGAACATCAACTCGAAGTTACACCCACATGCTGCTGTTGCTTTCATCCTGCCACCTGTGGAGTGGGTGTCACCATCTTATCCACCAAATCTGTCACATAGACCTTTTTCTGCTTACAGGCCATCTTTTGGGTGATGAAATCTGTTTCATGAATAGCATTTGTGTGCGTATGTGTGTGTGTATTGTGAGGGTTTTAAAGTATAAGAGCAGTAAATTCAGTTATGTGGACAATCACCAGAGATGGTTAGGTGGAGTGCTCTGTTAGAGATCCATAGAGGAAATGATATATGCAATGTAATGTATGTATTGCTTAGAAGTAAAATATACTATGATGCTCACAATTTCGCAGTTTTTTCTGGATAATTCATCAGCAATATGCGGAGATCACTCAGAAGCCAAACCAGTCATTATGGATACAGTGAAAACACTGAGAAATGAGTTATTTTATAAATAATTAAGTTAAATTACAATTAAAGATCATAATATATACAACCCATGACCAACAAAAATTTGAAAGGTTTCCTTAGTATACATATTCTGTCTGTTGTTCTCTGATCTGCCAAATATTTAGCCTCCCTTTTTTCCTCCTGTAAAAAGTGAACTTGGTCCATCAAGCTAACAATGGGTTAGAGGTGTGTAGGTGTGTGTGGGAGGCGTCGGCTTGCAGCAACATCAACATTTTTGTCAGGTCTGTTTGCTTCCAAAGGTTCAAACATATATGACCCGATGCCTGAGGTACAAACATCAACCACTTCTTTGTCCTCCTCCACTTTTCTGCATGAGCGAGGGGGTGGGGTGAAAAAAAAACACCAAAAAAAGTCATGTTAAGTCCCTCTTCATGTTAAAACTTGGCAATGTTTTCAAAGCAGAAACTTCATGAGATGTGTCAGTAAAGACACTAGACTTAGGAAGCCATTGCCAGCTGCATGTTAAACGTGTTCTCATCCCACACAGAGTCCTTGGCGAGTTAACGCATTGGCTACGACAATACTTGACATCTTTAATGTTATAGCTTTCAGATTGGACGCCGAGAGGCAACAATCTTCTTTTTTAAGACTGAAGAAAATGGACATTTGAAGGTTGGATGGACGGACAGATGGGGAATGTGAAGCTTGTTGTTTGTTGTTGATTTTCTTTTTGCTTCACCATGATGATTCTGTTCATAACGTTTATGGTCAGAATATTTAGGTGCAGACTTTCTGCTTTGTTGACCTCAGTACCAGCGCTAAGCTTTTAGCAGATGATGTGATTCTTCTGAGCTCATCGTGTGGCACCCTCCATCTCACTCTGGGGCAGTTTGCAAGCGACTTTGATTAGTTCCTCTAAGTCTAAGGCCCATTATGGGTAGAGAAGGAGTTCCTGCCTTGTGTGTGGAAGTCTAAGTATCTCTGGGTCTTCATGAGTTCATGAGTGAAAGGATAGTGGATCTACGTTCCCTCCCTCACCTGTTGTCATAAACTCTTGGTAGTGACCAGACAAAAAGGACCACCAATACAAGCAGCGGGTCTGAGTTTCCTCTAAAGGGTGTCTGGGATGTCACTTAGAGCTAGGATGAGAAACATTCCAGCGAGACTTAAAGCAAAGATGCTACTCCTCCACATGTAAAGCAGCCAGGCGAGGCGGTTTGGCCATATGACCAAGATGCCTCCTGGAGATCTTCTAGGTGAAACATTTCAGGCATGTCTTCCTGGGAGGAGACATGTAGGAAACCCACCCAGCAGAAGAGCTAGAGGACCTACCTGAGGTGATGGAGGTCTGGACATCTGTGTTTAGACTGGCATCCCAGCAACCCCAACCCAAAAAAGCATCAGAAATTGGATGGAGAGACGGATGGTCATGTTTTGAGAAATGGCTTGCATATAAATATACTCTTTCACAACATTACCAGTTGTCACAGAAACACGATGCACACCCAGTGCATTTACATGTGATGTCCTTTGGGTCCTTTATAAGAGAGAACTGTTTCACTGTGAAAAATGAAGTAAAAGTGGTCTTTTTTTTTTTTTTTAGAGGAAAACACAACCTTTTATGTACATGTAAGTTTAATAAATCCAGAGCAAATATTTCCCCAGTACATCTCTAATCACCAGACATGTTGAGGTTTATCGGTGCTGATTGAAAGACAAATTTTTACTCTCAGAAATTCTCTCAAATTATGTCAGCTGAGTCAGCATCATTGGGTATGAAGCTTTCAAATGAAAAAGTGTGGGGGTGATTTTGTAGACCTCTGTAATCTGCTACTTAATTCTGCTTAAGGCAAGAGGCTTGAGGGTACTAACAGAACACAACCGAATCTCTGCTGAGTTGCAGTTGTGTTGCATTGTGGGTAATGTGCTCACTGGGTTCTGACGAGGAAGAAGAACGCGTGAATAAAAAAATGTCTCTTGTTCCGTTGCATTGATTTTCTCCCTCTTGAAATTGTCCATTGTGGCGCTGACATGTTTTGTCAGTATCAGTAAATGTATCTTTTAAGGCTCTGATAAAAACAAGGTAGCTTTTATTGCTCACTGTGTGCTGTCCCTGAAATGACAACAGACTGCATTCAAGACTAATCCGTCTGGATCTCTTTTACACGCTGAAGATAAAAGAAGAGTGTCTGAACATCTTTTCTGGTGTGATATTTGTATGTAGTGTTAAACCAGTGTAAACAGATGGCTTCCTGCTGTATGTCAGCTCAGTGTCAGGGCGGTGCTCCAATGTACTGACCAGCATTCAGAACTTCGGGCTTGCAAGTCTGATCTGAGCTATTTTAACTTGAGCTGCTAGTGCTGTTTGAAAGCAACACCCCGACAGAGGCAAAAGTTTTAAAAACAAGGCAAAAGAAGTTTTTGCCTCTTAAATTTATTACTGTAGCAGCAGAGTTACGAGGAGTGTTGTTGATGTTAAATTAGAGAATCAGGGTGGCTCTAGGAACAGCCCGTACACATTGTTATTTATAAAATAAATACATGTAACTGGACTCCTGTGAGAAATACGGCCCTACTCACTGTTAAGCACCTATAGAATAGGACCAGCATGACTAAATTGTAACTACATGAAGCATAACCAATCAAAGGACTTTGACTGGAGACTCTCATGTTTGTCATTTGATATTTATCTCAATTTGTAATCATTGTTGCATGGTAAATTGTGGTCTTTTTGATTACTTGCGTCAGCTGTCATGGTTGGCAGCCCCAGTAACCATGCTTAGCCAATCAAATATCCATTTTTGGTATGAGTGTGTCTGCTCATTGTAGACACACAATAAGCAGACACACCCAAAGGTGTGAGTGTTCGTGACAAAGTGGGATAAGGCAAAACTTGGTTCAGGGGCTAAGACTAGTCATCATTCAAAACAAGACACCCTCATGTGGAAGTTGCATTATAACCCCCATAAAACCAGTCTGACGTGCCTAACTAAAGCAGAAATGGGGAGGGAGCCAAAATTACTTGCAGAAAGAGGTGAGGAAAGAAGAAGGGAAAGGCGAGGATGGGAGAGAGGTGGTTTGAGAATTAAGGGCTTAACTGTGTCAACTGTCTTAACAGAGATTGCAGCAGATCCATTTACTCTGACATGTGCAACAATGCAGGCCATTTTTACAGATTCTTCATCTTATTTCTTTTTTTGGGAGGAAAAGATAAAAACAAGTATGAATGAAAACTGCATTAGTATGTTGCATGCAAGCTGTGTTTTCTATGTCAGTATTGGGTATTTTCACTCACACACTTCAAGTCTTTCAATCCGTGTTATCATTACACCAACCGTGCTTGGATTTTGTAGCAATCTGGAGTTTGATTTGCTAACCTGCACGCCCCATGGTTTCGGTGAGAAGTCACAGCAGCTGTCATTTCCTTCTTCTCTGCTCTCCTGAGAGTTTTCTTGCATGGTATTGTGCGCACATAGCTGTCTGCCATTTTGGGCGTGATGCAAAAAATAAAGCTTTTACTTTAAAGTCAAACACTGTCTGTTTCTGATTTATGTCATATTTTTATAGGTTCTCTACTGCTCAGAGAGCAAATGCAAACAAATTGGTGTGTTCTGTACAAACAAGAGGCTGTGGAGGGTTTTTCAACCAGTAAGTTAGGTAAATGCAATAACTATACAGTAAATAAGGTAATACAGCAATCTTCAGGAAAATGTGTATCTGTATAATTATATTCTTCTAATTTTTGCAGACAGTAAGGAAGACTAAGAGCCAGGGGCACCTCCAGACAGTTTTGGGAGCCACTAAAAATACTGGGGTGGCGCACCGAAAACAGAATTTCCAGTTTTATTATGTTGTTGTCAAATATAGGTTAAGTTCCTGTTATCAGAGTAGATATCACTGAAAATGGGTGCATATGAAAACAAAATTAGAAATGAGTCTAAATTTTGATCAGATAGTGATGCCAAATAAAACCTTAAGTATCAGAAAATTATTTGCAGTTCATCCTGAATGGCAGCTAAATGTCTTTACCAAATTTTGTATCAAAAATAATAGCTGTTGCGATCTATCGTGTACCAAAGTGGTAGGCTACAACATGGACAAAAGTACATAACAACTTACACCTACATGGAAACGTTGAAACCCATACTATGAAGCTCTTGGTGCACAGATTGTGTGCTGATGTTAATGCCAGAGAACATTTGAAACTCTGCAGTTAATGAGTCAGCGCATCGTTATCGACTTTAACGCACTATGTACCTCAGCCCAACTTGACGTGGTTTAGCAGAGTTGCTGTGGCTCCTAAAAACTTCCACTTTCCAGTAATACCACTTATAGCTGATCTGAATTCAAACATTAAGAGTTGTGGCCCAGTACCTTTGGCCTTATACTGCATTTGAAGTTTCCCATGTTTTTTCTTTCGTTGTCAACTTTATCAAATTTTGCCACATTACCCAAAATACCTTCAACATAATGCAATCTGCCACAGTCTAAGAAATACTTGGTAAATGGTGTGTTTTTTCCGCCTGTCAAAATTCTTAAACTTGTGACATACTTCAAAAAGCGTCTCCTTAGTTTAAAGCTTCAAGGAAGCAAAAGAACAACAAAAGAAGAAGAAGGAAAAAAACAGGAGACGAGCTCATGTGAACCAGTCTTGCCACTTCAGGGGTGTAACGCTGGTGTACGCTTCAGTGAGAACTGTCGGCACTGCCCATCTCTCAACCCCCTCCACCCGTCTTTCACCAGATCCATTTCTACCTCTCCCTCTTTCTCTCCCTTCTCTTTCTCCCCATCCCTCCCCGTCTCCCAACGAGCCCCACCACAAAACCCCACCCACAGCCTGGGATGACATGGAGAGAATATGATCTAACCACACACTCAGAGATATTAGCTCAGCGGCCACCCCCACCCCTTACACGCACATGCACACGCAAACATCAACTCTTCCATTCCCCTCTGTCATGCCCATGCCCACCCCCACACACCCTCCACACCCGCAGTGTTCCCTTCCCTCACTCCTCCCCCCCAAATCTCCTCCTCATCCTCCACTCCCTACAACATAGCTGCCAGGCCGTAATGTTTTTCTTAGCCTCTCCTACACAGTGTTCACACAGATTCCCTCTCCCTCTACATACAGCAACATCCCACACACCCTGGGCCCAGCTGACCCACTGAGAGAGGAGGTGGGAGAGCTTTGGTTGGGCAGTAACGCCATCACAGAGGGACACGCAGTGTGACTGTTTCACTAAAAAGACGACAGCAGGAAATGTGAACGTGATTCCTCTATCTGCTGCTTTGCTTTCGGTGAATTGAAAAAAGAAAAAAAAAACTTGAGAAAGTATCTTTTCCAGGTTTCGATCCTTCAGCTAGCCCACATTTTTGCTCTCTTTGTTGCGTGCTGATGTTTGCAGCAGCCTTGTCGAGGCCATGATCATGTGGGGTTGACAGGATGTGGTGCAGGATCCACTCCTCTCCACAGAGACAGAGAGAGACACAGCTTTAAAGGTTACAGTGTCTGTTATCAGCGGGCCGATACCTGCGATCAGTCTGCTGTGGTTTTCTCAGCATGGCCCTTGAACAGAAACAGCATCCATCTGTGGATCTCAGCAGATTCACTCCCCTGGTGTAGATGTGACAACAACTACTGAGAGTGAGACTAAGGGAAAGTCGATCTGCTCTCTTTCCATTGTCCCATACAAAATATTTGAGTTAGCAGTTACGCAAAAACAAAGAAAAAACACTGAGCCTGTCCCACATACATAATCACCCTAAATACAAGTTATGCTAACTCGCAGTTTGCTGCATGCTCAGCAACTAACAGACAGACACAGTTAACAACTAGCTGGTGAATATTTGGAGTATTAAGCACCGAAGAGCCAGTCGGGAGTTAATGGAAACAAAAACAGAGCTTAAAGACATCGTTGGGCTAACTTGAGAAGAAATATTTATAAAAGTAAAAAACAAACACAAAAAAAAATTTAAAAAAATTTAATTAAAAAAAAATCAGCTATTAGGCCTCTGATTTAAGAGAAACAGTCAAATAAGCCTGTTAAGATTGTGGTAACATTTTGCTGGTGTAGTGTTATACTAACCCTGTTTCAGTTTTGATGCTTCTGTTAGTTCTTGTACTGAGGAGATGCAA
Source organism: Aulonocara stuartgranti (assembly GCF_965226115.1). Taxonomy (NCBI): domain Eukaryota; kingdom Metazoa; phylum Chordata; class Actinopteri; order Cichliformes; family Cichlidae; genus Aulonocara; species Aulonocara stuartgranti. The sequence continues at coordinate 21,034,220 of NC_138945.1, read as the reverse complement.
GTAGTTCAAAATCAGACAAGGCAAGTTGTGCACTGATTGGTAATGACGATTGAATCATTTGACTGCGATTCTTATGCTCGCTGCTGGACTTTACAGTTACATTTTCAATCCTGACGACACATCTAACTCATGGATGGTGGGTTTAATATGCACAAACTCTAGACAACAGCACAATACTGGCAGCCATAATGCCTGATAATTGCTGGTGTTAGCCAGTGTAGCTAATATTTTCATTACCATTGGTATTTTGTTAGTGGTCCAGGGGCATGTCCAATAGGAGGGCATGGGGTGGCACTGGCCTTAAACATCACTGGCCCTCTCTGGAGCTCCAGAGGAGCCTCCCACGAATGCCACTGGACTAAGTCACTATTGATCTTACACTACCCAGCACCATATACTTGAATACTGAAGTACAGGTTTGATGCACTTGTTCTTTAGTTAAGTATATCTTTGCTATGCTACTTTCTGTTTCAGGTCCATGCCGTTTATTTTAAAGCTTTAGTTACTTATTGCACATTAATTGTATTATTATAGGTCGAGCTAATCAGCAACATATAAGTACTGAAAATCTTTACTTTATGCACTTGAAATATAGTTTGATTGTAAAACCTTTGCACTGTGAAGCTACTTATGTAGGATTATTAATCTTTCTGTGAAAGTACATTTGACTTAACAAACAGTTATCACATAAAAATATTAAGTTTAAACTCTTAATAAATTTGCAATAGGACACCAAACTGAACATGAACCTCATAACTGTGCCCAGTGTTTGACTTTATTTCTGATTACATATTTTCCCAGCAGTTCAGCTACATAGCCAGGATATCAAACATTGGAAAATATACATCAGTACATGCTTATCTTATTGACCATTATGACTATTATTAAAACGGACCAAAGTATAAAGTGGAAGAACGCATTTTGATAGCTTGTTTATCACAATAGTTTCATTCAGTCTTAAGCTAAAGTCTAAGAAAATACCATATTAAGCTTATAATAGCAGTCTTGGCATTCAAAAAGTCATGAGTGTGGCTAAAAATACAAGCAAAAATGTATTTTGTACTGACTGAAAAAAGACATAGGAGAACTAGATGAAAATTATTTTCTTTATCATCTGTCTTTTTTTTTTCAAACAGTGAAATATGGTATAGTGTCCCAGTTGAATAATGTACAAAAAATGTAAGACATGCATTGATGAAGAATCACATTCATATTTTTAATTTTACACTTTTATACATCTTACAATTTTTTGCATGCATTTTGGACATTTTCTCATAGGAAAAATGCATCAATGTTTGTCTGTGATATAACTGACCACTTACCAGTTTTTACTTTGTGTGACTGTGATTTTAAAAAAATAGATACCAAGATCATGATAGCAAAGCGAACAATAAATGAAGAAGCAATTCATGCCTTCAATTTCGATTTAGCACAACAAGATTGGAATTCGGTGTATGAAGAGTCAGATGTGGACAAGGCTTATGATAATTTCCTAGATATTTTTACTATGTGGTACAATAAACATTGTCCTGTAAACGAACACATGACAAAGAAAAAAAAAGATAAAAAGTCCTTGGCTCACAAAAGGAATTATTAATGCTTGCAAAAAGAAAAACAATCTGTATAAACAGTTTATCAAAGTAAAAACAAAAGAAGTGGAACAAAGATATAAAGCATATAGAAATAAATTGACTGATATTATAAGAACGAGCAAACAACTTTATTATAGAAGAAGATTATATGAAAATAAAAACAATATAAAAGGAACTTGGGATGTGTTAAACAACTTAATTAAACAAGGATCTTCTGGAACATCATATCCTGAATATTTTACTGATGCAAATGGTGAAAATCACAACATGAGTAATATTGTCGATGGGTTCAATAAATTCTTCATAAATGTTGGCCCTGAACTAGCAGCAGACATCCCGTGTCATAAAAATGAAAATATCAGTAATATAAAATCAAATCCCTTTTCACTGTTTCTCTAAGCTACAAATGAGCAAGAAGTAATAAATATCACATTAAAATGTAAAAGTAAGTCTTCAATGGATTATCATGACATAAATATGTCTGTAGTTAAACAGGTTATTCTGAATATTGCTAGTCCCTTAACATATATCTGTAATTTATCATTTCAGTCTGGTTGTTTTCCAAAAAAAATGAAAATTGCGAAAGTAATACCACTATATAAAAGTAATGACAAACACAGTTTTACCAATTATAGGCCTATTTCTCTACTGCCTCAATTCTCAAAAATTCTAGAAAAACTTTTTAATTCAAGATTAGAAAAATTCCTTGAAAAACATCAAATAATAAATGTTGGTCAGTATGGTTTCAGAATGCAAAGAACCACTTCAATGGCGATAATTGAGGCAGTAGAAGAAATTACTGATACACTGGATAAAAATAAATATGCAGTTGGTATTTTTGTTGACCTCAAAAAGGCCTTCGACACAATCAATCACTCAATATTATTGGATAAATTGGAAAGATATGGTATTCGAGGGAAAGCTGGTAACTGGTTAAAAAGTTACCTAACAGGTCGGGAACAATATGTTAGCATAGGGCATTACCATTCAGAGAAACTTGGTATTACATGTGGTGTTCCCCAAGGGTCAGTGTTGGGACCAAAACTTTTCAATGTATACATAAATGATATTTTTGATGTTTCTCAAGTACTTAAACTCATACTGTTCGCAGATGACACCAACATATTTTTCAGTAGCGATGATTATACTGATCTTGTAATGACTGTAAACAGGGAGCTAAAATTAATAAAAAAATGGATGGACATAAATAAATTATCATTAAATATAAATAAAACTAAAGCAATGTTTTTTGGTAATTTAAAATATAATGTAGAATTACCAATTATCACTGAAGGTGTACCAATTGATAATGTGAGTGAAAACAAATTTTTGGGAGTCGTAATTGATAACAAAATTTCATGGAAACCCCACGTCAGACACATAAAAACCAAAATTTCCAGAAGCCTCGCAGTTTTGAACAAAGTGAAACCATACCTTGATAAAGATGCACTTCGTACTCTGTACTGTACCCTGGTTCTTCCATATCTTACATATTGTGTGGAAGTGTGGGGAAACACATATAAAAATACAACTAATCCATTAGTCACAGTACAGAAACGAGCACTGCGTATTATTCACAAGGCTGGTTATCTAGATCATACTCACAAATTCTTTCTTCAGGCAAAGTTACTTAAATTCCAGGATCTGGTTAATTACAATAAATCCATAATTTTGTATAAAGCTTTTACTAAACTTTTACCGGCAAATTTACAAACTAGATTTGAAATTCGAGAAAAGGTTTATAATGTGAGAGGCTTTGGAGAATTCAAATTACCCAGAACTCGAACAACCCGTAAAGGCTTTTGTGTGTCTGTATGTGGTGTGAAAATCTGGAACAGTCTGAGTTTACAATTGAAACAATGCAAAAATATTCATAGATTTAAATTTCTCTACAAACAGTTGGTCTGGTCACAGTATACTCAATGATGCTTTTAGTGTGCTCTGTAATGTCTGTTCTCTTACCATTGCTGGTATGGATTCCAAAAAAAAAAAAAAAAAAAGTGTGCGTATGTATGTACATATATGTACATGTGTGTGTAGATATATATGTATGTATATGTATGTGTGTTTGTTACTTGTAGTTATTACTGCCTGTTACCTGTGGTAATGCAATTTATAATTTATATATTCTGTATTCAGTTATGAAGGCTCTAATTGTTGCTTGCGAGCTGCCGTTTAGATGCTTGTATGTGCCTGGGGCTGTTGATGGGTCTCTATGCAATGATGGGCGTAGCTGCGGGAAGTTTGTTTTTTTTGTTGATGAGTGAGTATAGGGGTGGGATTTAATAAGTTTTCTTCGACCCACTCCTTTTTCAGGCAATTTTTGTTTTTTGTTTTGTGCATTTTATGTTCAATATAGGTATTTGTTGTGCCTGAAAATGAACAAATAAATGAAATGAATGAATGAAATGAATGTTAAAGTATAATGGAATTAAATTACATTTTACAATATTTTCATATTATGTAGCATACAGTGCTGGTTCACAGGAGGTCAGATTCCAACTCATAGCAGTCCAATTAACCCCCAACTACAGCCAAGAGTGCTTGTATTAAAATGGTTTTATTTATACAAAAAAAAAATATGTGAATATTGCTCTCCAAACAAAAGTGCATGGTGTTGACCTCAGATCCACAGAGCAGCCAATTTGAGCAGATGATTTTATCAACTCAGATTAAATATTTTACAAAGTATGAGCACACCAAATGTTGTCTCCTGACTTTAGAATTTAGTGAATTTCAGAAAAAAACACTATGTTTATATTTTATGGATTAGTTCAGTTTGCTTTGGACATTTTCTGTGTTTATGATTCTTGGTTATAATCACATATTCTTAAGGTAAAATATGCACGAATGTACGTATTATGGGGCAACCTCAGGTCACAGAGGAAAGAAGTAAAGAAAGAAAAAAAACAAAGGCAGAGTGAAAGAAGGATACATGATTGCTTGTTTTCTGCTTTCCAGATTGAGCCAGTCACATGTGGGACAAAATAAAAGCATATTCAGTGAACGATAATAATCCCCCTGGTCTATCAATATCCACATAGTCATTATACCTAGCAGAGAGGAGAGGGTGCTGGTCAGTGGAGGATTGTGGGTTTTGCAGTTCGGAACAGCTAAAATAGCTACGCCGCTGGTTGGGCATGTGACTACAGGGTCCGGCAAAACTTGAGAGTGTCCTGGCAGAGTTGACGAAACCACACGCTGACACAAATGACTGGCCTTTCATGCCTTTCATCTCAATACGGAATCAGAGGCTCTTGTCAGAAACAAGCATGCAGTTATAGGCCACAAAAGCACAAGTTACGGGTGTCAAGCCGCGCTAGTGAGAGGGGAAAAACACACAGTGCTGAAAGGACAGGAAATGTTTTATTTAAACATCTTCATGGTCATTTAATTGAGGAAGACACTGAACTTCTATTGGGTAGGAATGCTCTATTTGGATGCTATTAGATGTTCTGGGACATCTGGGCCAAAATGTAGATGAGGGGACTGATGCACCGCTCGTGTCAAGCAAAAATATTTAAGCACAAAAATAGCTATCTTAACTGCCATACACATAGAAGTATCCATAAATATAATACTTATAGTTATCATAGTTAACTAATCATGCAAGGCCCTGTTAAAACTATAACAATGGAGCTTGTTTTATAAGCTTACGATGTCAAATATAAAGGTTACTAATACCTGTGGTTCTAAAACAACAAACAAACAAAAACAGATGACCTCAGTTAAACCTCACTTGGAATTATAAGTTACAGTCATACCTGTATCTGTGTATGAGCATGTGATTTTGTATGCGCGTGCTGCCTTGCGCTGGAGCCCCCTCATTGGGCGGCAACAGGGCTGAGGTAACATCACACGTTTTCTTTTTTTTCTTCCTTTCTTTTCTCTTTTTTTTTTGATAATATATATAGCTGGAAATAAAAAGCTCTCATAACTACTGTGGTTTTAAGTGTTGCCAGGTCAACCTACCCACTCTACACTCAACAGCACTGGGATGGGATGGGTTGAGCAGGGGAAGAGGTAAGAGAGGAGAAGTGGGAATAATCGAAAGAATTTGGGGAGCGAAAGAGTGAGGACAGGCGCATGGTTTCGTGGTAGGGTGGGGGTACGACGAGGAAGGAAGGGGTTGAGCGGAAGAGGAAGAAATGAGGTGAGGGGTGGGGAGAAATGAAAAGCAAAAGCCAAGCTGACAAAAGAGTAGAGCTAAAGAGGAGACAGTCGAAGCATTGAGGACATCACGATGATGAAGGGGGAACAGAGGATGATGAAGGCTAAGGTGAGCTGGGTGACGATCGGTGTTTTGGCTCCTTTTGCTCTTTAACCCCAGCACTCCACCCTGCGCTGCAACCATCAGACCCTCTATCCTCTTATTCTACATGAGAGATAAAGTGTGTGTCTGTGTGCAATCGTTCATGCGTATCACTGTGCGTGTGTCTGTGTGTGTTTGCGCTGGCCTGGCCTGCCAGCTGCCAGTGTGTAGCACTCAATCCAGCAAAGGCGAAGCCTAATTACAGACGCACGGCTACAGATTTAGCCGGCATGCTAACCATAACGGAGGAGGCAGCAGGGAGGGGATCACTTGGAAAAGTCACGGCTGGACGGGAGCTTCACAAGAGCGGACCACAGGGACAAGGGAGGGGGGGTACTCTATTTCAGGATCTGGTGCTCTCATTATTTATCATAGCAGAAGTCTCGGCAAGAAGAGGCAACCTACAATTGACTACACGCATGGGAACAAATTGGCACAAACCGAGCGACACCCCAAGCCCCCACCCCGCCCCAAATCCCTCCCACCCAGATCATTTATGCTTCCATCTACAAGCTGCGTCCAAACCGTCCTGCACACAGTTGCATTTCCCTCATTCATATGCACCAATATTGCCTCAACTGTTGCTATAACCAACTTGTCTCCAACAATGTAACATCCAGTGTGAGTGGGGTGGCACTGAAAGCACACGACTCATTACAGGGACAGATTCCTCTCGTGTCTGGCATATGCTAAACGACATAGAAAATTTTCCAGGTTGTCAAGCTGAAACTCTGCATGCTGGTGTGTATGCATGTGCAAGCCAGTATGTATGTACGTGAATGACTGTGTGTGCGCAATGTGTGTGTGTGTGACGGACAGTTTGTGAGACCAGGGAAGGTTGGCAGTTAAACTCTGAGCTCACCCACGACTCTACCACTTCCACCCACAGTGTCCTCTATACAGCTGCTCTCACTGAGCCAAACTCACACTTCATCCTCATCCCTCTCTCTTTTTCTCTCTGTGCTTCTATCGCTTTCTAGCTCCCTCCCTCATCCATCATCCATCCATCCATCCACCCATCCATCCAGCTCTTCCTTTTAATGCCTAATCTTCCCTCCCTCCAACATCCTTTCTCTGCACTTGTTACCCTCTACCCACCTCTTTCAGCGTGTTCATTTTTATGCAATCTCTTCACACTGTTAAGTTTTTTGCTTACTATTTTAAACTTTTGGACCTTGACACAGCCTACAGATCCCATATAAGGTCTCGGCATCAGAAAAATGAGTTCAAATGTGGACGGAGCTCCATTTGACGGTCTTCTTGGGCCTCCTTAAAGATGCCAGCCTTTACTGACATGAGCTGAAGGTTGAGAAGGGTCACGAAACACAGCTGAGTATAGTAAAGGTTTGGCAGTGTATAGAAAGAGGTGACTATACATCCAGAAATGTAAGGTTGCAATTACATTCTCAAACTATTTGCATGTTACAGTACGTTGAGATAGAATTATCAAAATTCATATTTAGCATCCTATTTTTTGCGCTCATATAATTACTGTATAAATAATCTATCAGCCATTAGTACAAAAAGATGACTCACTGATGAAAAGTCATCCACAAGAACAGAGGAGTTGACTCACACAACAACAGCACATACTCAAAACCAAGTCGGTGTCTGTGCTCTGTTTATCAAGGATTGGTTGTCATGCTCAGTCTTTCATTGACAAAAAACCAAAAAAACGCTCTTACAGTCACATTTTTCGGAGACTCTCCATACTCGCTCTGCTGACAAACCTTCAGCACTTCCCGTCAGCTTCATAATAAATGTCCGTGATGTAGCGGCTGTCCTCCTGAAGCTGCCAAACAGAATTGACAAAATTGGCTCTTTTTTGGATATGGCAAGAACAATTGCGCTGCTAGAGGTGGATGCCAATTTTGTTGTGTGCCCTTAAAGCAATTTTCATCATCTAAAAATAGGCTTCATTCCCCTTAAAACTGCACACACGCACACAAAAATAATAATTCGAACACATAGAGGCAGAATTTCAGGTTTGCATGAGTCAAATGAAACATTTTGCCCAATTTAAAAAGGTGCTTATGGGTTCAATATCAATATCTAATGCAATGTTTGGTGCAATTTGAAACCTTTAAACAACAGTTCAGTCACCCCTAGGCAAATTAGCTTCTGCTGATATTTGCAGAGAAGAGAGGAAAACACAATAAAAAAATAAAATGGATTTGAAAAAAGAAAATTAGTCTTTGTTCAAATGTTAATGAACTGTCACATTTTGTTTCATAAACACATAAAACGGTACTACTTTTTCTGAACTTTATCACCTGTATCTACTTTTTAAGGATTGTTGAACTGGCTTACCCACTGAGTCTTACAACCCTGTGATTAGCTGCCACATGCATCGCGCCACTAAGCAACAAACTGAACACCTGATGATCTAAAAATGAACTTAACCCTACAAAGCAGGGAATAACAGTAAAAAGACATCAAAACACTTTGAGCATACAGTTTCCATTGTCTAAAGCGTTTAAGGGGACCTGCAGAAATCAAGCAAAGATCAGACAAGAAAACTTTCAGATTGAAGCTTGTGCCTGCTAGACAGAAAGGCAACCCCCCTCCCAACCACCACCACCTCCTCCTCTGCGCAGAATCAGCGGGATGGTTCAGCCACCGCAGGGTGGTGGTGCACATTTCCACTGTGCAGCCCTGATGCACAAACAGGGTCTGCACAGAAGAGTAATACCTGCTAAGTCAGCACAAAAGTCATACCGCAAAAGGCTAAAGTGCACCTCTGGAAAGAGAAAGGACATGTATGGTTAGATCTTAGACATTGTGTGTATGCAAAAAGTCCTAAAAGTACATCTGAAAAGAGGGAATCACAAATGAATAAAAAATTAATATGGGATTGTTGCAAATGGTGATATCTGGAAGGAAAGCAGATTATTAATTACTGGTAAACGGTAAACAGAAGAAAGGTATCCGGTTATATATCTGCTTCTTTGCGACTGTGGATGATGGTTCTCTGGCTTTTTAACAGTACACATAATGGTAGTGAGCAATCATTCATTTGATTAATTCTACAAGTGCCTCTCCTGACATTTGAAAATGTCTGTTGTGGAAAAAAAAATAGGTCTGCGCATATATTTAAGTGACACACTTTTAAGTCACACACCACAGTTCTTATAGTAAATGACTTGAGTTGCAAGTGGTGCTATGCAAAATACAAGGTGGGCAAAACTGTGCCCACAAGCAAACACATAACCAGAAAAGCTGACAAACATAAAAACACAGAAATGTGTTTTTCGCACACACAAACACAGACGGATAGATAGATAGATAGATAGATAGATAGATAGATAGATAGATAGATAGATAGATACATACATACATACATACATACATACATACATACATACATACATACATACATACATAGGTCTTAACCCCAAAACTCACCTTAAAAAGCACCGCCTACCATTTTGAGCTTTGCCATGTCAGCAGTGTGGTATGGGAAATGAGGAGTGGGTGGGTGGGTGACCTGACGACCTATCAACAACTCGCTCAGGGCCCACCACACACCATCAGCATCTCCCTGCACTCAGCTCCAGCTCAATCGATCGCCCTCATTTTTGTATGTGCAGAAGGAAAAGCAACTGTTTTACAGTTGTGTTGCAAGACGTCTGTGAACTGGGGGAGGTGGAAAGGAAACTGCATCGCAGATGGTTGTTGTGTTTCTTGAACACTCAGTTTATTCACCTTCTGAGCTTGTTATCAGTCTTACGTGGTAGTTTTAGGAAGGACATGACATGAGCTTATGGCTGGTTAGAGTTAATAGATTTAACCTTATGTCTAACATGATTGACAGGGTTTTAAAACCACCTTTTTGCATTTGAATTGTGTTTTGTTTTGTATCCACTGGGCTTCAGATGTGATTTCACTTTGAACATGCACTTCACATGTGTGTGTTTGTCTTGCCAGCATGCATGCTAAGAGTATCTCTTAGCTTCATCCACGGCTCCGCATCAGAGCAAACAAGTAGCCTTTGTGAGATTGGACATCTTCACACAAACACTAAGTTGTGCACACTGAACATACATCAGCTATTGTCATCTTTACATTTAGCTCAATGTGTGTAGAGGAAATATAGTATAGTAAGTACAGCTTGTGCTTAACTGTAAGACTGCAACTATTTATCAAGGTTATGAAACCCTCGAAGAGACGTAGCCAGAGGAGAATCTATCTCTCTTTCTTTCACTGTTCAAGGTCAAAATGAACTTTTTTTTCCTTTTTTTTTTTGCGGTGGACAATGTAAAAGAACCTAGGCAGGTCATAAGTCCATTTTAGGGCTCGAACAGGCATGCAATTGAAATCAATCAAAGTAGCCATCTGAGATTCCTGAAGATATCAGCCGGTGATCACAGACGTCATGCCCTGACAGTCAGGTAGCTTGGCAGTTCGACAGATGGTGCTGGTATTTCACTCTTGCTAATCACACATGTCACACTCAGCAGGGCGGTTCAGTGTTTACAGAGATGATCTGTCAACCAGCGCACTGGAGTTTAGTCTCTTCGAGCCTTTTCTTTGACTGTAACAAGAGCAGAAAAGCATGGTAAGAAAAAAAAGAATAAGGTTCCCATAAACTTAAATTATGTACAGTATATTGCGCTGTTATGCCGAGTTTGACCAGTGAATAGGTAGGGCTGAGCAGATTTCTCAGTGTTGCGTGATAATGGAGCCAGATGTGGTTGGGTGCTTGGTCTTAACAAGATTCTTGGTGAGATTGAGCAGATGTGTTTCACCATCCTTAAAACTTAAGCTCGAAATAAACAAGCCTAACATTATCCCATTTACTTCCAAATAAAATTAAAATGATAAAAGACTACATCCTCAGAGCGAGCACAGGACCACTGCCTTGGCCCACCCAAATGCTATTAATTACACCTGTGTTTACTCAGCAGTGACATGATATTCTGTTGGGGAACCTTAGTTCCTGGCAGTCATGTGGATGTTACTTTTTGTACCACCCACCTAAACATAAACCAAGCACCGCCTCAGTGGCAACGGTAATCCCCGATGGCAGCAGCCTTCCCCAGTAGAATAATACCCCCTTACACACTACAAAAACTGCTCAGGAACAGCTCAGGGAACACAATAAAGAGCCTAAGGCACTGATTATTCCTCTATGTTTTTCCCCCCTTCCACACTGTCCATCTTATTTTGGGAACATGACATGATGAATATCACAGCAGTGCATATATCGTATAAGTGTTTCCTGGATTCTCTGAACGTTTTAGTGATATTATCTACCACAGATGATGAAATCTGCATACTCTCTGCTTTAAAAACAAAAAAAAAATCGTATTTGCCCCACAGTCCTTCTTAGAGTAGGGTGTCACCTTAATAGTTAGTTAAAAATTAAAGAATTAGCCTTTAAGGGACGCTCCTGTTATACCCGATCATATTAGCAGTAGGCCTAATTAGTTGTAATGCTTTCCACCAATTGCATTTTTAAAAAAGAAATTATTATTTTTATTATTTTGGCCTTATACAAGTTTTTCCTTCTTTATAAAAATGGCATATTCTTGCATTCAGATTTAAATTAGGTTTTACAACACATCCAAGCCTTTATGAAACTGGGTTTGTTCTTGTGAAGTACTCCTACACATTTACTCAATGGGGCACTAAAATAAAGAAAAATGGTCTCCTTCTTATGTATTTGAGATAAACACACACTGAACAAGATCGTGAGAGCTACGCTTGGTAGAAGAAGTGTCAAAGTAAAATCAATCCTTCCCCCCCACAGTAACTGAGGTCAGGGCTGGCTTGTATCAGGTATGAAAATCTTGAAAAACAACGTGAAAAGCGAGGTTCGTCTTTTTTTCATGACTGTGGCTTCGGACAATTCAGATAATGTTGTTATCTCAGCAAGGCAAACGGTGCTTGTGCACATTTAAGGGGACGAATGCGTGTGAAGTGTTCATTGGTTTTTTTTGGTTTTTTTTGATTTTTTGATTTTCAGTGCTGAATCTGCAAGACAAAAGGAAGGGAGTATCACTTTTTTTTTAGAGTGAACAAAAACCGTTTCTTTCAGAATTATTATTACAAATGTTATTGCTATATAAAAAGCATGAAAATGTTTAAGTAAAATGATTTATTCTTGGTTTAGTAACGGTTTTTAAAACCACGCGAATAACTTTAACCGCGTTAGATCGGTGAAAATGACTGCACCCGAAAAAATGAGTAGTAGAGAGATATACTGGTTGAATCACGACGTGAGAAAAGCACTCGATCTTTTTATGTGTGTGCGTGTATGAGAAAGTGAAGAAAGCAGAGAACAGGAAGAGGCTGAGGACAAAGGAAGGAAGGAAGGGGCATCATGGGAAAGGGCTGTGGCTGCTGTGTGCAGCTGACTGCTGTACTTTGTCTTGGAGAGTCATGCCAGGGTTAAAAAACGAGCTGGTGATGAGATAATAAGTGATTGGGAAAGTTGAGACTGGGATGCATGACTGCGCCATGTTAAAGACTTTGTCATATATCTACCAGATCAACCAAAGCAGCTGTCTTTTCTCTTGCTACCTATGAATTTTGGTGACACGTTATCATATAAACCACTGAACTGGATTACAAGCAGAGGAAGCCTGAAGAAAGTAGGCTTTCACAATTGATAAGTTACATAAACCACACGATACTTCAGCAGTGCAGTTATGTGCAAGATTCACTTTTATTTACTTTATGCAAACATTTGGATTTTTAAATTACTTTATAGTTCAGGCCATTACATTTAAACCATAGTATCAGTTATTGCACAGTTTATTTAGTGTTTTGGAGAGAAAAAAATCGCAATGATGTGTGTCTATCAAATATGATACATTAGGTTGTAGGGGTTAATCCTGGGGATAAAATTAAGAAAACTGTTACCATATAATAATAATAAACATTATTATTATAGTCTTTATAAATGCAATCCGTTTAATATAATATGTTTTTATATGTTCTCAATTAAAATGTATTTTTTTAATAATAATATAATAAAATGATAAGCCAACCTTTTTGAAATAAATTTTGCAGATGATATTCTGACAGTTTTATGTATATAATAGTTACTGTGTGGTTAATTGGCAACTCTAAAATGCCCGTAGGTGTAAATGGTTGTCGGCCGAGTCCCTGCTTGGCAATCTATCCCGGGTGTACCCCACGTTTTGCTCGTTTTCAGCAGGGAGCAGCACCTCTAAATGATAAAGGGGGAGTGATTTTATTAACCGTTAAATCACTGAAATAAACAACATTCATTGGTCATTGTTGTTACTAGTCTATTATTTATAGCTGCAGTATACATAACATACATGCAGGTACCTTGTGTTCTCATATCCTTGTCTTCCTCTTCTTATATCTTCACAGCCAGTACATGCCATAAGTGAAAGGGAGCTGCCTATAAGTGACCTTGAAATCAAACAACCTGTAAAGACTATGAGCATGTTGTAATGTAAATACACTTAATTCAAGCGGTTTAAAAAGTTGGCTGTGCAGTTTTGTCCATACGTTTCACTGTAACACACATTTCCTCTTTGCCTGCTGTGACCATTGGTGCTGTATTGTGTGGCGCCAACAAGCACTAATCAGCTTACCTCCTTGGGCATCAGTCTCTGGCCGACGGCACAAAAGGCCACGCTGGGACCACCAAAATCCTTCCTTGGGACTTTCACTACCTTATTAAATATCACAAACACACTCACACGCGTACACACATAAACACACACACAAACATCCTGCTATACCCACACACTCACATTTTGGGATTGCATCAATTGGATCTAAACTCTGGATTTGGGTCATTTTGGTAAGTGAATCCCATTTGTCCTCAGCTCACAAAAAAACACTCATAATAGAGAAAAGGCAATACAAGATCTTCAGATGACTCCAAAGGTTATGAGTGAATGACTTACTAAAAGTCACCTTTTCCCCTCTGCACAGGTGGAAGTGCAAGCATGCACATTGGTTTGCCAGTTTTAGAACGTGAAGGAAATTGTCTGATGCACGAGAGACCTCCTTACCTCTTTACCAGACTCGCAGAGTCGTCAGTTTGGGTAATGAAACCACAACATGTTTCACTGCCTCTCCTAAACTTTAAAAGTCTAACTGTAAATGTGACAAGATCATTGCACAAACGATAAAGTTAAATGGGCGTATACAAACACAAGCTCTGCTAGTTATGGAGTGATTTATCCTGCATAAAATGCCAAAGCATTCATCAGAAAGTAACCGCTGCAGGTTTTTCTTTGTCTATTTTTTTAAATAAAAAACTAAGATAGTGCTTCTTCCTCTTCCACGAAGATCAGTCTAATAATCTGATTTTTTTTTGCAGTGTGTGGCATTTTTCTACATGAATGGAAAGGGCCCAAGTTTTCTGGGTCAGGCCTGTGAGTAGACCATATCAGACCATTATGAAATGGGCCTTTAGACTTTGCGTCTGAGTCACAAACTGATGGCAAAGATGCATATGCAAATGATGACCCCTTTAGATTAGAAAATCTCTACTGTGCATTGTGTCTGTGAAGATATGTGCATTTCCCTTATTGTTTGATCCTTTAGTGGGGTAGTAGTTTTTCAGGTAAACTGAAATTAAATATCAAAGGTATCCAAATGTGAGAGTTTCTTTCTTCCTTTCATCAGTTCCATGATGTGCAGACTTACAGCATTCAATTACTTAAAATCACATTACACTATAAATACAAAAATACTATAAATACGCATACTAGAATAATATAGCGTACGAATAATAACATGAATTAAAAGAATTTCTAAAAGTATAAATAATTGTGAAATTAGAGTAAAATTAATAAAAAAATGACTGCACCTTATTTACCTTAAACCAGCTTCTAACCTTGACTGTTAACATCTGTAATTAATTTGATTTGTGTTTGATTTGTTTGATGCTCTTTATACCATCACTGTGCATAATGCATTTTTATATCATTAATGTTGATTTAACCAGAAAGTGAAACTCATTAACCTAGCATGTTTTTTCATTGGGCTGTCTGATCATATTTTAATTTAGGCAGATAAAATACAACTTTAAAAACACAGGGGATTTTATAGTAATCTACCATTCTTTGTTAACACTTACTGACCTTCTGATTAGTTAATGACCTGCTCTACCTCCTGCGCTAAAGCAACCCCATAGCGATCATTAGTTTACTGCAATAACTATTCAGTATTCAAACCTATATTGAATTAATGAGTTAGTGAACTTTTAGCTCTATTCCAGTGATTTGGTCAAATTTGTCAGGCACAGAGCAACAAAATAAACACATAAAAAAGCTGCTGTGTTCTGGAGTAGTGGACAACATCATGGAGAATCCCCAGCAACAGCTTATTGCCGCAGTTTATGTACACTGCACATCTACGGTAATCTCTTGAATCATATTTGACATTGCAAAGCTTGGCTGGCTACAGGGAGGCAATTAGCTCAAACCTGCACTGTTCACCTAATAGTTGGGTCAGATCGAGGTTGGATCGCGTTCTCGGAACAAATGAACCGCTCTGGAGTTAATCTGGAACCTTTTGTTCTGCACCTGGGTGCGATTACCATGCTAACATCTGCAGAAACCAACTGCGCCAAAGGGGGAAATGAACGAGAGTTTGATTTAAATAAAATAAACAGCACAGGTGTGAAAACAATCTCAATCTAGCTGCCAGTACCTAAGCGATAACAGGGACATTCAGACAGTGCAGAAGTTGTATCCACACATGTCCAGAAAACAGTTTTATGGAAAACGATGCATTCACTATTCCTGCTGTTTACAAGGATTCTTATTTAACCATAACTTGGAGATATCGATTAAGATGGTCTCACATGTCTGATGACATTTCACTGGTTGCCATGGTGCACATGAAGCTACAGTGTGATCAGTGTTATTGCCATGGTGACAGAATTTCCCCTTTGTGTCCTGCAGGATCAGACTACATTGTAGGCTGCTGATAAGTGTGTGTGAGTGTGAGAGTCTTCCTGCAGGTGCAGTGCACATGCAGCAGCACACAATTTATCCAGTTTCGCTTTACTGTTTCCATGTTCTCATCCCTCTACCCTGCAGTTCAGCCCTCCCCTTCCAAAGTCTTTCCTGTCCGCCTGAGAAGCAGAGACATGCCCTGGTAGCGCTGACCTCACCCACAGACCCCAAGGAGTTGCTGTCCATTACTGTTTCACAGTCAAGCCAGTTATCCCTGCATGCACTAAAATAGCACTGGCTATTTGCCTTCACATCCACTCCCTATTAGTAGTCACATTAGCTCCCACCACTGTCATTGTTTTATAAGAGGGCTGGGTGTAGAGTGCCGTGCAAAAGGTAAAAAACCAAACAGGAAGATAAAGGTTTGATGGCGCTGATTTTTTTGCAGGTTATGACTCTGATTTTTTTCTTTATTTGATATTAAACTAACCTTTGAAAACCACTGGATTATATTTATGTAAGTGAAACCATGTGAGAAGCCTCTGGGAGTCACAGCCCAAACACAGCTAGCTTTTTTTTTCCTGAGTGGATATTACATTTAATAATCTTCTTTTACTTTTAATCTGAAATGGAAGCAGCAGCTGTCAGATAAATGGAACAAGTAAAATGTAACATAAAGTAGCAAAGATGAAAATAAATGCACGGACTGAAGAAGTAGCTAGAATGAGTAATGAAACGTTTCTCCGACTCAAAATACTCGGTTGCTGAGGAACAGAATCAACTTTTTGGTATTTCCTTGCCTGGACTATTGCGCACACGTAAAGTCATAAACCCTCAGCATTGTACCTAAGTACAAGTGTTTGAATAAGAATAACTAGTTACTTTTAACCTTCTGTGAAATTTTTCAAGTCAATAATTGTGAACAAATGACACAGTTGAACAAGGTCACCTCTCAGTTCGACTGAATGCATTTTGACATAAGTGGTGGAGAGGAGGATGACATGAAGTGACATCGAGGAAAAGAACTCTACAGGATTTGTCAGGCCCTTACTAAACAAGGTGAAAACTGTAATTGGAAAAGTGCTTTAAATGTTTATGTAGTATTAGACTCTTTGACATCTGTAGACATGTGGGGCTAAATGTGTGTATTTAGCATTTAATAAAGTGACAATTCTGCAAAGAAATGAGTCTCACAAGGAGGAGGAGCAGCCAGAGTTTTATTACTAAATCCCCTTGAAGGATTTAGGAGAGCACAGGTATAGGTTAACTCACAGATTCACAAAAACAATCACTCAGAGCCTTCCAATTTAAAAATGTAATAAAATAAATAAGTAAATATTTCACATTAATTAACCTACTTCAGTAAAAAGACAAGTGTCACTTATATTCATTATTATTCATAAATCATTTAAACAGGTTGCTTAAACAGGTCATTTAAACAATGAACTTTTTCTTAAGAGTGTACAAAAACACATAAATTCTATATGTTCAGTAATGAAGAAACACATGTACGATTGTATAGTATAGGAAAATGTAGGTTCTTATTTTTTGGAGGGTTTTCCATTTTTGTGCAGCAAAGTGTAGATCGGTATGAGCAAGAGGTACAGCCTGTTTTTGTATAAACATGAAGATTTTCCTCTTAAATTTTCTTGACTGATATATATGAGTCTTATAAGTGAGACTAGATGGCGACTGTCTCGTAAACCCGGTCACTAAAATGTGTTCCCTGACCATTTGACGAGAGGTAGCAGAAGATTGCTTTATGTTGCTACAGGAAATTGGTCAAAGACAGGTATACAGCACTAGTAGATCGCCAAAGTCACTTGTAGTTTGTATTTGCCGATTTGCCTGCAAATGCTTGCCAACTTAGCTTGCTAAGCAGTGAAACTGTAAAGCGTTTGACACAAAATGGAAACAGAGACAATTTGGCTTTACAGTAAAAGCTGCACATTTTGAAACATGTCGGCTCGGTAAGGCACAATTTTCACTTAGAAGGTAAATGTCCTGCATTTCAGCTTTGCATCTTACTAACCACTTAGTGATTAGTTAGCCTGAGTTTAAAGACAAACTTCAGGCGACTGCAGCAACCTGCTGGCAACCAAGAGGTTTTTGATCCAGCTCACCCCTTTGTGACAGATTTCGCCCAGCAACAACCAGCAACCATTTGCCAACTGTTTGAAGAATACGCATGGACACTGTCAGGGCTAAAGACTCATGTTGATTCTTTACTTGCACAAGTGCAGAGTTATGTACCTCAGTCCAAAATAATACTAGGAGGTCTAATTGCTTGTGTTGCTTATTGAAGAGAAGGTGACTGGAGTCTGTGCGTTTAAAGTAGTAAAGGATCTTAAAAATACTGGCATACAGATATGCTAATAAAGATCCTAGTTTAGTTCATTTGCAATTAGAATTCAAATGAAACCAGCGAGAAAGGTTAGAGGGAAGTGAGACAGGCTGCAATACATAGCATACACGTACACATTTTTCTAAGTAGGTGAAAGACAAAAGGATTGAGCACCAGTGGCTCAGTTTTTAACAGTGTACTGTATTTTAAGTTAATGTAGTGGAGTCAAAAGTTCATATTAAAATGTACTAGAGTGGAGTACCTTTAAATTGTTGCTAAAAGTACAGCAGCTGCTGTAAGTAGACATAACGTGGTTACTGTCACGGTCAAAAAAGAATTGGTTGATGGAAGAGAACAATAGCTTTGGTTCAACTTGTTTTAATGCCGCGAGAATGAAGTTCAGCTTTAGGATAATAACCCACACACATTCACAAGATGTCTTACTAAATGTGGCATCACATTTTCAGTGCCATGTACACGGAAAGAGCAGATAAAAAATCAACAGTTTATTTTAAGAGCAAACAAAGAAAGAGCCTAGCAGCGAGAAAGGACAGGGAGATCAAACAACACAAAGGAGAAAACACCACCTACAGCAACTTCACAAGTGATTGTATTAAACTCTCCATTCATACCTTTTCGACATGTTTAAAAGATCATGTCAGGTTAGCAACAGATGTGTCCCATTCTGTTCTCATCATAACAGACTGAGTCTGATTGATTTATCTGCTGTACTTTTAATAAGATTTTTGTATTTTTTAACATAATCTGTTTGTAATAATCTCTGTTGCCACGACTTTTTTCTTCATTATCTTTTAACTTTACTTTTCTTGCTTTGAGCTGTTGTAACAAGTAAATTTCCCCAGCGTGGGATCAATAAAGTCTTATCTCATCTTATCTTAACATAATTTTTGCTACAGCTATGCCAGGCTTTGGATGGCACTTTTGAAACTCACTGATACCCACTTTGCAGTAACTCACTGATAACTGCGTCAACGCGCTGACTGTCTTACTCATGGCAGAAACGTGGCAAACACCTACTGAGACATATATAATGATTTGATACTGAACCATTAGAAGCTGAGTGGGCCTAATGACAAATGCAGGAGGGAAATTTTGCTGCAGTTGGTGGGCCTTCTACATCATTCATTGTGAGCCCCGCTCCTCAAACTCTACTAAAATCAATTGAACCAAAACTGTTTATGCATTCACTCCTTATACTCAGTGGCACATTACGTTCTGCAATGCAAATAAGGGTGCTGGTAATGAAGCTTATACAGTGTGAAAAGGCCAATTATTCTAGTATGTGGTGGCTGGGACAAGAGTGTGCTTAGGCTCCCTCCAGGCTAAAGACAGAACCTAGTAAACACCTCATCACCTGATGAGACACACACACACACACACACACACACATATATATATAGTGCAGAAGAGCCTCATGACTATTGTGAAACGTGCAAAGACACCCTGCAATAAAAGGCGCACATAAACGAGTGCAGGGGGATGCATTAAAAAGCATATGTAGATGATTGCATGTAAACATAAACAGAAAACTACATCCAAGAGGTATAAGAAGGTGCACATGCATCAGATCAGCATCGAAACACTGTATACAGAAAATAATAATAAGTATCTGCATATTTGCAAGCGCAACCTTGCCAGTGGATGAGATGGGAGGAGAGGACAGGGAGTGGAAAAACGTGAGGTGAAGATCACGGCTTTGTGGTTTTTTTTAATAATTATTATTTCAAGCATTTGCTGCTCACTTGTTGTTTGTTTCATGCATATGCTTACAAAATGTGTGTTTGTGTGTGTGTGTAGCGTAAGAACAACATAGAACTGAGAAAAGTGAAGCATGGCGGAAATAAGAGCAAATCGAGGAGACGGGGAAAAGGGGGCAGACGGCAGAGGAGAAAACAGGAGAGGCGTGCAGCAGGAGGCCACTTGTGTCACCAGTTGCAGAGGGTCATGGAGGGGGAGGTGAAAATTAAAACACGCAGGCGGCGTCTTGCACCTCAGCCCATGCCCTCGTTGGTGTCAGTGGCCTGTAGATGAATGTGTGTGTGTGCAGGATGGGTTCTTGGGGTGGGGGTGGGGGAATGGGTTAATGGGTGAGGGATATCTCAGAGGTGCAGAAATGCGCAGGTGAGTCACAGGTGTAGCCGCACGCTGCATATTTCAAGAGTCTCATCACAGTGCAGTAGGGGCACCTGAGCGTGGGGCGCGCCATGTGCCTCCCTGCTCGTCAGACAAATTATTCTGATGTCTCATTGTGTAGAGCAGGGAGTGTGGATTAGAAGAGGCGAGACCTGTTAGTTGGGTTGACAGAAAAGTGTGCGAAGTAAAGTAGTTAGTCATACTCGGAATGGTTTCAGAGAAGAAGCCTCATTTACCTGTTAATGTGCCAGTGCTGTGTTCTTAAAGCGGGGATGGGAGACGTGTTTGGAGTTCAAATGACCTATAATATTCTATAGGATGTACATAATAGTAAATGGTGAACGGGTGTGTTACTAGATGGATTTGTATAAGCAAGATTGTCACTGTGCTGGTATAGTTTCTATTTTAGGTACATAAGTTCACAGCCAGTGTAGGTACACAGTACATGGTTGGTGTAGTCATGAAGGTAAATAATGTTAGTGCGTAATGCTCTATATTTTCTCACCCTCAGTGGTTGCCAACTTGAGTAAGTAGCCAGCCAGTTAGCGAAAAGTTTTCAGCCCACAGGTGGAGGCTATTCCCTCAGCAGTGATGGCAATGTCAATGCTATTTAGCTAGCTAACAGGTACACATTTATGCTTTCACGCACGGGGTCTTTAATTTAAAAAAGTAATATACTACATATTACTGGTTACTTTTCTTAAAAGTAATGTAGTACATTACTTAATTACTTGCTGGGTTAAGTTACATTACTTTCTTGTTACTCTATAAAATGACCTGGAACAACTGTCTTATAATTCGTAATAACTAGTTAGCAATACAAACCATCCATCCATTCGCTTATCCTTTTCAGGGTTGCGGGGGAGCCTATCCCAACTATCTTAGGGCAAGAGGCAGGGTACACCCTGGACAGGTCACCAGTCTGTCGCAGGGCTAACACATAGACAAAGACAACCATTTGCACTCACATTTGTTCCCACATTCACACCTATGGGCAATTTAGAGTTTCCAATTAACCTGTCCCCCCTACCTGCATGTCTTTGGACTTTGGGAGGAAGCCGGAGGACCTGGGGAGAACCCACACAAACACGGGGAGAACATGCAAACTCCACACAGAAAGACTGTGCCACCGCGCAGCCCAGCAATACAAACCTTAGGCTATAATCCCAAACACCAACATAAGTCCCTATTTTGACGAGGACACATACATTTTTATATATGACCCGCTCATCACAGCTTTTGTTACCTGAAGAAGTTTGGACTCTGGCTGCTATGATGAGGTCGGCATTCACTTAGCTTTAAAATCACAATGAGATTTTAGCTAGCTTGGTGTTAGCATCCTGTCTATACCGATGCTTTGCAAAGAGTGAAAGTTGTGTCAGCAGTACAATCCAGTTGTTGCTGTCCTGGACATTTGCATTTCACCATCACGTTTGTCCTGCACACAGACTGAAATCAGCTGATTGCAGCGCAGTTGCACAAAAACAAAAAAGCACGTCTCTGTTTGATATTTTTCAGCGTGCAGACAACTGAAGAGGTTTTGTGACGCAAGTGACGACATAATTGTAATTTAAATGTAATTACATAATTTAGTATAATACGTTACTTTATCGCGTTAATGAAAAATGGTTGTGGGGAAAGTTTTAGGAGTTTATTGGTACAAACTTTGTTTTTCTTCCTTTTTTTCACAGAAAGAAAGATCTTTATCATTATTGGTATTGTCATTTCCAAAAAGTGCGAAACTTGCTGTGTTTGATTTAGGACGCTAACGCTAACCTATCAAAATTCCCACAATAGACAAGAAAGCACATGTGTATAATCTTCAAACGGAAGTATGCAAATTCAGACACAGCACTTCCCTGCACCAGATTAGCTACCCACACGCTTTTTGACTCTCACTGGGTTGTGGTGGTGATTTAAATTTTACGTAGCATGTGGATTGTGTTTGTAGCACAGGTCTAGCGCTGCTGGAGTGTACCGGATTGCCTAGCATTCTCCACCACATTTTTTCTCCATGAAAGGAAATAATTTCTTTTTCTTTTGGCCTGTCAAAATGAAATTCACTGCTGAGTCAGAATAACACGCAAGAAAATGGTCCACCTTAAGTGAGTAGTAGTGATTTTTTTTTGTCAATAATTAACTAGAAAAAGAAAAGGCAGCAAAAAAAAAATAAATAAATAAAAAAAACTTTATGTATTTGTTTGGGGTTTTTGTCGGGGGATGTGGTTAACACAATAAAAGTTCATTTAAGCTAATATGTTATATACAGTTATTTATGGCTTTGACATCTGGTTAATAATTTAGATTTTACTGAAGCTGGTGAGAAAACCAAATAACTTCATGATCTATTAATGAAGCCAGTGTAAATTTTTATCATGCACTTAGTTAATGGAATTACCTCTTGAGTACCTCTAAATCTTGAGTAATAAAAGACAGTGTATTCAGTGCATTAGCTGGGCTAGTGATTGAGATATTTTTGGTCACCTTACCTGTTTTGTTATTAACACTCATACACGATTGTTACACAGCCATTACCCCGGTACTCTTAATATGCAAAACCGACTTGATTGGGTTATGGTACAAAAACAACAGGTTTATGAAAATGCAGGGTCTTTGTTGTTGTTGCAACAATAATAAACATGCAGCTGAGGTTATGGGAGAGTCATGGGTAAAAGACATGTTGATTACAGGGTTAAAATGGAAAACAAACAGCTGTCTGCATGTTCGCTGTTTTTGAGCCACTTACCTAACTCAGTCTTCGGTGGCTGTGTGACCTCGTGTCAATATTTGCACAATGAAAGTTAACTATAATAAAATACTTTATAGTTTCAAAAATAAAAATAATAAGGTATTACTGACCAGTATGATCATGATCACAATGATTTTAGTTAATGATTGTTCTGTTTTAAGAATTGTTTAGTTGTGCCATAGAATATCTTCATTTTCTACCTAAGACATCAGCAGGGTAAAAAGCTTAAAATGCTAAACATAGCATTTTAAGTTCTTGTTGCAGACAAATCTCAGTACAGCATAAAAATGAAACTTATTTTTGGCGGGTTACAATCTTCCCTTTTAGTGGCTTACATATTTTTGATCATGCATATTTTGTATGATAGTTAGGTATATCCTGTATTTTTGTATATGATGCACAAAAAAATTGCAATGCTGAAATCTGTATACCTGGAATAAGTATAAACCCCATAATGGACAAAATGAGAAAATATAAATGAGTGATTTTCAAGTAAAAAGTTAAACTCTGAAAGGTTTTATGCTCAAAAAAGCAAGAAAGTAAAACTGTGAAATTCACTTCCACATATAAGAACAATAGAAACCGATTTCTGCCTTCAGTTATGTAAATAATGCAAGAAACTAAAAACATTATGTTATGAAATTATTACTGAGGAACTTCCTCCCTGTCTCTCTGACTGCGCGCCTGTTTTTTTTTTTTCTTTGTGTATCTGTTTCATTCACATCCTATTGCTGACCTATGTGACTCAGCATGGGTTTTTGTGGTCGTATAATCGGGATGCCCTAGCACATAAACCATAATCATCTTCCTTTCCATTTCTCAACATTAAAGGCTGCTCGTTTTTTTCTACCATGTAATAATAGGGAGCCTTCAATTCATGCCTTACAACGGCTTGTAACTTTGTACAAATCACATGCCCATCAGAAAGCTGGCGCTTCCCCGCTGGTGTTTATTTCCCTCGGTTCCTCAAAAAAATAAAAACGCTTAAACAAATTCTAAAAGATTTTTACCAATTGTTTTTTTTCAAAGTCAGTGATGTAAAATAGGCTTAAAAATCAGGTGAAACTGAAACTGCATTAACCTTGAGAACAGCATGAAAGAGAGAAACAAAGACTGTCAAGGTCAGCGTTACAGACAGGGGGGGTGACAGGAGACGAATCTCTGAGAAACTCTCCAAATAAAGCATTGAAATGGGAGGAGGGAGTAATCTCTCTGCCTCACCAGGCACTACACACACACACAGAAATACACACGCATGCACACAGACGCGTTTCCATGCAAACAACTTGGCCATGCCGGGCGGTTAGGTGGGAGGATGTAAGGGAGAGGGCTACACCCTTATGCGAAGCTTTGTTGTGTGACACATAGACAGCCCACCCTAGCATTCCCACCCCTATATTTGGCCTTGAATACAATTGCAGGTTTGAGAGTGACAAATCGGATTGGGTCAGGCAGACTCAGCTGAGGAAAAGGACGAAATTACATGAGTAGAAGGGGAAACCACTATAGCGGAGTGGTTGTTTTGCCATAGCATTAAAGATACAAAAGGCACTATTAGTTCAATTTCAGTTTTAAGAAATTCAGATTTCATTAAAAGAATTTAAGAAATAGGGATTTGACTCTTGCTCATTGTGTGGATAGTTTTCATAAGGTGTAAAGAGGAGAGAGTTTTTCTGTCTTTATTGATCTATAGATTGGCTGTTTTTCCTGACCAGTCCACACACTGCATGCCAGGAACCACATTGCTCATCTGCAGAAAAGGGCAAAGTGTAAACATAAATAACAAGTATTAAAATAAAAGTTTCAGTTTTAACAGCTGTGGGCTTATGGTTGACTTTTCACACAATTTGTCTGAATCATCCCGAGTGCAATTTTCCTCATGCAGCAGTCGTGCAGGTGCTGTTTTTAAAAATGTATTTAATTTGATTTTTGATGCGTACCTTTGACTGTCTGGTTATGCAACCCACCCCCAGTATCACCTTCAAAATTTTTCCAAATTTCACAACTCTGTTTCTGCCTAAGATTCAAATTATTAGAACCTTTTTCTTTTTCCCATCTTTGCTTCAATCGTTAATAATTTCTCTGATCCAACCTCATTTTTGTCAAGCAAAAATATGAAACTAAACTTCATGTTCTTGTGTGTGCATAAATAGCATCTTCCCGTTTATTCTAATCAGGGCTGCAAAGGAGGCTGAGGTATATGTGAGTATTAAATACTTAAATTAAACAC
The DNA here is from genome assembly GCF_965226115.1 of Aulonocara stuartgranti. Taxonomy (NCBI): domain Eukaryota; kingdom Metazoa; phylum Chordata; class Actinopteri; order Cichliformes; family Cichlidae; genus Aulonocara; species Aulonocara stuartgranti. The sequence continues at coordinate 21,008,943 of NC_138945.1, read as the reverse complement.
CAGTAATTGAGGTAGCACGTGAGTTTAAAATAAAATAACTAAAATAACACAAGAGTCGAACATACTTTTGCCATGTACTCAAAAGATAGCAATAATCCTGTTAAAGGGAGTTTTTCCTTCCCACAGTCACCAAGTGCAAGGGTTGCATTTATTGTAAGGTCTTTACCTTACAGTATCAAGTGACTTGAGGCAACTGCTGGTGTGATTTGGTGCTATATAAATAAAAATGAATTGATGGAAATGATAAAACACAAACGTAGACCTGAAGAAAATAAAAACCAGCCCTACAAGCTGAAAAGATCCATCAGTGTAACAGCCATGTTAGTCTTATCCATGTGCATATGTACTGTACAGTATGTGTGTGCTTGTGCTATGTGACTGTGTTTGTAATTATGAGTGTGAGTGTGTGTGTGTCTGTGTGTGTGTTGGTGTAATTACACAGTAGTGGACTGGTGGTGGGACAGTAAATCAACTGTAGAATGAGTTGGATTGGTCCGCTCTGCCGGCAGCACTCCTCACCCTAACCGGTCATCAGGGAGGGATACACTCTTAGAATAAATACTGTGTGTGTGTGTGTGTGTGTGTGTGTGTGTGTGTGTGTGTGTGTGTGTGTGTGTGTGTGTGTGTGTGTGTGTGTGTGTGTGCAAGCGTGGATGTCTATATCCATCTGTGCACACAGCACATTTTCTGCTTGTTCCTGTCCACATGTGTGCACATGTTTGCTAGGGATGAAACTGTGTGCACGATGCAGTGCAGAGCATGGGCGTGTCTGTGTACGAGTGTAAATGCACGCGCACAATTTTTTGGTGGTGTGTCAGCAGAGTTCCTCACCCAAACAGTTCATGAAAAAAGAGGGACTCTTGACTGCTGCCTTTTCACCACAGCAGCCACTCGGCCAGCAGCCACACAGTTAGCTGCTATTAAAAACATTCCCCACAAACCCAGAGTGAAAGAAATATTTCAGTGCGTCACTCACAATCTAAAAACATTTCTCAAATTTTATTAGATGATCCTGCCAAAGGAAGTGGTATTAGTAATGGTGGACTTAGGGTTTTTTAGTGTGTGTGTGTGTGTGTGTGTGTGTGTGTGTGTGTGTGTGTGTGTGTGTGTGTGTGTGTGTGTGTAATCTTTAAGTTGGCCAGTTTTAGCTTTCTTTGCCCGGGTTCTGAGATGAACAACGTTTAGGTTTAAAGCAGCAACAATACAACGCACTACTGTTGTGAAAACTCCCTATTCATTTTTTGTAATTAAGTAAAAGTTCTTTGAAAGTATCATCAGAAACATGACCTGGAGCTAAAGGTAACAGAAATATTAGACGTCCAGGGAACGAGAAATTTAAAAAAAAATCTATTAGAAATTATCACCAGTATTTAGTTTGCCAAAACAAACTTCTGGATATATATATATGAAAGGTAAAGGGTAAAGAAAAGTAAAGAAAAGAGAACATGGAAGATACAATATGATTACAGATGGCTTTGGATCAAAGACTTCTGACAGTGTTGTGTAGAGGGGGGAACCATTAGATGATGCAATATTAACTCATTAAGATAACATGTAATGCACTTTATCACCTTTTTCAACTACAATTATGTCCACAAAGTTAAACTTTGTCAATATCTGTTTTATCCAGTAAGATATAGCTATCTCATATTGTTTTGCTGCAAAATGAAATTATCAAGTATATCAACACTGTCATTAAAACCTGCCACAAACTTTGCCAAGAGACAGAGTCAGTCTGCTCTCAGTCTGCAATTGATTGGAGTCAAGTTGGCAATTGCATGCAACCTGTTTCTGATAATACAGCAATTAAGTGTAATGAAGGGTCAAAAATCACAAATATGGTGCTGTCTACATCGCCAGAAATATACATTTAACAGAAATTTACATTTACCTATTACATTCCTGTTTTATAGGATATAACCAAAATACAACCAGCTCAAGTTGTGCACATTAACAGTTCAGAAAGGTAGCAACATATTGGTAATCTGTCTGAATTTGTAAATTAGCAGTCCAAAAGTTGCACAAAGTCACTGAGAGCAATTCCAGACAGGCCAAGTCAGACAATAGCTGTTGGTTGAAAGGCTGCTTCCTATCAGGCAACCTTGCAGCCCTCTAGTATTTTCTGATTGATTTAATAAAACATCGATATTTGGTTACACTGTGCAAAATATCACAATACTTTGGTGTATTGTTTTTTCCCGCCACTCCCAGTGTTTTGGCTGAATCTGGATTCCACAAAACACATTTTTTTGCAGGATGGTCGAGTGATTGAGCCACACCAAACAGTTTTCTTATGAACTCTGTCACTCTGGGGAAAACAGTGCTTGGTGACTGAAATCTTTGCAACTGTTTACATTGAATGAACTTGTGATCTTGTTGCTTTTGAAATGATTACTTTGTGGTCTGAGACCACTCACAGTCAGTTGCTATCTTCAAAGCAACTTTGGCTCTTCGACACAGTGATAAAATGGCAAAAAATACAAACAAACAAAACCAAAACCATAATCAGTGAACTTTTGGTTTGCAATAGAAAATTGTCAAGTTAGCGATTACATGCAATCTGTTTGTGATGATACAGTGATTAACTGTGACGAATCAGCAAAAATCATAAATTTCTTGCCATCTGTTGCAAATCTGCTGCTGTCTACGTACATGGAAATTCACACAAAGCAAAACTTGCATTCAGAGTCCAGCCGGAACCTCAGAGATTTGAAACAAATTCAGAAATTCCCCCACAAATAATAACGTAGTCATTCCACTGCAAAATGGCATAGGCATTTAGCCAGAACATAACCAGTTTGCTACCAGTTGAATCAATTTTCCTACTGTAGAGAGACACGTCTCAGACAAGTTGAGCTTTCAGACAATCAGCATTTATAAATTAGATGGAAATTTACAAACCTTTAAAAACCCGTCTGAGAATGACTGCAGTCAATCTGAGTTGGACTGCAATTGTTTGGAGACAGGTTTCTTTTCCCCAGGTGACCTGTGCATTCACCTTCCAGCTGAAAGTGGTCGCCGAGATGTTGAGAGTGTTGCACCCTCAACCTCTGGGTAGCCACAACTATTTGCAGTTCATGCAATCACTGGGCAATGACTTGGCAACCACAGATTTTTCCCAGGTGCAAGGAGGTTGTTGCCCTATTTTTACTCTTGTGTGAACGAGGCATCAAATATATTTTAAATGCTCCATACAGTGAAAAGTCAATGTGGCCTCATTTAAACATGATGACTGAGTTTCTTTATCTATGTGTGTATTCGTGATGATGTTAAAACTGCCAATTCTGCCAGCACACAGAACGTGACTGACTAAAAAACTCAGAAATCTGAGATGCAGGCACGTTCCAACATGAGTCACAACCACACACACACAAACACAGACTGTCCAGATTATTGGAACTAGTGATTATTGGCAATAAACACCAATCAGCTTGCTTGCACGGTATGTCGGTGTATATGTAGATTTTCCTTTACGAAGCATGAATGTGAAACTTGGACACAGCATGCCATTTGTTCATGATGAAAAAAAAAAACCCCACACACCATTCTTCCTTCACATATGACCCATTAAGCACCATCCTTTGAAGCATGGGGGTGGTTTACTGAAGATATTTCTACACACAACAAACGTTAGTAGTTCTGATCATATCACATCTTTAGCCATTGCTACAGTGCAAAGCCCCTAACCTCTCCCCACCATGAAGACCACAGGCCAACCACACGTAAAAATACAAATACACATATACACACACGTACAAAGAGACACCCATACTCTACGTTCTGCCTCTCTAGGCCAGTCATCCGCAAAATATGGCTTCGGTTCCAAAACTGGCTCACAGACCATCTCAGTCAGGCTGCTATACAACTTACTATTCCACTTATGTGTGCTGACTAACCTTTGCTATCCAGAACTCTACATCACTGTGCGGATTCTGAGTGACGGATAAACGTCTGTCCTCTTTTCTGCATATTTCAACATCAGCGATGATGTTCAAAGTGTGGCATCATCGCTGATGTTGAAATATGCAGAAAATATATATACTAACATACATTAATATTCATAGCTTCTGCAATATTTAACTTGTGTTATTAATACAGCCCTAAAACTGTGACTAAATCTCAACCATGTTTTACAGATGGCTGCAAACACTCTCTGTTGTACCTCTCTCCTGACCTTTATCGTACACATTGATGATCATTTGAGCCAAAATTTTCAAATTTGGATTCATCATAAGACCTGTTGCCACTGGTTTTCTGTGCAGCTCTTCTGTACTTTGGCATACCTCGGCCTTTTCTTACTGCTTTCCTTCCTTAAGAATGGCTTCTTGACAGCCACTCTTCGACAGACCATCTCTGATGATGCTTTAGTGAACTAATGAACCTGCTGATGGATGTCTCAGGTGCTGTGTCAGGTCTTTGCTAGATTTTTTTCTTATTGCCTAATTAATTCTAATTCTAATTAATTCTAATTTGATTCTCCACATTTCCAGTTTCCTCATTTTTTTTAAAAAGCACACTGCACACCATGCAGTCAAATTGGAACATCTAATTATACAGTTTAACACTGGTTCTTTGCTAAGTTGAGAGTTAATGTATAGATGGTCAAAGAAGAACTGGCAGATCTTCAGAAAACCTGAAGAACTACTTAAAAATATTACAAGAACGTGAGAAAATGAGGGGTAGCTCGAAACTTTTGCACATTACTATTTACAACTAAAAGGTTGTGTGTCTTTATTAACCAATCTTGCATATGCTGGTTCTCAGATTATGCTGTTCAAAGGGATTTTATTGCTAGCTGAAACAAAACACTAATCAGTGCACACACTGTAAAGAAAAGAAAATCCCTCAGTGTTAAACTCCTTGACTCAAATCTGAATTTAATTGCCTTTTAAAGACACACGTAGGCTTGTATGTGTTGCACTGACGCAGGTAAGGTTTCAAAAATAACTCTCACTTTGGTAACTAATGGCATGCAAACGAATGCCATAGCAACTCTATGATTTAACAGCTCACCTGGCTGAGTTCAACCCGCAAGTGAACCATCTGATGGAAGTGCTTGATCTATAACTTTTATTTCTCTTGTAAATAGAAAATATTCAGCCCACTTCAAGTGTCAAGTGCTATAAAACGCTTCGTTTCTGCCCAAGCGAGTGTCAGAACAAATAAAACACAGGTACTGTGAAAGCATAATGTCATGTTTAAGGCAGCGACTGAGTGGGAATCACAGGATCCAACAGCTTTAAAGATGCAAAATTATTGAACAAACACTGATATTTCAATGCTTATATTTTAGTACTGGAATTAAATTTCCTGTCATTCGCTTTGTCTGTTATTTGTTACGGTAATTATTATAACAGTAATGTTGTCTGTACACTCTGGTGAATGGAGTATTAATCAGTATGCATTATGTATTATCTATATTTTATATAGTACTTGTGATCATACACACACACACAGGAAAGTGAGGAGTTTTAATTTAAAAAAAAAAAGTCCAGAGGAGCCAGCAGTCTCTAAGCCTTGTGTGGGATGTAGTTTGGCCGGGCATGAATGCAGTATAACCAGACACCCTCCTTTTATTTTCCCCCCTTCCAGACAAGACACACACAAACACACACACACACACACACACACAGATGTTGTGCTTCATAATTTTAACACCCCTCTCTGACCTGAAGGCATCTCTTGTTAGCACTGTGTGTACTGTACAGTTCAGACAAGGTCAGTAAGTGGGCTGAGGTTTCTTTTTTAACACCCCTAGTTGGAGTCCTCCTGCTCAACACACACACACAAGAGGAAAAAGAGTGAATGTCAAACAATGTAGCTACATCATGCAGAGAAATATGCATGGGAAAGTAAGTTACTGTAAAGCTGCTGTTATAAAAGCTACTTTTTTATCAAAATCAGGAGACAGCGTAGCAGACCTCGCTCATATCTGCAAACAAGGGGGGAAGAGAGAGGGTGAGAGAGTCTCAACATTGGCAAAAAGCTCATCCTGATGAGTTTCTACATTTTGGGAAATCTCAAGGTTGAGATTAGGCCAAATCATTAAATACGTCTTGGTCTCAGGAAGTTGTCATGTGCACATTTAAACCGGAGTATTTCAATACTTAGCTGTAATTGCAATTCGTCGCCTTTTTTTCTCTTTTTTTAAAACTTTCATTTTGTCTTCAAATGGATTCAATTACCCCAGCACTTACTCATGTCCAGACAGTTTAATGCCGCTACATAAACCATAAATGACAGAGACCAGAATAGAATAAAGTGACCGTGCATTGACACGAGGGGAGATGGTATAATGAAAAATCCCCCGAAAAGTGACGCAAATGAAGAGAAACGCAGGAAACATGTCATCGGGATCTGTCACGAATGCTCAGCCTAAAAGTTGGATTTAATAGTTTTAAACAAACCCATTACACTGTGCCTGGTAGTGTCTGGGTTTTTTTTAAGTGGGTACATGAGAATAGGTCTGGGATGTTTTTATGGCTGGAAGTGCTGATATTTTTCCTCTTGAAAGCTAGCACGGAGCAATTATGCTATTCCCCCCTCGCCTCAAGACCGTGTTTTTCTTATTACTTTGATGTTTGCACCTTACAGATTGAGCAACTTTGCACATGTATCGGCATTTATCTGCTCCTCTGAGACTACACAACAACCTTGAGTAAAGAGGATACCGCCCCACCCCACACACACATACATACACACACATACACACACACACACACACACACAGAACAAACAAACTATTTTTGAAGGTCAAAAGTATGTTTCTTCCTCCCTGCCATCTTCCAAAAACAACCCATCCTCTGGTACCCTCCCACATCTCCTTAACACCCCCATCTAAACTCCTATTCCTCCCCCCCTCTATCCATACCTGTCACTCTCCCTCCAACCCCTGCTGCTTGTTGCATCTCTCACCTCCCCTGTTCCCCTCTCCTCCCCATTTTCTCTGCCTGGCTCTTCCACTTTCTCCTTCCACCTGCTACCCTATCCACCCCATCTCCTTCTCTGCATGCCTGTCCCCTACCTATTGCTGTCCCCGCGGCTCCCTCCGTTCCCCTCCCTCTCCGTCCTTCTCTGCTTTCTGACACTCTATGTGTCGTTGATGAACTTCCTTCTGTGTTCCATCTGCCCCTTTCCCACCTCTCCCACTCCCTTCCAGCAGACCCACCTACTCAACGGGTGCTCACCATACATGCGGGCGTGTACACACACACACATGCACGGCCCAGAGCTGTCAACGTGCTCCTCGGACACTCCGAGTTGTACTGCAGATTAACAGCAGGGGGAGTGCCAGGCTTCAGAGGACAGAATAGAGGGGAGAAGAGAGAGCAGAGCTGCCCCCTCTGCTGCTACACCTGCGGGAGGCATGATGAAGGGATGATATACAGAACACATGCACAGAGTTGTTCATTTGCAGCTTGAATAATCTCTGTTTATAGCTGATAACATTTTTTTTATTAAAAGCTGTTTTGATTGTTGTTTATGTAAAATGCCAAAAAAAGAATTCAGTGGTTTTCACCTTGTACTGTAACTAGTAGAAAACAGTGTATTTTGTATGATGCCATGGATTCTTCGGCTCCAGAATGAATTGCATTGTCAAGAAAATAACCAGCAGATAATTAAATCTTCTTCTTCTTTCAGTTGCTGCCTTTAGAGGTCGCCACAGTGGATCCAGATAAATAAAATCAACAATTGCTGATTGCAACTCAGTATTTATGAATTTGGTCTATTGGTGATTAGATCTCTAAAATAAGTATATAGTGAGGTATCAAACTCCTTCTAACCATATTTTTTTTAAAGTGCTTTGGAAAAAAATTGAAATTATGTTTATATTATTTTGCCACATAGTTGAGTACATGCCTGCCTGACACAATCTGTGTGTGTGTGTGTGTGTATCAAAAATACCACAGGATTGTTTATTGCAGGAATCATTTGAGATTTCATTAATATATTCCATCATTTACTTTCCGCCTCCATGTAGGTTACAGTAAATCTGTGACTTACTGCACATTTTAATAGCACTGCTCACACCACGGTCCTATGATCTGTCTGCTGCCCCCACCTGCTGGTTATAACGCTATCGTGTTTTTGTTACTCAACAAATTGAACCCCAGCCAATCGTGTGTGTGTGTGTGTGTGTGTGTGTGTGTGTGTGTGTGTGTGTGTGTGTGTGTGTGTGTTTTATTTGTCCGAGTATTCATGTGATTTTGTGTTTGCGTGCCCGCGTGTGTGTGTTTTACACAAAGAGATGTTCAGTCACTTCCACCCACTCTCTCCATCTAGTTCACAGTGATCTTTCTCCCACACCTATCTCCTGCAGCCATTCAACCCAACAATAACAGAGCAGAGCTGCAGAAGACCACTGCATCAGGGCCGCTGGCCTGATGAACCTCACAGACTGACAGGCACAAATAATCAGCTGCCCTTTAAAGAAAAAAAAACAAACATATATACAGTACTAACAGTTTCCTGGCTGGTGTTGTTTATATCACACCGTTGCTCTCAGAAGCCGCAGGAGGGGAGCGTCTGTGACCTTAAGAGATGTGGGGCCTGTACTGTCTAATTCCATGTTTATGGTTTTGCCTTTTATAACACACACAGACGGAGCTGCCCAGGCCACAAGCACACGGAAATATCATCATGCGCCCTCTCTGCTGCTAATTGGTGCCTTGCTACCATCCCTCTGGGGAGGATTCAGCTTTGTGCTGGGCGACCTGAGGAGCAGCTCCAGCTGCAGATTTTGCTTCTCATTCTCCCACTTAGCTAAATGTTCTGCACGACTATCAAACCCACTTCAAAATACATCTTACGAGAAACGTTTATCACAGTAAAAAGATTTAAAAGATAAACCCAAAATATACCTCCATGGATGGAACGTAACAAAGCAAATAATTAATTCATGTTCATTCACAGCTACTGGTTAATTTAAACCCTTCCAATCTGCTATTTTCAGTGTTAAAGTGATGCAGACAAACTGATACGTGATCATTTTATTATTTTTAATTTAATCTAAATAATTAAATGCATATGCTTTTGTGCATTGCCATATGTTAACAGGATTTGAAATTTTTTATTCTGCACTTTGTAGCATTGCTAGGACTCACTCCACTAGTATGTAATTATACAGTGTTTGAACTGATCTGTACTCACACGCTGTTAGTGCGGCCTAAAAATAAATATAACATTACACGTGTTCAAAAATACATACAAATGATTTATCTCTTCTCTCTGTGTTCAATAAAAACAATGTTTGACTTTTTGTTCGTATTGACTTCACTGACTGACTTTCTTTTTCGAACAATTAAATTATATACCAATTTGACACTATGGTTTCCTTGGCAACAGTGCAAATTACTTTGACCAGCATTAAAAAAAAAAAGCCTCAACAAAAGCCTTAAATCAAATGTTCAGTATATTCATTGATTTAACACAGACGCGGGGCTGAATTAGGTTAGATGCATAATAGAAAAAGTTTTCTCACATTCTCAGTTAGCAGACTACAGATTTCATGATGCCACTTCAAAGGTTTTGCTTTATTTTTTTCCTGAAGCACACATCTCAACGAGAAAGCTCCGGGTTTTAGCACACGTGAGAAGAAACCAGACAAAATGGTACATGTGCACGAGAGAAGCCTGCTCAACGGCATGGGTGGGAATGGAAGCCTGAATTGGCTGGAGTGCTGTGGCTGATGCTGAGAGGACAACAAAGTAATTATGGGACAGTTAAGGATATGCATAGCACTGAGAGAGTGAGTGAGAAGAAACCAGAGACTAAGAAAAGGAAGTAGCAGAAGAAGAAAGGGTCAGGAGGGGTGTAATGACCTGCTGCAATCTCCATCACGCCAATTAATTAGCCTCTGACTAGCAGCCATCTGGAACAGAGAGGGCACTTTTTCACTCGGCTGTCTGTCTACCTATCCACGCTCAGATTCATACATCCTCATTTTAACACTTTATCTATTTTTGTATTGCTTATTCTTCCATCTGTCTGTTTCCCGTATGTCTAACTATATGCAGATCTAACTGACAGTCAGACTGTTTTGGCTCTCTCCTCCAACTGTGTACCATATTGACTAAAGACCCTGATGAATCCCAGTTGTACGGGTACATATTCATAAAATGTACACATCTAACGTCACACTCAAACACACACAAAACCCTGACAAAGGAGTAGCCGACTGCTCCAGCTGCACTTTCTTCTTTTTCCACAAGGGGTCATGATTACACTAAAAAGACTCTTTCCAGTGTTTTTAGCCCTTCTCTGCAGTCATTTGTGTCTGTGTGCAGGTGCAACCAGACTGTGGGATTCTTTTGTATTTGGATGGTTTTTGCCTGGTGGTACAACAAAAGCAGATTCACATAAGATAATCAATTATGATTCCACATTCAAGCTGCATTCACACCTAAGATCCCCATAAATCAATGCTGATTGCTCAACCAATAGCAACAAGCATTCCACTGTGAAAGAGGAGCAAACATTTAGAAAGAGATGAGTAGTTCACGTTTGTTCACACACGTTTTACATCTGAGACTGGAATTTTGAAAAGGTTATGAGCACTGCAACAACAAATACAAGTAGCACAACAAACCCCCAAAAAGCTAAATAAAGACAACTTTTCAGACAATAAATAAAAGAATGTTGGTTTCTGTGACAGTCTCTCTGCGTGTCTGTTATTAAATGTGTAAGCTAGAGAGAAGACATTCAAAACAGCTTTAGTTTTTGGGATACACCTTTCAGTGATAGAAGAAAGTACAGCAGTCATTTAAATTCTCTAAAGCCTCCCTTAAGTGAAACGGATCCTTGTATAAAAATACTTCCTTATTGAGTAAAATAAATAAAAAGGTGTCAGACACCCTGAAATTGGTACAGAATCTTTAACAGGTAAAGTCACTATATTGGCTATAAGAGATATTCAATAGTAGGGTATTGTGATTAACCTCACGCCATTAAAACACATGAAGTTCTAATTTGATCCATTTCTATGAGCCACAATCAACACAACTTCAAGAAAAGGCCAAAATTATCTTTTGAATATTTTTATAGGATTTGAAAAACTGATAGTTAAGAGCCTGATCAGCTGCTAGCTGCAGTTCTTCTGTTCTGTTTTGGACTAAGCAGCCGATTTATTGACAACCAGGATAACTGCAGTGTTACACTATAATACTTTGCACTGACAATAACTCTCAGGACTATCATACGACTCCTGTTCAGGTAATGAACAAATGGTGCCACTCTCTTTTGTGACACCATAATAAAAAATTTCACCAGCTTTTAAAATCACTAATACTAATGCACTAGTTTGTTAAACTGTAATAGAAATGTATCTGCACTGAGTTTATTCAGTTTGTGGTTACATTAAACGTGTATTCTGATCTCATTTAATTTATTTATGCGCTTCTAACAAGTTGAGAAACAAAAGGGGATTCTTTAGAGTATTATAATGCTTATTTACTCTTCCTTTGTTGCTTTGGTGTCTTATGTAACTGTTTTTGTTGGAGGGCTGCAAAGTTTCAAAGTCCACTTCAAATTGAGTAATTCTCTCTGGCCGAAAACCGTGCCGCTCGATAGCCTGAAACACCTTTTTCTGCAGGGCTAGACTTTCTTCAGTGCTTATCTTCCTCACCGTGTGATACATTTGCATGATGCTTACCTAACAACCAAAAAGGAGAAAGCAGCAGCCTAACGGTCCCTTCTCTAACTAAAAGCTGTTCTGTTGCTTGCTGCAAGAGCAAATACAAGAGTCTTCACCCACTTCCTGCAACTGCAGAGCTAAAGTCCCTGTTTATTATATTCATTTAATGGCACCGTCCCCAAAGCAAAAGGAAAACCCTTAGTGAAGACACTATGACGAGCGAATGAGCCTAATGTCACCTTTAGCTTTGATCATTTGCCCCTGGGGCCATTTGGAACTTGTAAGGCTAAAAATCATAGTCTGTGTTGGTTAAAATCACCCGGCCTTTTTTTTAACATTCCCAGAAAATGCATGTTAACAAAAGAGAACATATTTTGCCAAATTTCTCAGTTTGGATCTTGACTCAAGTATAACAGAATCCTTCTTTCGTCTTGTTTCATTTCCAGCTCTCTGAAAGTTTAACCAAAAATTCATCAGGGTGGCTTTTTGGGTATGCTGTTGATAGACGAACAAACAACTCTGAGGAACAAAAGTTCAGCATGCAAGTACTTACAGAAATGGTTAAGCCATTATCTGAAAGCATTGTGCACTGTGTAACAAAACAGCTTTTACAGGAGTCTCTTCTGTCCCCAATCCAATTCTGGTTGAGCATGTAGGGTTGAACTTAGAACTATATAAACTGTGCGATTATCAGTTTGGGTTTTTTTTGGAGGGCAGTAATTTTAGGTGTCCGCACTGGGCCACCCGAACTAATTACAGAACAGAATTTCTTTTGGAACAGGCAAGTATTGGATTCACAAAGCAAAACAACCCACCACAGAAGAATTCAGCATGCCCAGAACTATCCCTTGCTCTTTGATTGAATCCAGCACACAACTATAAAGTACAATAGGTGACCAGTGACTTATTTTTGTGTGGGTAACTGACCACTGAGAGCAGGGGGGGGGGGGTAGCCTAGAGGAGAGTGAAATTTAGTGTTATGTAAAAAAGTAACTGGAATTTATTTTGAACAGTGTAGCATGTAAACCTTTTTTAGTGGACCGTGCTAAATAAATAATGATGTGCATAATATGGCCAATTTAAAAGATTTGTTTGTATTATTAACTAAAAAACACATCTGAAAAAAACCCAGAATGCTATTTGTATTTTTATTAACAGAATTAGGTAGTAGCAGTGACTTACCCCTGTTAGATGTGTGTATATTTTTGGATAATCAATTACCCTGGTTAAAATAATTCTGTAAAAGTAATTATATAATAATTAAAACATTTATAGGACATTTATAGGAGGTTAATGCCACTGGGGGGAAATGAATAAATGAATAAATAAAAATTAAAAATTATAAAAATTTGGTCTATTGAAAGTTCATGTTAGTTGTAAATAATTATCTGAAAATTCTGACTTAATAACTCAAAGGATTCGAGATGTTATTTCCAGATTTAACATAAAATAACATGACATAACAATTTGAAACTTTGACGTAATAACCCACAATCTTAACTTACTTGATCTTTAACTTACTTTTTTGCAGTGTTGGAACCTAGCTTCAATTGTTATATCTAAGGGCTGTAATAATTTAAGGTTTATATGTTTTCGGTAAGTAGCACAGAGATTCACTGGGTATGGAAATTGTGGATAACGATTAATGCGCTAGTAATAAACCCGTAACAATCTGTTACTTAACTACACTCTATTTCCCACAGTGCTCCGCTCTTGAGTGCACGTGTCAATGATGCCAGCAGACCGGACTGAACGTCACATTCCTGCATTCCCTTTTTCCTCAGTGTGGGACGTCGGAGTTGCCACTGGATAGCTAACCCTCTTTCCCCCTCGCTTTCTTTTAGAGAAACACACCCATGACACGGCGGATTTAATCTCTGGAGGCGATCCAAGGTTCGCCAGGAGTTCGCATTTCACTTCGGGTGAGGATTTACTTCGTTTTAAGACAACAGAAGGTGTTTTTCGGTTGGAGCGTTTCAACCGTTGTAACGAGATAACAGTTTTAAGAGATGCGCTGGATTTGCTGCGAGTTGTCTCAGTGAGTGACCTGGTTATGCTGGGATTGGTTAAGCCTCCACCAGCAGACCTGTTGATACGACAGAGGTGACGGAGACTTGTTTGAATTTGTAATTTATAGCCTTTCGGTTACTGCTCCTAAGGGCTAACGCTAGCCGGCTGGTTAGCCGCAAAGCTTGCGTCACCATTGTTACCGGCGATACGCGGGCACACGCAGACACACAGACACACACAACAGGGCGTGGAAGTGCCCCCAGATGTGGCTTTGTTACCTTAACAGGAACAATGCTGTGCAGCTGTTTTCAAAACCTCTGACATAAACGAACCGTCATGTATCGCTTCACTGACCCCGGTACACACGGTACTAGCATCACAGACAGCATGGGCGTGGTTCTAAGTGCTAAATTTAAAAAAAGAAAGCTTAAGCTATAGTGGCACAGGTTGTTAGTCTTTCTTCGGTTTCTGTAACGTTGCGTCATACTTGCTTGACAGGAATCATGGGAACAGTCGCTTAAAGCGTTAAAGTCAATCAGCTGTGCTGAGCTAGCTGCAGAGCAGCACACTGTCTCAGCTGTTGGCCCTCACAACAAAGAGTGGATCATCACAGCTGCGACTGTGGCAGGACAGAGGCAGATCAACATTTCTGTCAGATTTGGAACGTCTGTCTAAATATATTTTAACATAAACTTTAGCTCATACTCCAATGATGAATGTGTTACATGTTATTCATTAATCATGCAGTCCTTAATGAGAAAACTTGGCAGACTTAATATTTTGATCACTAGCCGACCTGACTGTTGCTCTTTAGCTCATACTTCGGTGAAGTTTGCGCATGGCATTCCTGGGATTCCAGCTGTTTAGGGACTGATTGGATCAGAGTGACTTTACTGATTTAAGGAATGTTTGCATGCTGCTACAAGTCAAAAAGCAGAGACCAAGGTAACCTTTTTTAATGCAGACTTAGAAGCTAGACCTATTTTGCATGATTGCATTATACAGGTGGTATTATTAATAGAGAATTTAAAAAAAGATTGTCTGCAGTGATGAAAGCATGTCTCTGCAGTGTATTTACCTTGTCACATTACTGTGATCACTCAGGAGACATATGCTATTTCATTAGAATGCCAAGTGGTCAGTCATGCTCAGCCACTTTCTCATTCTGTACATGTACATGTAAAGTCCACCCATTTGGTAACATTTAGCTGTTGTGAAGATAGTTCAGTCAATTATGATTTGGCCATGATCTGATAGTACATGAGCAAAGACATACTTGGTTGAGATTTGCCTACAGTTGCAGGGAATTCAAGGATATGTATGAAATTGAACTTTGATAATATGCCTATATTACTATCATCAAATAGCTGATCAAGAAAAAGAAAGATCTGATACACTATGTGCCCCACATATGCTCAATAAAGGATACTGTGGATTCTTAATACACATTGCTACAGTTAGGAAATATTAGAAATATCCATCCATTTGCTTTTTCACTTTGTGATATGTTGTGTAGTTAGATTGCTCTCACATTAATATAAAACTGAGTTTTGCTGATGTGTAAATGTGGCCTGAAAAAAAGTTTCATTCATACTAATCTAAGAGTCAGTGCACCATCATCACCCCTGTGATCTGCCATCATGGCGCATGTGAATCCTGCATTGACGTGATGAACGATCGTTATTGTGAACTCTGTCCTGGGAGACCATACAGGGACAAAAAAAGAGAAAAGACAATAATGAAAGGCTGATCTCACCAGTGATGCCAGGGTTAATTTCCATAGCAGCAGGTAACTCTTACCTCTGTGTTGTATGTCAGCGTAAGCATTAGAAAAGAGCTGGTGTTTAGGTCATGATGTAGACCCGGTTCCCTGTATGTGCGTGTAGCGCTTTGAAGAATGTGGAGGAGGCACAAATATAGCAGCAATCTTACAGAGAGAGTGGGAGCTGCCTGCACAAAACTGGATCATCCTGAGTCAGGCTGTAAAGCAGAAATCTAGCCTTGTTTCAGTGGGGGCTGCTCCTCATTACATTGCTTCTCTGGAACGGATGAGTGAGTGGGAAATGAGAAAGTGAGGATAGAGTGATTACACGGTTGATGAATCAGAGAAACATACAGCAGTTCTGTGAGAGATGACGGAGCTCCAACATGTTATATACTATGGTTTTTGCAGTAAGCCATTGTGTTGCTACTAGTTGTGTTGTTTGTGTGGTTGATCTCTTTGTCATCATCTCAGCCCTGACCAATAATAGCCACAGCTCTGTTGAACACTCACCTTTGTGCCTGTCTTTTGACTTTTGGTTGCTGTTCACCTTTAAGGTCTCAGGACTGTTATCTACCCTCCATACATGTTAGGAAGCCTGTGAGCAGGTCAGCATGCCCTCATTTGTTTGTCACACCTCCACGCTCGTGTGTCCGGACAGAAGAGCATAGCAATGTGGAGCTTCAATCCCAGCAGTTCTGCAGTACTGCACATGCCCAGTCCATTCCCATTTGGTCAGTACAGGGACAAAGAGGGACAAAAGAGGACAATGAGGCTATTGTTTTAAGTATACACACACACCATTGTACCTCCCCTCTCGTGTGACATGTGCACACACTGTTAGTCTCTTCCACTGGATTCAGGTCGTTCTAATCACACACTTGTACACATAAGAGGGAAAAAATGGAATATTTTTATATTTTGTTTTATGTAACTTGTATTGCAGTGTGAAAGAACAGGTAGTATTTTATGACTTGAATAGCTCTGCTAGGAGAGTTGATCTTTGTAGAATGACTGTGTGATTTTGCAGTGGAGCGCATCTTTGTAGAAAAAAAATCTATATTTATAAAGTGCCAAAAAAGAATGACCTCTTAAGCTGATTTACATCAGTTGTTCTTTAGAGAACTTTCATGCAGTCGTTTTCAACACAACAATTCGTGGAGGAGAAACTCTTCCAGCGCTAGGGAGATGAATGAGGGCAGGATGTCAGACAAATGAACGGCATTGAGCATCCAGTTAATTTTCAGAGTTAACTGTGGGGATTAATTGCTATCAGTGTGCTCTGAAGCCATCAGCAAAGATCATCATCATCAAGTATAACTGAAGCTGAATGTCTAACCTTGAGGCTCCCTATCGCACATAAATTTATGTTTTTATATTGTTATGACTGTAACTTTTAGCTATGTAAAGGGATTCCCCTTGTTTAGCCCTGACAATTCCCTTGTATCCATGTCATCTTTAGTAGTAACAATAATAGATCTACAAAGGCAGTTTTCTCGATTGTTGCCACCTGTTGCTCTGGTAACAGGATTTCTGCTTCTGTTTTGGTGCTGTACTTCCCGATGCCTGTCAGGGGTATCCTGAGGTTGACTACTTACCTACGTTGCAAACTTGACCAACAAGCCACCCCTCTCAGGCTTACGGAGGTTTGAGAATGCCCTTTTTTTTTGCCTTTGTATGAAAACCATAAGATGGACAAATATAGGGGATGCACTCTCTAAAGTGTGACGAATGTCTGAAAAGAAAATGAAATAGAATTTCCAGTTTCACTACCGAGACGCATTATGCAGAAAAAGTGTCGCGGGAGAAATTGTGATTGATTGGTGCCAGCCACATAATGCTTATTATTATCCCTCGGCTTTGTCAGAGAGTGGCACGCAATGTGAACAGTGACACTTTTTCAACTGCATTTTGTAGGCGATATATTTAAAGTGTTCATGTTTGCTAGGTAAGAAGACGCGCTCATCCTGGTACTACCGGTTCCAGTGAATGCAAAATAAGATGCAGTATTAAAAGGATTTATTTGTCATTTACTTATAAAATAAATGAAGCACGTTGTGGAGTCCTGTATTATGATAGAAAATTGTCCATTTGTCATTACATACTGGCAGAGGTGTAAAAAATCTTTGAATCTCTGTGTCTTCAGTGACTGTTAATGTTTCATATGCACACAGGTGTTATTAGTACCCTTTGCTGACTGTAAAGCCCTTGATCCTAAGCAAAGTATGTGGTTGCTCCATTTAACCTATTTGCATACATCTATTACAGCAAGTATGTCTGCTGAATGATTAGAGTCAAAGAAGGCACGCAGCTCTTCTGCTCTCAAGAATAGACTACTCCAAATTATATTTAAGCTCAAGTGTGAGTTTCTTAAGCTGCCAGTCAGTAGTAGACCAGATTAGACGTATTACCAGCTCTCACTGCATGGGGTGAGAACATTGACTTGGATTCCCACTGGGTAGACGGGGTCTCATGTTCTGCTCTGTTTGGCTTGTGAGGATTATGGTTCTTACTGATTGGTTGTTGTGTAACCATATCAAAGGTTGCAAATCACCGAATGGTTTAGGCTTGTTTTTCTGTATTCACACAGTAGAAGCTGTGTTCTTTCCATTACAGCTGATTTCTTTTTAGTGAGTAAAATCCACGAAGAGAGTGACGCACATCACGTGAAGGAGTCCAAAAAGTCTGTTCCGCACTCTGACGCTTAAATTGAGTTTGTGCTTATGTGTTAAATTTTCATTGTAGGTACACTGAAACCAAAACCCCCCCTCCCCCAGCCACAAAAACCTACACCGAAACCTGGTGTGGTCCTCGACAGAAATGGAAGACTGGTTGGCCCGTTCAGTACCATTATTTCTTCCTTTTTGTGGATTTTCCATCTTCTTTTTCTGCTGCCAGTTTTAGAATTGACTGGAACAACTCGAAGATAAAAGCTCCATCATGGTGGTAAAGCATGGTACAGGTACAGCATGCACAGGTATAAATGCTGGGAAAGGCATCAGCCACTAGGCTATGTCATAGGCTCAACATAGATCCAGGGCACAAGTCATATTTAAGCTTTAGGAACAATAATTCAGTTTGTTCAATATCTCATTCAGTAGGCCTGGCAGTGTGTTAATTCAGCACATCAACAGGCTAACTTGTGCAGTGCATTCTCCAGAAGTTTAAGATAGTTACTAATTATATGTATGGTTTTCCAGAAAAGTTCCACTTTCCCTACAATTTAAAAGAAAATACGAGCCTGTGCATATGTTTTCATTTCATAAAATTACATTTTTGGATATGCCCATGCTTCAACGTTCCTTTTGGACCACGATTAACTTCTAAACTAGTTGTGACAGTACTCTTTCATTATTCAGACATTAATTAGACACATTGATTAGAATGTCTACAGCAAAATTGATTTTTTGTGTGTGTTTATACACCACTCCTGTTGTAAGTTTGCATATATTTGTCCATTAATTGACAAATATATGCACTCTGATTTTGGAGATACATCCAATCACGGACATGCATAGTGATGAAAGTATATCTATCGGTCCTGAAACAAAGACACAGTGTGCAGTCCAGTGCCACGCTGTGTCTGTCTGGCCAGTTTAGTATCAACATGAACACTGCTTCACTTTGGGCATCGATGCAGCTGACCTCATAGTCTGCTTTGCATTTTATAGGGTTAATGTTTCTCTGCTTGCCTGGAGGGTCACTGCCTGAGGTAACCCAGCTTCTCACCACACATTGTTACTAGGGCTGCCACAAACGATTATTTTGATAGTCGACTAGTCACCGATTATTTTTGCGATTAGTCGACTAATCAGATCATCATCCATTGGACGTAAAGCGTACAGCTTATTGCACCAGCAGCATCTGCTCTTATATAACTATCATTAGCTTACAGCTTTAAGTGTTTCAGGTCTGTGGTAACTAAAAATAAAGACAAGATGATAGTTTATTAAATTTTAATGAAATCTGCAGATTGTTTTGGTGAAGTTTAATAAACTCCTTGCTATCTAAAATATAACAGGACACCGGAGTATATTCTCGAGCATCTCACACTTCTGATAATCAGCTGTCTGCTTGATGTTTATTCAGCTGTGTAAAAACTATAACTTTAATCTCAGCCAAACCGATTTACTCAGGAACAAATAAAATACTGAAAAAAGCCAAACAATAACATTTTTAAGTTATCTAAGTGACTTATATATGTTTAACCTGAGTAGCGAAAGACGGCGGTGGGTTTGAAAACGATTTGCCGGGAGTCCGGTGTTCTCACGGCTCTAGTGAGCCTAGCCCCCGGCTAGCTATCAAGCTAGTGGGTAACAGACGTCTCCGAAAACGTCGGAGCGCTTTGAAAATATGTGGTGTCCTGATAAACTGAGCAGATATTTGAGGCTTACACAGCTACATTCTCGCCTGAAAATATGTTAAACATTTATTTTGTGACCCAGAAAGAATAATAAGAGTAATATTAAAACTAACCAGCTGCCGCCATTGTTGGAAATTGAGCAGGGCTGCGCTATGAATTCTGGGACACAGCTTCTTCTTCGTCGGAGTTTAACGGCAGCTGGCATCCTTGTACATGCAGTGCTGCCATCTTCTGTTTCAGTCCGTTATTACACTCTTAAATCCTACTACTTATTCCTGCGTCTTTTGGGATCTTACAAAGCTTCAAACGACGCGTCGACTATTAAATCAGTCGTCGACGATTTTGATAGTCAACGTAATCGTGACTAGTCGACTAATCGTGGCAGCCCTAATTGTTACTCCACTATTCATGCTGGAAAGGCTTTGTAATAAGTAATAATGTGTGTATTTTTTGGCTGATAACAAGCTGTGAGACTCTAAAACATAGAGCGGCTCAGGTAAATTGTCCCTAACCCTAACCGGAACCTGCCACAACCACTCGGCTAATGACAATGGATAGTAATAAATTACGTGGCTTGTCTAGATTCAACTGAAAGGTTAGGAGGAGACTTTGATGTCTGCAATTGTTGTGTACTGATATGCAATTTCTTAAGCGGCTTAAGTTTAGCAGTGAAGTTTGAGGGGAAGCTGGACAGGATGGCAGGCAGTTCTTTGTTGTAACAGCTGTTAGGATTGGGGCAAAAGAGCGAAAAGATGGAGACAGGAAAGAGCAGAGGAGTTAGAGCATTGTGGGTCAGGGGACTGAAAAATGTAGTTTGAGAAGACAGAAAAGGAGAATAGAGAAAAGAGGAGAGAGTGTGTTATACTGTGATGATTCTACAAGCAAATTAATACTACATAAACAGGTAGTATAAAAAAACTCCACAGTGCAACAACCACTGCAAAAATTGCTTGAAATCTGGAGACATGGGTCAGGATATTTTATACTTTCTTACATGGTGCACACAGCTGGAATAAGTGGATTCACATGTGTTTGCACTACTGGAGATACGCTCTGTGGTGCCGGTGAGGGAGTTTGCAGGAAGCAGGACACATGAAGCCTGCTCGCTAGAGGTGAGTGTGCTGGACCGTTAACTGGACTGTTTGCACACTGGCGCAATCCAACATTACACAAACTTGTAGTAAAAAGCTGGAAAGTTTTAGACCGGCTAATGCTAAGCTTCATTGTGTTGAACACTTATCTGCTTATATGCACCTCGAATGCTTATGCACGTTTGTCTGCAAACCATTTTATACTACTTATCTTGGTCCAGGTCATATGACCCTGCTGGTCGATGCACATGCTTTTTTTGGAATGCAGTCTAAAATTTTCGCCACCCTGTAGTTCTTATCTATTTTAGAATAGCTATAGTAAGTAATTTAAACAAATAGTTGACAGTACCTGGGGTTGATGACAACTGGTGTGTTGAGTTTTTATCTAACCAAATTCCCTGCGCCAGGAGGGGAAGACATTGTTGCAAATCAGTGACTGTTTCTGTCTTGCTCGATACTTTTCTCTTCCCATCATTCTTTTACAGGTCAACCTTGGTTTCATCTATACAAAGAATTTCTTTTATCAGAAAGATCATAGCTCTTTTAGATGTTTTCTGGCACCAGTGGTTTGCACCTTGTTGCAAATCCTCTGTTTTTACGTTTTTGCATCTCTGACAGTGATACATCTATCTATTTTAGAGCATTCATGACTTGGCAAGAAGCTGAGAAGTTGTTTTTCTTAGGCAAGGAAAGAATCCTTCAATCATCTGCTGTAATTACCTTCTGTAGCCTTTCAGGCTTATTGGTTTTGCTAAGCTGGCCTGTGTCTTCCCTTTCTCAGGCAATTTACCACATTGTTGATTTGGCTACGTTTTTGCAATCTCTCTGATGGGTTTAGTTTGCTTTTTTTTCACTCGCTTCAACATTTTTTTAGACGTTCATTGGGAGTTCTTGTGAAAAGATATGAAACTACCATGGCCATGAAACTGCTTGTCAGTCAATTGTTCAATGGCTAAACAGTCAACACGCTATTTTTGTAAATCTCCTCGAATTAAAGCTAAAAGTCTGCACTTCAATCACATCTTGATTGTTTGGTCAAAAATCCCCTGTGAAAAAAGTACAAAAATTATGTCATTGTCCAAAAGTTCATACATTAAATATTTCAGACAAACAGGTCAGGATACAAGGATGACGTAAGGAAAAAGTCACATTGGATGTTGTGTTAAAAATAGGCATTAGTGCCCACCCTGTAACTGTATGGATCTTCTCTACTCCCAAGTTGAAGATGTTTGTAAAGTATGCGTGTATCATAGGAGTCAGGTTAGGCGTGGATACAAAATGCAGCTTATTTAAATGTCAGAAATCTTCTCATTTCATGTGAGCGTAGATAGAAAGGCTGGACGATCATTACTAGTAAGTTAAAATGCAAGCAGGACTTCAGAATGATTTCATCATTGTCTGCATCTTTTTGTTATTTGAGAGCTCATATCGCTGATTGATCTTAGCGTGTATGGGGAAGATGAGACCTGTGTTTGGTGAATCTGAGCTGCCTTGCAATGCTATTTGTGTCCCTGACCTTGCAGAGTCAGTTCCTCTGTTTAGTCAAAGCTCTAAGATGGGCTACCAGCCTGCAGAGCATCTTTATTTGTTATTCCTCACATATACACCAAATACAGTAGTATCCTTTTCTTTGTGAAGAGCAGGTCCTTGCTTTAATCTCCTATCCTTTTCCTGCAGCCTATAAGTACAATAATAGTTTGGCTTTTTTTTTACTGTTATACGTGATTGTGTTTTATGACTAAACACTTATTTTTCCCTCATGAGAAAAAATTGATTTTTAGTCAATGTAGCCATGAAACAAATCAGAACTGCAGATTTAGAGTGCTGTGTTGCAAAACACTGCTGGGTAGACTCCATTCCACAGATGCCTCACTCCTGTGATATGCAGAACAAGCTTTATATCCTGAAGTTAATGCCATTGAGATGGACCTGGTGATTTACTCATCCCCTACAGAAAGCACATAAAGGCTGTAATAGCACTGTAGAAATTGTCATAGATAGCAAGGCAAAAAAACCCAGAAGCTATGTGTATTTTGCATCAATCAAAAGGTCAATAATTGCTGGCAGCTGTTTACCCTTAGGCAGTAATCCCACACTACATATCAAGGACAACAGTAGGACAACTGACTGGATTGTAGCCACTATCGATATGCATCTATCAACATACTGTTGCATTCACACTATTATTGATTGCAGCTCTACTTATTCAAACTGTGTTAAAAGTATTATAAGTCAACACTTTTAACTTCAGAGCTCGAGTGAATAAACACAGTGCTGTAAAAAAAATTAGTTTTGATTTCTTTTGTAATTTTTATGTTTCAGATTATCAAATTTTAATATTAGACAAAGATAAGTGAAAAAAAATACTAAATGCAATTTTCCAATTATGATTTTTTTTAATCAAGAGAGAGAAGATATCCAAATCTTCCTCGCTTTGTGTGTGCCCTAAACCAGCGGTCCCCAACCTTTTTTGCGCCACAGACCGGTTTATGTCAGACAATTTTTTCACGGACCAGGCTTTAAGTTGTCGCGAATAAATACAACAAAATAAAACCAGTACCGGTAACAAAAAAGGAAATGCATTCATAACACAGGGGAAAAGACCCAGGGAAAAAAATGACGATGAAAACTGCTAAAATCTCTGAAAACCATAAATTTCACACCCGAGGTTCAACTCTCGCGGCCCGGTACCAAATGACTCACGGACCGGTACCTGTCCGTGGCCAGTGTGTTGGGGGCCGCTGCCCTAAACCTAATAACTAGTTGCACCACCCTTGACAGCAAGAACTGCAATTGAGTATTTGTAATAACTGGCACTGAGTGTTTCACATCCTCGTGGAGGAATTTTGGTCCACTCTTCTTTGCAGAATAGTTTTAATTCGCTCACACTGCTGGGTTTTCAAGCATGAATGGCCTGTTTAAGGCCATGCCATTATCGGATTTAAGCCCAGACTTTGATTAGGCATCTCTTATATAAGTTTATTATATATAAGTTAATTTACCATTAATTTTTAATGTCTGAAGTGAGTTTGCACTGTCCATGGTTCGTATACAGTGGGTCCATGTAAAATAGTGGTTTACACATTCGATTAACACATGACACATGAAAGGTTGCTGGTAGAGCAGTGGGAGACACAAATCCCTTTGGGGTTCCATGAGTAAGGGTGTCTGGCATAAAAATCTGCTAGGTCAGATATGCAGAGATACCCGCTGTGGCAACCAGCAGGGAGTATCCAAAAGTAGCAGGTTGTTACCGGTTTGGCTGAGGACATAGCGAGGGGTACAACTTGGATTGATTGGATTGTCAGATAAATTTGTTGCCTTTTTGGGCTGCATATGAGTATGAAAAGTGTTAGTTTCAGTCTTAAAATACACCAAATACCATGAAGATAACAAATGTCTCTTGAGTCAGCAATGGCAACGAAAAGGGACAGCGCAGGGAAAACTTGTAAACCTCTGTAGAACTTTACTAAAGCCAACAGTGCACCCTTTTATGGTGTGCAAGTTTGCAAACAATCTCATCATAAATGTCACAATATATTTCCAAAGCTGGATTGAACTACTAGAAAAAAAGCCCTCCATTGGTTAAAGCCACAGAATTGTTTGTCCTTCCTTAAAATGGGGTCTCAAGTCCATGTACCAAGCATGACTGCGATAGCTGTGACCCTACATCCTGTTAGGCAGCTTTCTCAGTGATTATGATTGGCAATAATTGCAGCAAGTGACATAAGATCCAGTATCGCTAAAAATTAATTAAGGAAGAACTATGCTTGATTAAAGCAAACTAATTTTACTCAGACATATGGTTTAAAAGTTAAAGGCACCAAAATGGACCCCCTTTTTAAACCCTTTAGTTGTACTGCACTGCTGGCAAGGCAGACACCATTGTTTAACAGGTTCTTGCTTTCCATATGCCCCAGCTCTCTTCCTACACTCATAAAAAGCATCCTGTCAACTTGTGCATAATCCTGCTAACAAACAAAAAGACAAACCAGAAAGCAGTAGTGAAAACAGAGTTACCTCGGCAGAGGTAACAAGTAGTGAATCACTGCATCTATACGGAGATTGGAGAAAATATGAAAGCATGCAAACATATATGTAGATATATGCATGGGTGTGCCAGGGGATGCTTGTACTTGTACATGTGTGCATGCATTCATAAACTTGCAGGTCCCGTGTTGCTGAGCACACACTTGGTTTGAGTGTGCATATTTCTGTTACCTACTAATTGCAAATCACCAGGCTAATCAAAGCCCTGGCATTAATGTATGGTGGATTATATTATTGACACGTATGGATTACAGTGCTGACTGTGAGTCAGATGTATAACATGTTGACCTGCTAGTGTTTGTGGAGATTCAGGTTACTGTCTCTCAACAACAGTTCAGAACCTGAGGTCTGATCTTCTAGTGGAGGATGTTGATGTTATTTGCTGACTGTTCTAAATTTGTTTAGAGTTGTTGTTATGCTAGCTTAATTTAGAAATGATCCTGCCTTTGTTGTACGTCTGTTTGAAAAACATTGCCCTTCATGCAGTGCAGAAATTAGTAAGATCAAATTTGATCTTGGAAAAAGAGATTGCAGAATATGTTTAGGAAATACCACTCCCCATTACTCTGGCATTAGGCAGCACTGTTGCATCATAGCCAAAACAAAGCCTTTAGACTTTATGTAGCTGACTTGTTGGCTGCAAATGCACAGGACTCCCCAGCGAGTCCCAAGGGCTCAGCAGATACCATTCTGCTTGCTCCAGCCATAAATCCTCTTTGCATGGCTGGTGATCAAGCCGTGATGTAAAGGAGCTTAGTAGCAATAGACAGACAGCCAGGAAGCTGCTTCCCTGTTGGCCGGGGGTCAGGTGATCACACAAAAACACTGACAGGAGACAGAGGGAGAGAGACGGCGAGGTAAAGGTGGGAAAACAAACTGACATTGAGAGGTGTGTGAATGGTGACAGCCAACAGGGTTTGTGGAGCAACTTTTCAAAAGTTGGATTGATAAGCTGAGTGCCTGCCTGGGCCTGCTGTAGCTCCACCTGAACACAAGTTTTCTATCTTGTGTGTTGGACAGTTTGTTGGAAGCAGGCAGTGCATGTATGGGTGTTTGCTGACAGCAGGGAGGCTGTGTACCTTCTTCAAATGTCAGGGAGTTGAGGTGGAAAAGGTAAGAAAAATGTGTTTAGCTGTTCCTGAGCTGCAAGCAGTGATTATTTTAGGTAAATCTCCCAGGGATATATTTGATCAAGTGACTCAACAGTTTGTCTGTATTGGGTCGTTGGACTGATGTCCACGCACCTCTTTGACAGTCAGTGTCTCGATATTGAAACATTTCTTATAATGACTATATAATGACTGTCAAAAAGTTGAGCTTCACTTACTCTTGTACATTTCTTAAACTTCCTTTCCCCACAGGTCACTTTCCTTCCTCCCTCCCTCCCCTTCCTCCCCCTCCACCCATCACTGCACCCGTTGCCATGGAGAGCTCTTCGGTGGCGTCTGCGTCGTCCGAGGCTGGGAGCACACGCTCGCAGGAGATAGAAGAGCTGGAGCGCTTTATCGACAGCTATGTGCTGGAGTATCAAGTGCAAGGGCTTCTGGGAGACAAGGCAGATGGAGACTTGGACTTGGACAGTAGCTGCAAGGTACCCCAGGTCAGAGCTATATCACATCAGCAGTACTGTATTTGATTATTCCAGGCCTTGGTGGTGTCTGTGGATTTTTTTTTTATCTTCCCAAAAAAGACTGGAAGGTTTCTCTCTGTGTCAGCTGCCATTAGTGTTGTAATGAATACTGTGTAAATAGAGAGAAAGTGGAAGGGCATTCGTCAGAGATGTACCACGAAGATAGATTATTGGGTTAGGGTGGTATTTTGAGGTTAATGTCAGAGCGTTCATTGTTATGAAGGTAGCTGTCTTTTTACCTAGTTAGATTACCATGGTAACTAATGCCAAACACATAATATGGCCCGGAGCAGGTTATGTTCTGAGTTTCAGTTCAGTTCAGGCTCTTACATTTTTGGTATGCTCTATGTGCCATATAGATTCTCTGATGAAGATATATGTTTATTCACAGTTTTCTGCAGGATCACTCTCATTTTATTTGTATGAACAGTGATTTGGCATTTAATGATTTAGGTTCTTTATAGATTGGTATCATCTAATACTGTCTCTGATTGGCCGGTTTTGCACTGAAGAAAAGTAAAATAACACATCTAATCTCAGACATTTGAAACAGAAATTTAGAAGTTCAACTTCAAATAGTGACTTGACTGATTCAGGACGGTGATTTAACTACAACATGACATAGAAGCTCAGTAGTCTTGCTCTTATATGCGAACACAACAGAATCTAACCAGTTGGCATCCAGCTGAATAGAGTTCCCCATTGCAAAGAGACACATCTCAGATGATCTCATTGAAAGAGAAAGATCGATTCCAACATGTTGGCAATCCGTCTGCATTTATGAATTAGATATATTCAATTAGTCAATTATTTGCAGGCCTTGCTTTCCACCAGGGTGACCTGTGCATGTGCCATTTGATCAACCAATGTACGGCCAATCACTGGACAACCACAGATTATTGGTTAATTAGTAGCTGTCCCTATTTTTATTGTAGTGTGACAGAACCATAATGCAAAGAAAGCATGGCAGTGTTGAACTTACATTGTAGTTCACCTTTAGCTGCTTCAGCTGCCTTGACCTAGTTTATTGGCTGCTACACAAACTATACACCAGGCTTTAAGATTTGGTCAGAAACATAATTTTGAGTCCGTTTTAAAAGCAGAACTTCAAAGTAAATTTGAATATGCTTTAATAAGACTTTAAATATGCCGTAATTGTTAACCTACCTACTTTGTTTTCTCTCTTCTTCAGTGGACAGATGACTGCAATGATAAGAAAGATGGTAGCTGGACATCATCACAAGGACGAGGCACATCTAAGCCAGTGAGTGTTTGTCTGTTCACAGCTCTATCTTTGCTAAATAGAGGTGGGGATCACCAGATACCCTGTGATATGAAATTATCACAATATATGACTCACAATACAACATTATTGCAATTTTTAACATTTTGCAAGATGCTGACCGTTGCAATAACATATAGTGGGACTTGTCATGTTTTGTCCACCGCAAATGACATTACACTTTGTCAACATCTGTTTTATCCAGTAAGATGAGATAAGTTGCCTCACTTCAATTTTTTTGTTTGCTGGAAAATGAGCATATCGACACTGTCGCTAGCATGTGCTATAACTGTTGCTATAAGATGGAATCAGTTTGCTAACAGTCTGATATGAGTGATTGAATGGGGTCAAGTTGGCAATTACATGCAATCTGTTTCTGATAATATAACAATCAACAGTGATAAATTGTGAAAAATCACATATCTGTTTCTGTTTACCTAGACAGAAATTCACATTTACCTATTACAGTTGTATTCAGCAACCAGCTGGTAACCAGTTGAGTTGAGTATCCTTAAGTTGTGCTCATTGACAATGACTTATTCAGACTGATGGCAACACATCTGTCTGCATTTGAAAAAACCAGATTATTTGCAGACCTTTGACAGTCTCTCTAAGTCTGATTGCTCTCAGTCCAAGTCAGACTGCAACTGCTTGCAGACAGGTAGCCTCCTATCAGTCAATTGCCTTTATGCTTACCATTATGCTGAACATAATGTAATGCTGCTGTTGTGTTAATATAAAGATGTTAAATCACTAACAACCAAAATAATTTGGATGCCTAAAACAATAATACAAAAGCTTTAGTCATTGTAACACATCTCCTAGGCAAGGTCAGATGTATACCGTTGCACATAGTAGTTGCTGATCTGAAAATAGTCCTAATTTTACCCAGTGCACCCTTTCAGTCTGCTCGAGCTGCATATTGACTTACTCTCTGGTCACTGGATCACCACAATGATTAAATCACATGTTTTCCTTCTCTCTGTTCTGTACATGCTCGTCCGTTTTCTGGGCTCTGTCAGCTCTTCAGTGTATGATTGAAAGAGCTCTGTAACACCAACCTTTAGTCATTCATCTACACTTTCTACATTGAACGCATGTTCATAGTGACTGTCATGGGACACTATGACGCTAGAGCCAGTAATTAAAAAAAATACTAAGTGAGTTACCAGCTAGTTAGTCTGTTAAATCTGAGTCTGTGTGTGTCGCTCTGGTGCGTTCTCACAATGCAGATTTTGGTGATTTTTTATTGTTGTATTGTTGCTCTCCAGAGTTGACTTTTTAGCAGCATGGATTAGAATGATCTAACAAAATAAAGCAGGGTAGCTGAGGTCAATCTTTTTCCATTTTCCATGTTCAGCAGGTTTTGACATTGACTATCTAGAGCAATGGTCTAATATATATACACACACAAAGCATGAGCAAAAAGGAGGAAAAATGGAAAACCAAAAACAAAGACCATAATTTCTTTCGTTAACTCTCTCAACTCCACAGGATGAATGGGAACACAGCAGTAATGGCAGCACAGGTTCCAGGCCCAGTTCAGGGTCCAGACCTGGATCTGGCTCACGATCTGGCAGCAGGGGGCACAACAACCAGTACAAAGGTTCTGCCAAGGTACAGAAACACATGGGTTTGTCTGCTTTTGAGTTGGATTAACTTTCTGAAAGTGCCTCACTAACATGACTTTAATCAAGATGAAAGTAAATGGAAAAAAACCCTGATACCATGGTCATTTGTGCGTTCAAGCTGTCAGAACAGATTTAGATGCTTCAATGCTCCAATTTATCCTCTTTAAGGAATTTCTCCTCCTGAGAAGCCAGGTTTGTTCTCATTTGTCAGCTGGTCCAGCAAAATGAAGGCACATTAGTTACATTAGTTACTTACAGAGCAGACACCACCTTCAGTGAGTTGTATGCCTACAAAACATTAGACCAGGAACACGGGGAGCTTTGAACAGAGATCACTGCATTACACAGTACATGATAATGTAATGCCCATGACCATTTGTTTCTCTGCCACAGCAGTTAATTTTTCAGTTCCATCATGGTAAAGACTGAAAAGGTCCTGAGCCAAATTATGAAACCTTGTAGAGAGATAGAGCGTTAAAAAAGCAGGGGCAAAGGAAGAGCCAGTAAAGCTTTGGTTTACCTCAGCAGAGGAAAAGTTTGGAGGCTTCCTCATGTCCTGTTGGTTAATGTTAACATAAAATCCAGATAGGCTTAGTTTGTGCCACAGGACAAAGTCGTTTAATGAAAACACGTTAACATACATGGATTCCTTTCTTTTCTTTTCTTTTTTTTACTGATTTCAAATCATTCACTCATTCAAATCACTGATTTCATGTTTCCACAGTTTCTGATTAAAACTTTCACATAGTTCTGGCATATTGATATACAGTCACAGCTATTGGTCATGTTAGCCACATTAGCTGCTCAAAATCCTGAGAGAAACAATTTCCCTTTTGTTAGGGATATAACAGTAGTCAACTGGGTCTCGGTTTCAACAGCAGAATGCTTCAGAATTTTAGGCTCTAAACACTGCTAACAATGAGGGAATGTAAAGCAGGAAGCTGCTCATTCTCTACACAAGGCCTTGCTTGTTGAGGATTTTGCTTCTGGTTATGGTTGGTTATGGAGTTAAGTCACAGAAACGTCTAGGCTACAAATGAAGTCTTTCTAGAATACCTTTGGAGGAACAAATGATTTGGAGGATGCTTGTGAAAGGTTACATACAAGTTGAGTAATGTGGACATGGGATTGGTGAGAAGTATTTTGTAGTCATGCTGAAAATATTTTTTCTTCTTTTTCCTTGTGTGTTATCTAGAATGGCAACAGAGAGGGATCCTTTGACATCCTGGGGACAGACATATGGGCTGCTAACACAATGGACTCACATGGGTAGGTACCTTTCTGTTTCACACACCTGTCTGCTGGATATAGCTTTTGGATGGTCATGTGACAGACAGTAGACAGCACAGTCTCGTAGCAATTGTTTGTTCCTCTCTTTGGTACATTTTGTAATTTTGTTTGGTTACTCTTTTCACTTCTTTAAGATTTCCTCTCCACTTGTGGTCAGCGGTTGCAGTTTAGCACTTGAGCTCCATTAGTGTCCTGTTTTTAACCTGTTTTATCTTTGTAGTCCAAGACAGTAGTTTCAACATTCAGCTTGACCTTTAGCAAATCTGTTCAGCTGTCGTTCCAAACTAAGTATCTCTTCACTCAACCTTAATCACGAGGGAGAAAAAAAAACACATTTAAACTACATCTGAGCTACCGGAGGCTCGACTGTTTAGCCCCAGTGCTCTAAATCCTGTTACTCTTTATAAATGACGTCTCTGCGTGAATCAGCTTCTGTGTGTCCAAGAGGTTTTTCAAACAAGAGCTAGACGTGAGACTTAAGAGCAGAGGGGGGAAAGTCAAAACGTTAGAGAAAGGAAATGAGCGAAACATAAATCAGTTAAAAGTGGAGGCAGGACTGGTTGCCATGGTAACATCTGCACAGCAGCGACTTCCGTCCACGCTGGCACAACGGAGCATGCAGTGAGTGATGCAGCCAGCATGGTGGGATGATGTAAGCAGTTTTTTCCTCACGCAGGTGGAGACGTGTTACAGGGTTAAATGTTTTACTAAAACACACTGATTCATTCAAGTATGCATTCCTGATAAAAGGTGTGTGTGTGTGTGTGTGTGTGTGTGTGTGTGTGTGTGTGTGTGTGTGTGTGTGAGAGAAATATGGAAACATAGTGTATTATATATTGTATATCATATGATATAATAAGAAAAACTAAGGGTCTCATTAGCAATGGTACCCTGCAAGTAGATTATAAATTATACAGTATAAAAGATGCAGAAATGTGTAAATCATTTTATACACATATAGAGCCAGAGATATAGATGCATAAACAATTCACATATTTATACATCTGCATTCACACCAGGCATTAAAAAATTACATACATTACGGTAATCAATGACAACCTGAAATATTAAGAAAAGCAAGCCATTCATTATATAAAATCTCATGTCCCCCCCCAAGGGAACTGGTTCTTGAACACCAGTTGCTTTCGTAAGTAGAAGCTTGTGAAGTTTTATCTGGATTTAGTGAAAGTATAATTAAAGCCTTTTGAAAAGCCAAAAATAATTTGAAGGATAACTTTAAAGGATGGTGATGTAACAAGAAATCAAAAAATATCACAATGTCTCTCTATATCTTCAAAATAAAAAGGCAAATAAATCATTTCTAAGGGATTTGATTAAAAAGAAAATGTCCCACATCATTTTTAAAATGAGTTTTTGCAACTTTGTAGCAGTTTTCATGCAAGTGATCCAAATAAAGTCCAGATTATCCCACACAAGACCTGCTAAAGATCTGCATTTCCCCTCATATGCACTTATGCAGAGACTCTCCATGACTCTAACTGTTACTTTGTCTCCTCCTTGTAGAGGTGCAGGCTGGGACGTGCAGCCAGAGAAGCTGGATTTTAGCCATTTTCACAGAAAACACTTCAGAGGAACGCCAAAGCATCTGCCACACATTGACAGAGAAGGGTAAACTATACATTTATTTATGTTCAGTTATTTTGTCTCACTGGTGGAACTCAGAACAGTTTTGATTGCTCTATACCACCTTAATTTATAGCATCATACAACCTCCTGATCTCACCCTTTCTCTCTTACAGGATAATCAAAAACAAGTTTGAAGAAGATGATGGTATAGACATGAACGACATAGAAAGGTTCCTACCCCATCTTCGCTCGGTAAGTCTCTGATTTTTTTCTTGTGTGAAACTAAGCCATCCCAGTTTAGTACTGCAGTGAACAGGTGTGAGAAAGCCATTCACAGGTCACAACTTTAAGAAGCTTTAGCAATACTGTGTGATTTGCTGTTAGAGAGTGACCCCTGGTGGTTAGGTGAAGGAATAACGTGCACCAAATGGAGTTCAGAGTCAAGAGTGCTGGAGTCCGGTTTTTGATTAAATTACTATTAAACATAATTACAGGAATGATCTTTCTTGTACTAAAGGAGCAATTTGTATTGTTAATTTCTTTTTTTTTTAAAGAAAAAAAAGGAACTTAAGGGTGCAAGATGAGTCTGTGTTATATGTATTTTCTGAGACTTGTTGATTGAAAATAAAAACTTTAGTGACATCCGCTGGTCAGATGCAGGAGTGAGCTGTAACTGTGAATAATGATGTTATATGTCCCTCTAGTGGGCAAATGTTTGCATAACATATATGCATAGATGCCCAAATGATTCACACAGAAGAGATGTGGGTTGTTGGTTTCTGAGGCAGTCGCTGTTTTAGTCAGCGTCTGATTATCTCTAACAGACTCGTGCAAAACTTAATGAGTAGGTTCACATTTTCTCCAAGTGTGTCTCAAAACAATACTTGTACCGTGATAGAAGTTATAATACTTTCTCATTTCAGTCCACAAAATACAAAAATGTATGCCTCAGTATTTCTGTGTACGTGCATTCTTTAGTTTAGTTGAAGTCCCCATGCAGTGTTTTCTCGCTTTGTAATAAGACAAAAAGGCAAATGTTGTACAAACTATACTGTCAGGTCAGTGTACAAACAACAACATAAGTTGACCCAGAGTCTTCAAGCAACTTAAAGAAGTCCAGACGCTTTTCTTTCCAAGCTCCTTAGACTACCATGACCTGGATGGCTGAGAACCTTCACAGACATATTGACCCAGAGTGTTTTCCAGATCACCAAGAACCCAATAATTTGAAAAACAAGAATGAAAAGAATGAAAATATAAATAAAATCTATGAGTGTTCAAAAGAGTCAAATAAAAGAGCAATAGAAAACATTTACAGTGAGCTGTAATAAAGCATATAATAGAGCAGAAAAAGAGCGTCCTCTAGAGATTTAAGAAATTGCCAGAACCTCCGTGACACAGAGGAAAAATGCGGAGATAAAAGATTTTTTTAAAAGAACTTCTTCAATATATTACAGATATATTGTGGACTTTAAAAACAAATAGTAAAATTTTAAAATCTATTTGAAATATCACAGATAGTGATGTGCTATTTTCATTGTACTGGTTAAACATTGATCAGCTGCATTTTAAATCATCTGCAACACAGAGAGAGAGAGAGAGACAGAGGTTTGAGGTAAAGTTGCAGCAGTCCAGCTGAAATCCTTTAGCTGCTAAACTGGCTTTAACTTAGTGATTGGTTCTCAGTTGGTAAAAGCTTCGTTTAACAGCATCCTTGATTTGATCGTTAAAACTCAAATAACTCTCCATATAAACACCATGATTTTCAACTGCAGTTTGGAAGATAAGTATCTTATTTTGATGTTTGTGGAGCGTGGGATGCCAAATCAAATAATAAGTAAAGTGAAGTCATTTTGTTGAAGTGTTTGTTTTTTTTGCCTGCATAACAGTGATAGTGAATTTTGTATCTATGAACAATAGAGCAAGAGAGGTAGCGTGTACAATTTAAGTAAAAAAGGACCTAAAACGGATCCTTGAGGGATGCCGCAGTTAATGGAAGTTAGGAATGGCGAGCAGTTTGGACTCTAAAGGTGCCATCAAATAAGGAAATCCAGTTTAAAAAATATTTAGTTTAGATCATTGTCTAAATGCAGTAAAGTCCAGAAGAGCCAAAATCAGCAGATAAAAAGATATCATTATAAACTCTTAACAGGGCAAAATCTGCATCTTTCTTAAATTAGACTGAAATCTCTTAAACATATTAAAAGTATTCAAGTATGAAAAACTATGAAAAAACTTGAGAAAGGCAACTTTTTCTAAAATCTTGACAGGGAAAGTAACCTTATATATATTATAGGGTTATTCTGAGTTCCTGAACTATTGAGGAGGTTTAGCATCTTCTCTAAATGGGATCTAAGTGCCTCTTACTTACATTACTTGCAGTCTAAAGGGCAACAGCCGTGTTTCTGAACGTGACGTGTCTCGCATCAACAGAGTAAAAGTCATTTTGCAGCTGGAATGCTTCTCTGTATAAGGTATTGAGCATTGTGTTTTCCAACATGATTTGTGATTCATTGAGGTGACGAGAGTTCACATTAGGTCACTCCTGTCACCTTCCTCTCTTCCTCCCCTGCTTTCTGAGCCAAAATATCCTCCGTCTTTCATGGTGTTTAAGCTACAGTGTCTTCCTCTTTCCTTCCCCTCTTGGCCTTTGAGCTGAGCTGCGCCGCTCACGCAGCTTGGGCTAAGATGGATCTAGGTGAGCGATCGAGATGGCTTCCTCACTGTATCATTTCTGAGCCAAGATTGTCGTTTCCGTTCATTCAGTAAGGGCCAAAAGATAGATGGGGTCATCAGCGTTTCTGAGCTGCGATCGGGATCAGAGACGCAGAGCTGGGAATTGAGTGCCACATTTTCTGTTTTGTTTTCCCTGACATTTCTCAGCTGTTTCTGGCAATTCTCATCTTCTCCCAGTTACTCTTTCACGTTCCGATTGTGTGAATATCGAGCCCTGGCAAGCTGATCGCAAAACCATGCCCTGTGGGGTCATGCAGCTATAAAGCAAGGCCACTGATGCCCAGTTGTTTGTCATACTAACAAGGCCATTCACTGACACTCTCTTTGGTCTTGAATAGCCCTCAAGATAACAGGAAGGGTACTTAAGTCTTCCACAAGAGACCACAGTGTAAAATAAAACAAAATCAATGTAAACCTTGGTTGGAATGATAAGCACAGGGGTTTGTGTTTGAAAGTATGTACATCTTTTTGTGGCTCGTTAGATGACTAGAATTTTTGTAGTTAACTGATAACCAGCATTATTACATTAAATTACAAACTGCATACCCCACTGCGCATGGTTTTGTTACTAATAGAAAGGGAGTCGTGTTTCTTCAGTATTGTCATCGCTTTTATTGTCATGAATCTCTATTAAATAAATATATATTCTCAGCATCCTGGCTCTGTATTTATGTTTGCAGGGATCTCTCTTTTCTGCTGGTAACTTGCTGCACTTAAGCAGTGATCCTTGGTCGTAGACATGGACAGCTGAATATCCCATAGACTAGTAGTTATTCCGGTTGTACAGTACTTTTCCACTGGAAGCCTCCCTGATGAGCACGTGCATGTTGTTGCAGACAAGTCTTCCTGGTCACAATAAACTGGCAGACATGCAGACATCCTCATGGGGTATCTTGTTCACCTTCTGAGGAAAAAAGCATTTAAGCTTATGCCTTGACATGCTCACAAATAATGAAACTCTAAAAAAACATCTGTATTAGATGCCCATTCTCCTTTACGTAATATTTAGTCATCAGGGGATTTTTATTTATTTCTTTTGTCTTTGAATAGTTTCATTTTGTGCCGTTATATACGTATTTTTTCCAACATAAACATTTTTGCACCCATGGCCTTGCAGCCTGCTGACAAACCAATTTCTGACAATTCAGATTTTCATTCTAAAAACTATAATTGGCAGCATATACATTTAAAAGCTTTTCTTCAATGCAAAATTTTATTCTCATAATAAAATCTTTTAAACTTCACACTTCCTGTACACCAATCTTTACCTGATATAAGCTTCTTTTCTACTTCTACTTACTCAGTTTTGCTCGACTTGACTTGGTTTTCCGTTTGGCAGTAGTATGGGCTACCAGGTACTTTTTCAGTACCTACTTGGGTGGGGTTCAAAGCCAGTTGAGTCATGCCAAAAATGTGATGTCAACAGACAGAAGGGCACCGAGTGACATCACTGCATGAGCCATGAGAGCGACTCCTACACTAGAATCAAACCCACCATTTTTCCAACCCTGCCAATTTAGTTTGGCCAATTTTGTGTTTTCCTCAGTAAGAACTCGCTAACAGATCACAACCACACCAATCACAGTGTTGTTGATCACAGTGTTGTGTGTTTGCTAATGTGAAAACTGACTATTTTCCTGTGCTACTATGCGCATGCATGAAAAGAATGGGCTCGTAATCTGACATTGGTGATGCTGCCCAGCCAGTCACCAAGCGAGGATGCTGAAAAGTATCTGATTCCTGTCCCTGGTCGGTTGATCAGTGTGTCTTTATATATAATATCAAATATTGTGATTTGGAAGCGCACTTTTAGAGGGCATCTTCAACCAAATCTCCAAAACAAGAGAAAACTGGACTAGGGTAATGCAATATGGGGTTCTTCCTTTGCCCACACTCTACCAAAGCTGTTCTCACATACAAAAACTGGACAATGTCATGAGAATCAGGTCTAAACATAGTCTGAAGTTGTTTTTTTCTCACATGCAGCACACACAAGGTTCCACCTCCTTTGTGGAAGAAACAATTAAACCACTGATTCATAACTATTTTGGCTTAACGGGCACTTAAGAAAAAGCTGTGAGTAGACATTGCTCCTTATTATTTGTCAGTTGTTGATAGTTGTGCCATAGAAACATCACTCCTCTCAACTTCTTAGATGGTAAAATTAGCCTTGGGGGCCCACTTGGGGCTAAGATATATCAGTTTTAATTAAGAGGCAATAGAATTGCATCAAGATTAAAGGTGAAAATATAAATATGTATCACAACTTTGGTTCCCACATTCCGATCCGATTACTCCTATTATGACTCTATATATTTATCATGTGAACCCTTTGCTGCTAAACTGCCCTATTGTATAATAACTGCCTCCACGGATGGAAGGATAAATAGATAGAAAGAAATCATCAGGTATTTTTCCACTCATAATGTACTGGACTTTTCCAGAGTCATCACTTCCTGCTACTGCACAGCAGGACTACATCATCCAAAGTCCCCGTCTGCAATCCACGCTTCCTTCCAACATTCACTTCCCCTTTTTCCAGGAGCCACAATGCGCTTACAAATAGCCCTCGGACGTGGAAAACCTCTCATTTGTGCGAGGGCGTGTGAGCAACCCAGTGAGAAAGGGCTTCCTCCCTTTGCTTTAAGGTTCTGCTGCACCTCCACTGGCCTCTGTGGAATGTCATCCTGCAGTCACAATGACCTGCCTTCACGTGCAATTTCAGGTTGTAACGACAGAAGCATCCAGGGGTCAGGGAGCAAGTATTTGATTCATGTCACGTATCCAATGGATGCTGGGAAACATGAAAGGCTGTATAAAAAGAATACTTGTAATCGCCCTCACGTACAAATTCCTTCACACAAAAGCAAATAAATAAGACAGAGACAGTTAAAATAAAACAGGTATAGACAAAACATGGATGTGGCCACCGTGTCATGGACTATCATTTAATTGTTTGCCCTAAAGTATACCCTCCTTTTTCATCCTTATTGCTTGTAATGAGTACCATGTTTACCAATTGAAGATGCTCGAAACCAGCAACTGAGACCATAAACTCGTCAACAAAGTGTTTCCTGAGGTCACCGGTCAAGTGATCAGTAGGGTCATTTTCCCATTTAATGTTGCAAGACTTATTCTTGCAACAACATGGCTAGCCCCCCTACTGGCCATTTGAAAGAATGCAAGCCACTTTCACATTCAGTTGACTTTTCGGACCCAGAGCCAAATTCCATACCCTAATATAGAATTTATGCAGTTGTTGTACTGTGTTGTCTTGTGACTTTTATTCTCTGTTGTTCCATATTTAATTGTGTGTAAGAAAGCAAAGTGTAAAAGTATGTGGGCGATTGTGGCTCAAGAGTTGGGAGTTCGCCTTGAAATCGGAAGGTTGCCGGTTTGAGCCCCGGCTAGGACAGTCTCGGTCGTTGTGTCCTTGGGCAAGACACTTCACCCGTTGCCTACTGGTGGTGGTCAGAGGGCCCGGTGGCGCCAGTGTCCGGCAGCCTCGCCAGTGCGCCCCAGGGTGGCTGTGGCTACAATGTAGCTTGCCATCACCAGTGTGTGAATGTGTGGATGACTGGATATGTAAAGTGCTTTGGGGTCCTTAGGGACTAGTAAAGCGCTATATAAATACAGGCCATTTATTCCTTTGGCAAAGTTTA
This sequence comes from Aulonocara stuartgranti, assembly GCF_965226115.1. Lineage (NCBI taxonomy): Eukaryota > Metazoa > Chordata > Actinopteri > Cichliformes > Cichlidae > Aulonocara > Aulonocara stuartgranti. The sequence goes on along the minus strand of NC_138945.1, from coordinate 20,970,217 downwards.
AACATTTTCTCAGGACATGTCTACTTTTGTATGTATAGTTGTTCAACTGTTTGTTAATACAAACATTTAATCAACATGGGAGCAACTCAGTGCATTTAGGCATGTAGACACAATTGAGAGGTCCTGCCGAAGTTTAAACCGAGCCTCAGAACAGGGAAGACAGGTTATTTAAGTAAGTCTGAACATGGTGTGTTAGTTGGTCCCAGAGGGGCTGGTCTGAGTTTTTCAAAACTGCTGATTTGCTGGGATTTTCCCACGCAACCATCTCTAGTGTTTACAGAGAATAGTCTGACAAAGAGAAAATATCCAGTGACCAGCAGTTCTCTAGGCAAAAATGCCTTGTTAATGTCAGAGGTCTGACGAGAATGGCCAGACTTCGTCGGCCTGATAGGAAGGCAACAGTAACTCAAATAAACACTTGTTAAAATCAAGACATGCAGAAGAGCATTGCTGAATGCACAAAATGTCAAACCTTGAAGCAAATGGGCAACAGCAGTAGAAGATCACCCCGCAGGAGACTCTTGTCAGCTAAGAACAGAAACTGAGGCTACAGTTCACACAGGCTCACCAAAATTGGACAATAAATGGATCCATATTCCCTCATATCAACCGTTAAGGCTGGTGGTGGCAGTGTAATTGTTTGGGCAATGCTTTTTTTCTTCTTTTTTCCTTGTAGCACTTGAGCACTGTTTTAATGACACAGACTGGCCGAGTATTATTACTGAACGTGTCCACGTCTTTATGACCACTGTGTGCCCATCTTCTGATGGCCGCTTCCACCAGTTTAATGCATCATGTCACAAAGCTCAGATACTCAAACTGGTTTCTTGACCATGTTGAGGAGTTCACACTACTTAAAAGGCCTCATGTCAATATTTACCAGCATCTCTGAGAAACCTTGTTGAGCCTGTGCCATGAAGAATTAAGTTCTGAAGGCAAAAGCGGTTCAACCTGATACTAGCAAGTAGGGTATCCAATGAGTATATACTGTACTGTATTGTACAGCAGTGGGTTCACATGATAAATATGTGGTGTCATGTTTTAATATTAAGGGTTTTTTTTGTGTTTGGTTCAGTAAAAAAGAAAAAAGAAAGTATTTTGCTTCTCAAAGAAAGAAACAATAAAATAAAAATAAAGGGCACCAGATAATGAGGAGAGCACTTGGGTGCAACCCGGGAGAAAAGGAGAGTGCAGCTAGTCACTGAGAAGACATCCGGTCTCTGGTCTGTGAACAAAGCCGTCCAAACGGAGAACAAAGCAGGAATCTGGAGCTGGGATATTACAGACTGGTTGGCCCCTCAGTGTGGAAGTGTACGTGCCGCAGAGCAGGACTCCGGTTATAGAATGACACTGGGGGCGGGGTGGGTTTCTTTGGTGGTCTGTGTGTCAGCTGTCAATTTGTCTGAGACGTGCAGGTCATACGCACTCATTTGCTGTTCTTTCCTGTAGTTTTAACTTAAGCTAACCTTAAACCTGTCTCCTTCATGGCATTTTTACTATCTGTTACCTCTTCTCGCTTTGTTTCCTCCAGTTTGCCTTTTCCTACTTATGACCACTACCCTTATGCTCTGCCTCCACCCTCCTTATGGTGTCCTTCACTCGTCCCCTCCATCCTTCAAATCTTGGTAGGCAGCAGAACAATATCCATAGGGTCATGGTGACCGGCAGCCCCCCTTCACGTGGTTACTTCCTGCTATTGTCTCTGGTCCTACTACCGATTGGCTCCTACACTCTATTAACCGCACACATACTGGATTAATCATCATTGTACTCTGTTCTGCTCTGGGCTCTGGCTTGGGAGAAAGACTGGAGCCATGCTTACACGCATGCATGAAAGCACAATACCATGGGAAATGTATGACCACTCACACAGAGGTATTCAATACGTCACCAGTGACTTGACCTGTTTTATCACATATGAGTGGCAGAAAGAATATGGAGTGGTGTATGCAAAAGCATAAAATATATCGTAGTGGAACGCCAAAAATTAATTGGTTCATTGATTTTAATCCCTTTTAATCAAATTTTATGGTCTTTTTTTAAAGAAACGGTGTAGCACACTCTCCATGAGTTTAGGTTTTTGTCACAGTAATTATTCCTACTCTTCATAGAGACCTTTCTCCGAGAAGTAATTTGACAGGAATTCCCAAAGCTTCACAAGTGTACTTAGTACAGTCTTCACTGAATATGTTTGCTTGTTGAACTTTAGAAGATGCATACTTTCTTGTAGACACTTAGTTAGGCTGATATGTCAGTCAATATTAGCTATTTGCCAATCTATTAGTATAAACATTTATAATTGCTAATAAATAAAACTTTAAAATTTCAAGTTTAGAAGGGGGAAATGCACTTTATCCATGTTTTGAATGTTGAGCTTGCATAGTTTATCCACCAGAGGGCAGTCTGCAAAGTATTTAGGTCATTAACATACCTGCGGACTAGCTGAGCCAATCAGAGTCAGGCAGAGTGTAAATAAATAATCCAGTCCAATAAGGACTCATGTAACAAATGGTAGAGAAATCTGTTTGTGTTTGAAAGAAAAAAATATACAACTTGATGTATCAGATTCTTAATTATTAACTATTGTTATCAGTATGGGCCGTAAAAATTAGTTGGGCTCTAGTATAAAGAGAATTGCCAAAGTTTTAATGATTTGTGTGTGTGTGTGTGTGTGTGTGTGTGTGTGTGTGTGTGTGTGTGTGTGTGTGTGTGTTTGTCGAAGCAATACTATAATACTTACATTGCCACGCACCTTTAGTTTCTCGTGATTAACGCATTATGTCTTTTTTTGGACGCACCTACCCCCTCGGCAGCTGCTCACAATAGGCTCTGATGAGTCAAGCGTGTCAGTATGTGTAGTAATCTTTGCAATTGAGCTCACAATCATCAGACATGTGGCTCTTTTGACAGCTTGCTGTTTTACGTCAGAATTTTTTGTCCTACTGTGGTCCTCTGAGAAATAGGCTCAGCCAATTAGCGGTAACGTGGCCTTTAAAGGTTTCCTCGGGGTAAGTCTAGGGAGAGCTTTCATCTAATGCTTGTTACTTTCAGATCATCCTGGATAAACGCAGACACCAACCATATTCTTATACACAGCAGAAGTCCACTCATAAAGGCAGTGTTGTTTTAAGACAGACTTAAAAATGCCATACCTGCACTTTAATCATAATAAATTGCATTCCTGTGCGCTTATTCCTAAGGAATGAGGTAATCTTAAGTTTGTGATTACGGATTGTAAAGTTTCACTGTAAGAAGCAGCAAAATGTCTTCATAAAAATGTATATATGCTATTTGCAGGTCTTTATAAATATACTAAAAGAAACATCACACAGACACACACACAGAGTATTGGGATGTAGATAGAACATATGATTGAAGCCTTTTTTCATTATTCTGAGAGCTGCCAAGAGCACAGCTATATGCACTTAAAACCCGCTGCAGCAGCAGTTAATTTCTATAGGGTACTACAGTTTTTCTCCCTTTTTCAGTCTCCGACACTTTGATCCTGCAGTGTTCTCCATATCCTCCAGTAGCAAGACCCCTGAGTTCTTTGATGTACCTGTCTCAGCATCTGTGGCGCTGGCCTCTGATCACTTATTAAATGAGACATGAATGTCAGGACCTCACATCTTTGCCTCTTATCACAGATCATCCTGTATACACGACCGTGGCAGCTCTAAATCTCCTCTGTCTGTACTGTTAGCATGCATCAGCTACAGACTAAGTTACATGAAAGGCAATGCGTATCATGAAACATGAAGGAAATCCTGTACTAGAGGGGTTTTATAGATTCTGAATACTAGCGTGACAAGATGGTCCGATAAAAAAGATCCAGGATCAGCATGTTACTGCTAATTTATCTCTTCCTGCTACTTAAATCTAACGGTAGAAATGCCATCTTTCATCATATAAAGTTAGTAAGTTAAAGTAATAAGAGTGCTAATAGTTTGCTTTTCGTGAATAATTTATAAAATGAAATCACTTAGTGCTGTAAAAGTCACACTGTGTGTAAAATTTCATATAGTACTGTGCAAAAGTCACCCTATATTTCTTTATACTTACATATGTTTCAGTAAATCCTAATTTTCCTATGAAAGGATACATGGAAATACAGTAAATAGGACAAAACTGTTTGTACAGTTTTAGCTAACTTGAAAGTCAAAATTTGGTATGGCCTCCTTTATTCTTCAAAGCTCTTCTTTGGATGTTGGCTGCCTTTTGTTCCTTTTGTCAAGGTGATCCCACACTGCTTAATATTGTTGAGGTCTGGGCTCTGGGGAGGCCAATCCTGGTGTGCTTTTACCAATGTTTGGGATAATTGTCATAATACTTACTGTAATTTTCTTGGTGAACTCCATCTTTTGATGAGATCCCCAACATCACTGCCTGAAACACAACCCCAAGTTGGATACATGACTCCATCAGCATAGCTGCTGATTCTCAGTCCAGTTCTTGTTTCTCTTTCTTAACAATGGCTTCTGGACAGCCACCCTTCCACTGAGACCATTTCTGTTGAGGCTTTGGCAAACAGTAGATGGATGAACTGAAGAGCCAGATGCATCTCTCGGTTCTCCTATTTCTTAAGCATATGACTCAGATAATGTTCATCTGATGTAGTTTTTAAGCCTGCTAGTAACAAAGTTAAACAAAGAAACTGTTTAAAATCTACCCCCCACCCCACCCCACAAAAGACAAAAACTTCCAACTCTAATTTCCTTACAGACACAGAAAGGAGCGTTATTTGTTTGGTTTGGCCTGTGAATGAAACGTTGAGGAACGTTTTTGTATTTTCATTTTACGTGCCTGCTGTCTTGTATTGACAGCGGCTTTTGCTCTCAACAACCTGTCCTGTAATGCCACCCTTGGGTCAGCTTTAAATTTATTGCTTTTGGCTGAAAGCCCTTGCAACATAAATAAACTAAGAGAAACAATGGAGCGACTCAATAAGCATCATACCAGAATTGTTACAAAGCAGAAGGGAAAGGAAGACATGCATTTCATTTTCTATGCTATAGCAGACAAAGTTCTATAATCTTTATTCTCCATTTCCATTCTCCACATTTCCACCCTGTTAACATTTCTCATTTCCTTACTTTCCTTCCTTGCAACTTATACTCCTTCCATACTCATAATTGTTATGAATGGCTCAACAATGGCATTTGACCTGGTACATGACTGTTTAGGCAACTCTTTAGAAAAACTGAATCCTCTCAAATGCTACTAAGTATTAGTGGGGCCAGACCAGTGAAACTGCATGATAAATGTGTGAAATTGGAGAAACTGACATTTTTATATAGCAGACAGTTTAAAAACAGACACTTTTCTGTCATTTAATTATTTATCTGTTACTTAATTACTTTTGTGTAGTATAAGGAGAGTCTTTATCAATAGGAAAAGATGTAAAACGCATGAAAATATTGTTCAAAGTTCAAAATTTATAGTCACATTTTACAGTCACGTTTTTGGAATTTTCAGTTCAATTCAATTCAGTTTTATCCATACAGCACCAAAACACAACAACAATTGCCTCAAGGCGTTTTATTTTGTAAGGTAGCCCCTAAACTCGTTTTTTTTTAACATATTAACTGACTTTGCACTTTATTTCAGCTACATGAAATGCTAGTAGTTGTTTAGCGTGTTATTAAGCACTAATTATCTGGACATCTGCGAGCTTTGACTTTAAACTTTGCTAGCTTGCTACCATTAGCTAATAACTAGCTAATAGCTAATAACACTCCACACTTTCATCCAAATATGGCAGCTTCTGGCTCCAAAATGACAAAATAATATGGTGGCAGCTAAAATGCTAACATCAAAACTTCAGTATGTGTAGTTCAATTTTAGATAGGTTGATCTTTTTTTCTTTTTTTTACCTCTATTACTAACATTGACAGGAATGTCGACAGGAAAGTATTAGCAAGGGGGAATGATGCAGGACATGAGAGCTATAATAGCATCCCATGTTTCACTGGTACCTAAACAAAATAGGTTTCTAAACAGGTTTTCCTTTTTTTTTTCAATTTATAATTGAGCTGGATGGAAAAAAAACAAGCACTATCCACTAACTATAATTAATGACTACTGTGTGCCAAAGTCAGAACAAATGCGTGGCAGAGGTGCTGCTCATGTTTCAGACTGCTCCTGGTGCAGATGAACACCTGAAGGTAACAGTCTGAAGGAATCTGCGTGGTTGTTTTAGGCAGTCCTGTAACCATGTCAGCCTGTGTCTAAAGAAAATTCCAAGATGCTAATGATGACAAAGAGTTCACAACCCAACTCCAGAGTGAATTATTTACTGTGATTTATGTGCTAACCTGTGAATGTCCTTGGCATGCTACAGGACCAGACTTCCCCTGAAGGCGGACGCGCAACACCCAACCACAAAACACAATACACGCATAAAAGAGACACCACAGTCAGGCCTGTAAAATTCAAGCTGATTTATATTTCAGCTGTTGGCACGCTGTTTGACATCTGAGACTCGATGTTGTTTTAAACTTGGAAAAACTTGAGTTTGATGGTTTACATCACCATGCTGTTTACTTTTCTACAAAATAAGGCTGCGTACTACACATGCATATCCACAACTGAAGTCTAAAACTGAAGACTGCAGGAACGATCATTGTTAGCTATTAAAATGCGTGTGTTGTGCCAGCTCTGGCTTGTTAAGGCTTCGGTTAAAACAAGTGATGAATGTTTTAAAAGGAAGCTCTGCCTTCACATTAGCAGGACTCGAGCCCTCATCACTGCCAGCCCCTTTATTGCCGACTACTTCAAGCATATAAAATCCAAATTAAAAATATTCCTCAAATTTAGCTGTCATGAGTCTGAATCCTCATTATTAGCCCTAATTGTTCAATGGACGATAAAATTAAGAGTCTGAATAAAAGACTATTGACAGTGGTGATGAAAGGGGTTAATCCTTCTTTCGTCATTTTTTGTAGCACAGCTCGTCATTCATCTCCACCAGTGTATCGTAATCTTTGAAGAGCTACATTTGTTTTAAAAAACATACAGATGTGATCAGATCCACAGATAAAAATCAGTCTCATTTTCTATCAGCTCTTGCGCAGGCAGTCCCTCCCCTCCATCCTTGTCACGTCCACAGGGCTAGCACGGCCTGCCTCGAGGTGAGAGGTCTTCTGGCTGGGGACCAGGACAGTATGGGTCCTCACTTTGATCTGCCTTAAACTGGCTGCTACCTGCAGATAGCATATTCACACATGCAGCTGCTTGAGAGGCAATTCTACATTTCTCGTTTCCTGTCTCTCGATCACGCCTCTCTTATCTGATAGAAACTACTCACATTTTTTTCTATTTTTCTATTAATAGCGCTTTCTAATGAGATCTAACTAGCAATAGGAAATGCAGCAAGTAGAGAGTTTAAGAAATATGTGGTGGTGGTGGGGTGTGTGTGTGCGCGCGTGCACTCACTGTCATCTGGTTACCATTTGAGGGCAGAATTATAGCTAATGATATCCTAGAGGAGAACTACAGTAGCTAAACATGCAACAGTTTCTCCGTTTTCCTCCCTCTCAGATCATTCCAGTGGTAAGAAGAGTTAAATTATGAGGGAACAAAGGCAGAGTCTATAATATGGGTTAGTTTGTTAGAGGCTAAAAGCATGTGTTTATTTACATTTCCAGACTCTTTGCATCTCAGATTTCCATCAGAATTCAACTATAATAATTTTGGGCTCTTCAGTTTTTCTTCTGAGTGTTTTTAGATGATGTCTGAGTTTGCAGTGCGATGCTGTACAGGTATGTTCTGTACTCTGTGTGTACTCACAGTCCTTGGAGGAAGTTTATGAAAGGCTGGCATAAGTCATTACAGGACTAAAGAACCGCTGACAAACATTTTTTGTAACACAGTTTTCTTTTCACTTTATCTCACTCTTCTGTAATATATGGAAACCAAAGCTTGGAGCTCTAAAAAGTTCTCTCTCGTGTTACTTCTAAACCAGAGTGGTCATACATATACCAACCAGAATTGGCTTGCCAGGGTATCCAGTCTAGTGCACTGACTGGATCACTTCGCAGTGTGCCAAAAAAAAACTACAGGGGAGGATGTTTTTTTTTTGTTTTGTGCACTAGAACGTATTGTGTTAGAAGTTGTTAAGAATGCATCATGTCACACGTGGTTGTCTGAACATTTAAATTCATCCAAACCGCAGGTATGAGTCATTATCAGTTTTACGGCAGTCTTACCAAAGCAAGCCAAGGAGCCATGCTGGTGCATGTCATTATAATGACAGCAGACTGAATTAAAAAAAAACAACAACAACAACAACAATTGAGACCAATTCTTAAATTGATCTAACTTCTCGACGTCTCAGGCTGTTTATGATCTATTGTGTAAATGGATGATTCGTTAAATGTATTCCTAACATTAAAATAACGGCAGAAATGTACTGATATTTTAGTTATTTTGCATTGAATTAAAAAGTCTAAGAGTCCTGTTTCATGTCAAGGTAAACTAAAAAAAATGGGAACAAAATATTAAAAGTGCTCATGTGATCATTATCAAAAGGCATTATTGTCATTATACGGTCGATATTATCAAGTCATGAGACAAAAAAATCTTTGAGATTTAATATCGACCGTATTTTTTGTCATTCTTTTATGTAGAAGAAGAAAATGATGATACAGTATTATACAGCATCGACCAAAGACTGCACAGCACTCTGCCTCATGCACCTTTTTTTAAAATCCTGTCCTGTCTGGTAGCTTTTGCAATCAGAATTATGATCTGAATGCACTGTTGTGCCAAACGAGCCAGGTTCAGCTCTATAAATTCTGATTAGGCTCCTCTTGTTCAGGGTTTATCTGACTATTTCTTCATTTCTGGTCATTGTATTTAAAGTTATTATATTATATGTGGTATACATTATGTCAATGTCTAAGGCAGGACAGGATAGAGTACAAATAGAAATACACAACGTGTCGCCAACTGCTGCACCTGTAAGGAAAAAAAACATACAACACCTGGGACACAGAAATTCGAAAGTGTGTGTGTGTGTGTGTGTGTGTGTGTGTGTGTGTGTGTGTGTGTCACACAATGTACTTGAAAATGAGGGTGGGAGACCTGAAACCAGGAGTACCAAGCCTCCTGCACTCACTCTTATTGCACACTGCATGTGCTAGTCCTGCCTGTAACCATGGTAACAGCGCATAATGATGATGTTTGACTGACAGGGCTGATGTTTAATGGATGGCAGACAGTCTTATGTCCTTTTCACAAGAAGTGAACTGTGTAAGTAAGACATCCAACACAGTGTGCATTGGAAATATCCATGTTAGAACTAACTGTAAAAACATACTCATGTTTCTTATTTGTTTGATTATACTTTGTCGCTTCCAATGCAGGGCACCTTGTGCTATTTATTAAAACCCTGGGAAGTGTTAAGTCTTGATTTAAACTAAAGAACATTAATAACTGTTCCTCGTCCCTCAATGAATTATTGTTTGTTTTCATATCTCTGCTGTTTTCACCTGCACAAAAGTGAGGATGTCCTGCTTTCCTCTTTCCTATCACATTTTAAACAGAACATATTTGAGTTCAGTTATTGGTACAATAAAAAAAGAGGCTTATAATAGCTTTTGTCTCTCTCTTATCCATTTTTATGCAGTTTTAGACACTTGGCTTCTTTTTAATACATTTGTATGATGATTGCTGGTGCTCAACTTCTAATGATTCCAGAGTGCATAACACACACACACACACACACACACACACACACACACACACACACACACACACACACACACACACACACACACACACACAATGTACTGGTCATTATTGAGTAAATTACTGAGTGTGTCTGTTTGCAGTGAATGACATGAGGCAGTGGATTTTCGCCATAGCCATCCTATTACTGTACAGTTTGTCAAAGTCATGCCTGCGAAAAACTAATCGCAATCAATAACTCTCACTCAGCTATTACTGTGGTAATAGTTCAGTCATCCTTTGGAAATGAAAAGGATGTTTGAAATCCTTGTTTGAAGCAGCCGATCAAAGAGATCTTCAAGGACAATTCTACATACTATAGGTGGATCAAACAGTTCCAGGAACTCCCTGAGGATCACTGCCCAGCAGGGAGCTCCGAAGAGAGATGGCTTATGCCTTAAAGGGATTTTTTTTTTCTGTTTTTATTTGCATGGCCAATGAGAACTCTACAGTGATGCAACAGCTATTCAGTTCAGTTTTAGGTTACTCATATAGCACCAAATTATAACAACGGTCTCATCAGGACTCTTTGCATTATAAGGTAAAGACCATACAGCACTAGAGAGAAAACCTCAACAATCAGACCTCCTCTAATGAGCAAGCACCAGTGGCGACAGTGGGAAGGAAAAAACCCATTTTAACAGGAAGAAATCGTCAACAGAACCAGGCTCGGGGAAGGGCAGTAATACACCACAGCCGGTTGGGGCGAGCTGGTGGTTGGCAAAGGAACAACAGCAGCAATGACAGGATAGAAGATATCGCCAATAGAGTGTGTATGTTATATACTCTTAATGTCCAACAGGATATTAGGATATTTTTTCTTTTTATTCTTCTTCTTGGGGCAGCACAGTTGTACAGTGATAAGCATTGTGGCCTCACAGTAAGTGGGTTTGAATCAAATGGTGGACTGGTGCCTTTCTGAGTGCAGTTTGCATGTTCTCCCTGTGCCTGTGTGGGTTCTCTCAGTGTATTTCAGCTTCCTCCCACAGTCCAAAAACATGCAAACAAGGTTAACTGGTGATTGGCTGTAGGTGTAAATGTGAGCGTGAATGGTTGTCTGTGTTAGCCATCTGTGACAAGATCGATGGATGTTCTCCTATTTGTAACACCTAAATAGAAAAGCTTTTAACAGAAAAATATTTATGCCAAAATGTGACACTTCATTTGAAATGTAGCATATTCTAGTTTCTAAAATAGTCCCTATTTAGCATGTGGCTAAAACAAAACCCAACCCTAAATTTAGATTGGCTGCTGATGAACCAACAGATGCTAAGAGGCCTTTAAGTCCCATGGCTATGGCCCTTCCAAGGGTAAGAGAGCTGCCATTTTACAGTGCGGAGCTGCCTACCTGAAATGCTTTTTGTGGCACAGACTCACAGCCTAGCTTTTCACACACAGCATGAGTGTGGTCTTTTTCTTTCTTCTAATCCTGTTTCTTTATTTTCTTCCTACATCACCATCTCTGTGAATACTTCAAGTATCAGGCTGAGAGAAAATTGCGAGCTTCATTTCATGAATGAAATTTTCAGTGTATTTCCTCCAGCACATATAGGCTCCACTCCCGGTCCATTTCCCCCCAATTTTGTTCAATTTTAAAACCAGAAGTTGTTTGCACAGCTGATGCGGTACTGAGATTTTTAAAAATGGGCGCTGGTCTTGTGAAAAAAATATGCTTGTGTCTTATCATGTGCTAGTGAGTATGTACCTTGAAGGACAGTTTGAAAAAGATCCTGAAAACAGGTTTCTATGAACTTCGATACTTCCTCATTTCAGAAGTATCACAAGCACAAACGTGGGGGGGGGACTTCCTCCATGACTTACAAGTACTGTGGAAAAAGTTCCAGCAGTCACACAAGCCTGAATAAAAATTGTTGGTCAACTATTACTGTGAGAATTCTTGTAGCAGTACTTTAGTCATCCTGTGGAAAGGAACAAGATGTTCAACACTCTTCACTCTCTTAAAATCAAAATCATCATCAAGGACAGTTCTAACTGTAGCTGTAGACATTTGTGCACATACTAGCAACTCAAGTGTGTTTTAATGGATTATTGTTGAAGTCATGTGTATATTCTTTATGCTAGTTTTGAAAGCAGCGATGCTTACTCTTACTCTGTGATTTGTCTTGTTACAGGTCTTCCCACCCCTTCCTAACGAGGCTGAGATTGCACACACCAAAAAGCTCTTCCGACGCAGGAGGAACGACCGACGGTAAGCCTACACACACACACACACCTACCTCAGTAAGAGGAAACATTTTTCTGTGTTGGTGTCAGTGCAGTCAGGCCCATAGCCCTGACATCTCTCCCCATCCAAAGAAAAGTTGAGACAGTAATGCAGGTTCCGCACTCCACTGCAGATGGGGAATAAAGAAAATGCACGGAGGAGACAAGTTTCTCCTCCATTTTCAAGTTGATTAGGTCTCTATAATAAAAAAGTGCCAGCTTTTTAGTCACTCGTTTTTGTGCCTACAATGTTCAAGTAATCTCAAGTCCAAACTAGGTTTCACACTGGCACATCTACTTTAATTGTATACAATGAAATCCAATTTCACCCAAGTCTGACTTCATTGAAACCAGGTCCTTAAAAGAAGAAAAGAAAAAAAAAATCGCTCTCTCTCTCACTCTCTGCCCTGATGTCACTGGAAAACTGTTCTTCAGTTGCTAAGCGACCAGCGAAGAGAAAATATTGTGATTGTATTTGTGGTTTAAAAAGAGGAAATTGTCTCTAATTCAAATGGAAAAAAAGCACTTTTATCCTTGTTTTTAAGCTCAGAGGATAATTACTTTTGTCCAGAGCTTTTGTATTTATGTTTGATGGCCGCAGCAGCGAAGGCTTGGCAGAAAGAAAAGAACAAAAATATGGACCAACATCAGTTTGCTTGGGTTTTGGTCTATTTGTTTTTAAATGGGAAATATTAACACAAGACCATCCTGTTTTCTCGTGCACTCTGCTCCCAGGCAGTCTTACAGCTTACATGTTAGGGGAAGTTTTACATAGAGAAACTGCTGGCCTGTGTCTGGTTTATGCACAATTGTCAGGAATTTACACAACTCTCGTCTCATAAATTTGAATCTGCCGCCAACATTTGCATTCAGCCATCTGCGCCTGAATCCAACTGAAAAGGAATAACATTAAACGCGAAGAGGGATCTTGACAAGAAAACCTTGTCACAACCTTCTGTTAAATTTACATTCATTTACATTTAACCACAATGAATTACTTGGCAAACAGGTTTCTGCTGAATGACTTGTTGATGGTGGACTCTGGAAGTGTATTCACATTTTCAAACCATAAATTTCTTTCAGTGATGAGTGCATGCTGTCAAAGGTGCCACCAGGCTACCACTAGTGCTGTGCAATCAAATTTTGGTATTGATCCAATACCATTATCAATACATGGCCAGTATTACCAATACTGATATTTTTAACCTGCAAAGGCAGCTTGTGTAAGGGAGACCAGGGTATCATACTGTATGAGATGAATTACCTTCAATTCTGAACACATTTTTGTGACCACTAAACCACTGTGATTTTCACTTTCCATACAAAGTATCGATCCTATCATGCTACTATGGGTCTGATGCCAGTGATGCTAGCTACCACCCTAAGGCATCACAGTCACACAGGCCTAGAGGCAGCCCTCTGGAAACATCTAGTTGATAGGGAAAGAAGTACACTCCCCTTTTCACAGTTTCCCCACCACTAGCTGAGTAAGTGGGGGGCGTTTGCAGACAAGTCAACATCTTCCATGCAGATTACAGGTGATTACGGGAATCTGCTAATAACCAAAGCAATCACAAAGAGCTTTTGAGGGCAGCACTTATGCCTCTTTGCTATCAATTTTACCTAGTGACAGCTGGCAACCTCTGCATACTACTCACCAACCAGACACATTTTTCCCTAACGACCTATCGTTGTCAGGGGTCTTTCCCCTAGTGACCGAGGGTTGCTGACCCGGTTGTGTTACTGGGAACTAAACTGTCTGTAAATCTTTTTTGGCCTGACCTTCTTCGGAAGTTGATTAAAAATGAATGATAAACTATGGTTTCTTTCGCCCCTCATAAATCATCTTAATTCACTGTAGTTTAACTCCATATTTTCCCCCTGGTCCTCAGTAAACAACTGCTTTACACTAAAAAGAAGCATCACACAGAAAGCAAAATGAAGCTAAGGATGAAACATGTCAAATGAGGGATGAGGCAGAGGATAAAAAGCTGGGCGGACATGAAATGGGGATCAGTAGATCTGGAAAAGCAGGGAGCAAAAAGGAAAAAGCCGTGATTGTTCTCACAAGCCAAACATGAAAGCAAATTATTATTTTTTTTAAACAATACAATTATTAATGAAAAAGAAAAGCTGGGAGTTGAGAGAAGAAGAGTGTGGAGTAGAGTTAAAGTGGAATGGCTAAAAGTAGGTGCAGATTTTATATGTAGAGGGTCAGGAGAATGAAAAAAAAAGTGATATGATTGGGTCATGCCAACAGAGCTACCTATTACAAAGCTAAAAGCCTTTCTACCGACATGTGGTTAGTAAGCAAAGCCAGTTAACAAAGTGAAAGGTCTTTATAAAGCTTAACATGTCTGCTCATCAAATGCATTTACCACATTTGTTTCTTTGTAAAACATGCTAATCTTTTCCTGTAATTGTGCAACTAAACACCAGCAGTCACTGTAAATGCAAACGTTGTATTTAGTGATTTATTTTGTCTAATGTCTCAACACAGCTGAGGTAGGAGAAGGAGAAAAAAAACATGAGCAAACGTGCTAAAAGCAGAAGATGTTGAAATATGGAAATAACTATTGATCATTTGACTATTTGTCCGAGGCATGCAGGCTGCGCTGAACAAAGCTCAAGAAAGAGAAACAGAGTGGGACTGAGAGATTGAGTAAAGGAAAAGTGTAGGCTGGCTGTGGCAGGAAGGAAAAGAAAGGGGAGGTAGTGCATGTGTTTCTACTTTAGTAGGCACGTCAAGCAGGGCTGAAATTAGTTGTGATTTACTGGAATGTGCTGCTTACCGCTTTCTGCTTCAAAACAGAAAAAGGGGGCAAAGAAAGAGCATAGCAGATCCTTTCTTCATCATACCTTAAAGTCTTTCTTTAAAAAAAACCCCATTCTATTAATTAACAAGAAGCTTTTTACACATATTGACTTAATTTTGTCTTTGTTGGAAGAAGTGCACTTTCTCCACAGCATCACTTTAACTGTACTCATGACTAAACAAACAACAAACACTAATCGAGGATGATAAACATCCCATTTACAACACATCATAGCTGAAACCTGTTAAGTGTCATTGGAGCTGTTGAACTGAGAGTTGAAACGATTTAAAAACAGTTTGTGTGGGACTAAATGTCACCGCAATGACTAACAGTTCCGCTATCTTTATGATTTTTATGCTCTCAAATATGAGTAAACATCTGGGGCCAGAGGCATGAAATTGTGCACCAACAAAAAAATACAAAAAGAGAAAACCAGAAATGCACACTTTCTGTTAGATTTATGAAGATGAAAGTAGGCCTGGTTCCGTTTTTATACATCTCCGTTCTAGTACGAGCCTTATGTGCCCTGCTGAACTCACGATTTCATATCAGGGCTTATCCCCGCTCAGTGACTCATTAAGCCTGTGAAGTAAATGCATTGTGTGGCACTTGGCGATGTCTTTGAAGAGCTGTCATTACAAAACGACTGCGATTATTTATAGCACCTGTTTTATCGCGTGTATGCACACACTCACCGGCCACACGCTCGACGCAAATATCTAATCAGCCAATCACATGAAATCATCTCAAACTGGTTTCCTGAAAATGACAATGAGTTCACTGCACTCAGATGGCATGCACAGACTCCAGCAACTGTGTGATGCCGTCATGCCAATATGAGCCAAAGTCTCTGAGGAATGTTTCCAGCAACTTATTGAATCTGTGTCATAAAGAATTAAGGGAAAATGCAAAAGGGGTTACACCCAATACTAGCAAGTTTTAAATAATAAAGTGACCTGTGAGTGTATATGACATGTCATTTTAAGCCAACATCAGGTAAATGAGCCATACTGAATAATTGATAACCCTCCTATTAACCATAGCCAATATTTTGAGGGTTTTCCTTTTGTTTTGTTAACTAAATAGTCAAAATTATTTAATGTGAGTGATTCTCAAATTTAGAGTGATGGAAACTGCAAAATTATTTTTTAAAAAAAATCATCAACATAGAATGCATTATACAGAAAATGGTGTGTGACAGACATCTGAAAGAGGTCTGCTGCTTCTTCTGCACCCACCATGAAACGCCTGCTTTACTGAGTGTAATCAATAAAAGCTCTGCATGCATGTATGCACACACGCTCAATATGCTTTGGACTTTTAAATCTCAAGACTTAGCAATGCAAATATTCAGTCAAGCAGTCGAAACCCATCTCCCCACAGTCCATTAGGCCAGCGTGTTGTGTTCTTTATGAAGCTTTGGCCCCGTTATTGACTCGTCTGGCCTCCGGGCGTCTTTCCCCTGGGCCGATCAATTGTCCAGTCTGGGTCAGCCGGTGGTTCCATGAATTCTCCATCCACATAACCGTGCACGGCAACAGTCGTGATTGATCATCAGCATCCTGCCTCCTCCAATGATCATGTCTGGCCATTAATTTCACCTTTTTAGTTACCTTAGCATTCTTTCTGTAGTTTTGTGCCTGTTGATTTTATGACCATTATCAACCTGTAGTTTTTGTTTGTTTCCCTCTTTGCCGCTTTGCTTTTCCTTCTCTTAAAACCTTCCGTTTCCTCCTTTTACGCTCTCCATTAAATCCCCCCTGCTGTTTTCTACAAACTGCTGCCACTGTACTCAACTCTTCATCCATCCTTCCAATCACCTGCACTGTGGCATCCCCATCTCTCTTGTCTGTAGAACATTTGATCAGTTCACCCGAGACCAGTTAACCGTACTTCTGCCTACTGGCCCAGGGGGAAAGCGTCAAGTCTGCGCCAGGTTAGTGACAACATAAGAAAGATGCTCAGAACAAGACCTGAGTACAAAACGGTGGAAAGTGCATTTGATTGATTCTACTCAAGACACCCAGAGGTCAGATAATGGTGTGGTACTCACCCCCCCCCCCCCTTCAATCAAACACACAAATGGCTCCATATAATGAGGAGGTGGAGCCCGCCAGGCAACATCAAACACTAATTTAAACCGGTTAATACCTTCATATTACCAAACTCATCATCCTCAGACAAAAAAAAGAAGTAATTTCTCATTTCATTAGAAGCTCGGTCACGCCAGAGTCAGGTCTGTTTCCAAGTAACAAGACAGTGCGAGATGAAATTTCATCAGTGGCCCCATCCCTAATGCAAACATCTCTTTGGCATTAATATGACTGATGGGCGGTCAATCTGAGCAACGCTCTCTCTACCGCAGAGCTCACAGTCATTAAATATGATTTACATTTTATTTCATTCTCACTTTCACCCCTCATCACCAACACCAGTAGATCAGAATGGATTAGTGTTGAGCCTGAACTAACAGCTACTGTAAATATCTAATGAATCAAATCAGAGTATGTGTGTGTGTGTGTGTGTGTGTGTGTGTGTGTGTGTGTGTGTGTGTGTGTGTGTGTGTGTGTGTGTCAAAGACAGACGTGTCATATTCCTCAGCTCTCTTGTCTTGCAGTGAGCAGCTTAGCAAATTAAACATCATCATTAGCACTGAAGTCCTAATCCGTAAGGCATCTGATTCTTTAGTCTTAAACCTACAGTAAATACCCCTCAGGTGTAAACTCTCTCAAAAATAGAACTGCAGGACCATCTGTTTACAGCTCAGCCTAATCAAAAATGTAAAAAATAACTTGGACACCAAAGCGGGGACTGTTAAATTGGTCGCTCACAATGACCATAAGCCAGATAATTTAGTGATTAAAATAAAGCACTGGTTAAAAAAATAAATATATTTTTTTTAAATACAGGAAAAGTTACAGGGTAATTTTTTGA
Organism: Aulonocara stuartgranti; assembly: GCF_965226115.1. Classification (NCBI taxonomy): domain Eukaryota; kingdom Metazoa; phylum Chordata; class Actinopteri; order Cichliformes; family Cichlidae; genus Aulonocara; species Aulonocara stuartgranti. The sequence goes on along the minus strand of NC_138945.1, from coordinate 20,952,515 downwards.
TGCAAAAGAAAATCATTCCTGTGAAAGAGGCGCTGTCGTTCTTTACAGAGGGAACCGCTTCAATTAGCAGTGCGATTACAAACACATCAGGCCAACGCAGATCAGGCTGAGACGGAATATTTATGAAGTGATGAAGGTAGGCTCTTTGGCAGAGGTGACTCACAAGATGAACTGTCTTCCAACCTCCCAGAGAGTGGAGGAGGGAGGCCGGGCGAGACATAAACCACATGAACACACGCACAAAAACGATAAATACGTTCACACAAACACTCCTTTACCGAGAGAGCTGCCAGACAGGAAAAAAAGCTAATTGTTTTTTTTATTACTGATGGAATCAATTATTTGTAGAAAAAAATTCCTTAAATATCATGCGCAAAACTCTCGCCCCAAACCATGAATATTTCAGTTTACATTGCTTTAAAACAGAGAAAGCCGATCCTCACAGGACAACCTTGATCCAGCAAATGTTGGACAACTAAGCCTTAAATCCAACATAAAGTCTGTTGTGCTTTGTAATTTATTTAGTAACTTAACAGGCTATGCCTATCAGCGTGCCACTACCAGTTAATTGAACCATTTAAGTCAGGGGTGTCAAACACGGCCCGGGGGCCAGAATTGGCCCAACAGAGACTCCAATCTGGCCCACTGGATGGTTCTGAAAAATTAGAAGGACGGTGTCAATTTTAGACATTTAACTTCGTAGGTTTTACAGAGTTTGCTGCTGACAGACCTCCTCCACAGCCATTTATACGACTTAAGTATTTAAGTAATAGATTAAAAAAAATTCAGTGAGAGAAATATTTCTGGGGTTTATTGCTTTTTTTTAAAAAAAACAATGGTTTCAAAGTTAAAAAAGGACATTTTCTGTGAATTAACAAAAACTTTCTGTTCTGTAACTTTGCACATTTATTAACTACATTTTAAGCCCAAAGAGTCACGCTGATAGATTTCTTTCAACTACAGAAGTGTAGAAAAACTAAATATAAATAAATAATATCATGAAATATCTGAGCAATTCAATGTGTAGTTAATCGTCTATACATGGACAGACAGGTGAGTGGTGTGACCCACCATGTACGCAAAATGAGTTTGACGTTCCAGATTTAAGCTATTATTTAAATTGTCCTTATGCAGCACTTTTATACTGTAACTGAACACTCTTAGTGCTTTATACAACTTGCCTCATTCACACGAGCATAATTTTTATCCTTTTTTTGTTTTGTTTTTTTAAACGCTAGTGCTTTCTATCTAACATTCATACTCCAAAGGATACATCTGAGTGCAGCTTGGTTTTAGTCTGTTGCCAAAGGATATTTGACGTGCAGACGGGAGCAGCCAGGGATCAAACCACCGACTTTCTGATTAGTAGATGACCCGCTGTACCTCCTGAGCTACAGCCGCCCCACCCCTCCACCATGACGTTTCATTGTATACGTTTTACTGGGTTCATGTACAATAGTTAAACAACCGTATAGATGCTAATTTATAATATTTGGCAACTAGCTACTGTTCATTTGCAAGTAAAGTTTGTAACCACCTACACCAATATGCTAAACATACTGATTTCATTTCCTTCATTTACAGATCACATCAGTCAAAAATTAACATTAAATTGCCTACATGGATACAGTTAGGTATATCTAAACAAATGCTTGCTAGCTGCTGCTACCCTTTGAGCTAGTTCACTGGCTGAGGCAAATAATAGGTTGCCTTCTCAGTGCCAGGGTGACTACCGGTAATCCCTTGGACCATATGTCAGCGGCTTGTCAAGCCCAGAGCCAGTGCAGCAAAAGGACACAGCAATGCAGGACAGGAAAACACAGACACACTGTGCGTCCACATGTAAGCAGGCACTGGGCTTTTGATTTTCTAGATGTAGTTCAGTAGTGGTGGGTTAGTGCTTTTGTGTAGAGGTTCTCACAAGAATAATGTTTGATCTTTGTGAGAAGGTGCGTCACAGTGTCACAGAGCCGTTTAAGATATAAGGCGGCTGCCATTTCATTACACTGCACCTAAAACTTGCCCTCATTTCAGGAAACAGCAGCGGCCTCACGGCGGCGGAGGTGGCGGAGGAGGGAAGAACCAGCCTCAGTCACCGCAGCAGCAGAGGGATCAAAACCAGCAGCAGTCCCCAAACCAGCAACAGCAGAGTTCAGCAGAACAGGGAGATAACAGAAACACTTGTGCCGGTCGACCCCCACGCCAATATCAAGGAGGACATGGGCAGCGCCAAGGAGGGCCCTTACATCACGGATACAGCCAGAACCGGCGTTGGCACAACAATCAGAAAGGTCAGGGGCATGGACAGACAAACACTACCGGTGATAAAGGAGTACCCCCAAGAACAACCAAAGACAAAGAGACTGAGAATGTAAAACTGGGTGACGAGCACATGAGACCTCTTCTAGACTGCAGCAGCAAGAGTCTCAGTGAGTCACCCAAATCTGACTCGACGGCAAACACGACCGCTTTCGCCGATCTGACGGCTTACAAGGAATTTCCCAACACACCGCAAAGTGGAAAGGCAAGCGAGGGCCAGTCGGAGCAGCCCAAAATCTGCCTTCTGCAGTCGTCAAAGGAGAGGCTGAGGAGGAGACTAAAGGACAAGGTACTGAAAAGCTGCTTAGTGACTGTCAGTCAGTATTAAAGCAACAAGAACCGATGTGTATATACACACACAAACACAGTCACACGACACCATTTGCTCTCATGATTACCTTAATTAAGTTCAAAAACATGGGTGCACTGTCATTATGTACACACATGGAGAAACACTTTCCTCCCTGCCTTGCTTGTCTGTTCATTTTTACAGCATTCAGGTTGAAACACACACCCAGACTGGCAGGGAGGGGAGCACATGTTCTCACTAAGGAGGTGAAGGAACTAAACCAGCATTAGCTTAACAGTTTTTGATGTTTTCCACTGTGCCCCAAACTGAGGAGTTGGCCAACTGTAGCTGCCCCCCTACCCCCCCTTTTTTTTCTCCTTACAGCTAATTCATTACCACCAGGAGACCATTGATTTGACAACACGGGACTTCCCAAGATGCAGCAAGGCAGGAATTAGTAAATATACCCTCTGTGATGCCAGTGAATCAGTGAAACCAGTCTAGAAGGGAACTTTTGGTTGATGGGATGCACCGAGAAATACATCTAATGTTTGCATCATCGTTGTTTGCAATAACGTTTTTTCCTAACTGGTGACAAAACCTGGTGTATTCGCAACATTTTGCAAAACCTTGACTGGGTTACAAGTCACACGCTTTCAGCAGGGCTACACAATCTGTTGCTTGGCAGTAGTCTGATTGCAGACGATTTTAAATCACATATATTTTGCTACAACTCTGCGTGCACACGGCGAGATGAGCAGGGAACAGGTGGAAGGTGAATTTATTCATCTAATACGAGCAGCAGCAGGGCCTCCCGCTAGATCAGACTCAATTTTTTACTTTTTTTTTTCCCCAATACTCGAGCCACCTGAAATCGAGTGAAATGAAACGGCCACCTTGCTGCTCATGCTGGCCTCCTCGCATCAGTTTCTGCCAGGATTCCTCTGTGGCGAGAGGGATGGGGCAGGTGGGCCCGTCCTATTTCTGGTCACCAGTTTAGGAGGTGCATCTCTGCAACCCTTTCCCTGCTTTGTTAGAATGGTAGCTGAGCAAGGGAAACACATTATAATTGTGCCATGAGTCACCACCTTTTAAATGATAACGAACCCACTGCCTGCTTTGTTCTTTTCCCTCCTTTCACTCATACTCCTACACTTTTTTTCCCAGTGGCATTGACAGTTAACAATGGAAAACAATGTGTAACAATACAGTTAATGATACAGTTAATAGGTACAAAGGCTCAATGTAAGAAAAATGGATATACCTGTGATTTATCTCTATTTTTCTAATCAGCTTAATTATAAACATAGTTATAAACTTGCCTTTGAACCAGAACGTTATTGGAAAAGGATATAGGAAAACTGGAAATACAGTATCAGTCATACCTGCCTTGGCTCACTCTATGTCTACTGAGCCAACATAGCAATAATCGGAGCCAGGGTGGCTATCCACTTAAAATGACACCCCAGATAGTGCTCTATGTGAAAAATCTTGAGTGGTTATGAATGTAAATTAGAGTTTCTGTGACAATTTCTGTGGGAGTGTCAAGGACATTGCATGATAGAAGAGGAATGTTTCAGCAAAAAAAAAAAAAAAAAAATCATCATATGACAGCTTATAAAGAAGAAAATGTTGAAAGCTGTGGCCCGTGTACGTCACTGAACTTAACTGCTGACCCTTTTTCCACTGACCAAGTCAGTCAACCCAGTACAAGAAGTGTCTGTACCCAAACATGGAACTGTCAGAGGTTATTGGGATGTGTTTCAACAAGAAATGTAACAATGACTGGCACTGAAGCCAGGACTTTTTCTCCGCTGTGAGAGAACTTAGTAAAACAGAAAAAACCCAAAACAGAAAAGTTCAATGGTGTTTAATTTCACATGAGAGATCATTACTAGTCAGAGTAATGCATCACTGTGAAACTGTACCATTTTTGAAGCATTTGCTATTTAAGCTACAAATGAGCTTTAATATGTCTGTCCACATATTCAGGACTTTAACTAGAGCAACTGTTCCCTAAGGAAAGAAACATGACGTATAAACTTCCTAAACATTCTCATTAACTCAACTTGCTTTTTCATTCATCGCAACTCATGTGTCAGATTAGCTGACATTTATTTCTCTGTAGGAACATCTGATTTGTGTTGAAATCTACTGTGCTCTGAATCTAATATCATTATCCTCACCAACCACTTACATGCATTATCCCGTCTTTCCCCTCAGGAGGAAGCATGCGTGCAGCAGTCGGGCCCCGGATCACGGAATATGGACCGACTAGTGGCGCTTCTCAACAGCATGAGGAGCAACAGCAGTGGAGTAGAGCAACAGCTGGCGTCCTTCATGGAGGAGGCGCAGTCCTCAGCCCGTTCGGAGGAAACCCTCGCTCAGGTGGTCGGAGCGATCTACTCCAAGGCCGTGTCGGACAGGAGCTTCGCGGCAACAGCTGCGAGGCTCTGCGACAAGATGGCGCTGTTCATGGTGGAGGGGACCAAGTTTAGATCGCTGCTGCTCAACATGCTGCAGGTGAGATGGCGGCAACAACGGCGTCCAAAGCTTATCCTGGCTCCTTAATGTTTTCTCTAAATACTGAAGCAGGTGTAATTTATTTATTTTTTTTTTTTTTTGGGGGGGGGGATTTTTTTAAATAGTAACTTTTACTGAAAAAACGTTGTGTGCTAAACTGTTCTTAAAAAAACAACAGTGTTTGCAGCCATGTGCAATGAACTTGAGAGCCTGTTGCCTTTTGAAATAGCTGCTTTGAAGATGGGGATGAGGTCTGTGACCACTTGCAGTTAGTTAGTGTTTTTAAAACAACGTTGTTGCATCAAAAAAGGCAGATGGAGTCAGTCAGTAAGTCTGCAAGTGAATGGGGTGGCATTGGCAATTGTATCCAATCTGTTTGTGAGAACATGAGTAACTATGATAAACTGGTCAAAATGATAAATCTGGTAAATCTGAATTTAGATATTTTAAATCCATGTCACACTGTTGAGCTTCCAGCTAAACCATTTTTGCAGTTAATCATTAAAAATTAAGCAGAAAACAGTTTCATATTTAATTGTTTGTAGAGCAACAAAACCTCTAGTCTGAATCATTTTTTATATATTTTGGGAATAGACTAAACACTTTTAATTGATTAACCAAAACAGCATTTTCAGATGAAGCAATAATGACCCAGAAAATCTTTTGTCCAGTCTATTGCTTTAATGTTTGAATCCCCCTGACTGTACCTGCCATTTTATGCCTTGAAATGCATGAGTTATTGTAAACAAGAAGTTTAAATGAGCATTAAACATCATATTTTATACTCTATGTTTTAACACAGAGGTAGGCAACTCCAGGCCTCGAGTGTCGGTGTCCTGCAGGTTTTAGATCGCACCCTGGGTTAACACACCTGAATCAAATGATTAGTTCATTACCAGGCCTCTGGAGAACTTCAAGAAATGCTGAGGAGTCGTTTAGCCCTTTAAATCAGCTGTGATGGATCATGGACACATCTAAAACCTCCAGGACACCGGCACTCGAGGCCTGGAGTTGCCTACCCCTGTTTTAACATAATAATCTGTCATTTCAGCAGCTACTTTCAAGCTTTGCTTTTTTGAGAACGTTCAGGTGGAAGCCCACTGTGTGTGTTTGTGTGTGAGACGCCGTAAATGTCAGTGGGCACAGCAGCTAATCTAAACACCCAGGGGGGAAGAAAGAAACCCGTTCCCCCTTTTTCCTCTCCGTGTCTTCACTTAACTGCACCGTTCCAGTCTCGCACCCTCCGTGAAAACATCCCCTTCGCCGTTGCATACTTCACTCCCCCTTCCTCCTCATCCCTCATGAGCTCTGTATTCCAGAGCTGCCCCATCTTATCACCCTCCCCTCACCTAGAATGACACAGGCCACTGCCTCACTACTTCATCCTGCATAGTTCCCAAGTGCATCTCTCACCCGCCAAACTTTTCCTTTCGCCCTTCGCAAACTCCTGAGAGCAGCAGACAAACTAGAAGTAGACATACAACACATCCTTGATGCCGGCAAGGACTAAATGTTAACCCATCCGCTTCTATGCCCCCCCCCCTGTACTCCTACGCTCTTCTTTTTCCTCCTCCCTTGAGCTTTAGTGTTTTTCCACCTCTTCCTTTAGATGCTAACTTGTTTTTATCCCAAATCCAGCAGCAGTGAATCTTGCCTTGATCCTTTTACACCCCCCCCCCCCCTTTTTTTTTTATTCACCCCCTCTTCATCTCAGCTGTCAGGTCCCTTCTTTTCTTTTATTCCTCACTTTAAAATCCACTTCCTAGCTAGCCAGCCAGCATGCCCCCCCTTCCCCCTTGTCTTTGACATTTTGACTTTTTTTTTTTTTTGCTTTAAAACATTTTAAATGTCATAAGTGGGCTCATGAAAGCTTTAATTAATGATGCTGCTTTCAGGCCCCTGGATCTCAGTATGGGGTGGAATTACTGTGCGTCTGCTGTGGCTTTGCTTGAACATAGTCAGACTTTCTCATAATGAAATATTTAACACAGCTCAGAAGTCCCAGGGGCCCCTTTTTGTCTATTACTGTTGACACCTTTTGATATTATAATATGATATGATAATTTGCTGAATCATTTTAGTTTAATTTTGAGCGCGTGTTGCGCTTGTTTTTAAATGGGCGGAGCTTCCTGCCAAACCTCTTTACGTCTCCGTTGTTTGTGCACAGGCAGACTTTTAGTGTAGCCGTTCAGCAGCCCAACAGGCAGCAGAGCGAGCGGCTCTGATTGTTGATAAAGTTTCACTTTAATCTGCTGAATAACATCTTTACAAGTGCACATTAAGCATTAACACATATTAACCCCGGCACTTTAACAGCACCACACAGTTCACCACACTTCACTTTCAAACTAAATTAACACACTCGCATCCACTTCTGGCAGTTAAAAGAAATTTGGGAATTTTTTTAATGCATTTTCAAGCTGCTTTTTGGCTTCAAGTACGTTGAGGAACAAGGTTAATATATGTGCCACCTACCAAAAAATCCCATTAGAGAGATGGAAAAGTTGTTAATAATGATTAATGGTTCTGCCAGGAAGATGGTTAACCATCTTCACTTATGAATTTAACACCTACCTACCCACTGCCTACTTGTACTACACAGCTACTGAAGCTGGATAACCGGGAATGTTTCAGTGTGTTTTCTAAACTAACCAAGCATCCTTTTTCCACTCAGAGGGATTTTTCCTGTCGCGAGGAGCTCCAGCAGTCAGATGTGGAGCGGTGGTTGGGTTTCATCACCTTCTTGTGCGAAGTGTTTGGTACCATGAGGAGCTCCGGCGAGCCGTTCAGGGTGCTGGTGTGTCCCATCTACACTTGTCTACGAGAGGTTTGTATCTGTTTTCTTTTAGGTCACTAGCCAAAATTATCAACCCCTTTCACGCTTTTCGAATAAAAGAAAGTGCCCGGCTGCGTCTCTGTATCGTGCTTGCTCAGTTCAATACATGCACTGAATCAGAGTTTCCTGTTTTTGGCCAGACTCAGTCTAGACTCTTGAAACCACAGCTCTGTTTGGTTAGTGGTGCAAAAACAGCCAGGACACCATCAGTTCCAGTAAAATTTTGTGACCCCAGGTTCACTTCTCATCAGCTGGTCTTGCTCACTTAGACACGCTCTCTCGGTCTCCATGGAAACCATTAAGGGAAGCCGCAGCAGACGCACGGCGATACAGAAGTGGTTAATGACAAATGAAATACTGAAAGGGGAAGCAAGCGAGGTGAGGGAGGTGAGGGGAAGTGGGGGAGACTGTGGCTCAGGTTGACTGTCAACTCATGGCACAACAGGTAAAAAAGAAACCAGCAGAGAGGAAGCTTGGTTTTAATACAGGGTCTGAACGAGAGAGGAAAAACAAGGTCAGGTGTAGGAACTAGTCTGAACACTGTCCAAAAATACACATCCACAAAATAGCATCACTGCTTGGTTAGGTACACCTGTTCAACTGCTCCTTAACGCAAGTATTTAAATCAACGAATCACATGGCAACACTAAGTCAAATAACTGAATAAGGCTGTGAGGGTTAGTGTGCATTCCCTTCAATGATCGCAGTAGGCATTAACTCACAGAGGCAGACTCCACTTCTTTTGCTAGCGGCAATTTTTCTAATTCTTCATCCCACATTTAGCGGTGAGTTGAACAAACGTCCACCGCAGACACGCATTTCGGACCACATAGAATAACATGGCATTCACAGAGGGATGATGAACATGAGAATCAAAACAATTGGGATTTATAAGAAATCCATTTTAAAAAGACGGAGAATTAAAAATTGCTGTATGTGTGACAAAGTTTCATTCAGATAGGCCCACCCAATAAGGAGGAGATGGGGCAGAGACAGTCATACGTACACTACAGTCGTTATAGTAAGATTCTTTATGATATTTCCTTTGTTGTTTGTATCTTCTTAATGTGATTTTACATTAACAAATTCTATCATCTGCTGCACCACATGCAGCTGTGAGATGAAGTTCTATTTGTTGTCAGATCAGCAGAAGGAGAGTGAGGTTTGGTTGCATGAGTGAGAGGAGATAGAAGTGAACTCTATACGGAACAAAAGGATTCGTGTAATGACACTTCAAACCTCCCCGCATCTGATTTGAGAACATATCGTCCAGCCCTCAGGGAGACAAGTAATTTTTTGGCATCACTGGAGAACATTTCCTCATATTGAAATTCAAGTGGGGTAATTGGAGACCTCTGCACCCCCTTTTTTTGTTCTGTTTTTCCAGGCATTAGAAAATCTAGCCAGTGAGATCTTAGCCAAGCCCCAGATCAAGTGATGTAGTACAAAAGGAGCAACAGCCCAACAGTCGGAGCTGGTTAAACAGAGGACCTCCTCGCAGGCAAAGAGGCGTCAGCCTCCCAGCATCTATGCTGGATATTTGGTGACATTATTTTTAACTCCTACACAGTGCGTGCATTTTTCTGGTGAGGGTGGAGGGCTGGATTCTGAAATTCAGCTTTTGTTTCACTTCCATATTTCTAGTGTAGTTTGAACACACCTGGCGTCTCATTAACAAACAAAACAATCGCAAACAGTTTAAGCCATCCACACCCTGTCTGAGGGTATGCCCAGGGCTTTATCTCAGGCTTGTTAAAAGGCTCAACAGCATGACCAAGGGTGTGGACTAACCAGTCAGCAATACACACAAACACGCCTCTATAATCTACATCAGCAGTATGAAGGGAGCCCCGAGAAGACTAGAGGTCAGAAGGCGCCTGTGAACAACTTAAACACTAATAATGAGGATATATGGTGTGTGTGTGTGTGTGTGTGTGTGTGTGTGTGTGTGTGTGTGTGTGTGTGTGTGTGTGTGTGTGTTTTCAAGCCCACATAAACGGTCTAATAATCAGTTTCCTAGAGACAGTCTTCGTGACTTTGATCTGGCCGCTGTTTTGATTGTCCTGTTGTAACATGCGATTGTCAGATTCTTGCTACAAGCTATGTGCAATAGGTGTTTGCATATGCACACGCACACCCGCCTTATACATGCGGTCTAAGTGTTTGCATATGCATACATATGTCCCTGCAGAGGAGACACTTCTCCAGTAAACGTAGCCTGCACAACAGGATCAGGTAACAGCAAAGGTGTGTTAGTGTTTGGGCTTAAATGCCAGCAATATTTGCATTTGTTTGAGTCCTACTTTTGACTCAAGCTCCAGGACCTGCTGTCCTGTTTTAGCTCAGTTGATCTGTGACTGCTCACCAACTAGCTGCTTTTTTTGCTAGATTAAGTGACCCGTTCTACAGCTGTGCATGCGTTGTAGCACAATTAAAATGACACGTTCATCTATCTTTTTGTCTCTTGGGCTTACTTCTTTTTTAATATGTTGCCATGGTAACAAAGGTTGGCAAAAACCCTTCAGGTCAGAACTTAATAAAAATCATATAAAAGATTTTTGACTTGGACCTTTAGCCTTCAGTTAAAGCAACATTCTTTGTGTACCAGTAATCATACACACTACCAATTATTGAATCACTTGAGTTCAACTCTGTTATTTTCAAATGAAGGGGAAAAACTGTGATGCAGTGTGGCTCATGATTCTACCCCAAAAGATCATCATGTCATCATGTGACCCATAGAAGTTGCCATCAGGATATTGGTTTGCAGTCACTCCTGGTAGACAGCATGTACATACCCTCCGGTGGTGACATCAGGACCTATTTATATGGTATCTTGGCTTCCCTCTTAGAAAGCTACCAGTAGCTGTTTACTAACTTGTTCAGTGGATTTTAACTTTTTCCCCCATTAAGATTTGACAACCTCTGTATTCTTAATGACAAGTTGACACGTCAGTATGTATTAATAAAGACGTGGTTAGACGATCATTAGAATAGTTTCCGCTCACTTCTGATGCACACTCAGTCATTTTGTTCTATGACAGAAACCACTCAGTTCAGAAGACAGCTTTCAGGGTTTTCAAGGGGGGGAAAGTTTAACAGTCTTACATTGTTAAACTCTGTATTATTGTAGGTGTTTACCTTACAGTATAAAGTGCCTTGAGGCAACTGTTGTTGGGATTTGGTGCTACATAAATAAAACTGAATTAAATTAAATTATAACAGATACCAGACAAATATGGGGCTGGTCCTGAAGCTTGAATTCCAGTTTTGTCTACTACGTCAGAATCCTTCGAGTTTGTGTGTTTTTAATAAAGCATGTTTCGCTCTGCTTCATCCCGTGCTGCAGTTATTGAAGATACAACCTTGAAGATACACTAATGCAGCGGCCCCCAACCCCCGGGCCTCGGACCGGTACCGGTCCGTGAGTCGTTTGGTACCGGGCCGCGAGAGTTGAGGCTCAGGTGTGAAATGTATGGTTTTCAGGGTTTTTATCGGTTTTTAGTGTTATTTTGTTATCGTTTTTATCGTTAACTCGGTTTTCCTGGGTCTTTTCACGTGTGTTATGAATAAATCTTCTTTTTTTCGGTACCGGTACTAGTTTTATTTTGTTGTATTTATCCGCGACACCTTAAAGGCCGGTCCGTGAAAATATTGTCGGGCATGAACCGGTCCGTGGCGCAAAAAAGGTTGGGGACCGCTGCACTAATGCACATGTGAAGTCCAAACTCATTTAAGTCACTCACAGAGCCGTGTTTGGATTTATTTCTTCTCTTCAGTGCTGTGAAACAATCAAAGGGAAAAAAAATAAGATGGCTGTATTTTCTAATCCTGATGTCTTTTAAATAAAAATACTGTAAATGGAAGTCGCACAGAATCCCGGGTTTTCCCATGGCAGTAAGATTAGTTTCTTGATGATATAACCAACCAGACATCCGAGTGTTTTCAGCTTCAGCCGGAGAGACTGAGCTGTCTCTCAAAAACTTTTTTTTTTTAACTGCTGATTTTTCAGCTGGAACACACCATGTGTTACGGTGCAGCAGTGACAGGAGAGAGAAGAGAGGAAAAGCTTATTGCAACGGATAGGAAAGCCGATGATAGATGAGTATAGATTAGATCGTTATAAGTGTATTGAACAAAACTTCCTCCCTCGGTTCCCCGGGGAACTCATTATGAGCTAATCCCGCTTGTCACATAGTTCTCCTGCTCTGGAAAAGGACGGGACTTGAGTTTCCACATCAAACAGCCACACTGTCACCACACCCGTCTGAGCATACTGAGGAGCTGACGTCTGAGCAACTGTTGGACCTAAATGATAGGTGGAATACCATTAAGCTTACAGTGTGGAAATAAGAGGCCTGCTCACAGTGAATGTGGAGCATAGCATCAAATGGTGGAGGATTACTTTTTTTTTTTTTAATGTTTTTACCTCTGAGGAGTCAGACATTTGAATGACTGGTTTTGATCACAGCGTCTTTCCTAAAGCATGCATTTAAACAGGGTTTGGTTTGTCTGCTCAGTTTTAAAATGAAAACACAGTGATCGTGTTATTTAGCTCTGAAATACTGAAGTTGGGTTACTTGAGTGGGTTGGAGTCTCTATGATGCATTCTATCTAGTACTCACATATTATATCATTGCCGTTTTTATAGTGAACTTATTCATACAAAATTGTTTGTTTTAATCATTGAATAGCTTCAGAGCAACATGAGCCTTTATGGAGAGTCAGTCTGCCATTTTTTTTAAACTTCCAGTTTTAAGATGCACCAATTCCTGTGTGAAATATCGGGATTTGGCAACTTCATGCTGCTCTCTGCCCATCAGCTGGTTGCTAATTCTGTCTGTCTGCAGTCTGGTAGCATGCAGTGGGTTAAAAAAGCTTTTCTTTTCTGTTTTTTTTTAAGAGTGAGCCAACACTGCTAAGCTGTGGGACAGTATGTTAGGTAATACAGATTCAGGTGATAAACCATATAAGAGATTGAACATTTTTATATACAGTTGGCATTGAAAAACAAATTGGATTTATGGGTCGTTCTCCTGAACAAGGTGATGTCCTGTTTATTCCCTCCGTGATCTCACTTATTTTTTCCTTTACTCTGTCGCTGGACGGCGCATTGATACGTGACAGTATTTTCCTCATTTTCAAAACACGCTCCCCCCTTCCTCCATGGTACTTCCTTCCCTCCATCAGTTTAATCAAAGCAGAGCTTTGTAAACAGTGTTATGAAGACTAAGGCAGCATTAGAGTTGAGCATTTAGCCAAAGTCGCTTCTGCTGTAAACTGAACCTAGAAGCTCGTATTCTGGCATAATGTTATTCTACCTCTCTCTGCCTGCATTGTTTCAGGGGAGTATTTGTATGCCCATCTGTGCATGCGGGCCGGCATTGGTGTGTGCGTGTGTGTGTGTGTGTGGTAGTGGGTGGGAGGGGGCTAGCATGTTTACCCAATCCACTGTTTGTTTTTGGCCACGCTGTGTGTTTACGTGTGTGTGCTACTGCGTGTGTATGTACATTGTGCGTAAAGGAAGGCATGATGTGTGATGTTTGCTGGCAGCCTGGAAGCTCAGTGTGTTGTCTTCCAGGATTTAAAATGTTAATGTCAAAAATATTTACAATCAGGATTAGGTCCCTCCCCGTTTCTTTGTGAACTCATGAACACATTTTTCTGTTCTCTTCATCAAGTGGTTTAAATCAGTTTTTGTATGTATACAGTGCATCTTCCATCATTTCTACTGTGCTACTTCTGGAGTTGTGTTGTGCTAGTTTGCGCAGCCCTTTGCTTTGTAAGTCTTACAGTGTCTGTTCTTGTCCTTTGCAGCTGCTAGAGTCGACGGATGTTAAGGAAGACGCAGTCCTCTGCTGCTCCATGGAGGTATCAATGCATAATTACTTAAAGTCAAGTCTTCATACTCAAAAGTCAAACTGGGCCCTACAAACACAAGTGCTCGCCTATACAGACACCACAGACTGTATAGAGATTGACAGACCACGTGACTTTCGCGCATTGCATTGTAGGTACGACTGGCAGCAAAATCAAAACACTGCATCAAGCGTTAGCATTTCCAGCACCGGTAATCATTAATTCTGCGGTTTTAATCCCTACTTGCATTTTATTTGCCCCTAAAACAGTTATGTACAAAACGACGGAGAACACGGCAGGTCCGTACAAAGACAGACTTGACGAAAAGGCAAACCAAGAAAAAAAAAAAGTACGAGGAAAAAAATCAAAGGAGTGAAAAGGTTAGACCTATACGAGCATACAGAGTGGAGTAAGGACGTTAGCGTGCTGCCCAACTTTTATCACGCACATATTTATTATTATATGGTCCTAAGTGTGGGTGCATACACTCACAAAATGTTTGGTAACTTCAGATCCCTGCAACAAGCCCAGGTCCAGTTTACTTTGGTGATTTGGACTATTCCATTTCACAGCTGTTGTTAATTTTTTTTTTCTCTTTATCTCCTGTACAGGCAAACACAATCTATTTGTCTTTTCAGGTTGTAGTATTACACTACATTTTCAGATCCAGTAGAAATAAAATAAGTGTTTCGTAATTCATTCAATTTATTGTCTTTATTTATAACTGGCATTATTGTTTCATTCTATTATAGGATCTTACAAGAAACAGGCAAAATTGTAAAAATCCACTATGCTTTATTAGCTGCTTCGGTGAAAAACAAATCAACAATGCAAAAAATAATAATAATAATAATAACCATTGCAAAACAACTTACTTGAAAACAGTTATTCATCACTTGATTGCTTCAATACAACACTTTGGGCACATATATGCGGGACTTTTCGCGGCTGTTTTTATATCGCTCTCTCACTTAACCGATCAAATCTCGCTGTGGTAGCAGCTTTAAACTCGGTATGACCCAGGTTGATAGAGGGGGCCCAGTCTGGATCGCCACAGTGAACAAAGCAGCATAGTGCAACGAATTCAATTCAAATCAATATAAGACTTATTTGTAACCCTCATCAACAATTATGTTATGATAAATTACGTAATAACTACAACAGAAGCCATCAGTCGGCTCTTTGTTACTTCGGAAACATGGCTTGAACAATTTCTCTTCCACGACAGAATCCGATAAAAAACGATCTCCTTACCCGTCGGCTTCCCATGGCTGTCATGTGACCGGCTATTGCAGTTAATAATGCCATTCTTTGTTTCTTTTTATCGTTGTGTGACTGTTTTCTTATGAAAGCCTGCGTGCCCTAGTACCGCTTGCCACTCGTACCTACAATCCTTTGCGGTTTTACCCCGGAAATTACATCACATTTTCGATCTCTATACAAAAGATGGATATAGTCAGTCATTGGTTTCTGGATTTGCATATTGAAGCCTTAATTTGAGCATTTTTGCTGCGTAGTGTTTCTAAAACTGGGAAGCAAAACTATATGCTTATCAGTAGCATTATCAGTCGAAGCATAACTAAATTGTACTCTGCAGATGGATTTAACATCACGAAAGACTTGAAAGTAGCGACCACAATCATAAATTTATTAGGAAAGAATTTACTCAGGTCATAAATGTGGTATGCAGATGGCCCGTTTTCCCATAGACTTCTATACATTTGAACTTCTTGTTGCAACAAGACTAGTCGCCCCCTGCTGGCCATAAAAGAACACAGTTAAAGTACCTAATTGGCTTTGCAGTGGGTTTTTTAGACCAGAGGCTGTGTGTTTTTTAAACGAAGCTAGCAGGATGTAAACGTAAAAACACAGAAATTTAGCCCCCTGGAACAACTATCTTGCAAACTATATCAGGGGTCTTGTTATCAGGGGTGGGTGGGGTGGGGGCGAATACAGTCTGCATCACCCATAGAGCCACAGCCTCCACATTTAATGGGAAATCTGCCAGGCAGCAATAAATCCTTTAAACGGCAGAAAGTAATACCTAGAACTAAAAGGACAGAAAGGGCTAAGGCAGGTGAGCTCTGATTGGAAAAGAGTTCCCAGATGCTCGCAAACACAATGTTTGCAGTCTTGATTACATACTGGCAGCCTCGGCATGCACACATCTCCATGGCCAGAGGGTGTGTGAACCTCTGCTTGTCTGACTGTATCCACAATAACAAGGTGCCAGACATTGTGTCTTGTTCTCAGTTAAGGACGCACACACGCACTCTTTTCTCTGACCTCCTACCTCTTTACTCCCCCACCCTCCCTTCCTTGTCTCTCCACCAGCTGCAGAGCACAGGCCGACTGCTGGAAGAGCAGCTCCCCGAGATGATGACAGAGCTCTTAGCAGCTGTCAGAGACAAGATGCTTTGTCCCGCCGAATCTCCGCTGACTCGCTCTCTGCTCATGGAGGTCATCGAACTGCATGCGCACCGTTGGAGCCCCCTGGAGGCTCTCACTACCCAGTACTACAACCGTACCATCCAAAAGCTCACCACCACTGCCTAGGTGCCAGCTCCCACAGGAGAAGAGGAGATGTGTCCTCCTCACCCCAACACAACAGATGTTTTCTGGTTATGCATTGTAATAATCTCTGTTGCCTAAAGAAGTAAATGTCGCTATTGAGCTTAACTGTAAATTCCATTATTAAAAAACAAAACGGATAAGAAAAGGTGACCACTACCACAGACAAATCATGTAAGAGCCTCCTAACAGGTAACCCAAAAAGCCAACACTACATGTGCCACATTTGGCACACATTTGAGAAGATGGTAACTGATAGGTAGTCAGTGTGGGTGTGTTCGGCCACATGGAGCCTGAGAGCTTGGCTGGCTGCTGGATAAAGGAGGGAAGAGACAAGAGAGGGGTCACGTAGCAGAGAGGAGGAGAGGGCAGCGGTCTGTCCGTGGGGAATAGAGAGATCTGTGCCCAGAGATGAATAGAGGACGGAGAGCGAAGGGGCGGGTGGGGGCCGGGGTGGTCTGTGTCAGTCTCTTCATTGTGTTCGTTTGCCACACCTCCCCTCCTCCCCTTCCCTCTTCTGTCTCTCCGTTAGCCCCCAGGGTCTGTGTGGCTGATAAAAGAGAGGAGGAGGCAGGGAGCAGACACAGTGCTGTCTGTCTGGGCTGTCTGCCCTGCCAGGCCAGGGACCAGGTCAAAGGGCCTCGCTGTGGAGCCCCCCCACAGCTCCTCCCTGCCTTTGTCTCCCCGACACCCCCCACCCAGCAGGAAGCCCTTTTGAGGAGATGAGACAGCGGGCCTGCTGGGCCAGGCTGGGTTGGGGATAAAGATCAGGCTGGCTAGAGTAGGGTGACAGATGGCTGCTTGAGCCCCTGTGAGACGACACACTCCGAGCACACCCCACTGGCACCCCAACTCCCTGTTCCCCAAGCTCAGGCCCACACAGCCAATAGAAGCAGTAGAAATATTGCAGTGGGTGGGGTGAGGGGGGAGCAGCATTAGGAAATTAAATCAGACACTGCGGTCTGATAATTCCTTTGTTTTTGTCTTGCTACGGAATGTCTCTTCTGCTGTTAAGCCGTGCACGTCTATGCTTTGTTAACCACATCATCATCATCATTATATTTTTTTTATCATTTATTGTTTTTGGTTATCAATGTTTCATTTTGAAGTCCTGTTTCAATGGTAATATGTATGAGATATTATAGTCATAGGCCTTATTGCACAGGATCGATTTGTTTTGCACCGTTTTGAGGCGATTTGCTTTGAAAACTCAGAAAAAACAGAAGTAGGAAGTTTGAATTGGAATCAGCGTTGCAGAGTAACGGCGAATTCAAGTAGAGAGAGATCTGAGTTGAGCATAGTGAGGGATTGGAGGATGTTTTAATGGACTAGTGGCCTTGTCAATTGCCCTTTTTTTCTCTCCGTTGTTTAGGGCACAGCAGCGAGCGTGCTGAGGACTTTATCGCATCGTTGTGTTGTTGAAGGAAATATATATAAATATAAAACAACTGAAAAAGTGATGTGACAACTAAAAGAAAAAAATAAGCATGGCACACAATGAAGCAGAAGTACAATGCTTCTTTACAATTTCCTCCTACGCAAGCCATTCTTTGCAGTGGATGTTTTTGCAAGTGTTTAATATCGACTGTAGTTTGGTCTTGATTTTTTTTTCCTTTTGGAGAGAAATGACAACTATTAACCTGTGTATTTGAAGATGACAATGACGACAAGAAAAATCTTAACTGTTTGACCTCATATTAGCTAGTCATGTGTGACCCTTATTCCAGCTAACGTGTGTACTGCAATAGTCATACCAAGCCAATCACGTTTATTTGGGGGTTTTTTGTTTTTGTTTTTTTAAATGGGCTCTCTATATATAATCTGCATACGATATAATTACAAGTATTACAAAAAAACCTCTTAAATTTGGGGAATAATGCAGCAGTGATGTTACACATAGGAATACCGTGGTTGTGTGGCTACAAGTTAGCTCATCCTTTTTCATCAGGAAGTAGCTGTTTGGGAGTAATCACACACACACACATATATATGCTTAGTTCCCACTGATTCTCTGTGGGCTGTTTTTATATTATTATTATTTTCTGTGTCTTGCATCAAGAATTAAGATCCTGTGTGGTAGAAACACACCCCAGAAGATTAGTTAGATGAGATGGGTGACAATTTTTTTTTCTTTTTTAAGCTCAGATGTTTTTTGAAGACGCATCCCAATCATCTGTACGTGTGTGTGTCTGCTTAAGAAGTGATCTGTTTTATTGTTTTGTCTTTTGTTGTTGTCTTATTTTGTTTTTAGGTTTGTATTTAAATTATATTTAGCTCATTTATATATATATATATATATATATATATTAAAAATAAACTTTTTTTTCTTCTGGTGGGTTTTTAACACATCTGAAGCAGTGATACCTAGCTTGCTGGCAAGTGTGTAAGTTTGGAATTTCTGGAGTTTCCTTTGTGAAAAAAGAAAAGGCCATCAGTCAGTATCCATTATGCAAAGAGCGGTTCCCTCTCTCAGCAGATTGGGGCAGGTGGGGATTGCCCCCATCATCTGTGGCACCCCCTCCCCCCACCTCCAACCCCTTGTGCCCTTAGACCCCTGCGCTCGGGTCACGTGACTCACTCGACGACTGAATGAGATGCACCCTCATTTGGATTTTCTCGTGAATCTTGACAAAACGAGCGGCCCGGCCGACGCGCGGACGAGCTTTTGGGATTGACGACGGTGGGTCATCTGTGATGAGCTTTTGTTTTTGTTTTTCTAAGCAGCTGAAAAAATAAACTAATAGGAAAGAAAAGATGTGCTGGAACAAACTCTGGTGTGTGTTGGGGGTTTTTTTTCCTTCTTTTCTGTCTCGTCAATTTCTCAGTGCAGTCACATGGAAGCTGGCGTGGTATCACTAGACAAAAAAAAAAGAAAAGTCATTCAGACACGACAAAAGAAACAATGGCACACACGTGGTTGGCTCCGTCGTCAGCAGACAGACTGCGTAACTAATCGTGGCGCCGCAGTGGGTCATTTTACTAACAATTCATACGTGTGCACGCTGCAGCTCATTTACATCGTCACACATTAAGCCGAACACACTTTAGAAATTAACAGCGCCGTCTGTGTTGGTGTGCACGACTGCCACGCAGCGACCTTCATCAGTGACTCGCCTTTGCTGAGCCCCCCAACATATGCCTGGGGGCTCCACGACTTTGGCGTCCCGATGGGCGCTCTTAATGCAGGGGTTACCTCCCTGCTGAGGGCCCCGTCCCTCAAACCTATTGGATGTCCTCCAGCCCTTATCCACAGCGATCAACATAATCCCACGTGATTATTCTGAACACGTAAACACACGTGAAAGGCTGAAACGTTAGATTTCTTTGTTTTATTTCACGCAGAATCACAACACAAACAGGGCCAGTAAGGAAGTTATAGATGTTCTAATCTGGCAAACAGGGAAGTGAAAACACACCAACAGCAGATGCAAGAGGGGATAGAAATGAAATACTAAAATGAGTGAATGCTCATATCATACAGGGGATGATTAATGAATAACTGACACTGATGGCCGGCACCGGTCACACTTAATTCAGCTTGGTACAGTAAGAACAGGCAGAAACACTGTAACTTTAAAGAATGAAGATTGTGTCTCTTCCTTTGTCTGTCACTGGGCCCAACACTGACTGATGAATGAAAGAAAGGTCTGTAATCCAGAATTCGAGATGACATCTGCCCATTTTCCTATTGCTCCATAACTATTCCATAACTATTAACTCTGGGCTGGAGGTGGAAAGAAGGCTGGGTAATTACAATTTTGGTTTGCAAAGATTAAAACAACATAATTGGGGACAAAATTCTTACTGCTTTTGGGGGCTGAAGCCTATCCCAGCTGTCATACGGCGAGAGGCGGGGTACACCCTTGACAGGTTGCCAGTCTATCACAGAGCTAACACAGACACTGACACCCACATCCACACCTAGAGTCAGTTTAGTTTCACCAATTAGCCTAACCACATGCATATCTGTGGGAGGAAGCCATATTACCTGGAGAGGACCCACTCAGAAAGGCCCCAGGCTGGAGTCAAACCCAAGCCCTTCCTGTGCGGTGACGGTGCTAATCACCACACCATCCTAGATGCTAGATAAGCTATATGGAGCAAAAAAAAAGAAAAAGAAACACCCACACTTTTCTACTTCTAAAAATGTGCATATAATTAACATAATTCTGCTTTTGTTATTCACTATTCTGTTTTCCATTGTCTCATTCCGACGTATTTTTGGTTGTCAAAATCAAACTGGTTAACAACGGATCATACGTTTTGGATCAAACCGAACCATTAATCACCTTGTTTGAGAAAACCATTGGCAGGTCCTTTTAGTGTCTAAACAACCATTAGTTAAAGCCCATAAATAGAGCACACGAATAAATATAATCAAGCCTCGGGGCACCGTATGATGACTCGAGCTTTGCCGACTTTGTGCTGGCACTGAAGAATGAATGGATCCGTGTGCGTGTGTGTGCGC
This sequence comes from Aulonocara stuartgranti, assembly GCF_965226115.1. NCBI lineage: Eukaryota > Metazoa > Chordata > Actinopteri > Cichliformes > Cichlidae > Aulonocara > Aulonocara stuartgranti. The sequence goes on along the minus strand of NC_138945.1, from coordinate 20,931,650 downwards.
AGGGTGACTCACACCAGCATCGTCCATTGTGTGAGCCAGACAAAAAGCTGGCTGCATCTCTGCTGGCCTCGATGACGAACCAAAGCCGAGGAGGGAGGACACTCACTTTAAGATGACGGTTTACGAGCGCAGACGCACTCCCACAAACGTCAACACACAAGTGCCAGCACAGCTCTTTGTGGCTGCGTCTTGTATTTTTATTTATTTATTTATTTTTTAAGTTGTCTGATGGCTCACACACTGTATTTTTTTAGACCCTTGGTGGGGTTTTTGTGTGTGCGTGCCCTCCCGTCTGCACAGCATGCGCGTTTTTGTGTTTGATCGGCGCACAGGCAAAGCCGGAGGAGAGCACTCCAGATTGTTTTCTGTGTAGTCCGAGGGCTGCAGAGGTCAAACATTGTGTAAAACAAAGTAGATTTGAAACGCGCAGAAGCATCCCCAGATGTTTTTTTTTTCCTCTACTGTATGCTTTGCTGTGGGAGAAATCAATAACTGTGGGCTACCAAGTGGTTTTAGCTCGCTCTCTTGACCTTTTCCAACTCAGCAGCAGCTACTGCGCAGCAGTTTATTCCACTCTCCCAAAAAAAACTGACTCCATCTCAACTATAATTGGATTCAGACATTTTTAACTGTGTCAACATATTCTGGAGCTAAAGTAGATACCGAGACGTTTAATGATTAATCATATCATCACTTTGTGGCTGCTGCCAAATTAAATCCTACAGTCATATCCACCTACAAATCTCTGCTGTGTGCTCTGTAAAAATACTACTCGTCCTTCACTATACACTCACCAGCCACTTCATTAGATACACCTTTCTAGTACTTTCTAGGACACCTTTTACCTTCAGATCTGCTTTAATTCTTCTTGGCATAAATTCAACAAGGTGCTGGAAACATTCTTCAGCGATTTTGGTCCATATTGATTTGAAAGCATCACAACAGCTGCTACAAATTTGTCAGCTACACCTCCATGATGCGAACTGTCTGTTTCACCACAATTCGAAACAGAAAATTCTCTCTGTTACATGAGATCTGGTGACTGTGGTGTCCATTTGAGTACAGCAGACTCAAATGGACTCACTGCATTTGGATGCTGGAGACTGGTTGTGGTCTTAAGTTGATGCTCAAGAAAGTACTGATCACCAGCAGCCTGGCCTACTGAGGCAGTATGGAGTCATGCTTTCATGTTGTTTATGTTAAATTCTGATCCCACCATGCAAATGTTGCAACAAAAATCACGATTCATCAGACCAGGCAACCTATTGCCAATCTTCTGTTGTCCAGTAACAGTCCACGGGAACGTTAGCCTCAGTTTCCTGTTGTTAGCTGACAGCAGTAGCGCACGCTGTGGCGTTCTGCTACTGTAGCCCATCTGCTTCCAGGTTCATTGTGCATTCAGATGCTCTTCTGCACACATTAATTGCAATGAGTGGTTATTTGAGTTACTGTTGCTTTCCTATCAGGTCAAAACACTCTGGCCATTCTTCTCTGATGTGTTTTTCACAGCATTCTCTGTAAATGCTAGAGATCGTTGTGTGGGAAAATACCAGTCCGACCAGCCTGTCCTGCACCATCAACCATGCCACTTCAATCTTTCTTTCTCATTCTGAGGCTCAGTTTGAACTTCAGCAGGTCATCGTTACTATGTCTGCAGGCCTGCAATAAGAAGCTGCCATGTGTGCCACACACACACACACACACACACACACACACACACACACACACACACACACACGTTTAATAGTAAAATGGTGTTTTTTGAGAAAAAGTAAAAGTAAAAGGTGATCTCAGGCAGAGCGGAAACTGAAAAGCCATAATACTGTTTCCTGTACAGGCTGTGGAGGAAATGATGTCATGACCTGCTCACTTCCTGAATGAACTCTTTCAGTGGCTCTTCTGGTGAAGAACCTGCCGACTCAGCAAAATAAACAAAATATAGGTTTCTTTGGCTCTAAATGAAGTACATCCACAACTCACTGACTCATTTGCGCCAGGCTGAGATATTGGATCTATTCTGAGAAAAGAACTGGAAGTCTGCTCAAATCCACAAAGCTGCTTTGAGCTAAACACTAAAATCCTCATGCCAACATGCTTACAACACTAATAATATATCAGCCAGCCAGCACTGACCTTTCTGACTGCCTTCATATTTACTTTTTTTTTTGGCAAACAGCATTTATCACTGGCAGTGACTGATATTTATCCATTTTGTCACATCAACTAAATGGTAAATGGCCTGTATTTGTATAGCACTTTACTTAGTCCCTAAGGACCCCAAAGCGCTTTACACTACATCCACCCATTCACACACACATTCACACACAGGTGATGGCAAGCTACATAATAGCCACAGCTACCCTGAGGAGCACTGACAGAGGCGAGGCTACTGGACTCTGGCGCCACCGGGCCCTCTGACCACCACCAGTAGGCAACAGGTGAAGTGTCCTACCCAAGGACACAATGGCCGAGACTGTCAGAGCCGGGGCTCAAACCGGCAACCTTCCGATTACAAGATGAACTGCCAACTCTTGAGCCACATTTAAAGACAGCATGAAGAAGAGTTGAAATTGTTTTTATTCCAAGTAATTGAGATGTTCGTGTATCATTGGCAAAAAAAAGGATAATCTTTCGGGCTCCTCACAGCTCCATCATGAACACCCACTATCCTTCCTCTGAACATCTCCAAACCATCTTCAGACCATGCATCAAAGCAGCTCTCACTACCATCTTGTGAACCTTCCCTTTCACTCTTGCTGCTGTCATCCTGTCACAAATCACCCCCAACCCTCATCTCCACCCAATCCGACCTGGCTCCACTCTCTTCTTCACCTCTCTTGTGCACAGTCTGTAGCTTTGGATGGTTGACCCAAGGTGTTTAAACTCATCCACCTTCTCTACCTCTGCTCCTTGCATCTTCACTGTTACACCTGTCTCCCTCTCATTCACATACATGCATTCTGTCTTGCTTCAACTACCTTTCATTCCTCTTCTCTCCAGTGCATACCTCCACCTCTCCAGACTCTCTTCTACCCACTTCCTACAGGGAGTGGGAGTCAGAAGTTGGCACGCTGCATCCATAAACTGCACATGTACAACAAATATTAGCTAATTAAGTAACGGACTAATAAAATATAGGATTTCAATCAACAAAACTACAGTACAAGCGAACGACTCATTTAAACACAAATAAATAAATAAAATCACACTCCCCGGAGCTGTCGTAAAGCAGGAGGCCAGGCAGTAAACATGTTTTAACGCTGTGATGTTGGGCAGTTTAAATGAACTGTAGTTTTTGCCATTACCAGAATGCCTTCATGTTTTTTTCTTTTTTCCATCCAACATGTCTTTTTCATGTTGGACTATCAGGCTAAAATTTCCCCATCGGCATTCATTTGAGGATGCGATTAACTGTCACCTAAAGTGTGGGAGCAACTGGGATTGTGATAGACTGGCGCTGTTATTACAATTCATCCTAAAACTAATTTCCTGGCAGTGCCTCCAACAGATTCGACAACCTCTTGGTGGAGGAAAAGTCAGGGAATAACCCAGATAGTTGCACTTCACCCCATCAGGATCAGGAATTTCCATTAGTAGCAAACAAGTCATCTCAGTCCGTCCAGTAATTGTCGAGCTATCACAGATCGGACCAGAGTGGTTAACCAAACACCCAACAGGCTTATGTCCCAACAGCCAGACCGCAAGATGACTAATAAACACAAGACTCTGCATCATGGAAAATCCACCATCACAATCATTCTACAGAAAGTATGAAAAATAAGAAAAACACAAAGAGGGACTTAGCAATTTTAAGGATGTGCTCTGCAATACGATGAACACACATCAGCAGCCTGAGTAAGTGTGGTATGGCAATTTGAGCTCAGTGAAAAGTATAACAATGTACACAGATTAACACTGTTTTTGTTGCAGACATGTGAATCGCACGCTGTAAAGCATTTCATTCACACAAGCTTAGAGCAGCTTGCTTTTAGGGGAAGTGTGACGTCTTTGTTGTTCAGGAGCATCTGTGCCCTCACAGTGGCCTGGCTGAAAACGGAGCTGCAGCAGGCTTCTCTCACTTGCTGCCAGAGAGAGCTGATGCGACCGGTGTCAACAGATGGACTTTCATACTGGGAGAGGAGTGGTGAAGAAACACGAGGTAGAGCGGATTTTTTATTTATTTATTTTATGGAATAAACTCACAGACTAGATAAAGATTTGCAGCAGAGCAGAGAAAATAAATGGTGGGGAATGATCAGATCATTCTATCCTTCTCTCTCTTTATCTCGCTTACAATGGTCATCTCAGCTAAATGCTTCAATTTATAAGAAGTGGCATGTGTGTGCACACGAGTGTGTGCGTGTGTGTTCGCATGTCCGTGTGACATTTCCTAACCTGACCAGACCAGCCACCCAGAAGTGTCACAAGCCGGCGTGAGCAAAGCTTCCACTGTGAGCTGCACTCAGTAACCGACCACTCGAGCAGAAATCAACACAAACACACACACACACACGTGCACACTATAATTAGAGATGGTGAAGGGACACGGATAGCGTCTGCAGAACCTCTCCTGCTCACCAGAGCAGAAGTGAACACACAAACCTTGTGCACACACGCACACACACACAAACACACACTATAGCCATTGGACGTCGATGGAAGTGTCCACAGACAAGCAGTGGGAAGTAACACCTGATGTCTTTGTTGCCAGGCTCCCGCCTAGCGACTGTCAATGTGGGAACCTGCTGCGACAAGCACGACCCTGTTGCTAGGCAACCCGAACTTATGCGACAGATAGTGGCAAAGTCGTACAGCAAGAGCAAAACTGAACGATACGGGGGGGGGGGGGGGGGGGGGGGGGGGGGGAAGAAAAAGAAAAAGCGGTGTTGGATTCAGACCTCCATGAAAAGCATAAAAATGTTTTTTTTTAAAAAGGTCTGTGGACAGCTTATCAAAGAAGGCACTGAAGCACAACAGCAAGAAGTTTCAACTTGAGTGTGTCTTCAAGAAAACCGGTGCAGCTGTCTGCCTTTTCCTACTTTTTACAGACCTGCTTCCCTGCGTGCCAGCAGTCCTTTGATTTGTGAGGTGGCATGCAGGGCGAGGCGTGTTCCTAGTATACTGTGTGTGTAAACACACACATAAAAGAGCTCTGCGCACAGCCAAGGGATCACATGAACTCTTGTACAAGGTACTGCTCTGTCCATGGACATGCAGGCTCTACCTCAGCCTGCTCTGGCACCCCCCCCCCCCCCCACCCCCCCCCACCCTCAACACACACATACACACTCCCACACATTTCAAGTCAAGCCAAGTGTGTTTTATTGATATAACACAATTTCACAACTCACAAGTTTGCCTTTAGAGACTGCACAATACGTGTAACACCCACTGTTGTTAGGCCCGTGAGTGATATAAGGAAAAACTCCCCACCAGAAACCCTTTAACATGAAAAAATGAACTAACTACTAACATATTCCTAAAAAACAAACATAGCCCGAGTATACCTCTTCCACACAAATGCCCCAATGCACAACCCTACATGTTTGCTTTGCAGAAAGTGCATGCACTACCCCAGATTTCATCCTCTAAAACACAATAATATCCCACAGTACTGGCAGCATTTTGAGTTTCTGCACAGCAAATGCATGCCCGCAGAGCTTTTGCATGAATTCACTTATTTATGATACAGACGCACATGGGAAAAATAGTCAGTTGCTTTCCTTCTATACTGATTCAATCTCTTTGTGAGACTACAACAATACAATGTGATAAAATGGCGATAAATATTCCCATCTATTTTATATCAGTTGCAGCTTAGCCTGGCAACCAGTGGTGTTGAGTCTTCTTTTGAGAAGAGATGCATAGCTGACAGGTTGCACTCATCAGTGCAGACTGACTGACAATCTCTCTGTTTAGAAATAGATGCAATTATGTGCAAACCCCTCACTAATCTGTTTCAGTTTGACTGCAGTCGGTCCTAGTCAGACCACGATTGTTTGGAGTCACGTTGCCTCACATGCTACAAACTTTACCAGAGTCATTTAGACAGCCGTTAGCACATGATTCTCCTTATGGGGACCTGATATGTTTAATATGCTGCTGAGAATATAGCCCAGAAGAAGCGTATAGTATAGCTTTTATTTTGGAAAGAGCCATTTCTCTGTAATAAACTCTCTTTTCCAAAGATGAGTGATTCCTCAATCAGATAGATTATTTTTTATTACTTTGTTGTTTCAGCAACATTAAATTTAAAAACTGTACTTTTGAGTTAAAATATATATTTATAATTTTAATAAATGACAAATTAAAAAAGCATGAACATTTTTTTTTGTATCGAAAAAATATCGAACCGTGACACCAAAGTATCGAACCGAACCGTGAATTTTGTGTATAGTTGCACCCCTAAGAAAGAAAGATAGATAGATGATATATATATATATATATATATACCAGGGTTCTAACTGGTCAATGTGTAACATTTACATGTATTAAGACACAAAATTTTAATATTCAAAGTCAGAATTTTTCATAGTTATTCACATAGATGACATGATCTCAACCGCATGAGACTGTGAGGGTTTATCAGGGTTTGGCCAAGTGTAAAAGCCCTTTCCAAATACAGAAAAAAAAGGTTGAGCTACTATTGCCTAATTGAGATTGTTAGTCAGTCCCCCTCTGTGAGCCAGGTATGTCACAGAGCCCACTCCAATGAACTCACAGACCCCTGCAAACTGTTCATAAAACATTACTAAAAATAACCTCCTTTATCTCCTTTTCCCTCCGGCAGACCTCCAGTCTCTTCCTGTTAAAAGGGAACTATCCTTTCCTGCTATTGCTAAGTGCTGTTCATAAAGAAAGGTCTGACCACCGGGGTTCTGCCTAATACTGTAGGGTTTTTACCTGGCAACATAGCGCCTTGAGATTTCTGGTGCTGTGAATAGGCACTGTATAAATAAAACTGAAATTGAAAAGAAAATTGAGTTCTTTTGCCAAGTTGCCAAATGGAACTTCAGTATCTCAAGTACACTCAGAAGTTGTTTTCCACAGCACGTCCACATCAATGAGTTTGACATCTGCCGATGTCTTTCATTTGTGTTCGTTTCTCTTTCTACCACTCCCATTGCTGTCATCACAAAGACAACAACTACTGCCAACAGGTTAGCTTGGTTTTCAACTACAGTTGGGTGCACATTCAGGCATGCTCTGGTTTGCACACCAGCTCAGCTCAGACAACCTGTAAGGCTGTCAATCTAATGCTGAAGCTTGGGTTCAAAACTGCTCCAAGGCCATTTATTGGATATCTTTCTCCCAGCTTTCCTGTTGTCTCTCTCTAGCTACACAAAAACGGTAACTGTGAGGATAGTCACTAACATGTCAGGAGCTAAACGAGTTAGAAAAGCTGACGTGCCCAATAATGGGCAAGGATGATTCACAGGGTTATGCATTGCCCCCCCCCTAAATATAACTGTTAGCATCCAAACTCCTTTAGTATTGGCGGTGTGAGAATATTTGTGATGTGTGAGTCAGAGTGAATTCGGCTGCTGAGTGTCGTACACCCACGAGATCCGGCAGTCGCTGTAGACTCTGTTTCTAAATGATGCTGTGTTTCAGGGTGTTACACAGGCTTTTTTGTTCCTCTGTCTTTTTTTGGATGAGTGATCAATTTAGTGAAAGTTGAATCACAGTATCTCAACAGTACTCGTTCAACCACATCCCCTTTCTCTGTTAACCGTTATGTCTTGATTTTGTTGAGCACACGCAGTACAGTACAACCCACACACAGCCTACATATCTAGGAAGACACGCTATGGCCCCTGAGATACCAGAGTGAGTCTTTGCAATGTGTCCAGCACAAAAAACAGCAACAAAAATAACAAATTACTTCTGCGTGTTCAGTGGATATTGGTTTTCATAGTCAGCCTCAATTAATTTGATCATTTCTAAGAAAAACAAAAGAAGGGGGGATAGCTAGGATGCTTGCTTTCAAATAGGAAGATGTAACACTTTTCTTGTTTTAGTCCTTTAACTGCACCAGTCAAAAAAAATAAGGGATCACTTAATCACAGTGTAACACAAAATCAGTTAAACTTCAGGGATATCAAAGGCAACCCTTCCTCTTACTGATTTTTCTCTACATTTACTTTTTGCTAATGTCTGAGGCTGAAAACGGCTGAAATGCAAACTCCAAATGAGTTGATGCCCCAAGTAGAGGAGTTGAAATATCTCTGGGGCTCAGGAACTTGTCATGAGTGAGGGGAGTGTGAAGCAGGAGACTGACAACGAAGAGGGAGCTGAGAACGAACCCGCTTAGATTACTGCCTCATATCAAGATATCTGGCAAAAAATTGATGGATTGACCTGCAGCCCGCTAAGGTTGCACAGCTAGTCCGACTCCTTCACGATGCCACAGCCACACATGCAGTCACAAGAAGGTTTTCTGTGTCTCCCAGCACAATCTCAAGAGTGTATCAGAAATGGGCTGTTACACAAGGACACCTGGACAGGGCTGTAGACGGGCATCAACCCAGCGACACGGCCGGTATCTGCTCTTTTGTGCAAAGAGGAAACTGAGGAGCACTGTCAGAGCCCTAAAAAATGACCTCCGGTGGCTGCTCGTCGTGCATGTTTCCGACCAAACTGTCAGAAAGTGAGAGACGCCTCCAAGGTTCGCACTAAGAGCTGCCTGACCATTCCACAGTAGGGGTGGGACAGACTACTGATAAGCCAGTCTGATCAAACTGGTCAGAAATAGGTTTCATCAAACTCAGCACTCTGAATATATTCTCCCGCAGACTGACACAGCAAAGCCAGCACTACATGGTAAAAATCGAATGAGAGAACAAACTCTCGAGGGGAACATTGCAGACAGTGTGGAGAGGGAGCTAATTACAAAGCTAATTCTTTTAATTGACACATTTTTAAATGAGTAATAATGACAACGTGCGCACACATTGACACCAAAATGGAGCGAATAAAAAAGTAATTTGTGCTTTATGCATCTTCAGAGAGATTTTTGCATTCTCTTTAATTCATCACAGAGTTGAGATACGATTATTACTGTGGGCACTGTAACATGTTAGCATTGTACTGTCAGTTAGCCAGCCTGTTTCTCCTTCTAAAATGTGACAGATTCATACCGTCAAACTGAGACTGTGCAAAACATGACAGTAATTTCCAACAACGCAGCGAGCTGAGCTGTGGCTGAGGGCCAGCAGGAGAACGGGGATCACGATCATAGAGCTCGGCTAATTCATCTAATTAACAGCACTGCTGCAAACGTATCAGCACATCACAGCATTTTTAGTGTCCTAGTTTCCCTTTGAAGTATGCAAAACAAACAGTTAAAAGTGAATTAATAACCACAAGACAATTGGCCAGTGGGTGAGTTATTCATTTCTTCTTTTGTCTGTTTCCATTCCAGCAGGTTAATGGCTCTGAAGTCTTTCATCTTACTGGAGACGCAACACTAAAATATGTTTTCTTTTTCTTTACTCCCTCATTTTTGTCCTCATCCCCTCTCTTTGTATCTTTGTGGTTTTTGTTCTGTTACACAGCAATAACATGATTTACACATAAATTATAAAATGGCCCACATGGTTATGAAGGTTATAAAAACTTTTAACAAGCATGACTGACATGCATACGTAATGACAAATAGAAGAAAAGTCGTCATAACAGAATGCTCAAAAGCAGCTAAGCCAATAAACTGTGCTTCTGTGCAAATCATCGTCTCCCAAAGTCTCTTTGACTGAGGTGATGAGTGCAAAGTTGCCTTGTCCCAGTGGGAAATGCGCCAAGTTCAAATACACTGGAATTTCCCTTTTTTTTTTCTTTTAACAAGTTTCTGTTGATCTCATACCACAAATCAGCTGGCAATGAGGAAAGTATAGACGCAGCTATTCGGTAGAAGAGCAAGTGGAGCTGTAGTTTGGTGCACGTTAACAAAATAATCACTATTAACCATCAACAAGGTCCGTCAGGACAAAAGAGACACTGTGGAAGAGAGCCAGAGGTTAATAATAACTGATGATTAACTGCACACAGAGTGAAGAAGAAACACTCAGTGCATCGTGGGAACCCCCCAGCAGCCTAGGCCTATTGCAGCATAACTAAGGGTCATCTGATCCAGCCTTAAATATAAGCTTTATCACAAAGGAAACTTTTTAGCCTGATCTTAAAAGTAGAGAGGGTGTCTGTCTCCTGAATCCAAACTGGGAGCTGCTTCCACAGAAGTGTGGCCTGAAAACTGAAGGCTCTGCTTCCCATTCTACTTTTAAATACCCTGGGAACCCCGACTAAGCCTGCAGTACAAGGGCAAAGTGCTATTGGGGCGATATGGTACTATGAGCTAATAGAAGCTTATGCCACACAGGTAAAAATCAGCTATACAGGACCTCTGAGTCTATTAGAGGGTCTGCGGGATGACTGGGCTCTCAGAGACTTGGACAGTTTTCCAGACATGGCTAAGCCTAGTCCCAGACTAAAAGAAAAAATTCAATACAGAACTCCATTGAATAAAGGTTATGGTCTACAACAAGACTTAATCCATGTCTGGGAAACTGAGTACATGTTTGATCTGTCACCCTCCTGTGTTTTAAAGCTTATGTTGCATTTCCATGTAGCTTAACTCATAAAGGCTTGTGATTGCGATTTTTCCTCATTTATTTTGCACTCATCCAGTTGTCTGACAAAACAAAACATCAAAAATAATAACAATATCACAACCTAAACACTGTCTGATGAACCTGCCACATATTCTCTGCAGACGCAGGTCCAGAAAGTAGCGCTAGTCATGTGTTTCCCACACCACTTTCAGTCCAGGAGGGTCACAGTAGGAATGTTGATCTTCCATTTCAGTCTGATCTGATCAGTTTGACAAAGACGAATAAAATGGTTTCTCTTTTTCCCTTTCCTCCTGCACTAAGGCAGAGCAGACAGTTTGGTGTAATTCAGCCTGATTTTTATTCATCTTGTTTTCAGCACAGGGTCACTTGGCAGTGAAGAAATACTTCTTTTTTATCCCTCCCTAAAACATAAGTGTATTTTCATTACCCAAGAAAAGGAACTGAGAGCAAACGAAATAACCTTTTCAGATTGTTAACCTGGCAAACGGTTTTACTCTAAAGCAGCGTTAAAATGAAATTTGTAGCGACGTGAAAATGAATTTCCTTTACAGCGACTTTATGACTCCCAGAGGTAAGAATCTATATTATTGCTTCTTTATGACAATAACAGGCACGCTTAATGAGATGAGATGCGATGCAGAGTCTATATGGCCCAGTACTCTTTATCCAGCAGTCACACTTTCATTAAATGTGTACATTTTTTGACACTGAGCCACGAGCGATATGCCAATACAATATATATGATAATTACAATGTGTGGGTTGCAGCAGCTCTTACCTATTTAAAGTCATTCATTATCACTCTGTTTCATATCTGAGCAGCTGTGTGTGTGTGTGTGTGTGTGTGTGTGTGTGTGTGTGTGTGTGTGTGTGTGTGTGTGTGTGTGTGTGTGTCTAGCCTCTACCCTACGCTAAACCCTGTAGATGGATGTAACAGCGCTGTGTGTGCCTTTGTGTGTGTCTGCACTTCAGACACGAGGCCCACAAACAAAGGACCATTCATCGTCCCATTTGGGCGATTGCGAGGGCCCTACTTGGAGACACTGGGGCTGACACTGAGATTCGTGCCACTGGGCGACACAATAGCAACATTATGTGGTGTCAGAACAGCTACACACACTTCTTGGAAGAATGATTCAAGGCTCCAAGCTCTGAATCCCAAACACACACACACACACACACGTAAACAAAGCATGTGGGATATGTTTGTGAATCAGTTGCGCGTGCGATTCAAACTCTCAGAAACAAAGTAAGGCCGGGATTTGGTTTCTCAGGAGCAGTAGCCATTTACATTGATGAGTTTAAACATTCTGAAAAATGCTGCAGCTATCAAGTTTGTTCCTCTTACAAAAACTGGTGACAGGAAGCACTGATTTTCATGGCAATGACCTCCATACGACACTTTGTCTGCGCATTTTTTCTAGTCATCGTGAGTTTGTAATGGTCAGACACTGTAGGACATAATTATTGTACATCATTGTGACATCAGCATGCGTCTCCACAGACAGATTAAGACTGACTCTTCACTACAAAACATGACCATTATGTTTAGCATGTCCTGCGGCATGTGTTTTCTAGTCTTACATTATAGCCCTACATTATACATTGAGTGCACCTCTTGCACGTGTACATGTGAAAGTAAAGGTCTAAGCAAAAGGCAAGATTGTGAGCTGAGGCAAGTAAAAGTAGGCAGAAACACGGGGAATGAAGAGTTAAATGGAAAACAAAGCACAGAAAACACGACACGGGCAGGTCTGATTAATAAATAACCTCAGTCGTGATCTTCATGAGCTTCGGTGAGTCAAAAGCCGTCCTCGTGGCAGTTTAATGCGCGCTTACTTTGTGTTTTTACAGCGCAGTGTAACTTATGTGGGGAGTGACTGCTTGGCGAGCAATTAAGCTCTAGTTTGTCTTAACACTCACGTCAAAGCCAAGGGAAACACTAGAGTGTCAAAATTAACATACAGGTGTAAAAAGCTGTTTGGCCCTTTTTATTAGGTCCACAGCCTTGGCTGATCCACCCGTGTTAACACACAGGCTCGTACACTGCAAACTAACCGGCACAGGCCAAGGTCTATTTGAGTGTGCATTCACGAACCTTTTAAAGTACACATATAACAACATTTCTGACTTCAAATGAAAATTGCTGAAAAATAAATGTAAATAAAGTGCCAGCGTTTTTTATTTTTCTGTGAAGGGTGCCATACTTTTGTGTTCTTATTCAAAATGTTAACTATGAAGCTATTTTTATAAGCATCTCCTTTAAATTTGATTTGCACTCTCGCACTGGTTTATATTTTAATCAAGCTCCATTACTTGGAAATACAAATCCACCCTTTAGGATTTGGAAAGGTTGCCACATGTGTCCTTGGAATATGAGAAAAGAGACCTGGAAATGCGGAACAGTATAGCCCTTCTCCACTTTCAGGAACAAGAGATTCTGCTTCTAGAAAATTAGGGATTCAGGTTTTTGCAGGTTGACTGAATTTGTGCATCATTATATTTGGATGAGAAACATTGGTCCCTTTAACGGCAGAGACAGACATAATGGACGATGGACCGCACCAGTCTACAGTCAACTTTAAAGTCTCCTTGCATTATCACCCCTCTCCTGTTTCATGTTGACAAGCAAAGCAAGAAGACCAAAAAAACCAAATGTGATGCACAAAATGAGACACACACTAGACGAACTGTTAACTTCTTCAACCCACTCCCATTCATCTTTCCCTCACACACAACACACATTCACTCACCCTTTGTTCCAGCTCTCCCTCTCCTATCTTTTTTCTTTTCCAACCCTCTCCTCCGCCTCCTCCTCCCTCGCTGCCTCTCTCTATTCAACCTCTTTCCTCTCAGTCACTGCCTTTGACCTCGCTCCAGTATAAAAGCTAACCTTACACGTCAGAGAAAGGTCACTTGCACACAGGGGGAGGGTCACGGTGAGGTTGAATTCAAGCCCTGGGGCGCTGCCTATGTCCCAGAGGACTGTGGGCAATGTGACAAGGATGAGGCGGGAGGGGCTCCCACTTGACCTTAGGGGGTGTTGTTCATCTGCACACATATACAGCTGTATGCAGTCACTGTGCTGAATATACGGATCTAACATCTAGAAGATCATTCAGATACCAAGAATAAAAACCAGCAAAAAAATGAATGGGCTTTGGTTTGAATAAAGGCTTAGATTCACATCAGTGAAAAAACATTAGCACACGTTTCTCGCCCACATGGAATAAATGTGCTCGCTATATCTTCATATTATAAAGCAGCTGGTCATAACTCATTTGGATTATTCTTACTTTCTATATGCCTCACTTTTCACCAGTTGTGCGCATGTGTGCGCATGGGTGTCCAGTGATTGCCTCCTCCAAACTGATCTGTCTTCCTCAGAGGAGGATGACAGGTCCCTCTGTGTCTCACAATAGAAAGACAACCCCCTCGTACGCACACACTGAGTCACACTTACCATACAGCCAGATGGGCTTGTGTCCCCCATCGCCAGACAAATTAAGTTTGGGCCTCCAGATTAATATTCAGGCAAAGCAGCGGCTCTATATAATTGAATCATGGTGCCATGAGTGTACAACAGGGGCTACTTTAGATGCAGTCACCATGTGCGCACCCACACACACAGACACACACACACACACTCCAACATCAACACTTGGCTGCCAGCTGCGCTCACTATCCTGTCTGCTGGTTGGGGACAAGACATGAATACACAATCACAGCTCTGCATGCACCACACGCTGTTTTATGGTGGGTTTTGTGTTTTTTACCTGTAGGTCTCCGCCTGCTACCTAAAACTCTATTGAAGTACACCTTCTGAAAAATACAGTAGAGACACACAAAGGTTTATATTGTTTTTTTAATGTCGGAAAAATATGTCTGTACTGTCACTAATGAAGTAAGCAGTAAAAGTTTTTTTTAAAGTAGACGGTGGTGTTGATTTTTAAATTTAATTAATTTAAAAAGAGGTGATCATATATATATATATATATATTTTATTGTTTTGTTTAAATATTTATTTTAATATTTTCTTATCAATTGGCATAAGTGTGAAGCCTCCACTGACACCACACAATTAGAAATGGCCACGCTAAGAAAGCCTTTAAAATACATACAACTTATCTACATCTATACTTTATACGTTGCTTTTCTAGTGACATCTAACGACATCGCTATGAAATACTGAGGACAAAACAATATCTCATTCTGGTTTTCCATCATGTTTGGATGCTTTGAACGGTGTAACTGTGGCATGGGTATTAAAATGTAAAAAAATAATTAAAAAACAACTTGATGTTAAGATTGTGTGTTTATGTTACACTAGTGCATCTCAAAAATGTAGATCATCTCGTATTTTAATTCAAAAAGATAATTTTTTATTTTCTAGACTTATTACTTGGCAAGTGAAACATTTTAAGCCATTTTTATTATTTTCTTTGTTTGCTTTTAGCTCATGAGAGGTCAGACATCTAGTATATCAAATTATTAGAATATTTCCTATGACCTGTAAATGGACTGTTTATACAGCGCTTTTCTACTACCAGAGCACTTTATGTAAAATGCCTCGTTCACCCATTCATATAAGCACTTTCTTTCTGTTCTTTCTTCTGTGCTCAAGTGCTTTCTGTCCAATGCTGACAGACATTCATACTCTCGTGGGTGCATCTGAGAGCAACCTGGGGATATTTGGCGTGCAGTCAGGGATCGAACCACCAACCTTTGTAGTCAGTAGATGACCTACTCTACCTCGTGAGCTACAACCACCAGCTCCAGAACAATGCAGAAATGTCCAACTTCTGAATTCACAACTTGGTTGCAACTCATATTAGCATAAATTACTACATCAGTGTGACAAGGAACGGAGTTGATCAGCTGGTGGCTCTGCTGAGGTTCAGCTCATCTGTATTTTGGGGTTTTTGGGAGTTTTTCTCATCATTCTATTGATAATACGTCACAGATTGCTTGTGAGGTTCAGATTAAGTAAGTTCACTGTGAGCAGGTGGAAACACTTAAGCTGCGAAAATAAATCTCTAATCTCTGGGACCTTGATTTCCAAATGAAATGCACAAAAAATGACTTCCATCAGAAAAGAGCAACAATCCAGCTCTCTTTCTTCTTAGCCCATGCAAGATCTCTGGCTTATGACTGACTCGATATTAGTAACGCTACAGTTGTAGCTTCTTTCCTGAACATGTCTGAGCGTGGTTGGTGCACTGACACCAGCCTCAGTTCCCTCATCCATTTGTTGAACCAACTTTTCCGCATTTCCAAAGTTTGAATAATCATTCAACTTTAAAAAAAAAGACTTGAAATGTTCACTAAATGTCGAATGAATATGGAGTACATTTAAATCACGAAGAAAAACGTATTTCTCGCGTGTTCTTTTTGATCAGCCGTGATACTTGCTGTTCATCATTGCTAGCCAAGGATCAGGCTGCTTAGGCTAACTCCACTTATAATGCTTAACAAATTTATTTATACCACCATCCAATATAAGCTTTATGCTTAAGGTTTAAGCTCCACTGATTTTCATACTGACTGTTTTACAAAAAAGGAGAAAATAATAAAATGTGTTATTGTTTTTGATTAAGATGCCAAATTACAGTTATTTATTTGTATTGCTGAGCAGAAAAATTAATTTTAGTGGTTAAATGTTATGCTTGATTAATTTCTGTGGAGTTGTGTCAGCTCAAATTTGGCTATAAAAACATTCATTCAAGTTCTCATTTGCCAAATAAATACTACTTTTAGTTTTAAACAAGGTTTTGATGGATTTCTAAAATATGTTGTGGACTAATAAATTTATTAAGCACTGTATATGACCTGCAGCTTCAGATGATGTGCCTGCATCAAATGCTGCCATCATGTCACCTTAGTATTTAAGTATGTATAAATAAATAAACACAAAAGGTAATTTCCTTGAACCTGTGATGGTTCATGCATGTCTATACATGTTGTGCGGGTGGAAGCCATAGGTAAATTTTTTTTAAATAAATAGTAATTAAATATTTAAGGTTCCTTTTGATGAAGATTTCTTTTTGATGAAGCATGCCTCTTGAATTCAAGTTTTATATGGTTACCGTCTTAGCACTTTAACGTAAAAGTATTGTTAGTGCTCCTTTGAGGAGGAGAATTCAATTAATCATTACCTCCAGGAGCTCACTTGGAAGAACGTTTTGTTTTTTTTAATTAGCAGAAACAATAGTGTGAAATGCAATAATTGATCAGTGGCTTTCTTCCTCCAAAAGACACGCTTTTTGGTCCCACAGGGAAGAGCAACCAGGTGCTTCAGAAAATTAATATTGGATTTCGAAGTGCAGCATGTACCTGTCAAAGCAACGATCTGACCGTGCACATCAGCCAAGCTGCAGTTTGGAGGAAACATGCACAGAAAAAGGGGGGAGATTAAAAACGTTGTGATTTTTAAATTTTTTTTTTTTTAAATCACACTTTTATATACTTTGACAACATAGTTGTTGTTCCCCAAATGCATTTTTCGCACCTTTTTTTTTATTGTTTCAAAAAGGTGACAAAATATCGATCCTAATAATAGATCAAGTGCTAGCCGGCTCAACAAGCTGCTACACTGCCCACAAACACCAACACATACACAGACTCACACCTCCACAGTCTCTTTTGCTTCCTGTTCCTCTCACAGGCTGTCACCCTCACAAGTTTTGGTGCAGAGAGAGGAGGTGACATGGACAAGCGAACACACACACACACACACACACACACACACACACACACACACACACACACACACACACACACACACACAAAATTCATTTCTCACCACTCTTTTGCAGTTATCCCACACGACCACCTCCTCTTCTTCGCTCCTTTCTGTCTCTCGCCCTCTCTGTTACACACAAGGTTCAGTTGTGGGTTATCTGCCACTGGCCCTGCTCATTAAATTTCATGGCGAATATCCAACATACATCCACTTTTGTCTTCATCATTTCTTTAGGGTTTTGCATCATGTAAAAAACATTATGTGCAAATAAATCTGCATTCATTCCCAGCTCTTTCCAAACACAAAATGATGAAGACTTTCTGCCAGTGAGGCGGTAATAGCACCCAATTTCTGCCTTTTTGTTAATTTCGTGACATCTCTACTGGCAAATATGAGCACAGAGGACATTCGAGAGGACTGAAGGTACCAATTAGAGTCATTTTGGCATGAATACCACCTTTACTCCTCTCACTGTTCCAACCCAGTATCAGCACACAGACATACAGTCTTTAGTTTGCAAAGGCGCTTCCACATACTTTAAGTGATTAAGTCCCTAATGGCAACAAGGCCAGACCGGTACAGTGGTATCTGGCATCCACAGCCGCTTGGATGCTGTGTGAGAACTATCACTTCCAGTGATTAAATCCCAGCACTCATCTTATCTGAAGGCAGCAGGGCAGGTAAAGTGCACTGCAGTGGCAACGGTTAATCTGAGGGAAGTGCTGCGCATTCTCAAAGAGCAACCCGGTTTATAAACACCACTTCCTGTGTGGGTGCCTTGTTGACTGAACCACACTTCACTTTGTTTCTCTCTACACTAAACTGGCTCTGTGGATTTCACAAGGCAAAACATGTTTAGTAAGTTGTAAAGGCTGTACGAGGACAAAGTGTTCACGTGGATGCCAGATACGGTTGGTTTCGTCCCAGTACGTGCAATTGCAATCTACAGCACTTGAGCACAATGTCACATAGCCAGATAGAAAAAAAACGCATCCCACGCAGTGCACTCAGCCAACACTCATCCTAATAAGATATTCACAGCTGTATCCTACAATTTACCATGGTTTATGGCAGCACACTAGTCCAGCTACTGGGGGTAGTGCACCTGCTGGTTTCAGGACAAACAACAATCAGCAGACTCAAAAATTAGAGGACATAGAAGACTGAAGCTTCTTATGGTGCATTCGCACATTCTTTGTGTAAATACATGCGTGTTGAAAAAACTACAAATGTTCGCCCCTGACAGCCAATGAGGACTACGAGTGATAGCTGGAATCACGTTACGCTAACCGTTGATTTCACTCACGTTTCTTCCTGTGCATTAGTTGAGAATGACCGAGCTAAAATCCTGTGTGACTTCCATATACAGACAGAAAAACTGGTGATAGCTAACCAACCAGATATAGCAGTGGTAGCCAAGTAAAGGAAGACGGCCAAGCTAGGCGAATGGCTTCAGCATCAACATCTAAGATCTCTGTCCAGAAGAGCCCAATCCTACGAACAGCAAAGATACTGCACAGGCCTCTGGTGAAGGACCCAAGCTTGAAGGATAAAGACCAGTTTATTCCAGAAGAAGAAGAAGATCCAAAAGTTTTTCACTGAAGCAGAAACATTTTAACCTTCACAATTAGAATAATATTGCATTTATGACACTTGGACTGATGTTAAATATGTTTTGTTTTTTTAAAACAGTGAACTTATTTGATCCGCTCCGATCTTCCTGTAATATTACACTTAGTGTTTTTTGTAATGCATGCTACATATGTGTCGTACTATGATTTAATCATGAGGTGGCCTGTTTTCTGGCTTAAACATCATAATTATCATAGATTGTTAGTATGACTCAAGTAAACACGTGAGAGGAAAAATGTCATTGGGAAATGGTGGAGCCACATTTATGAGTTATTCATAGTAAGAGTCATTTAAGTCTTAAGTCTTAGAGAGTGATGTATAAAACCTAAATGACAGAAAATGTTTAAATTAGGGGAATAATGAAAACACTATTTCAAAAGTCTTTTATGTACACTGCTCAAAAAAAGGCCCACTTTAATTAGAGTATAGCATCGAGTCAGGTAAACTTCCAGGACACTGATGAGTTCGGTTAAGCAGCAGAGGAGGTTGTTAACCAATTTCAGCTGATTTAGTGTTCATGAAATTAACCGGTGCACTAGAGAGGCAACGTGGAGGAAACTGACAGTTTCTCCATCCTCATCTTTTCTGTCAGTTTTTTCACTAGCTTTGCATTTGGCTAGGGTCAGTATCAATACTGGACACAGAGGTTGCACAGGTAGTCCAACTCCTGCAAGACGGCACACCAATACGTGCTATTGCCAGGATTGCTGTCCATCCAGCGCAGTCTTGAGAGCATGGAGCAGATTCCAGGAGACAGGCTGTTACTGTAGGAGAGCTCGATGGGGCGGTGCAAGGTCCTTAACTCATCAGCAGGGCAGGTATTTGTTCTTTTGTGCAAGAAGGAACAGGATAAGCACTGCTCGAGCTACAAAATGACCTCCAGCAAGCCACTGGTGTGAATGTCTCTGACCACACGATGAGACAAAGACTTCATAAGGGTGGCCTGAGGGCCTGACATCCTTCACTGTGCCTTGTGCTCACTGCCCAGCACTGTGAAGCCACACTGACATTTACCAGAAAGTACCAGAATTGGCGAGTTGTGCAATCGCCTTGTGATTGAAACCGATCGCTAAAATTACTTGAGGTCAGTCGCTAAATGTTAAAAAATTCAGTCTAATTGTTCCATTAAATTTGTTTTTGTTTGTTTATGTTACGGCCGCTGGCCTCAGGTGGCCCCGCCTTCCTCCATGGAAGCTACAGTGCTCCAGGACTCACGGATTGGCTGGCCCGGACATATGCCCGCCCCAACTTCATGCGGATCCGAGCCTGTCTGACTACGCACACCATTGGCTGCCGCAGGAGCCTGGAGTACGACGGACAAGTGACACAGCTGTCTGCAGTTATGACAAGTGACACAGCTGACTGCAGTTAACTGATAGTATAAAAGGCTGAGGAGTCTTCATTCGTCGAGGGACTTGTTGATTTGAACAGACTGTACAGAGAGTCCCTCCCTTTTGCCTCCTGCGAGACGTTTAGTAGAGCAGTGCTCTACTGGTGTTATTAATCGAGGTGTTTGTTTAAAGTTTCTCTGCTGCCTAGTGAGTTGTTTCACTAACGGATTTCAGTTGTGTTAATAAACCTTATGTTTGTCTTCCTATCTAACTCCTTGGTCTCTGGGCTCGTTTATGTTACGTCCGCTGCCGCCTAGCAGAGCCGGGCCGTAACAGTTTACAACACATTAGCTAGTCAAATAGTTCACTTCATATTTTTATTTTTTTTAAATCTCCAAGAACAAATGTAATCAATTAAAATATGAACTACTTCAATGCTTATGCACTGACAGAAACGCTGTCTATGAGTTTGCTCGTGTTAGAATCTGCGATCTCATTTAAGAACCAGCTGTATTGTTGTAAAGTGGAGCCTACTTATTTGTTTATTATGCTGATTTTATTAAATTAACTAAATCATGGAACCATCTGAGCCCAACTTGGCGGTGTAGAGGTACGCTCCTTATCAAATTTCCAATTTCATTGTACTACTGTATGTATGACTGTGCAATGACAAAAAAAAAAAGAGTTATCTTATCTTAAATAAGTATGTCTAAATGCTTTCTGGAATCTTAACACATGCATCTGTGATTTCCCAATCGTACCCCACATACGACAAGACGTTTTGCCACCTTGTCTCCTGAAATCAACAGTTACTGTCATCTATTAAGGTGTGTTGAACTCACAACATCCACAAACAGAAACAGCGAAGGAGTAAATTGATCTCAACGCCCAAAAAAGACAAAAGCCCAGAGAGCTGCTCTGTTTTCGATAAAGGATGACACACCCTTAAAGCTAAACCTTTAATCGCAGCAAAAGCACTACTAGTGACATGCTTTATGCTTTGTAATACCACACCTTTATTAACCTGTACCACAACATAGCTAATCAGGGAAACCTAGGCCT
The DNA here is from genome assembly GCF_965226115.1 of Aulonocara stuartgranti. Taxonomy (NCBI): domain Eukaryota; kingdom Metazoa; phylum Chordata; class Actinopteri; order Cichliformes; family Cichlidae; genus Aulonocara; species Aulonocara stuartgranti. Next base: position 20,910,256 of record NC_138945.1, on the reverse strand, counting down.
TTGAACTGCTGAAAACAACATACTGTAAGCTGCAGTGCTGGCAAGATGAAAGTCTCAGCAGCATGAATAATTAGGCCAGCAACACCCAGCTACTCTCTTTTCACAATTTAACACAAGTAGATAGGAGGTCATTGTAAAAGAGGCACAGGACAGTCTGCAGAACTGGAGAGGTGATGACGTCATGGCGACACAAACCAGGAATAGTTCATATCATTGAAGAGCAAGGCAGTGAAGAGCAGGTAAGAGAAGACCTAGATATCGCCGCCAGGCCCTGCAGCCATGTTTTTCAATGTCTGAACCACTTAGCGAATGAGAGAGACACAGAGAGAGAAAGGGCAGAGAGAGAGTGACACACCAGATATTTCATAGCCTAATGCAGCCTGGAAAGTGGCAGTTCTGTTGAAAAGCACACGAAGCCTCCAGGCAGCTTTCTGGACCTTGGTAATCTTCTTCAAATCGCATGCCTAATGCTCACTCACACCCAAACACCCATCTGAAATGTTCCCAAAAAAGAAAAAGAAAAAAAGGCTGACCGGCCGCCTGGATGGCTGGATGGCCGGATAATTGACTGGGTGAGTGAAATCAATGCTGTGAACTGGATGTGCTTTTCAGCTCCACTAACAGCACGCTGGTTCAGTAAGAGTTCAGCATGCCACAGTAAATGGTCTGGGGGGTTTGTGTGGCTCAGCTGGGAGGACACTGAATCACCGCTCTTCACATGAATCCGCTACAAAGGCTGCTCTGCTGGCGCATGTCACCGAAAAGGACTTTAGAGACGAAGAGGCGGAGTTCATGTTACACCGTCCATCATTTTGACTCAAATGAAACGTGAATAATCACTAACCATAAGGTTATTTTTCATTGTTATCATTCGCTGGAAGCAGCAGCCACTAACACACAGCTGTCACTGTGCCCGAACAGGCAAACTTATATAATGAAATTATACAATTAATTAAGACAGTACAATTAAAATATGAGTAAACCATTTACAAGCAATTACCTCAACAATAACAGTGCAAGTAGAAGTGCATTAAACTGTAGCTGCATAAGCCAGTAACACAGACAGAGACACACACACACAGCAAAAATGCACAATTAATAAAGTGCAAAATACAAAAACAACCAAAATCTCTGAATTTATGCACCAATAAAACCTAAAACATCAGTAAAATTTGTTTGGGCAAAACATGTGCAGCCTGAAGAAACTGCCTCCAGGTCATTTAAAAATCACCTTAAATGTATTCACCCAAACCAGCTTCTTAACTTTCAGTTGATTTTGCAGCTGATTCCAGGAGCTGCAAATGTGAATGCTCTTTTGCCAAATTTAGTGCAAACCTTCGGGCCAGACAGAAGGAACGAGTCGCAGGACCAGAGAAAATTATTTCCTACACTTAATAAGGGTATTCTGATAATGTCAAACGCATCCTTGTAAATAAATACATCGACTTCTCATTAACTGTTTTATTTAACTGAAGATTAAAAGCTGAAAAGCACACGATCTGAGAGAGGTATCTTAGTATGATTTTTTTCTAGAGCAATTTCTTTGCTTAAAAAGCTTTTCATCTGAATGGAAACTGTTGCATGTCAATGGCATACAATGAAGCTGTAGTTGGAAAAGAAAAAACATGCACAGCTAAAAAAAAATAATGCCCCTCCAGATTTCTGCTGCATTTAGGAATAACTTGTTTTTTACCTGATACATGGCTTCCTGTGAGTTCCACCTTCATGCGTCATTTTCTTCTCTGAGATAATGAAATGAATTAATATATTAAGGGGGATTTATAATGAATATTGTTTAATACATAGGGATATTAATAACTGTATGCCTATATGTGACAATGTGATTAGCCCACATATTAAGGAGGAATGAAAGTACATGCAGGTATATATGCACATATAGGAAGATATCACCATCTGTTGCTTTGGCTTGCTCTTAGCAGCACTTGAGATTTTTTTTTTTTTAAATCATTCAAATAAACCTAAAATAATAAATAATATAAAAAATATCCAAGTAACAGACAGTTTAAAAGATGGAGGTAAGCTTCAAAAATAGTGTTTTGGTTGATGCCATATTGGGGGTTTTTGGCATCGGAAGTAGCCTTATGAGCTAGAACTAGCTAGCCTGGTTTGCAAAACTCACAGGCACATATTGGCTAATTAGCAAGCTAATAAATTACTAGAACTTCACTCACCAAAGCTGAAGCACAGACTTCTTGAATAGTCTGTACCACATAGCAGGTCATGATATTAGCCATATAATCTAGATAACGGCTAGAAAGAGACTCTGATTGGAAAACATGTCAGTGAAAGTGGCCACACCCCTAACTCAATTATCCAAGTGGATGATTTTTATTTTTTTTAAAGAAAAAAGAAATCCCCACACTCACAGCTGCAATGAGAGAGGGGTAATAGCCATATAAGCTTAACGTGTTTTTGAACCAGGGTGTAAATATGCTGTAAAGTTGGCCATTTTAATATTTTAATATAGTGTAAGGGGTCTGACTCGCTTTTGGGTCCAACGTGAAGTGGCACCTAGGGGAGCTGCAGTTGGCTTAATTTTCCATCCCTTCACTTGGAACTCAGTGTCTCCTTGCTTTTAGGCAGCACCGATGACCACCAGTTATAGGAAAAGTCATACTAAATATAGCGATAATGAGGTGATGATCACTGCTGTGGGTGAGTGGGATGTGAAGCACTCAACCTGTGTTGACATGCATTTCCACATTTATGTATATATGATCTTTCCTTGTTGATGAAGCTTATAGTTAGTGTGAGAACAGGTGACCCTGAGCCCTCTCTTAGTTGTGCTTAAATAGCCTTAGGCTGCTGGAGAGTTTCCCATGCACTGAGCATCAGCCATTTTCACTTTCTATGTGTTTATACAGCACTACTGCATTTAACCATTAGTAATTATTAAACTCTGGAACTTTCTCCCACAGTGTGTCTTTTGTTCTGTCTCATTCCCCTCACCTCCACCTGGTCACAGCGGATGGCCACCCTAACAGAACCAGGCTTTCCTGAGCCTGGTTCTGTTAAAAGAGAGTTTTTTCCTTCCCGCCATTACACTGAAAAAAATAATCAGTGGTATAAACGTAAAAAAATTATTGTAATCGGTTGCACGAAATTAAGTTATGTTTGGTTAACCTTAGTTTTTTATGTTATACCTGCACACATTTTTCTGGTAACACAAACATGACTTTTTTATGTTGTTGTTATGTTTTTCATTCCGGTCAAATATTTATAGAAACCACTTGTTTATCAGACATGAACTTTTTGTGTTAATTGTATTGGACTACTATGTGTTATATTGACAAGATTATTTTATGGTAAGCTTATTTTATTTTATAACAAATTTCTAATATATAATATATAATATAATATAGTATATAATTGAGTGTTCAATAAATAAAACTAAATTAAGGCTGATCTTACTGTATGTACTGTACACTTTCTCTTCAATCAAAGAAATAAGCAAAACATTTTTGAACAATGACCTGTATTTTTGAAAATACTACACAGTTGTAACAATGGACTTTCAATTCAGGCTTCCAAAATATACATGAGTCATATTTGTACAATGCATCTCTTGAAAAACATTCCACAACATTCCTCAAAGTTATCTGCTGGAACCTGAATTCAACATTGTGGGGCCTTGTGACATCGCACTTATGTAAAAAATAGTTTTTTAAATGTAAGAGCCATAAGGTAATATGGCAACAGGGGTGTAATTATTAAAATGACACAAAGAAGAGACTTAAAATAACATTATAACCCACAGGCACACAACCAAGAGACCTAAACTGATTAGTATTGGCTTGCTTCTATCACTAAACATCACAATCACTAATACTAGACGATGCAATCTGTTTGTAGTGGTGCACCTTGGGAAAAAAATTGCAAACTGGTGAAATTGGTGCAAGGCACCATTTCCATTGAGAAAAATGGACATTCAAAGTTTGAATTTTTTTTTTAAAAGAGTCATGGCTTGAAAAGTGAAAACTGCAGTAATAAAGGCCCCAAGTTGAAAAGTGCCAGAAAAATAAGTTTCACTATGTCCTGCAACTTTACCAGTGCTGGCTTAAAAGAAAGGATGGTACATATTTGAAGAGGTAAACATGTTGTTCCCACATCATAACTGGAAAACTGTTCAATCGTACAGTCTGGTCCTGAAAACCTGGGCCTTCTTTGAAAGGCTGTTCCTTTTGAGCTCCATAACCAGTTTCTATAATACCTCGAAGGTATACTTTTCCAGTGGGTAGGTGAGGTTCAAAGTGTACATTAGTCCAAACAGCATTGCAGCTGCTAGGGTATAGTTATCCAAATCCTGCCAGACTCTCTGGCCTTCAAGGACTATCCCGATGTCCTCAGGGCTGCCATTGGCATCTCTTGACTTTATGATGTAAATTCCCATGGTTGTTTCCTTATTAGATCGTTGGATAATGGCTTCATCTGTGGCCTAGAAAATGCAGAATTCCAAAATTTAATTAAACAGAACACTGGTCAAAGAACATTATACCAAATCTTATTTTAATCTGTGTCACTATTCCAAAAAATGTTAACATTAACACATTAGGTGAACAAAAATGGATTCATTACAGCATGTGATTTGAGTCCTCAGAATGCTTAAAAAGGTAATGAAGTGAAATCTCCATGCAAAGAAGCAGAATACGGTCAGAGCACAGAGAGGTGTTCAACTATCAACTCCACACATAGAAAAATGCAGGTAAAAGAAAAAGAAAAAAAACGCACCCATGGTAAATTGTGAAAATCCCAGGTGATTTTCAACATACTCCTGGCATAGAGTGACAAGCAGCATTTTGTTAAAATTATTATTTTCCCTAAAGTGTATACACAAATTAATTTTTTTCTTACCTGGGCTGTGGGCTCCAGAATGTTCTGAAGTCTTCTTCCTATTTGTCCTCCTCGCCTTTTGAAGACCTTTATTAGTTTGTCAGATAGCACATCTATCTGCGAGAGTAATCTGGACTGCAGTGGCATGGTGGTAATGCGCTTAAACTCTGCATTTATCTAAAAAGACAAGTTGTCACATAAAAATGCTGTCAAAATCTCAAATCTCACAAGGTTACATCCACACAAAGTTATATTACTATTTATTAGCTATGGGTCCCATGTTGCTGAGCAGTTCCATAGTTGCCCTTACTTCCAAACCACCCAAAGCCTGTTTGCAACCACAGCAGTTGCCTCCTTCTGGCCATTTTGCAGTTCTGCCAAATGACCCAGAAACTACATCTATTATTGTCATATACACATCAAGGTCTTTCATTAATACTTAGTTAAATTAGTTAATTTGACCTTTCCAGAAAATTTACCTTACAGAATGTGAGATAACATATGCAAATCTTCACTAGTAAATAAAATAATGTTATTAAAACCTTAACAGTAACACCTCTACGTAACAGCGCTAGAGAATTGTTCTGAAGCAACACCAATCTGCCCTTCAGCAGGGATAAGCACCATATATCGATACAGAAAAAATAAATTTAACATATTTATATTGTCATTATTTTTTATCTCTTTAAGCCCTCCTCTCAGTCTCTCTATAAATCAGTTAAAATAATTTGTTGGGTTTTTGTGTGTCTTTAACATGTTATCAGTAGATTACATTCACTGCCCCAGAACATGAAATAAAGCCCCACGTCATGCACTTCCTCTCCTAATGAGTACTGCATAGGTGTCATGCCCTAAATAAACCGACTTTAGTGAAGACACCCCCCCCCCAACACACACAGAGCCCACCCCATGGCAAACTAGCTTATTTAACTGTATAACTAAAACATTTTAGGTACAACCAGTTAACTAAATGGACACGAGTTTGTTAGTCTGTATTCAATGAGAAAAAACAAGCGGATGTGACTGGGCACACAATGAAAAAAAGCTAATGCACATAATATTGTCCCGCAGCTTAAGCTAGCATTATCGTTAGTTAACTTAAGGAATGACTTGTTTTTTCCATTATGTTGCTCAACAGCAATTCATGAGAAAAACTTCCCCATATAATGGATGTTCTCTTCGTTTCCTCTCAAACATGTAGTTTTCAGTTTACCTTGACAAAGTAAAGCTCAGCACCAAACGTAAACGAAGCGAAGACAAAAAATGGCGGACCGCCACAGTGAATTTTCCCTCGCAAAACACACCCTGGGGGGTGGAGTTTCAACAGAAAACATAACTATTTTCTGTTATTTTGATATGACTGGTTTTAAAAGACTGAACATCCTTCTAAAACAAGTGAAAGGCGTGAGACTTAATTATGTTTAGACCAAAAATATAAATGATTCATGTTGGATATATTTACTGTATTTTTACTAATTTAACAACCTCATCATTGCATTAGTCGCTTTATGCTATAGCATTACGCTTACATTAGCTTGAAGCTCAAGGTCGTCATTTTATTTAATTTCTTTTTCTGGGCTTACAAACAGGACACACAACATTTAGATAACCGTTACACTGAATCTTGGGTCTGTGTTGAGTCTTCCAGCTGCTGACTACAGAAGCTAGATTGACCTTTCAGCATGTTTATAGCGGCTGTGGCTATGTGCTGGTAATGTTACCGTGTGTGAGCAGTCACATTGGCAGCAGACATGTTTCAACAAACTAGTCATATCCCGGCCCTACATTAGCTTGTTTAATGGTTAAGACACTGCAGGTACCACCACTTACTACAGACACCGATGCAAGTTTGTAATAGTCTGTTAATTTAGACTGAAAGAATATAGAAACAATATTAACTCACATTATATATGTTAATTACTAATTTGCTTATCGCATAATTTCGGTTACCATTAGCTAACTGGAGCCTAACATTGGCCTCTCATGGTTTTCGATAAACAGCCCACATACCTGTAAAATAACAACACCCCAGTAAAAGTCCACATATATAAAGGGTCTACACTCGTTCTCACTGGTGTGTTAGCTTTAAAATCTTATTTACCTTCAAGTGTAAAACTCCAGATGGTAGTAGATTTTCCAAAGCGAGAGACAAAAATGGCGGACAGTGCAGCCGATTTTTCCTTTCCAGGGGGCGGAGCTTGAGGATAAAACACGACTAACTTGTTTCTTTTCAACATGATTTGTTCTAAAAGAATCAATATTCTTAAAGAATATGTGAAAATTAAAAGACAAAAATATGTTTAGATGTGAAATTTAAATTAGTCATGCTGGATATATGAAGTAATTCTATGCAAATTCAACAACCACCCTATTGCATTTTTTTCAGTGTACCAAGTGCTTTCTCATTGGGTGCCGTTTGTTTATTGGGGTTTCTTTCTAATATTGTAGAGTTTTCAGCTTACAATATAAAACTCCTTGAGGCGACTATTGTTGTGAATTGATGCTGTATGAATAAAACTGAAATGACTTTAATATATTTATGCCTCTGTGTTCAAAAATTCCTACCCAACAAATAAAGATCCAAACAGTTGCATGTCTGGGTGCTGAGTGGGAACACCGGCTCAGTCATGTATAAAATATGACCATGTTGAGCACTGCAATGTTCTCCCTGCACTTGGCCTCCTCTTCACATGTCAGGGCCTTTCCTCTCCGTCACATGGGCTCACTCATCATCTGCAACTATCACCGAGCGGGCAGGCTTCCACTCTTGCGCCCAGGGTACCTCCAAGACAGGCGCAATGTTTAAATCAGTCCCCAGGAAAAACTGGATCTCTTCCACTGTTTAATTCCACAGACTTTGAGGCATGCAGTTGCTAGGCAACAGTAGAAATGTGTGCCCTTCTCTGATATCCATGTTGGTTTCATTTCTGCATATGCCAGCTTTGACTCAGATCTAAGTTAAGGAGATAATTGTCATTTATAAAAATACACCCCCAAAGCATTAGGCGAGATTTCGCAAACAAACCGCTTCAAATGAAACTGTGTGTAGTTTTGATTTTCCATGTTTTTATTTATTGTACAAAGGGAGAACGCTTACACTAAAGTGTTTGAGTTGTGGCTGAAAAAGGGAGTTTTAATGAGTTCTGACTCAGAATACTGAGTTATTCAAATATACTCAACAAACACACTCAGCTTCTTGGTATGCTAACATGCGAAGAGCAAACAAAGTTTCACTGTGTCACGGCATCTGGAACAGCGAGAAATATTTAGCTTCAGAAAAGAAACAGCATATTTTGGCATCTCTTTAAACTAGTACATAGACACATAAAAAAAAAAATCAATATTTTGTTGTGTAGCTTGTCCTTATCTTTACTGAACGAACCTTTGCTTGTAACAGACACACATCACAGAAAGCGTGTTTCAGTTCCGATGAAACAATCAGTGCACGTCTTTGTGTTTTTGTGACTGTGAAGCTAAAGAAAAACTGCATGGGATTGTGTGGCTTTTGTGTCTGCTGCTATAAAACCCTCTACTGAACATCTCCATCCCCGGGGTGTTATGTTTGTGCATGAGAGGCCATTAGAGGTGGAAACTGGAATTGAAATGACTGTGTGTGTCTGCTTTTCTTTGTTGTGTGCATTTTTCCATCTCTCTATACACTAGTATGGTATCCAATACAAAGTAAATATGGGGCTGGTATTGCTGATACTGATATTGACTCGGACGATCGAAACAAAGTATCGATCCCATCACACTACTATCAATGCTATCGATTTTTGGATCAATCTGCTCACCTCTACTACACACATGCTACACACAGACCTTCGGCACAAATGCTTGGTGGGACATAGTCAACTTGTTTTGATTAGCAGGCTTTTTTATTAGTTATGTCTTCAGTAATCCGACTTATCCAGGAATGTAGAAGTACTGATCTTCTTCCAGGTTGGACTCTTTAATGACATTTAGGCTTTTCTCTAATCCACACAGGCTCAAATATATACAAACGCTTATCATAACAAGTGCTGAAGGTCTACGGTGCATTAGTGATCACGACTGTTTAAGGGTTTTTTTCTTCCTTTTAGGTCTCCGTCCACTTCAAAAAGAATCAAAGAATGTCTCTCTGTTGTCTTTCCAAATATTTGATAAAGCTTCACACACACAGGTAGACCTTGGACCCTTGGAGAAATTCCTCGGCCAACAGAGGCGATTTCATTACATGAACAGGATTTGCTGTGTGTTTGTGCGTGTTCATTCTGCTTTGAGGGAGAGACTGCACCAAGCCGAGGAAATACAGTGCCTTCTCATCAGTGCTGCTTTGCTAATCTCACCATGTCTGCCTTTGCTATTTAAGTTTTCATGCGCTGTGTTTGAGACATCAGTGGTTTCAGATGGTTGTTTGCAGCCAGCTGCGCTCTGTACACTCTGCTCCCACTATCTCAGTGTTTCCTTCTCAAACAGATTTCATCTGTTTGGGCTCTTGCTCGCTTTGTGCTCTCTGTCAGCGAGACCCCAAGCAGAGAGCATCTTCTGCGTCTCCCTTTTTCTTTTTTCTTTCTGGTCCCCACAGGTAACAATGAAAATGTTTATGTACAATTATAAACTCGCAGGCCACTTTGTTAGGTACACTTTGCTAGTACTTGGTTGGACCTGCTTTTGCCTTCAGAACTGCCTTCATTCTTTGTGGCATAGACTCAAAATTACAAAGGAAATAAGCAGCCTAAAGAACAACTCCCACAGAGGGACAAAAAAAAAATCCTGAACATGAAACAGGAGAAGGAGAGTCTCTCTGTCAAGCTCACTGAAAACGGTCAGAAAGATGAGGCCTTCACAAACACATGCAGCTCTCTGGAGGACACCTTAAGGTACTAGGAGAGAGAAGGTGGAGCAAGACAAGAGAGTTTTGGAGGACGAAAACAGCTCAACAGCTCCTGGAAGTCAAGGAAGACACCAAAGTAGCCAAGGGAAGAAAAGAAAAAAGTAGAAAAGAAAGATCTGTATGGAGAGCATAAGGAGTCAAGGATAAATGCAAAGATAAAGAAAGTCGGGCAAAGAGAAGTGCAAAAAGCACTGGAAGAAGAGAAAAAGTGAATAGAAGAGGCAAATAAAGCAGCTGAAGCTGCACAGAAAGACACGGGAGTGAGAAAAAAAAGCATTAGAACAGACGAAAACAGAAATAGGAAAAACAAAAATGTCGGAGCGACCCAGGACCCTGAGCAGTTATGAATTATTTTGTTATATGTATAGGTGATACTGTGCTGCTGTTCTGTGTCCACATTTCTGTATAGGCAGGTATGTGTGTGTGTGTGTGTGTGTGTGTGTGTGTGTGTGTGTGTTTGGCTGTAGGATGGATGTCAAGCACCTGCAGGCCTGGTGGGTGTGTCCCTGCTAGGGGACTGGCCACACCCAAAGCTCCTGCCACACACATGCTGCTGGTCAGGGCTCGTCGGGGGAGCTACTTAGGAGAGTCTTGGAGCTCCCACCGGCGCGGGACCACTGTGTGAGACTCCACGTTAGTCATCCAGTTGAGCTTAGTGTGTGTGTATGCCCGCGGTTGTATGTGTCCTGACGGCTGCTTCTATTGTATCCCCAGGAGAAGTGTGGAGCGCCAGACAGCAGCCAGCACGAGGAGTGCTGAGACACGGACTTTTCATGGAGAGACACGACACGGGAGTCAGGGGAGAGCACGGGGATTTATTGTTGTTTTTTCCATACACTGTAAATAAATGCACTGTTTACATACAGAGCTCCACGCCTGGGTCCTCCTTCTCTACATCCAAACCGTGACGAAAAAAGAAACTGAAAGAGACAAAATTAGGATTCAACAGTCAGAACTGGAAACATTTTGGTAAAAAACAAAACAAACAAAAAACGATACTACTGAAAAAGAAAGAAGAAATAGACATGAAACTGCTGAGAATGAAAGAAGCAAAGAAACATCTGAAAAAAGAAAAAGAGGCAAAGAAACTGAAAGAGCAGATGAGAAGGAGAAGAACTGGAGTGGCATCTGGAGGTGCTTCTGGTGCAGCTCAACTTCCTCTTCCTCCTCCTTCACCTTACCTCTTTATATCCCCTCCACTCCCATTCTCTCTAGCTTAATTATCACCTTTTCATGTCCGTTCATTATCTTAATCAGTCTTCCACACCCTTTCCCTCTTTCACCCTCCTATGACCCTTTGGTAATTGGGATTTCTCTCTAACACTGTAGGGTCTTTTACCATCCCATTCCCTCTACCCATACTCTGCTACACCCTCTTTCAAAGAGCATTATAATAATTGCCCATCCATGCATCCACAGATGAACATAAACAGACCTCAGCTTGTAGGTGGATTTAAACCAAACACCTTTTAACTTTTAGGTGACAAAGCCAACCACTGCAACTCCACGTTGGCCTCTGTTAATAATAATAATAATCATCATTATTATAAATCATTCAAGAAAACCAAATCATATTCCTGCCTGGTTGCTGCATCTATGATTAAAGAACATTTTCTTTCACATGGTTATCAGACTCTTTTAGGATTCTTAGAATACCTCCACAACTCCAGTAAGTGTTGTTAAATGAGATATAAAAATGTTTTAGGAGACCCTGAACTTCCTTTTACTGTTAAAACATCAATAACAGTAACTGAAAATGGAAACCAAAAATGTTCCCAGTAAATATTCCCATTGCTCCATGTCTGCTACACTGGAAATTCTTTGCTTTGTTAGAGTCCAGGAAGAAGTCCATAAAGTCCATAAATCGTAATTATCCAACATCCCCAGATCTTTTTTCTTACAGTTAAGTGGAAGTTTGCACAGTGTTTGGTAAGTAATCAAATTCTCAGTGCTATATTAGAAACCGGGCTGTACTGAAAGAACATAAAACCATAAACATGAAGGGATGCATCACATGACAGAAACACCCATCAAGATAAAGACTTGTTTTTCAAAGCTTTAAAGTTTTATTTATTAATGGTTTCTATAAGAGAGATAATCAGGCAGATTCCTGTTATGGAGTCACAAAATAACTGAGTGACTTTATTGCCTGATCCAAGGTTAAACTTTCTGTAGACGAAACAGGAATTTAATCTTTAACAGTCACAATCGTCAAATGGGATGACGAGAAGCCACACGGGTAATTGCAGATGTTTGAAAATCTGACATATTCTTCTAAAATAATAATAGCTGTTATCTAATTGAAAATGTGGCATGAATTACTTTTTTCCAGTTGATCAGAAGGCCTTAATAACTTAATATGGGGATTCATCTATTAAAGCTGGTAAAACATCAACGAAATATCTTATAAAAGTATGCATGACTACCGTATGGCAAGTTGCAGAAGATTCGATTATTTTTCAGTCGTTCTAGAGCCTAATCTTTAGAGAAAAATTAGACTTGAATACAATTTATTGGGATGATAAAATAAAACAAAATGCTATTTGAGCAGTGACAGCTTCTGGAGCTATCAATTTCACAATATTTGTTTTTTTAAAATCAATGAAATAGAATTCTAAGAACCACACGAGTGTTTATACCCATAGTGGGTATAGCAGAGCAAGGGCTGTATGTTTAGGGCAAAATTCTGTCACACATACAAATGTTGGTGAGGCGATGTATGTTGAATGTGACACGTGAAAGAAACGCAACATTGCACTGGTGTCACTGGTGCTACCGTGTGAGAAAACCTTCCTTTAGCCAATTTCCTGAAGATCTATTAAGAATTACTCACAGTCAGTACAATGTCTCAGGCAATTTATCACAATTATTTTCTCTTTTATTTCATAATTTCATAGGAAGCCTCTTTTTCGGTCACTGCTTCCTTATGATGATGATCAGTCAGTAAGATGGAGAGTAAGGATCTTTGGTCGTACGTATGCTACCATGTGTGGCTTTGTTTCTGTCACATCAAATAAAATGTGTTTCGTTTGGCATGATAATAATTTTACATCCACTGAATGTTGCTACATTAGAATAAAGCAGCAGAAACTCATCTTTCAGACACTTTAACATCTTTAGCTCTAAAGATGAACAATTATTGGCCACAGGCAGTATCAGGCATCAGACCCAAAAATCACAGTCAATAATACAAGGACATCCAAAAAGTCTTCAAAATTAAAATAGGTTATGTCATAACATCTTATATAAAGTTTCACATGTATGGGAATAAAGGAGGTTTTGTCTGCCTTTTCATAGCCAAGTAAACTTGCTGGCCATGATGGTAACAGCTGAAAGGACTGATGGAGGGTGCGAGAGCTGTATGACCAGCAGAGTCAGACAGTGGTGCTTAAACTGTATCTGTTTTGTCTTGTGTATAACAGTGAGGCTATTATGCCAGGATTAAATACTGAAGGTCCAGACAGATTCAATGAGTGACTCGTAAACCAGGCTTGAAACTTCTTTACTGATATTAAGACTTCTGACCTTCCTCGGCAGAGTTTGAATCGTGGCTGTTGAGTTATCTTGTCATATGCTGTGGGAGTGTCTGGTTGGGCGTGGTCCAGGTTCCTGTCATTTGTCCCTGGGAGTGGAGTTGGCCAGCTCATCACCTGTTGTCAATCTCCGGGGCTCCACAGATTCTCCACCCATCGCACTCACCAGTAGTGCTGTTTTTGGTCTCCATCCTGTCCTCCCATCTGCTCGGAACCCGAGGATTATATACTCCACTTCTCCTCAGCCTGCCCTTCAGTCTGTATTCTCCATCTCTTCGAAATCTGGACCGGACTCTCCACTCTTGACCCTCTTTGGAATACACCCCTGGCAGCCTTTTCCCCGTTAAATGACTAGGGTCGCCAAGTAAGCCCAAGACTATTCACTGGCACTCCGTACCTTTGTCCCTTACTCGTTTGTTTCCCATTCAGTAACATTTCTCCCCTGTGTTTACAGAAGTTCCCGTTAGAAGTCTCCCCGTGCTCTACGCCGGTTTCTCCGCCCACGGATTTCCTTTAGTTTTCTGCGTATGGTTTTTGTTAAACCCAGTTCCGTTCACGTTTTGTTCTTTTCAATAAATTATACACAGTTCTAAGCAAATTGAGTCTGCTCTTGAGTCCACCGCATTCTCGTCCGTGACAGAACGAACTGGCCACTAATGGACTCAGCGGACCCAATTCGCGCCGCCATTAACAAACAGGGCGCGGTGTTAGGACGGCATGAACAGACTTTGACGTCCTTAATGGACCAGTGTAATGCTATCAGTGAAAAACAGGAGGAGTTACTTACCCGGTTGTCAGAAATCAGGGAGCCTAATCCACCCGTTTTTCCTAGTCAGCCGGGACCGTTGCCTGCACCCGCCGTTGCGCGTCCTGAATCGGCTTATCGGGGCATCTCTTCTCCTCCACCGGAGCCTTTTCATGGAGAGCTGGGGCTGTGTGGGGGGTTCCTGTTTCAGTGGTCGTTGTTCGTCAATCGCACGCCGCACGCGTTTCCTAATGAGGCTGCCAAGATTTCCCATTTTGTTGGGTTGCTTAGGGGTAAGGCGCTTGCGTGGGCTGAGGCGTTTTTGTTTTCTCATCCTATTGCCTCGTGTTCCTATGAGGACTTCCTCAAGGAATTCAAGGCTACGTTCGCTCACCCGATCTCTGAGGGTACTGCAGCTAAGAGGCTGTTGGGACTCCGCCAGGGAAAACGCAGCATTGCGGAATATGCGATCGAGTTCCGCACCGCTGCTGTTGAAGCGGGTTGGCCGGATGCTGCGCTGCGGGGTATTTTCCTAGCGTCCCTTTCCGAACAACTGAAGGATCAGCTGGCTGTGCACGACGAGCCGGCCACGTTTGAAGCGCTTGCCTCTCTTGCTCTCAGGATCGATAGTCGACTGAGGGAGAGAGACGCTGAGAGGCGGTCCAAACCCTCTCCGTCTCTGTTTCGACCCGCGGCCGTTTCGGCGTTACCCCCGTCGCTTCCGGTGACATCATCCGTCCGTTCTCGATCTCCTTCCCCTGAGCCTAAGCAGATTGGCTGCGCTCGGCTCACTCCTGAGGAGCGGGAGCGGCGTTTCTGAGCCGGAGAGTGCTTCTACTGCGGGGGAAGCGGCCATCGCATCGCTGTTTGCCCAGTCCGGCCAAAAGGCGTGGCCCGCCGGTAAGTCCGGGGTTACGGGTGGGCAGTGTTTTTAAGAGTGATAAACCCCGTTTTTTGCTTTCGGTTTCGTTGATGTCCGGTACTAAGGCTCATTCTCTCCGTGCTCTCGTTGACTCCGGGTCGGAGCAGAATTTGATAGATGCTGCGGTGGCTAAATCGTTCGATTTGCCCCTCATTCCGCTCGAGCCTCCGATCCCGGCCGCCGCTCTGAATAATGAGGTGTTCGCGATGATCACTCACCGGACCGCGCCTGTCAAGTTAGTCACGTCAGGTAATCATCAGGAAGACATAACTCTCTTTGCCACCTCTTCCCTTGACGTGCCAGTGATCCTTGGTTTTCCGTGGTTGCAGAAGCACAATCCGCACATTGACTGGGCAGGGAAGAAAGTAGCGAGTTGGAGTTTGTTTTGTCTCGCCAACTGTTTAAAGTCAGCTCTGCCCTCGGGGGCTTTTGTTTCTCCTCCAGTGGTTGTCTCCCCCCCTGACCTTTCCTCTGTCCCTCCTGAATATCATGATCTACAAGAAGTGTTCAGTAAAGACAGGGCTCTGTCGCTGCCTCCTCATCGGCCCTATGATTGTGCTATTGATCTCCTCCCCGGTGCCCCTCTGCCCTCCAGCCGTCTCTATAACCTGTCCCGTTCGGAGAGGGGGACTATGGAGACGTACGTCCGGGATTCGCTGGCGGCCGGTCTCATTCGTCCTTCTTCTTCACCGGTGGCCGCTGGTTTCTTTTTTGTTTCTAAAAAGGATGCGTCGCTCCGGCCGTGCATTGATTATAGGGGCCTTAATGCGATCACGATTAGGAACAGGTATCCCCTGCCTTTGATCAGTTCAGCTTTCGAACCCCTCCACGGGGCCACTGTCTTCTCTAAGTTGGACTTGAGGAATGCATACCACCTTGTCCGCATAAGGGAGGGTGACGAGTGGAAGACTGCTTTTAACACTCCTCTGGGGCATTTTGAATACCTGGTGATGCCGTTTGGCCTCACCAATGCCCCTGCAGTCTTCCAGGCACTGGTGAATGACGTGCTCCGGGATTTTTTGAATGTTTTTGTGTTTGTTTATCTGGACGACATTCTGATTTTTTCTCAGTCCCTTGAGGAACATCGGGTGCATGTCCGGAGTGTGCTGCAGCGACTGTTGGAGAACCGCCTTTATGTGAAGGCCGAGAAGTGTGACTTTCATGTCTCGTCTATCTCGTTTCTGGGCTACTTACTGGCGGAAGGGCAGGTGAAGACGGACCCTGTAAAAGTTAAGGCAGTGGTGGAGTGGCCCGTTCCTGGTTCGCGTAGACAGCTGCAGCAGTTCCTTGGCTTCGCAAATTTCTACAGGCGTTTTGTCAGGGACTACAGTCGGGTGGCTGCGCCTCTCACTCACCTTACTTCCTCCCGGGTCCCCTTCGTTTGGTCCCCCGAGGCTCACTCGGCCTTTGCCACACTCAAGCGACTTTTCACTTCGGCTCCTGTTTTAGTCCATCCTGACACGAGTAGGCAGTTTGTGGTGGAGGTGGGGGCTGTGCTGTCTCAGCGTTCTGGTCCTTGTGGCAAGCTCCAGCCCTGCGCCTATTTTTCTCGACGCCTTTCTCCTGCCGAACAGAACTATGACGTTGGGGATAGGGAGCTCCTGGCCATTAAGTTGGCTTTGGAGGAGTGGCGCCACTGGCTGGAGGGGTCGGAACATCCATTTATCATCTGGACAGATCACAAGAATCTGACTTATCTCAGAACGGCTAAAAGACTGAACTCCCGCCAGGCTTGGTGGTCCCTTTTCTTTGCTCGATTTAACTTTGATATTTCCTATCGCCCTGGTTCCAGGAATCTTAAACCCGATGCTCTGTCTCGCCAGTACTCCTCGGACTCGGACTCCCGGGACCCGGAGCTCATTCTCCCTTCCACCTGCAGGATTGGCTCCCTCACCTGGGATGTGGAGGAGGCTATACGCCAAGGACTACGGGACGACGTTGATCCGGGAACCGGCCCGCCCGGTCGGCGTTTTGTGCCCTCTGCCGCCCGGTCGGCTGTTATCCATTGGATCCATACAGCCCGGTTTACTTGCCATCCGGGAGTGAGTAGGACCACGGCTTTGTTGAAGAGGTATTTCTGGTGGCGTTCTATGGACAAGGATGTGAAGGCTTATGTAGCTGCCTGTTCCGTTTGTGCCCGTAACAAGACCTCTAATCGGCCCCCGTCTGGCTTACTCCGACCGCTGAGTACCCCGCATAGGCCTTGGTCTCATATCGCCTTGGATTTTGTTACCGGCCTCCCAGCCTCTTCGGGGAAGACGGTGGTTCTGTCCATAGTTGATCGGTTTTCCAAGGCGGCTCACTTCGTGGCCCTGGACAAGCTGCCGACGGCTGCAGAGACCACCCAGCTCCTTACAGACCATGTGTTCCGTCTTCATGGCATACCCTCGGAGATTGTGTCTGACAGGGGGCCTCAGTTTGTCTCCCGAGTGTGGAAGGCCTTCTGTACGGCCCTGGGTGCCAAGGTCAACTTGAGTTCTGGTTTCCATCCGCAGACCAATGGCCAGACTGAGCGTTTGAACCAGGAGTTGGAATCCGCTCTTCGCTGCGTCTCGTCACTGAACCCGGCGGCCTGGTCGTCTCAGTTGCCTTGGGTGGAGTATGCCCATAATTCTCTCACGTCTTCGGCGACGGGTTTGTCGCCCTTTGAGGCCTCGCTGGGATATCAGCCACCGTTGTTCCCAGAGGATGGGGCGGATTTGGCTGTTCCTTCGGTCCAGCATCACCTTCAACGCTGCCGGCGGGTGTGGCGGAGGGTCCGGCGGGCTCTCCTTGCAACTGTCGACCGGCAACGGGATTATGCGGATCGTCGCCGCTCTGTCGCTCCGGCGTATCGGCCTGGACAACGGGTGTGGCTTTGTGCTAAGGACATTCCCTTGCGGTCGCTTTCTCGAAAGTTGGCTCCCCGCTATGTTGGCCCCTATGAGATCACTGCTGTCGTCGGCCCCTCGGCGGTCCGTCTCAGGCTCCCGGCTTCCTGGCGTGTCCATCCGACGTTTCACGTCTCTCAGGTCAAGCCGGTCCGTAGCAGTCCTCTGTGTCCACCGCCTGTTCCCCCGCCTCCCGCCTGGCTCGTGGACGGTCATCCGGCCTATTCGGTCCGGCGGATCGTTGACGTGCGCCGCCGTGGTCGTGGTGTCCAGTACCTGGTGGACTGGGAGGGGTATGGGCCTGAGGAGCGTTCTTGGGTTCCCCGGTCGCTCGTTCTGGACCCGTCTCTGATCGCTGCGTTTCGTTCCTCCCCTCGCAGGGCCCAGTCTGGGGGGTCGCCGGGTGGCGGCCCTTGAGGGGGAGGTACTGTCATATGCTGTGGGAGTGTCTGGTTGGGCGTGGTCCAGGTTCCTGTCATTTGTCCCTGGGAGTGGAGTTGGCCAGCTCATCACCTGTTGTCAATCTCCGGGGCTCCACCTAGAGGGTTTTTAAGCCAGCACGGCCTGCCACTCCTCGCCAGTTCGTCCTGCTACCATCTGTGGTAAACTCGGCCTCCTCTGAGCTCTGACTCTGTATATCTGGACCTTGGGTTAATATGTTTTTGTTTCCTGTATTCTTCAGATTCTCCACCCATCGCACTCACCAGTAGTGCTGTTTTTGGTCTCCATCCTGTCCTCCCATCTGCTCGGAACCCGAGGATTATATACTCCACTTCTCCTCAGCCTGCCCTTCAGTCTGTATTCTCCATCTCTTCGAAATCTGGACCGGACTCTCCACTCTTGACCCTCTTTGGAATACACCCCTGGCAGCCTTTTCCCCGTTAAATGACTAGGGTCGCCAAGTAAGCCCAAGACTATTCACTGGCACTCCGTACCTTTGTCCCTTACTCGTTTGTTTCCCATTCAGTAACATTTCTCCCCTGTGTTTACAGAAGTTCCCGTTAGAAGTCTCCCCGTGCTCTACGCCGGTTTCTCCGCCCACGGATTTCCTTTAGTTTTCTGCGTATGGTTTTTGTTAAACCCAGTTCCGTTCACGTTTTGTTCTTTTCAATAAATTATACACAGTTCTAAGCAAATTGAGTCTGCTCTTGAGTCCACCGCATTCTCGTCCGTGACATATCTTGTATATTGAGTCAGAATATACAAGAAGAGAGAGAAAGAGGTACCTACCTCTGTTCCCAGATATTTGAAAGACTCCCCTGCTCTACCAGCTGTCCTTGGGGTTATGCATGTCGCAATTTGCCCCTACAACACTGCTCCTCTGTCTTGCCTATTACAAGCTTTAAGGTGTTTTCCATCAGTGACCTCATGTCACCAGGGCCATATCATCTGCACATTTTAAAAGAGTCATTGTCATTGAACAAATCATGCAATCACACTTCCAAACCCGTTAGAATAAATATAATTATTCTTCTCTGATTCTGACAAAGTGTGCTGAAGAGACAGAGAAATAATATTTCATCAAAGTACCAAAGGAGTACGATAATATCTGCCACAAAGAGACGGCACATGTGGTCTTTAATTAAATGCACAAAAAAAGATTTAAAATAATTTTTTTTTTTAGTTGCAGTAGTGTGACCAAAGTTCAAATGTTAGAAAAAGAAATTAATTTTAAGACATCTGTGGAAGGACTCATGTGATGAATGTGTATGAATGTGAGAGTGAATGAATAGTGGCATTGTAAAGCGCTTTGGGTGCCTTGAAAAGCGCTATATAAATCCAATCCATTATTATTATTATTATTATGAAACCAGAAACAGCGCTCACTCATATCGGTAACATTACTCTTCTTTAAAAAAGTCTGACATCACCGTGTTTGTTTTCCTTGTTCACCAGGAATTAGACCAGAAGGTCAACATCAGTTTAATCTGTGTGCTCAGTTTAGTAATAGGTTGGAGACATGGTCAGTCTAGGTTAGCTGTGGATGCAGTTTTCAATGCTGACTTTCTTCTTTTCTACTCAGTGCAAAGGCTGCAAAGTAAAAACATCAAGCCAGTCAGGCCCCTGTTGCTTCTCTACTTGCCTCTGCTGCTGCCACACTGCTGTAAAGCATTTCTTGCTTCATACCATAGAATTATTTATCTTATCTAGCTTTACAAAAACGTCGGCTTCCCTGTAACAATGGCAGAAAGGGCGGAATGAAAAACATTTTCTCAGGCTCTTTGCAGAAGGAGCCATACACATCATCACACATATAAAGCCTGTCAGCACACTTCTCTCTCTCCATCTGCGATTGTTCTCAATAACCCCTGTTGCCCAGATGAATGATGGCAGGTTACTGGATGAAAGCCAGCATCTACTCCACTCCAACTAAAAAGTCTCTCTCCAGCATTTCATTCAGTACTATTCAATATCAGGCATCGCTGCACAACCCAAAGAGTGATGTGTAAAAGAGGTGGGGAGGGTGAGATGAAAGAGCAGCGGGTTGCTCACGAATGATGAGCTCCGTTGGGTGTGACTGTGGCGATTTGGAGCGAGGTGTTTGTCGGTATGCTGTTTGAAACACAATAAAAAATGTGAAGGTTCAGAATTACCTTGTTTGATTATTTTTTTAAAAAGTAAGTTTTAAAAAATCTATAAGTAGAGGATTTGTACAAAGCAACTTCAAAGATCACTCTAAGAAATAACAATGACGTTGCAACCTTGTGATTTAATCTAAGAAACTTTGGGGAGGAACAAAAATATTTATTCTGTTGATAAAAACTATATTTATATATATATAATCCTTGATATTTACCACACAGTGCACACAGCACAACAAACCCACCAGGATTTTCTTCTCTCTCTGGTATCTTTTTATCTTGCTTAAAAAAAACAGACCCTCCCTGGCGGTATTTTTGTTTTTTTCCCTTTATCTTGATCTTCTTTTTGCCAGAGTGTCTCTCCGTCTCTCTCTGCTCCAGTGTGTTTGTTTGGAGAGTACAGCTCGCCCAGTACAACATGGAAGTACGTCAACGTTGCTGGCTCCTTCGTAGATAAGGGCAACAGGAAAAGACCTCTCATAGAGAGCAGAGACAGGAGGGGAGGAGGACGACAAAGGGCCAAAACCACTACGTTGGTGAGGAAGAAAATATAAATGGAGGGAATAGAGGAGGGATCAAGAGGTCATGCACAGTGCAATAGATCAATGACTTATTACATCATAAAGATTTTTTCTTATGTCTCCATTTACTGAATCCTGTCTTTATCATGTCTGGATGTTAAATTGTTGTAAAGTTTTATAATCTCATTAAGTCTCTTTATCAAGGAACTGCTGCTTTATAAAGATACGAGTGGATGCTGTCATGTCACGTGAGTGTTTTGTCTTCAGTTATTTCCCGTTGTGTTGTTGATTTAGGTTCTTCAATTAAGGCTTCAGATGGGTTCGTATTGGAATTCTGGGAATGTTATTGTATGCTGATGACATTATTTAACTTGCTCTAAACAAAAAAGGAACGCCGATTCTGAAGTCTCAAATTTTAATGTGGTACGTGGTTCACGTATGCACACTGGCCACTTTATTAGTTACAACTTGCTGGTACTGGTTTGGACCAACATTTGCCTATAGAACTTGATTCTTCATCGCATAGATTTAACAAACTTGCTCAGAAATTTTGGGCCATCTTGACATGACAGCATCACACAGTTCCTGCAGACCTTTTGGCTGTACATCTATGATGAAAATATCACCATTCAGTACCTTTCAGCATTGCTATATTGGACCAAGACCCGGTGACTATGGAGGCCCTTTGATTACAATACGATTTAAATGCAGATCAACTGATATTAAGGGGTGCAAAGGAATTATCCGCCACACCATTACACCACCCCCATCCTGCACAGTTGATAGAAGGCAGGAAGGATACATGCTGTCATGTTGTTTACACAAAATACTGAACCTACCACCCACGTTGAAACTCATCAGACCATGCAACATTTTTCAAACTTCTTTTGCTCAGTTTTGGTGAAACCATGCGAACCGTAGCCACAGTTTCCCGTTCTTAGCTGACAAAGTGGCGTCCGCTGTGGTCTTCAGCTGCTGTAGCCCATCTACTTCCAGGTTTGATGTGTTGCACATTCATGTCGTGCATTCTGCATACCTCGGTTGAAACAAGTTGTTATTTAAGTTACTGTTGACCTCCCCTCAGTTCAAAGTAGTCTGTCCATTCTTCTCTGACCTCTGGCATCAACATGACACTTTTACCCAGAGAGTGTGTTACTTCTCTTCAAGGTGATTGTGAATCGAGAGTATCAAAAACATGATCTCTGAGAAATGTTTTCACAATGTTAGCTCTCACTACTGTGAATGTTGCAAAAGAAAATCTATTTAAATCTGTTATAGTAAGGTGGAGACAGACAGGTCAAACTATAGAAGCAAGGACGTTTTTTGGCACTCCGAGGCCAATGCAAAGTAGACGGCAAATGTGTCAGTGTAGCACAAAAGAAACCAGATTTCCAACAAGTCTGTAATCAAGCATGCTTGAATAGACAAGCCTTTATCTGCAACACGTATTGTTATGGCATTGAGCGAGGAGATAAAAGCAGAAGGTGTAGCATTCATCCCGATACATTCAGTGTTTCCCTCCCTTTATACGTCTTTATCTCTTCTTCCTGCTTGATTCAGGACTAACGCTTTGATCTGGTTCTTCACATAACAAGGCCCCAGGGTGGACTAACACAGCAGACACAGAACAAATTTAAATATGTGCTTGCGTATACATTTGAGTACATATATCTATTCTTAAACTATGTGTACTTTCTGTGATAAACCTATCCAGTAGGTATAGTGTAACCACAAAGCCATCTGAAACCCTGCCCCATGACTTAAGCTATAATTTGATGGTACCACCATTTTCTATTGTTCATTCAAGCTACTGCTTATTCTGCCAACTTTATTTTAACCAAATAGAAGAGGAGTGTACAACTTGAAGAGAGGGAATCCCACCAACAACTAGTGATTTGGTTATACTACTGATCTCAGTTGTGTGTCCTAGTCCACAATAAAGTTTTTGACCGGTATATGTAAACCATCCAGGCACTTTTAGTATATCCCTGCATGTATATATTCCATTGTTAGTTGGACCTCACAAATACCTTATCTAAGCATGAAGTTGACCGATTTAAGATATAGCTTGTGGGATCATTTTAAGAAAACAGACAATCCCAAGCCGGTGATCTCAAACATACCTAATCATTTGAGACATGCCAGACCCAATCAGTCTAATGCAGGGGTGTCAAACTCCAGGCCTTGAGGGCTGGTGTCCTGCAGGTTTTAGATGTGTCCTTGATCCAACACAGCTGATTCAAATGGCTAAATGACCTCCTCAACATGTCTTGAAGTTCTCCAGAAGCCTGGTAATAAACTAATAATTTGATTCAGGTGTGTTGACCCAGGGTGATATTTAAAACCTGCAGGACACCGGCCCTCGAGGCCTGGAGTTCAACACCTCTGGTCTAATGTTAGCTACTTAGCATTGCTAGTTTTAAGCTCTGTTCGATCACTCTTCATTAATGACTAAACGTACCTGTTCATTATGCTCTCAAGCACTCTGGACCGTAACTGGGCCATCGCAACATTCAAGATTCAAAGCGTTTATTGTCATGTGTACCAAGAAAAAGCATATTTCTGTACAATGACATTCTTTCTCTGCTGTCCACACACAGATGCCGGTTAAAATGTACAATAGATAAAATACAAATAGCATGAATAAATAAATGGAGACAAAAATGAAAAATTGAAGTATTAAATAGATTTATGTGCAAAAGCGGTATGAGCTTAATATGCTGGTTGATATGTGAGATGACCTGATGTGCAAAAATTATTGTTACTGTTAAAATAGGTCAGCTGTTTAATAACATGGCGATCTTTTTTAGTTATTCCATTAAATTTTTGCTGCTCTGCTTGGGTTCATTGTCCTGTTGCATGACTCAGTTTCACCCAAATTTGAGGATGGCCTCACATTGGGCACTCTCAATGACTGCAGACTGCCCAAATCCTGTGCCTTCAAAACAAGCCCAGATCATCACCCTTCCACCAGCACGAGGTGTTTAGACTGATATGCAAACCCATGCCATGCTGCCATGTTCTTTTTAGAGAGAAGAGGCTTTCTCCTGCCAAACCTTCCAAAGCCATACTTGTTCTGTCTTTTTCTAGCTGTACTGTCATGAACTTTCACATTTAATATGCTAACTGAGGCCCGTGGAGACTGAGATGTGGTTTCTGGGGTTTTGCACAGTCTGACCTTGGAGTGATTTGCTTGGAAGTCCACTCCTAGGAAGATTGGCATCTGTCTTGAATACTTTCCTCTCCATGGTCTTCCTCACTGTAGGATGATGGGCTTCAAATTGTTTGGAAATGGCCTTATAACCCTTGCCAGATTGATGGGCAGCAACAATCGCTTCTCTAACGTCACTGCTGATGTCTTTCCTCCTTGGCACATGTGTCAACACACACCTGAATGCTCCAGACCAGCAAACTACTACAACTTGTGTTTTCATAGAAGGGCTCACACTTGCTGATGATCAATTGCAATTGATTAGCCGCACTTGGCAGCTACTTAACCTCTTAAGTCCTATGTGTGTACTTCATTTTTCATGTACTATTTCTATAACTAGAACTTCTGCTAAACAAGTGACAATACAATGTAGCATACTATGTGTTGTTGTTCATATGGGGTGTATTTAGCTAATTCTAAGACCTGGTAACAATCAGCTTATTTTTATTATGTTTCTATACAGAAAACATTCCTTAGAATTGAAAGACAAGAGGTGTGCTTTATTTTTACACTGAAAAAATAAAATAAAAAGTCAAGAGTGTGCAATTCTCCAGAAAGGATCACTATAATTTCTCTGCTGAAGCCACTTTATCATAATGTGCTGTTTAGTTACAGTATTTGTGTTTAAATACTGCCTAAAGGTCAGGTCAATTCTGGGTGTTGAGGTTATGGAAATATCATTATCTTGATTTAACACCCAAAACATCTGCAGGGGATTAAAGAGAAATTGCTTTTTAACCTTGATAAAAGTTCTTCTATTTCCTGAATCTAACCACATGCAGCCACCACAGCATCTGCAGTAAAAGTAATCTAATTTATGCAGATTAATATCGTCTGCAACCAGTTTCTCAGAAAGTCCAGTGTGTTGAATAAATGCTGCGATTCACTGTCATAATTCACACTTGATTCTTTAAAAGTATTCCAGGAAGTATTTAAGATACTTCATGTCTCTGTTTACGGTATAGCTGTAAACAGAGACTTTTTATACGTGAATTTTAGAGGCACACAAAAAAAGGAGATACTGAATGTGGGGGGAAGGAGACTGGACGGCTTGTTCTGGCCCAGCCAATATGTCTCTTGCAGAAGGCGGTGTGTTGGTGTGGAGGGATTCCCATTCCTCTGAAGTCTGGCACTCGGTATCTGGTTACTCCTGCAGGTCTGATGATTACCCTCCACTCAAATTCCACAGCCCTCATTTACTCCAATCCACACAGGAATCTTGCAAAGTCAGCTTTACACACAGAACAAAGACACACATAAACACAAGGACCAACAACCCCGACGGCTCTCCAGTCCAATTTTAAACCAACTTTTAACTCAAAACATTCAAATATAATTACTTTTATGACCCCTTCTCTCATCCCCGTTTCCCCTTCCAGTTGTCTCCGTCACAAATTCTCTCAAGAAATGCAACACACAACACAAGAACGCAACAGTCTGGATAATGACTTCGACTGTGGGTGAGGTTTGTGTTGCCACTGCAGTGCTAACCTGGTTGTAAAATGCCATAATACTGCAATCCACATGTAGCCGTTTGTCACCTCGCACCAAACTGTAAGCAGAGCAGCAGCAATGTGGCGGTTTAGCCCTCGACCTTGTCTGCTCCCCTCCTGCTGCAAGGAATGCGGTCGCAGACAGCCGACGAGACACCGACTCAGCTGCGCGTATACCCACAGTTCCGTGTTGCTGCCACAGGACTTGGTGTTCTTTCAGAGAGACCACTTGATTTAAGACATCAGTGTTTGTGTGTTAGTGTGTGAAAAGGTCACACACTCCCTGCAGGACGTGCCTTCACCTTTGTATTTGGCAGTCATCTTGTCGCCAAACACTGCTTCCTTCCTTTTGAAAATAAATTTCCCATTGCTTTATTAAAGTCAGGTCTCTGTCAGGTAGTGTGACATCACAGTGTTGGCCTGTGGGAGAAAGGTCCAAATGGAAAGAGGACAGTGCAATTCATAATCAAGAGGCAAGCTTAGGGAATGTCTCTGCTTGGTTAACGTAATTGAAAAAGGAAAGGAATACGATATTGTAGTGATCTCAAGCTTGTCCCACGGTGATATTGCGCAGATGAATTATTTCTCATAGGTTATGTTTCGAGTGTTCACTGGCATTTCTCTTGATTTATCTTGGTAATAATAAGCGCACAGCATTCAATACAAATGGGAGAGAAAGGGCATCAGAGAGAGGGATGTATGTGATGATTTAATGTTATGGCCATGTAGAGGGTATAATGTATAAAACAGGGGAATCTATGGAAGAATACAGAAATCCAAACAATCTTTATTTCGCAAAACCATCGCTAAAAGCAGACCTGCTGAGCATTTTGTACTCAAAAGGCAGATTCTGGGCGGAGTGTCACTTAGAAAGATATTAAGACGATGATTCACACAGCTGGGGAAAACAATTTAAATTGTGTTATCATTTTTGTTGTTTGCCAGTTTGATCTCTGGCAATTGCATGGCTTTTGCAGGTCTGCACTTTAAAGTCAATTTCATTTAGCGCTCTGCTCTGCCAGAAAGACGTTGCAGCTGCTTAAGTAAATGAAATCAGATACGGTGTGAGGCTTGCAATATTTGTGAAAAGCCAACAGACAGTTGAAGACGAGTCATCCTGTTTCTTTCGTCATTAAGCCTGTGATGCCTAAATCTGAAACGGCACCGGTTTTCACAGTATACCAGCTGGTTTTTGTTTTAGTTGTTCTCCATAATGTAGTACTTTGTGTTTAAGTTTTACAATGTATGCCCTAGAACACAAATCCCTATTTTTTGGTGCTTCTTTTCTCCATTTTCCAGTCATTAAAAGAATAGTTAGAACAGAAACATATTAATTAATTGAGAAAATAATATGTTAACTGCAAATCAAGGTAACAGCTAGCTACAGCCCTGTCTCAATGCAAATCTGGTGCTAATAACTTCCTAAAAATGATTGATTTTTATCTGCAATAACTGTGCAGTGATACAGAAAGAACATTTCTACTTGTGTGTGGTACAAATGTTTAACCTCCTAGGACCTGGCGTCCACATATGTGGACATCACATTTTGGGTTATTTAGACCAAAATACTCAATTTTGCTCTACAAGGGCCTGATATCCACTTACATTATACTGGTACTGTTCTATCAAAATTTTAAACGCATATCCTCATATGTGGCTCTTATTTTTCTTAAAAACAAAAATAAGGTAAAAAAATAAATAAATCTGGTAATTCTTTGTTTTTACATTCATCGGGCCCCAATCAGCCCAAATATCAAAGAGAAATTAAAAATGCATACTGTGGAAGAGTTCGGGTCTTAGGAAGTTAAAAATGAAAATGTGCTTACTGTTATCATTTTGAGGTATAACTCAGTTCCGTCTTTATTAGGTACACATGCTTGACTCCTTCTGACTCCGTCTGAGCTGGTCTGAATAGTTCAGAAACTGCCGATACTGGGATTTTCCCACAAAACCGTCTCTAGGGTTTACAGAGAATTGTATGAAAAAGAGGAACTATCTAGTAAGTGGCAGTTATCCTGGCGAAAATGTCTTGTTGATGTCAGACAGTTTCAAATGAAAGACAACAGCAACTCAGATAATCACTTATTATACCCAAGGTATGCAGAAGAGCATCTCTGAATGCACAACACAGTGGGCAACAGCAGAAGACCACATCAGGCGCCACTCCATTCAGCAAAGAACAGGAAACTGAGGCTATGATTCACACGACTCACCCAAACTGAACAACAGAAGGCGGTTTTGTCCGGTGGTCTTGATTTCTGCTGCAACATTCAGTTGTTTGGGTGAGAATTTGGGATAAACGATATCAAAGCACAGATCAACAGTTTTGGGCTGCTGGTTGTGGTGTAATGGATCTTTGCACACTTTAGGCCCCGTAATACCAACTGACTATCTTTTAAATGTCACATCCTACCCTGGTATTGTTGCTGACAACCTGTAAGAACAACCACAGTGTACAAATCTTCTTATGGCTATTTACAGCAGGATAATGGAGCATGTCACAAAGCTCAAAATTTGTTTCTTGAATGAAAATAAGTTCAGCTGTGAAGACAAATGAGGATCCAACTTGAGAACTTACGATGTTTAATAGTCTACATTGTGTACATTGTGCTTTTCTCTCAGCTACATTGGTGTGAGGTGAGGTGATTTCTGTGCTGTCCTTTGTCGTAACTGCGTTTTGCCATTTAAAAGACAGAGTTTCAAAACCTTCCCTCAGAAACCTTCAAGAGATCCTGCTTTTGTGTATTCCTGTGCTCTACATGCAGGCATATGTGACTGCACAGTCAAACAGAGGACGCAAGTAAGCACTGGTTTAGAAACTCACAAATTCCAATTACAGCCAGTTTGTCTGTAAGAACCAGATCAATGTTGGCTCAAAATTCATCACACTAAAGTGCTGTGCTCAAAACATTTTTCTAATTACAATCGGGGAGCTGTGTTCCTGCTAATGTCAGCTAATTTTAGTTACAGTAATAGCGAAGTCTTTTAATTTACTGCACTTCAGTGTTCACTGACCACCCAGAAAGATTTCATAGCGAGAGAGCATGCTATTTACATGTAACAGGGCTTCAGTGTGCATGTGTGTTTGCATGCCTTTCAGCCCATCTGTACTTGTGTTTGTTTTTTGTGTTTTCTTTAGTACGTGCAGGTCAGGAAAGACAAGAGGGCGGCCATACTGGGGTTAAAGCAGCATATGAAAGCCAGAACTGACTGTCATCTTCTTTAAACCCCCTATTGAACTCCCAGCATGTAAACATGGCTAAACTGTGCACGCCCCACCACCTCCGTCACCCCCAATCCCAAGCCCTGGGCCCCCCTTGGGGCACAGGCCGTCTTATCTCCCCACCAGGGAAGATAAGACTGGCACTGGGCTTTGTGCTTCTCCCCCACAAGCAGGCACATGTGCACAAATATATGACAGCATATACACACGAGCACAAACACAGGCAGAGGTGAGCAAATAGCATGCGACACACGCCAGGCAAATGCAAGGACAAAGCATGCAGGAACTATTCATCCATAAATACTGCACACCAGCATTTATACGGTGTCACATGACTCATATTCAAGAAATAATTGGCTTAACAATCCAGAGGATGTCTGCATATGATTGAGTGCTAGATTCTGATTTGAAAAATAATCCTTGACACAAAAAGGTCAGGGTATAGTCACACACCTGCAACAGAACAATGCAGCCACCCCTAACCCCACCTATGGAAGCGCCAACCAGGGGCGCATTATTTTCAGCGTGTTGGAAGTGCTCCTTTCAGATTGTCCTCCATGGTGACACAAATGCACCATGTAATTTCAGGGTTTTATTGATTTCTCTTCCTGAGGTCTTCTCCTAATCGCTACACCTTGACCTCAGCAGGAAATGTCATGAGGTCAAGGAAAGATGCAACAAAGAATGTATAAGGGAAAAGATAAATGTGGTGCTCGGTTTACTTTATAATGTAACAGTGGATTTTGTTGACTTGGCTCACATGAAACAGAACGACTGGCGATCCAGTGTAACTGCCAATTAATTAAAGCTTTGTGGCAAAAATGAACAGAATTTATATTAATCCTAAACACTAGCAAAATAGCAATAGTTAAACTGAGGGCACAACTAATGCAAACTGAACCATGATAAACAACGTTGATATAGGTATATATATATATATATATATATATATATATATATATATATATATATATATATATATATATATATATATATATATATATGTTAGGTAAGGTAATTGCTTCATAATAAACTAATTTTATTACAGCAGCATACAGTTCATAGTTCACTCGTGGGTTTTACAAGCCTGTAGATGAAGGTTTAAAACATATGAAGGGATTGTGGCAAGAAATAGAAACATTACCATGCAAGTGATTATCACCACCTGTCAGTTATGTTGATTTTCTTTAAATGGCAGTTGTGAAATACAGAGCGGTATTATCTCACCTCCTTTTACAAGGAGTATCCATTGCGTGTCCTACACTAAAGGAGGTTATAAAGGAAGCACTTGGTATTTTAATTTGAATTGGCCAGCTGTCATTATGAAGCTACTTCCAGGTCAGTTAGGAACCTTCTTAAGCAATAAACAACTATTGGACCTGCAACCCTGGTGAGTGAGGAGGCAGCTTCAATTAAAAAAAAACAAAAACTAATTTACAATTTACTTCAGCTTGCAACAACTATCGCCTTTGTGACAGAGCAGAACTTCAAGCTATAAATCACCCAGATCAATGGGATTCACTCAGCTGTTGAGAAGCAGGTAGACGAAGTAATACATGCACAAGGACAGAAAAAAACTGAAGGACAGGAGGCCCACATATAGCACATGTCACAAATATGGATACTGACTGAATTAGCTGCTAACCCAGTGGTTCAATAGCAATAGAAGAAAGACACTGCCAAAGGTGGCGAGAATCCAGAAGAATAGAGGTACTATTGGTTGAGATAGTGAAGTGACCCTGATAGAAAAATATTATAACTTGCCACCATGGCTGTAACCAAGGTCACCAATGTCTGAACTTTGTTTTTCTAATACAACACTGTATAAATTGTCCCAACACCACTTGTGACGCTCTGGATGGTTTTTACTTTACTCTATGGGAATTGGCCTGCAGTACGTGTGTTTAAGAGATTTGGTTGATGCATGACTATTGGTTTGTTTAGGTATGAGCAGTGAATCAGGGGCACAGCAGGGCCAGAGCCATTCAGTAAGTACCTTTTTTCCTTGTGACATTTTAATTTCATGTGAAAGAATTATTTTGTATTTTTAGATTTCGTTTTATTTCATTTTTTTATACTCACAGTTCACCATCACACAGGTGCTCCTGCAAAATAGGGAATCTCTGCAGGTGCTACACCTTTAAAATATGATGCATTAAGTGAAAAAATTCTGGATTTCACTCATTTCTAGAAATGAGTGAAGAGAAGAAAGACAGAAAGCCTTCTTTCTCTCCTTTTCTTTTCATCCTGCCAGCAAGCCTTAAATGCAAAATTCCCCCAGCAGAGTTTACAAGATGTTCAAAAAGCAGAATAAAGCACCAATAAAGCCATTTGGGGGGGGGGGGACGAGAGACTATGTTTTTTACTCACCTGCGGTGTTACGTTGTTACACAAAATACTGCATTAATTGTTGATTGTTGATACATTATGTTACTTAAGAGTACTCTCTGGACAAACTAATTTGTTACCCTAGTCATTACATTACTGTTGTTTTATTCAGAAGCTTTGTAAGTTAATTACTTGTTAACAATAAAAACCCACAGTCCATTCAGTCCCACACAGTGACACCAATGCCCATCCTAATGAACACACACACACACACACACACACACACACACACACACACACACACACAAGTTTCCTTTTAGTGTTTAAATATAAACACAAAGCTAAATTGAAAAACCAGTCCAAAGAAACTTCAGAGTTACTGCCACTGTAATTCTACTGTGCAAACATGTACGGATAGAAATGGAGGCTACGTTACTACAGGCTACCTGTGTTACCTATTGAAGTTCAGTGTCTGGCTCCTGGGCTGGGGTTGGCATACACTCAGGGTTCTTTGCTGTGTGTGCAGGCACTTGCAAAGCACAGACATTGTGCTAGGAGTATTGTTTCTGTCCTAATGCAGTTTGCACTTTAACACTAGGCTCTTGTTCTTTGGTGCAATGGAAATAAAAGCAAAGTCCATATCGACACTCCTCAAAAGTTATAGACCACTCTACCAACTTCCTCCTTCCTGAAATTAGCTCATTGTAGTGGAAGTGCACAGGAAGAAATAGACATGCTTGACTTTTTAAATTTTTATCATTATTATTATTATTTCTATCCACCCATCTGGCAGATATCTGAAGAACTTAAGTAACATAAGAAATGCCATAACTGCAATGGGATTACTGAACTCAGTATAATAATGTGGTACATTTCTGCATTACCAAAATATTTAATGGCAGTAACATGCCATTCCCAACGCTGCTTACCTGATGCTGATAGCCACTTCTTCTTGTGGCTGGAGCTTAAGTGGTCAGTATCCAGGTGATAGTCTTGTCCCATGGTGACTTTGGGGAACTTTGTTTACAGAAGTATCCAGCCATAGCAAACAGTTAGTCTAGCTAAAACATGATATTTGATGTTATTCATACCATTGGAAGTCTAAGGAGCTTAACCCTGGAAATTTGGCTAATGGCAAACTAGTAAGCTAACACAACGGGCGGTTTTTTAAAACGTTTGCTACACCACATTTTGATGTGCTAAAGGTAAATAAATTGGTACAAGGCGTGACCGGCTGTTTCTTAGTTCACTTCGGACTTACTTCAGCTAGCATTAACCACTGACAGTTTCACAGTAGCATAACTGTCATTTGACAGTCAAAAGGTATATTGTATATTAACGCCAAATTTTTATCAATAAATGCTACTCGTTTGCTCAACTGGGATTAGCTGCCATTTACTGCATCATACCACTAGGGGCACCGCTTCACCAATTCCACTAATTTATAATACAACACCTCATTCTCAAAAAGAGCTAGAAAAAAGTCTTTATTATTGTATTTATTTGGCTGAATATTCTTTCCTTAGAAGATGTTGAAGGCAGCGTTTTTGCTGTTTTTTCCTAAAACAGACTCATTTAAACATACTGAGTCAAATACTGTGGAACTAAAGCACTCGTGTTTTTCCTAGAAGCGATTCACACAAACAGCTTACTTTAGCTGTGTACGTGTACATGCTGACGAGAGATTCTGGAGAAAACTGCAATACTTTTAATGGAATTATTGAATCGGGGTCACCCTGTCTGGAGAAGTCATGGGTCATGGATATAAGGACACACAACCACACACAGCTCCGAGCCGCTTTAGCTGTATTAGCAGGGTTGGGGATTATTGTTTCGAAGGACACACACAACACACACACAGATAGCCATGAGATTTAAGGGTCCCATCATGTGGAAATAGATTTTGATTTAAGTGATTGTCTCTGTGTGAAGGTTTCTTTGTGGGTTTTGAAGGAGATACAAAGATATAAAGTTGTGTAGGTGTTGAGCACAGTCTTTAATAAGAAAGAATATAAATATGCATCCATCCTTGTGTTTCAGCCACAATCACTTGCTGATATATCTTTTTCAATGTGGCTTTATGTTTGTGATTCTTAGTCTTATGGTGTAGTATATCACTAGCAAAAAATTTGCATTTTTCAGTCTTTTTCTTTTTTAAAGGTTCAAATAGACAAGCAAAATGCAGCAATAAGAAACATATAAGCACATAAATTCCCCACTAATTATGCTGGACAAGATCTATTTGAAAGGTCTGATATTTCAGACACTTCTAAAGGGTTTCATCAAATAAGGAGGACATGAAGAAAAACATACAGACATCTTTCTGTCTCCACTGCAAAGTTGCTATCAGTAAATATGATTTTTGTCTCTGGTATTCTCTATGAAATGCCATGTGTTCTTTAGCAGAGTGCAGGATGGGGTGGTTAGAGGGGATTGGATGGCGTGGAAAGTGGGTCTTGTGAATGTAGGTCTTTGAAACAGTGTGTGTGTGGGTAAAGCAGGCTTACAGTAGTAATCCTCTTCACAGACACCCATCTGACTAGCAACAGGACGGGACCCAGACAGACACACACTCATGCCTCACGCATATACGTGTTTGTTAGAAGGAAATCTGTTTTGGTTTGCCCTGTTTTGAGAAATAGGCTGTTAATGTGCCAACATCTCCAAGTGCATGCTCGATACACCCCTCTGATATCTGGAGATGTCTAAGTGAAGTTGTAATCTTCCAGTAAAGTTTTAATTTCCTTAGGTGTGGCACCAAATTCTTCTGCGATTGTTTTAATGCTGCATTCTTTTTGTTTTTATCAGCCCTTTAAATAAAGTTGCGCCTCCAGGAAACCGGACCCTCTGTTGACTTTATTGGTTCCTGAAGTTTGTCATTAGGGCTTCCTGGCTGTGATGTCATCAGTTTCTTAATGACAGAGAGGAAGAGGGACATTCATCCCCCAAATAACGCAGGAAAAACAGACAATTTTAAAAGGCATAATGAGCCCGTTGGAGCACGGACAGTGAGCTATGGCTCTGTCACTGTCTGACTCATTTCGTCTGGGGAGGGAAATGCTTTTAAGATCCGTGGCACAACATCAAAGTCCCTCAGTAATATAAAGTTAAGCCACTGTTGACTTTGGGTGTAATGAAGACCGAATCAAATTAGATGGGTTTTAAAGAATTGACATGTGGATCCATTCAAATAATCTTATTTGAATTATGCACTGAAAGGAAACATGGATGAATGAATGAGACCACCACAACTCCAAAGTAAGACCGGACAAGAAATATTATTTGTATTTGTTTTTTTATTATTATTTTGGCATTTCTTTGTTTTGCATTTATATTAAGCAAAGTGCATCTTATTTTTTTTCTCATCAACACATTGCACAATACATAAATAATGATGCATATAAAACGTCTTCATATTTACAATTAATAATATATTTATATATAACATAAAATACATTTTTTTCGCTTCTTTAATTAAATCCTAGTCATTTATTAAACAAAAGTCCCGTCAGAATTTTAGACTTTCTTCTTCTTTTAAATCCTTTTTTTTTTCCCGTGGAGAGAAGGGAAAAAAAAAAAAAAACAAGGAACGTGGGTGTAGTCCGTTTGTGAGGGCTGTTGAAGAAGAGGGGGAAGGCTGCTGCTGCTGGTGCTATCGGGTGTTAAAGATGACTTCCAGCCAGCATGGGCAACTACTGATGAACTGTCTGGTGTAGCACTGTCCCCAGCCTTTCACAAAGCTTATCTGCACTGTGAAGCCTGTGCGAGGCTGCTGCGTGAACTCGTGATCGTTGGGCCTCTGCAAGCTGCCGGCCTTGTCATAGTCAAAAGCTTTAATGGAAAATCCAGGGAACACCTTGTGCACCAGTAGCGTGCGCGAGTCCGGGTTATCCAGTGTGGCCGACTTAATGAAGATGGGATAGCAGCTGCGGTTGTAGACCCACACCCCGTCCGGCTCGCGCGTCAGCTGGATACCATAGCCGATCTTGGCCCGCACCATCTGCACCAGCGGGGACTTGTTTTCGGAGCAGAGCTGGCCCAGGCAGAAGCCGTTCCCCTGAGGTAGATCATAGAAGATGTCCAGAGAGGGTTCCTGGACCGAGTAGAGGCGCCCGACACGAGTCTTCTCCTCCCAGTATGCCACCACGCACCAGTGGGCCCGCTCGCCAGACTCCTGCAATGCCAGGGAATCTGAAAGGAGAAAAGAGTCAAGAGAAGGAGAGGGTTAGATTCGAGAAAACACAATGACACTGAAACATTAGGCAATAAAATACTCGAAAGGAGAGGAGAGTAAAGAGACATAAAACCAGAAAAGAACAGTGTTTTATAAACATGCCAGCTAGTAAAAGTAGATCAAGAGGTGAAGAAAAAGTCAACTATGTCGAGGAAAAACACTCCCAAAACGTATTAAAACGTTACTACTTCAGAACAGTTTCTTCCTCATTCCTTGTTTGGGAAATGGGGAATTTGCTTTTGTCAAGAGCCAAAGCTAAACTGTCATCCTCGATTTCTGCCACACAGGAAAACCATGTTGGAATTCCTGGACTTCAGACAAGAAAAGCAACTCTGAGACACTGGCAGGCAAGCGTCCACACGCAGTACAATATTTATCTAGGCATTAAATGCTTATCTTCTGTCTGGCTCGCTGTATTTTTGTTGCGGCGTGGCCAACAATGTGCTGACGTCAACCGACTGTCCGATCGTCTCCCCGTCTCTCTCTCGATGGCAACGAGCTTCCCCCCACTGGAGGAAATGATAGGAAACCGTCTTCGAATTTATGCGTGACGGAGATTAACCTGAGCTAAAACCGTGTTTAGCTGACGAGCAAGGCGGGCTGTTAACTCTCAAAAACCTCCCAGTTGTCTGAATCGTTGACAAGCTAGGCCTCTGCAGTCTAAAGTTTCTCTTGAGCGTAAAAAAAAGTGTAGCGTTGGCCACGCTCCAGTTTCCAAACTCCCCCCCTCCACCACCCTTTAGAGTGCCTCCTGCGCCATGCCTCGCGCCCCCTCGCCACCCTCCCAACCCTTCATATCTCTATTCCACAGAAATCTGGCTCCCAG
The DNA here is from genome assembly GCF_965226115.1 of Aulonocara stuartgranti. Classification (NCBI taxonomy): domain Eukaryota; kingdom Metazoa; phylum Chordata; class Actinopteri; order Cichliformes; family Cichlidae; genus Aulonocara; species Aulonocara stuartgranti. The sequence continues at coordinate 20,874,041 of NC_138945.1, read as the reverse complement.
CTACTCCCAGAGAGAAGAGTGGGAGCCAGTCAGGCGCAAGGGAAATAGAGGGAGACAGAGAAGAGAGGGCGAGAGGAAAAGAAAGAGGGGGTGGGCAGGGGAGGGAAGGCTTTTCACATATTTTGACTGTTACTTTTGCAACTTTGCTTCCTCTTGTGGTTTTTTTAGGAGCCTCCTGCGCCTTTTGGGGGGGGGGGTCATCGTATAATCGCCTCAACTTCTATCTAATTGTTCGGCCATCTTTTATACTTTCCGTCTTCCTCACACACACACACACACACACACACACACACACACACACACACACACACACACACATTTACAAAATGAGACATGCAAAGGTTAAAAAACTGTTTGCAAAGGGAAACAGATATGAAAAAAATGGACAGAGCCCCTCTCAGTGGCAACCATCCTTCCCATTCAACTCCACAGCCACCCCCCCTCTTTCTTTAATCTGGCAGCGGCTGTGAATGTAACCGGTAATTTGGAAGGTCCCGTCTGAGAAAAACTGCAACATTAATGTGGCAGGATCTGTGCTGGCCCAAGCCGACTTACCCCAGCCTGTCATTAGCCTTCATTAGAGGAGAAAAAAAAAAAAAGGGGGAGACAAAGACAACACCGGGGGAAGAGACAGAAACAGGAGGAGAGAGAAGGGAGCACCAAAAAAAAAAGGAGCATGCCTTCCATAAAACAAGAGCGGCTGAGCTCTTTGAAGTTGGTCTGAGCCGAGCCTCGGGGAGTTTATCGTAAATCCATCCTCGTGGGGTGCTGGGGGAAACTAAGTACCTAGCTCTCTACCTCAGGCCAAACTGGAGGAAACGAAAGGTTCATCTTTGAGATAAGAGACAGAAAGTGTCATCTGTATCTCAGGCCGGTGTCACACAGTCTTGCACGTACAGGGGCTGATGGGCAAAGAGGACCGAGTGGACTGGACTTTCTTAACAGCTGACAGCGGGCCTGCTGGCAGAGCTCACCTGTGGGGCCCTTGTGTGTTTGTTATTGCTGAGAGAGACAGGGCCTGGCGTCAGAGGTCATTAGAGCGGCTGCCTGTCTGAGCCTGTCATTGCAGCCTGAAAACACCCTGCTATTCAGGACTACATTAACTGCTTTTCACCCCCACCCTCTCCTTCCCCCATCTCCCTAGTCATCCTCCCCTCTCAGAAGCTCGCTCAGACTGCAGGTAAGCGAGAACCGCAGAGGAGAAAAGAGATGAAAGGATAAAACGTACGCAAGGCAGACAAACGGAAAGGGAACTTATAATAGACAGGCCAGGTAGCAAAGCAGCACGGAAAGTAGGATTCAAATCCTTTTATAGCTTAAAGCTGCACCACTGTATTTTTAAAAGAACACTACAAGTGCCGTCGTGCTGGACAGTTAAGTTAAGGCCTGATCCAAGCTCTAATAAACAGTGCATGCCACTCATAATCCAGCTCAAATGGCCCTCGCAGGTAAACAAACACCAACTTTCACTGTTCACCAAAGCAGCAGAGCCGAAACCAGCCAAGATCCTTAGGGTGCCGCCTCAGGAAGAGTATGTTCGCAGGTTGTCCTGACAGCAGATGAGCTTACACCTCATACTGATGAACATTAAATGAACAGACACATACACATATATTAATAGAGGTGAAAGACACACTCTTTATCTGTGGGCCCCCATATCGATGCGCTTTGAGCGTGAGGTGAGACTCAATTTAAACTGATTTCAATTTTTAACACATTTTTTGCGAGGTGTCTGCCAGTCTGCCTCCTCGCGTTACCGTCTGACACTATTTCAGGTGCGTCTGGTGTAGGTGCGTGCGAAGCTGTGCTGTCAGAGCGCCTGTCCTAGCGTGTTTCCATCAGATACGGTCTCTGAAATGCTCCGAAGGCTGTCTTATTCTCTCGTCTGTGCATCCGTCTGCCCGTCCAAGTCTTAGCCCCGGCCTACCCCCACCTGCTCGTCTGCACCCTGTCCTTTCAGGCTACTCCATCACTGGAGATAAGCTGGCTAGCTAGCAACCCTCAGGCCATCTGTCACCCCAGCCCTTTATGTTCTGCCCCTGTCTGCTGCTCTGTCCCATGGGGTCCACATGTAACCCCCCACCCCTCTATCCCCAAATAGAAAAACAGTTTTCATGCTAGTTTACTAAGAAGAATGCCAAAATGATGCTGCAGGATGTATGGGCTAACGTGACTACTGGTTATGAGCAAATCAGCATATTTCTAGCTGTATTTTTTTTCTTCATTTTTGGTATTTAATGCACCATCAGCTTGGAGATAAGTCCGCTGCAGCATATGAGGAAATTATAAATACATGTTGTTAAATAAACATCCCATGCAGAGCAGCATTTTTAGCACATAATAGCAGATTTGGCAAATGGTCAGGGTGTTAGCTCCCCTGTGGCTTTTAATGGTCCCCAGGCTTAAAGAGCGGACGCCACGCTAGCTGAGACAATTGGACTGAGTTTGAAGGGAGGAGGGGTGGAGTGGGGGTGGCAGACTAGGTGCTTCTCTTACACAGTCTGCAAAGGTTAATCATTACCTCTGTCTGACTCCACACACACACACACACACACACACACACACACACACACACACACACACACACACACACACACACACACACACACAAAAAGTTGTTTCTATTCATAGAAGTCAGCACTGTCACAGAATTACACATTAACGCCATCATGGACACACACACAAAAAACCCTCCAACCTTCTGTTCTGAACTATACTTTCAACATCTGCAAATAGTGAGGAGGCTCCTGAGAACCGTCTCGCATCGATCCCTGAGAGCTATGTGTGTGTGTGTGTGTTTGTGCTTGTCTCAACTCAGACGTGTAATGACCCTGTCGTCATCACACACACACAGAGTGCAGCTGAAAACAGGAATGAGGAAGACATAAAGGATACAACACCACTGGGGTGGGGGAAAGGGCCCTTCACGGTGCCTTATTTTCCAAGTCAACACCCTCTCTCAAGCAGGGGGAAAGTCTATCCCAGAGGTCAAGGGTCAACCTTGAGGCATTCCTTTTGCTCTCTCTGCCATGACGTATATGCTCAACCCTGTGTGTTTGTGTGTGTGTGCGCCTGAAAGCCTGGCATTTCTCACTCTGTATTCACAAAGAAATGTAGTCTCATTGATTTTAGTGTAATCAACAGCAAACTTTCCGCCTTCTCACAACTACTACTGGCTGATCAGCTCACTTTTTTCACCGCAAAAATGAAATGAAACAGCTTTTATTTGTCACTAGCAGGTTGCCCTGCAGCGAGATGGAACCCCCCCCCCGACAGAAATGTCAGCTGTTCTGCGTGTTACCGTTGTCTCACATTAGCACAGACCACAGATTATAGACAGTATACAGTCTGGCTGGTGTTTCTCAAGTGCTGAAAGACAACGACCAAGTCTACACTTGTTTGTGATTGATTACTTGTTGTGCAGCAGAGCATGCAGCCATTAACAAAAAAAAAGCCATTAACTTGGGCTAAATTATGTTATTTATCAACTCAATTGCACTGTTTCTTCAAAGAATACAAACTCAAGCTAAAAACAAAGAACGCGAAAGAAGATGAGAAAATGAAAATCCTGCAAGTCACCTGCATTACCCACAATGCATCTTGACAGTTCTTGGTAAGTCCACACTGATGCTACGTCAAGTGATATAAGCCATTTATAGAAGTGTCATGGGGGGGGGGGGTGCAAATGTGCAAAAATGACTAATACGGCCATCTTCACCGTGCATCAAGCAGTGAAACTACTTTTACTGCTTTAAGTGTCCCATTGTGTCTGTCGAATGCCACCATTTGCAAATTGAGAGTGAAGAAGAAGAAATGATGCACCAAAAGGCAGAGTAGGAGAAAAAGAAAGAAAGAAAAGAAGACAACTGAAAGGCGGTGGGTTTAGTAGCAGACAGAGGAAGTGGTGCTTCAGAGTGGCAGGTTGGGTACGATGCAAAGTCTTACTCCCCGCCCCCTAGCTCAGGAAACATAAATAAGCCCCGATGGCAGGAAAACCACCAAGGGGAGTGGCACGGTTTCGCTATCACCAGATCTGACTCCTTGCAGAAACACAGATAGAGAGAATGAGTTGCAGACACGCCATCTCTAACATGAACCATCCAGCCACAACGGAGGGGGGAGAGAGATAAGGAGAAGAAATGTTGCATGTCCCCCCCCCCCCCAAATGTCTCCATCTATGGTATAATTTTCTCTTGAGTGGACGTTCCTGCCGTAATTACACGATCCGCATGTCTTGAAGTCGCTCAGGCGTGGTGTTCTCCGCGGCTTGTGACAAAACACAGGGCCATTTCGTAATGAAACGGGGCGGCCGGCGGCTTCCATCTGGATCCACATTATCACTAAATTGCAGCACAATACTTTTTTCCACTCAAGGACACCCTTGTTTCCGTGTTACACCTCCTCCCTGCTCCTGCTGAGTTATTATTCCAACACTTCATCAAGCTGACCCCAACACACACACACAGCCACTCCCTGCAGCCCAGATTTCCCAGGGTGACAGGACAAATAAACACCAGCTAGTTGGCTACAAGGTGCCAGGCAGACTGCAGTGATGTCATCGGCTCACTTTTTGCAAACGCACAGGTCGAGAGATTACCCGCAGGATCTGTATCTAAGGAGCCATTTATACACACAGACACAGACAGATGGACAGACAATAACCTGCATTGTTGTGGCACAGAAAAACCAAAAAACACACCGTGGGAACTAAACAGCTAGCAGAGCCAGTTGCATGTGATCAGAGGTTTTTGTTGCATTCTTACTCTGTTATTAATCGTCATACACCTCTACGCGTCTGCGAGCGAGCATGCATGTGCGTGCGCTTTTGTGTGTGTGGGTGAGGGTGGTTGTGCCAATGCTCAGGATAGAGATGTGGCTGCCGACGGGGTTTGGGCCTGTCACCAAGATGAAGAGAGGCAGAGCGAGAGGGAGAGACAAATACACACCCCTCCACTCTGAGTACACAAAAGACAAACCGACTACATGAATGAGCAGGCGGGAGGGTGGAGACGGCAGTACTTTGTGTCACACTAGAAATTTCACACACACACACACACACACACACACACACACACACACACACGCAGGTTTACAGGCATGTGTCTCCACTTATTTCCATTCCTGTTTTTATCCAGTTAAAGACGGCTTCTATCCCTTCCTTCCTCTTTCCACTTCGCACGCTCTGCCTCTCTCTTTCTTTCCCTCGCCTCCCTCCTTCATTCATATCTTCATACATTGAGGTAATGTCAAAATCCACTTCCACAGAGTGACTGCAAACCAAAACAATGTTCATCTTGTTCTGGGCTTCCCTCCAGCTTTGGCTCATGGCCAAATCTGCATGGGCCTCTTTTCAATCAACGGGCTCAGCAAAGGTAGGTAAATGTTTTCAACTGCAAGCGATGCTGCGAGAGGACAGGGAGCGTGTGAAGCTTCGCAAAAACTAGACACGCTTTCCTCTTCTTCCCCTTCTCTTTCCACCCCCCACCCCGCACCTCTCTATCCTCTGCTGTCTGTGTGCGCTGTTTTTTCGATTTGTGCAGCATAATGACACAGGGTGGGGAACAGAGGACAGCCAAAACCAAAATTAAGTCCCTTGCCAAGAGGCGGTTTGGCTGCCGCGCAAGGAGAGGAAGTGGGGAGTAATGAGAGATCCTGGCCCGGCACGGGGCGGCCCAGCTCTGCTCGGCTCAACTCGTTGGCTAACGCACAGCCTCCAAAATTACAGAGAAGAGAGCGAGGAGCCGGCCACCTCTCTCTCTGCCTCTCTCCCTCTCCACCCAAAGCCGCCATCTTCTTTCCCTCTCCATTCCTTCCTCTTACTGTTCAGGCAAAGGAGAAATTTAAAAGAAGAAGAAGATCTAACCAAAAAGGAATGAAGGTACAACCAAAACAGAAACCCTGTTACGGTCAGAAAAGTGCGAATTCGCTCTACCGTAATGGGTGCCGCACGCGTTTCTCTCATGGTTTAAGGAAAACAAATTTTCAGTTACTCTCTCTCTCTCTCCCTCCTTCGGTGCACTCCACTGTTTGTTTTCCGTCAAGATGAGGCCTCAGCTGCCTCCCTGTCCGCTCGCCTTTTCCTCAAAGACATGAGGTCATATCCTGCGCAGCCCTTTCCTCTCCCTGCTAACCCAAACAAGGCAGGAATGCTGAGGGAGACTGAGGGTGCTCTGTTTCTGAGCTGAGCTCCTAATTGCTGGAGGTTCTTTTGCAAAAAAAAAAAAAAAAAGTAAGATGCCGTCTTAGGTATTTAATACTTCATACCAAACATACAGGCCTTATCTCGCCCTCGGTTTGCACCAAAAATGGGCCGTTTCTCTGGGACCTTCAGCATGACAGCAGAACTAGTTTGATTTAATGAGCCAAGGTGCCAGGACTAAATTTAATCTCTGATGAAGGTTAAACTTCCAGCCGATTCACTGGATGACTAATTGACTGACTACAGGGCTGGCCGACTGTCTGTCGAGTGAGGTGACTGGTTGGTGGTATAAGAATACAACTGGACCTAAATTTAACCTGCACTGGGAGGAAGCGCCTGTGTGACAGTCGGCCATGCGCCAGGGCTCACACCAAGTCATTCTATCTGCCCGCCTGTGTGTATGTGTGAAAAACTGTATGTGTGTGCGTGTGTGCATGCGTACATGTCACCACAGCAAGACAGGATCCTGTTACACATAGGCACTCCGGGTCAGTCCCCAATGGCACCAACAGGCATGCCACCGACACACAAACAACACTATACATCCCAGAGAGTGGGAACATCAACAGTGGTGGCCGGTAACTTGACTTTAAAGAAGGCTTTAACAATAAAGTGCAGAAAGCCGACAGTTAATGTCTGATCCGGACTTCCATATCTTCAAATTCACAAGTCACGAATCCAAAAACTCACAACCAACAACATATTGCAAGCCACTTTAAACTTAACAAAATGAATGATTGGCAATGTGAATGCTACCTGATCTGCTCATAAACTCAACTGAATGCACTATATGGCTTTTAACGAGTTACTTAACACCCTACAGATTCATAACTCAGAGTCCAGCACCCTCTTAACCCTGGCCTGCTCTCCATTTCAAAATCTCTCTTTTTGATCTCTGTCTTCTGTTCTTGGTTCAATCCAAACCCCTGATCCAAGCCCTCACTCCCAGCTCAAACAGAGATCAGCACCCCGACACCCAGCTCCAGGCCTCCAGCCATCGACCCCTCCTCCTCTCCTTTTCCCTCCTCTCTACTCTGTTTCAAGCTGATGACGTGAGCCAGCGAGAGGAGCTTTGGAGCTGGTAGCCTGGCAGGCAGCCTAGTTTGCATTTGCGCTTGTCGCTGTCACAGCTCACTTAACTCCTTCCTGCCTGGATGGCTTTTCCTGCAGAGAAAGAGCCTCCTCTTTCCCGACTCTGATGTCCTTTGGTCAAGCTTGTGCTCTCGCCTCAGGTGCAGTTGCGCATTAGATCTACAGCTTGAGCCTTCTCCTACAGACAACGAACACTTAATTACTGCATTATAACGCCAAAGCAGAGAAGAAGTGGCACAGCTCTTGCTCACTCCCAAGTCTTTCCCACTCTCCTTCCCTGAGAGCCGCCCTCCTCTCCCTCTCTGTAAATATGTCTGGAGAAGAACATAAAAAGGGCAGAGTGAGTGAATTAGAAGGTCAGCAGCGGGCCTCTGGGAGAGCCATGTTTCTTTTGTCAGAGCCCCAGAGGGAGGGAGCAAAGAGGGAAGCAGGGAATGAAGGAAGGGAGGGAGTGAGAGGACGAATGGATTAGCCATTTTTTTTCTTGGCTTGCCAGGGAAATCATGAGGGCAGAGCACTGGAGCCACCCCGCCTGGCCTTTTCTAATGCTTTTTACTGAGGAGACACATTCACTGAAACGCTGCCATGTCACCCTCGCCAGGAAAGAAAACAGGGGTAGGAGGAGGGGTGGCATGTATACTTCACTGAGGGAGGGGAAAAAGAAAGGGAGGGGAGTACGGGGAGTACGAGGAGGCCTGTTAAGACTCCACTTCTTGGGTTTCACCGCTTGAACTGGGCCTAAAATGTGTCTTTAGTTAATGCACACTGGGCCTACTTTAGTGTCCATCTGATGGTCTGGCAGAGGAGGCGGAGGAGAGTAGAGACTGATTTTTAGGTTCTCTGTTCCTCTAACACACACACAGGCAGACAAGCAGGCTAACCCCACCACTAAACAAAGGAGGGGGCTGGAACGGGCAGCGAACACCAACTGACATAAAACAGGCTTTAAAGGCCCGGTAATGAGAACCATCTGAGGCCAAGGAAAGCAGAGAAAAGCACAGAGCAATCTCAAGGCAAGCGGCGAACAAACTCTTTCTCTCTCGCGAACACCCATCTTAGTCTGGAGCCTGCGGATGGGGGGCAACGGGCAGGGAAGGCGGCGCTGCCAGAGGGAGATTATGCGGGAAATGCCGAAGAAGCTCGAAATACATCCTGCCAGGGAGGTTGAAGAAAGAAAGACGCCTGTGTCTCACTCTTATCCCCACAGAGCCCGGAGGAGGATCTAACAAATACGTCCCCTGTACGCGCAAACACACCCAAACAAACACTCATGTCTGTCGAAGCCAGCTCTTTTTGCTCACATTTTTCCTCCCTCAATACCACACACACAGAACATATTCTTCTCCAAACAACGCTTGAGCGTGTTTGTCTTCCATAACAACACAACACGGAAAGGGGATGAGAGGGAACGGGGAAGGAAAAGGAGAAGAGTGGAGCGTTGTTCAAAGAGCCAGGAGGGAGGAATTTATGTGGATGTGGGAGAAATACGCCGCCCTCCTTCAACGGCTTTTTTTATTACAGAGGGGAAGCAGGGGCCCCCACAATCACCGCCTCCATCATCGCAAGTATGGAGGGAATACGTGTGGTTGTTGGGAAGAATCAATAGAAGAGGAAAAGGAAGACATAAGTGGAATGGATTGGGAGAAAAAGAGCAGAAAAATGGGTAATAGTAGGAATATTTACCTGAAAGCCCCACAGGGGCCGAGTAAGTCGTTCCTCCAGTTTCACTGGATGAAGGTCCAGAGTCTGGAGAATCTAATGGAGAAAGAGAAGAGTTTGAATCAGTGTGTGTGCATTTACATGGCAGTGAGAGGAGACAGCACAGCAGCAGCTGCGAGGCCGTCAATCACTCTGGTGAAATCAATGCCTAATGAAGATGCTGACGACGAAGCTCGCACCCTCACACATACGCACAGGAGACTTACAGCGGAGCGCTTCTCACACCCCTGATAATCCCCCATAATCCACTGCTTCAGGAGGAACGTTAGCCCGGCTTCCCCTGCACAGACGAGCTGCTGATCCGAAAAGAGGTGTATTCTTTCTGCTAACGACTGAGCGGAGGGTTCAATCTGGGCACGATAAACCCCGCTCAATAACCCAACATTACACGACCGCTCTGGGTCTGAGTAGACCGGGCTTGTGTAAAAGATCTGAATGTCAAACCGACATCGGAGTCTTCACGCCGAAAAGCAAACAGAGCTGTCAAAGATGCAAAAACAAGCCTCGAAATCATTTAGTGGGCTCAAAAAAGGCTCAAAAAAAGTTGCTTATTCTAAATGTTCTTCATGGTGAACCAGCAGATGCGCGCAATAGAGAGAAAACTAGACCCGCTCTCTCCTTCGCTTTGCATTTGAATGCTAAACTCCCACTAAGACTTGTAATGTAGACTAGTTTCAACACGACACCTGAATGGAGCTTCAACAAAACCACAGCATGTGCTGGGCGAGGGCTAGGACCAATGCAGACTGCTGCTGGTAGCTTGGGATTTATTAATGATATATTCCTTTTGCGTCAACAATGCTCACCACCACAGTATGGAGCGGTGGTCAGCGCCACTCTCACTGAAGTGTAAGGTCAGTGAAGTTTTCCCAACTCCAAAGCACCCGCTCTGACTGCTCAACAAGGCGCCAAAAGGCGTTATATTTATTTGCACCTACAGAAGTAATCCACGTATGGCAAGGAGTGCTATTGTGTTTCTGCTGAAAGCAGCTGACAGAGCCAACCAGAGCGGTTTCACTGCTCCCTTCCCACCCCGGCCCGTCCAAACGCAGCCCATGCTGCTGCGGTCACGGTAACGAGATGCACGGACGGGCATAACCCGAGCCTGCCTCGCTTTCACCGGCTGCCAATGGCCTTGCCCTGGTCTCCCGGGCAACAGTTCACAGCTGACCACAGGGCTGAGGTGGGGGGGCATCAGAGAGAAGGAACTAAACAGTGTGTGATTTATATTCCCCAGAGCTGAAACAAGGTAGCGTTTTATGTCTGGCCTACTTTCATATTGACCGCCACTGCTGGAGTGGGCAGGCACCATGACACGCATACACCCCCCCCCCCCCCCCCCCCAACCCACCCACCCACTTCCTGCTTGCTGGAATCATAAAACCATCATCATAAAATTCATGGCCCTTCCGCTCCGTGCAAATTATTTAGCAACGTCCAATCGCCCTCCATGCAGATTTCTCTGAATGTCATGAGGATTTACCACATCCTCAGATAAACCAAACACACAGAGAATTCTACAGAAAACTGTAATAACGTCCAGATACATGAACCAGCTGATGACTGACAGTTCCCTGAGGCGGTAGGGAAAAACCCCTGGCTTTTTTTTGTTTTTACTTTTTTGCATGATAAGCTTATTTGTCCCGTGTGCATACAAGTGTGTGTGTGCACTCTCCACCACGCTGCAGTGTTTTATTAATACTTCTTTCACCTACTCTGCCAATAAGGAGACGCGCAGACAGACACGGGTCGTCTCCAAGTAACCACAACCGCAGCTACGCGGGCTTAACGCAACCGAACGAGGAAAGAGAGCAGCAGGTACGCTCCGCAGAGGCGTGAAACTGACACATCTGCTTGCACGCACACACTTTCTGTGGGTTTTTCTTTTCTTTTTTTTTTTTTTTTTTTGGGGGGGGGATTTAATTCCCATTCAGGCTGGTATGAGTTGTATAATCATTTCCTTTGTGTGTATCCAGCCTTCTTTTCCTATTTACATTCTTGTTTCCTTTCATCAGGGTAAAGTCTCCAACTGAACTCGTACGGAGACGCCACTGCAACTCCACAGGGCAGACTTCACATCAGCTGAGTGTTAAGCACTGAGGACTGAGCTGCGGCTTTTTTGTTTTGTTTTGTTTTTTTCTTTCCAACACTTTAGATCAACCCTACTTATATTTAACTTTTTGAAAAACGCTCTTTAAGGACAACATCACTGCTAAAGAGGTGATGACAAAGACGGAGGGAAGGAGGAGGGGGGCTTTGAAGAACCGCAGCTGCAGCTGCAATGACTTCCTATTGTTTCCACTCACTCAAAGCCACTTTCTCCTCTTCTCCTGACTAACTGGCTGGCTGGTCGCCTAACTGGTCATTGTTTAACTCCTGCACTTGTAGACAGCAAGATGATGAGCAAATGAGCAAAAAAACAACACAAAACACAGAGGACGGGATGGGAAATTATGTAGATCTCACACTATTCTAGCTACAGTGTGAAGTTTAACACACTGAAAACTGACTTTGCCTTGTTTGACATAACTTGATGCCACTTTCCTGAACAGAGGAAGAGAATGACAGCAGAAGCCATGTGTGGAGCGAAGTGCACAATTAACATGGTTGCAACAGTTACGCTTTAGATGTGGAAGAAATTACAACAAAGCCTCTCTTCTGTTCTGCAAGACATCAAACCGGGAAATGGGGACAGTGACACCCCCAGCTATACACACACAGACACACACTAGAGACACACAAGCCCTCACCCTCATTCTGTTGATTAATTCAGCTGATAAAGACTGGCTGGCTCCAGAGACGCCGCTGTCTGTCTGTTTCTCCCTGCGCTGCGATTCACAAGAGATAGACGAACACACAAACAACCCCCCCCCCCTTTAGCCGCACACACACACACAGGAACACACAGGCTGCCCCCGGTGATGTGCCAGTCAGTCAGTCTATAGCTGGTGTCTCAACTTTGTACTGCCTTGCCCTGGCTGTCAGCCATGCTGGAAATGGCTAGCCAGTCAGCCAGACGTGCCACTCCACTACTATCATAAATCACAACATAACATGGAGCCATTTCCTACACACACACGCACTGGAGAGGCACATACAACACAAACATTCATAAATGCAACATAGCCTTTTAGATGGAAATGTTATGCAAAAACAAATGCGCTTCTGGCAATAACATGAATGCATATATTTATGCATGAATAGCAAGCTCACCTGGTGGTTTAAGATAGTCCATGGGATAGCGGGAATATGGTGGAGGAGGAGACTCTGTATGGAGAAAAAAAATGAGTACATGAGGAAAAAAAAGGGAAAACAAGGGAGAGATCGAAACTTTATGATAAGATTTGTCATTTTTCAGGGGGGAAAGATTTGTGTCTGTCAGCTCCGCCTGGAGAGGCAGGCTGAGAGGCCGGCTGGGCGGCTATTGCCTTTCATTGGCAGGCAGATAAACAGGGGGGGGGCCGCCTGGCGCCAGAAGGGCCACTATCAGCGTCTAGGACAAACTGAGATACGGGCCTCTTTTGGCCCGGGACGCCAAGCAAACGCGCGCACTCAATCGAGCGAGCGCGTGCACGCCCATACACACAGAGACCCTGGAAAAACTTCACCGTGGAAAGACTGGAAGACTGTAAAGCCCTGTGCACTTCGGAAATGCCATCTATGAAAGGTTTAAATAGCAGAAAGGCTTTGTTGTTGTTTGGAAAGCGCATATTTGAAGTGCCAAAAATAAAATAAAGCATGTTCTTTATGTTTGGATACGTTAGGATACATGTTACCGTTTTTACAACACGGCCAATCAATCAATTATTATTTTAGTCAAATGACATGCCAAACTCGGATTTAATGGCGCCACACTTCCGAAAAGATGGGAAGGTGTTGGGGGGGAGGGGGGGGGGGGGTCTCAGCACGCTAGTTTGACCTTATGGAAACTCAACACAACTGTGCCAACAGAGGTGATGTCATTTGAATTAGGCTAATTAGCTCTTTAGGTAATTCTGACATGATGTCACAGCATCTGAACTTGAACTTGCTCTGAAATAAGGCCAGAGAATTCAAAATACTTGCTGCCAATAAACAGATAAATAAACAAACGTGTCTATTTTCATAAAAATCCAACTCACCGAGTTCACAGAGCCTGCTCATGTGGTGGGGATTGCAGCAAACAAGCTCTGGGTTGATTTTCCCGTAGGATTCACAGCAAGACAGCCTCTTCAACTCCGAGGAATGCCTGAGGTCCGGCCACCTGAACACTTTGTAGAGCAGCATGGGGAGAGAGTAAGACTGTTGACCCACTTTGGCGTCCACTTTGCTGGACAGGAGCAAGCAGGGGCTGCGGGCACCCCCTTTGGACTCCACTGCCTGCAAAAGCACCTCCAATTGTTTCTCTTTGATCTTTTTCAGTATCGAGTGGGTCAACGCCTTCAATTCAGCCTCCGACCCTGCGTTGGACTTGGCCACCTTTGTCGTTTTGCCCATGCAGCAGCCCCCGGAGCCATGCGTCCCTCTATCCGCTTCCCCGTCGCCCTCCACGGGCGCACGGCTCCTCCAGAGTCGCCGGACGAGCCCCGATCGTTTGGTCCTAAACATGCGGGACGAAAAGAGGGTTTCCCGGCTAAAAAACGAGCATTGTGTCCGCAAATCATGAAGATTCCGGGATCCGAGTCCAGGCGGTGATAAGCAGCCTGAGAAAAGACGGTGGAAAAACTGTGGTCTGGACAAGCAGAGGAAATCTGTAGCATACGCCAGTCTCTTTCGCCGTCTTCTGCAAACCAGATCACCAAAAAAAGCAGACAGGGTTCACGGGACAGTTAACTTTTCCTCCGGGGATAAGTCACCATCACCTTCGGGAATTTAAGACTTGTGTCTGATGACGAAAACCTAGCAGAATGTGATCGTTAAAGCGAATGGGGGAGCAACCCTGCTGCGCGGAGCCTAAATGTGTTACAATTTTCACTTGGTGATGTGCAACCCAGAGCAGTGAGCTGACCCCTTAAAAATTCTCCAGGCAGCTTTTTCAGCAAATAAACACTGCCTTAGAAAAAAAGAACGAAAAAAGCTTTCTGCCAGTTCGCAGTAGCTTTAATGGAAATTACAGAACGTGGGGCCTAATTAAGCCTAAAATGTTATGGCAATTATCCCATGAAAACCGAAGCTCGCTGCCGTGTCTTCAAGAGCATTAATCCACAAAAATCCGTGATCCAAACTGCACAGAGTGCGGTTCTCCACCGGGCATGCGGAGGCTTTATTTATTTATTTGTTTGTTTATCCGCTATCGTCCAAATATGCCAATCGTCTGCAGAGGATGTGGTCTGCCCGGGTTGAGATGAGCCAGGGAGCAAAAATCCAGGTCTGAATCTCTCACCCAAGTTGAGTTGCGTTTCTAAAGCCCGGAGAGAGAGAGAACACTCGTCCAGCAGCCGAGCGTTTCGACCTGTTTCAACACACAGGCGAACCTTTTTCTTTTTTTTCTGAGCGTTAAAATAATCCCAAGCTCGTATCTCACGCGAAGTTTCCGTGGAAGAGAGAGCGAGCCGCCGACTGCGATCTCGAGGGGGAGTATGAGGCTGTCTGTAAATGAGGCGGATGGTTTGGGTGCCCTTGCTCCGTCTCCAGTCTCCAGTGCGCATTGACGCGCCCGGTCACGTGTGTGTCTAGACACCCTGTCGCTTAAAAGAAATGTGATTGTGTGTTGCGCAAACAACAGATCAAGCAGAGCCTGCGGCGCACTCACACACACACACACACACAAAACCTTTGAAAGGAGGAAAGTTTGGGGGCAAAAAGTTGCCAGAAGGGTAAAGTTGAGAAACTGTGACATGATATAAAGTCTTACAAGAAATTTCTCTCGTCACTGTTTAATGCTGAATAATTGACAGAGCGATAGTGACGTAAATTTGGCCCCTTAGTGTCATATAAACGTTTTTTTTTTTAAGTTTACTTGATGATTGTAAACTCAAATGTCCTTTTCGAGCTCCAACCACGTCTAATAGCTCTGTTATCTCAGCTTTACTAACACTGGCTTCATATTAAAGCAGCTCTGTTGCTGATGTGTGCGTGTGTGTCATTTAAGCTAGAAACACTCTGATTTCCACCTTTTTCTTCTGGTAATATAACATTTGTGCATTTGTCATCATGATTACTCAGGATGGTTTGGCTTGGGAGGGGGCTGCGTGGGATAGTCCCAAGGGCGACACTTCAACCACTCACCGGATATGTCGGGTCGTAGATGGAGCTGGTTCGGATTAGGGATTTTTTTTAACGTATAAAAAATGTGCCTGAAAGACTTAACACAAGGAGAGAGAGAGAGAGAGAGAGAGAGAGAGCGAGAGCGAGAGAGAGAGGCCAGTATGTCCCAAGTCAGACGGGAGCGCGCTGCTGCCGCCCTCTGGACGTTTGGTTTCCAGGTGGGACGAGCATCACCAGTTTTCTGCCTTTTAATCATCAACACGGCGGTTTCCACCCTCTTTTATTCATCCAGCGCTCCTGCCCATCACTTTCCCGACTTGCCTGACAACAGATGGGATGTGCCCACATGACTGCTGTCTTTATTATCGGCCGAATCCATATTTATTATGACAGGCGCAGCGGTTTGATTCTTACCGTTTCGATCTGTTTTGCCGTATTGTGTGTCGCTGAAGAGACAAAACACAAACAACGTCATTTAAGTGTGACAGCTTATTTATCTCTATACGCACATATACATGATCTGTTCTCTCAATAAACTCACTTTTTATTCAAATAAATAAATAAATGATTCGCACTTTGAACCCAAAGTGTCCGAGGCCTTCAGATAGGATCTCCTAGCATGTACCAAACCCTTTGCAATGTGCGCATGAATAATATGCATGTGTGTGTGTGTGTGTGTGTGTGTGTCACCTACATGGCTTAATGTGTTTACCTCCACAGAGACAAGTCCAGAGGAGGTGACAGGGGTGCTCCCGGGGGCAGATGGGAGGGGTGTCTGATAATGATGATTGCAGAGATGTGCGGGGCTGGGGGGGCAGAGGTGTGCATTGTGGTCGATGGATGGGGGTCGGGCTACCCGCATTGTCCCAGGATCACCCACTGGCGCCGAGCAGGAGGAGACTCAACAGCCCAAACAACACAGGGGACTGCGCCTCTTTTTTTGTTGTTAAAGAAGTCTGGAAGCAATCAGTCAGGGGAAAGGGTCTGTCAGAGGTATTGTGGAAGTCGCTGCAGACGCACGTTGTTCCCTCCCCTCTCCCCCTCTCTCCCTCTCCACTTCTCCCTGCCCTTCCTTTTGTGTGTGTTACTGACTATTCCCCAGACTCCAGGAAGTAGCCAATTTTATCTAACCAGTTTCCATTTCAGTCTGGATTCAGTCTGTCTGCAATAAGGTGCAGGACAAGGATTCATTAATATTTTTTCCCTCCCTGCGTGATAACGTTTTCATGTATTTTTAAACCACACCTGACATGACAATAACTGAAGTAAATACTGATGGTGTATTTACATGCTTGGTGGAGTCCTGTAATTTGGTGTTGCGAACACTATATTTGTGGAACCTACCCCCCCCACCCCCACCCAACTAGCAGGTCAAGGTCTTTTTTATTGGATTTTGACAGTATGACAGTACAGCCATTAAAACGACATGCACTCACTGGACTCTGTACATACTGATAGAACCACTTTGGACTCCTTTTTGCTTTCAGAACTGTTTTTATTCTTCGTACAACAGATTCAACAAGATGCTGGCAATATTCCTCTAGGAGTTTGGTTTATACTGATATGATAGCATCACACAGTTGCTGCAGACTTGTTGGCTGCACATCCACGATGTGAAACCACATCCCAAAGCTGCTCTATTGGATTGAGATTTGGTGTTTGTGGAGGCCATCTGAGTACAGTGAACTCGCTGACTTGTTCAACAAACCAGTGTAAGGTGATTTGTACAGTGACTCCATGTGAACTGTAGGCTCAGTTTCCTGTTCTTGGCCTACAGGAGTGGCAGCCGGTGTGGTCTTCTGCTGCTCTAACCCATCTGCTTCAAAATTCGAAGCTTTGTGATTCCAGAGATACTCTTCTGCATAACTTATGCATACTTCTGCTTATTTGAGTCACTGTTGCCTTCCTATGAGTTTAATTAGTTTGCCCATTATCCTGTTGCTCATTTGTTATTTTCTCTTGAAATTTCCAATGAAATTCCCAGTAGATCATCAGTTTCTGAAATACTCAGACCAGCCTGTCTGGCACCAACAACAATGCCACGTTCAAAGACACTGAAAACACATTTCTTCTCCATTCTGACTTTCTGTCACACTGTTCAAATGGTGCATGGCAAAGTTTTAAAAAATGAGGTCATATCCCTGATATTTTATCTCATCATTACAGCTCTAGCTTTTAGCGCAGCAGTCCCATCCACCTGGTGTTCAAACCCTTTGTTTGCAGGGGGCAGCCAATCAGGAGAAAGCTGGCTTAAAGAGAAAGGAATTAAAACTGCTCATTTCAGAACGTAGATGACCCAGGGGGCTGTACCAGCATCCAGTATAAAATGAATTATTATTCTGAACTGGGCAAAAGCTACTCCAGCAGAGTCCAAGAGCAAAAATGGAGCTGGAAGTGCTTTCTGGTTGACAACTGGAGTGTGGTGCTAATGTTCTCACATCCTAAGGCTACAGCAGGGTTAGTTTCATGCCCCCCCTTCACAGTCTTTGTGCTGAGCTAGCTTCTAGCTTTAGCCTTATGTATTCATAAGGCATATATACAGCAGTCTTGCTCATCTAAGTCTCAACAAAAAGTGAATAAATGTATTTCTAAAAGCTGCTGAGCTGTTGCTTTAACAGCCTCGTTAAGCTCAATCAAGTGACCCTGCAGAGGTGATTCAAATGAGGGCGTGCAGTCGGCTAAAACAGCATTACACAGCAAGAGGGATGATTAATATTCTAGACAGCAGCCCTAGCCTTCACTATAATTTATTGACACAGTGACTGGTTTCAGACGAGTGGGGGTCACACATATGCAATTAAACAGGCTTATTATGTGTGAATGAGAATGTTAAGAATAGGGTGAAGACTGCATGCAGGCAGGCAGCCAGTCGCTGGTGAGATAAGAATGATAGAAATAAGGCAACTTTAATTAAATAGATAAGAGAAAACTTAAAAAATTCACAACTTGCACATCCGATGTCACAACAGGAAGGATTGAAAACACCCACACTGGTAAATGACGCAGCCTCTTTAAAAAAAAAAAAAAAAAAAAATCATGCTGTGAAAAAGCATAAAAAAAGGAGGGAAAAAACTTATTCATCGTGTGTTGAGAAAAAATGTACCATTATCAGCATGTCCAGTGGGGTTTGCTCTATAATGAATGAGAGAAAGCTTCAGTCTTGTCCTCAGACATGCGGTATGACCCACATTTTATCCCAGAATGCTAATGTTAGCTACAGACCTACCAACCTGCCCCAGACTCCTTTTAGCCAACTGAATGTTCAATGAGTGAGTTACTCTCCTGCGGTAAAAATGTCAAACAGTCTAATGCAACAGCCTGCCGATAAATTTTACCTTCATAAAGGTTGTGATCTTCAGTTTTGGCTAAAATGATTAAAAGTATTACTTCTAGAGCAATCCAAATATTGCTAATATCGATACCAGCGCTGGTATCGGTATCGGATCGATACTAGCACAATAGGATCAATATTTTCTATCCTCAAAATTCAGTATGTAACCCACTGAATAGTGTTAAATAAATTCTTATCCTTTTGGAAATGAAAAAACTTAATCTTTTTGTGTCACCTGCCAGGTCTAGTAGATTTATAGCCTGTAGCACATTTAAACAACAGAAGTTGACAAAGAGCTTTAGGTACAGGCACATTTTTAATTCTTGATCCACAAAAAAATTCAGTTTGAAAATCTCAAAAATCATGAGACGCTGCTCTCCCCTACATAAGCTAACTTTATAGGTTAAAAGTATTGGTATCGGTATTGGTATTGGTAATTCTGGCCCTGTATTTACTTGGTATGGGATAAATACCAAAATTGGTGGTGTGCAGTATCGCACAGCACTAATTCACCTTGATGCATTGTTATATCAGTCTGTTAAGTTAATGTTGGGTAAAACCTGAGGACTGGCGTGAAAGTTCAGAACTTCATCTTTAGCTGAAAGTTGCTCAGTATGTAGCTCGTGCCCTGCAGCCAGTGGTCAGTCAACACAAAGAAACCCCTCAATTCAATATCAATAACTTTTAATCAATCCAGACTTTTAAGTTGGATCAAAGTGAGCCTGACACATTGAGATGCAACAATGTTATTTTACACCCAATTACACGTGCAAAGTGCACTGAATCTCAAAGAGTTATTATAGATGTTATATAAGATTCACGTTTTCATTTAGGAAGCATTTTCTCTTGTCCAACGGGCTTTGGTCTTTTCAGTATGAGATGAACTAATTTGTAAGGTGTTGTTTGATAAACCTCTCACAGAGAGCATATACTTTCAGATTTCTTTAGTCTGGTTTGGGTTAAGGGATTACATCTTTGTCATGTTAAAGCTGGAGGCCTCAGTGACCTAGTTCTCTTTAAAGGCCACTGGCATGAAACTATTTTGATGATCTCCATGCATTTAACTGTCCTACATGGAAGAGTGCCCTGGCTCAATTGTGATACTGATGCCAGTCAGTGTTTTTTGTCCCTTGAAGTAATTGCGTGATGTTTATGGACGAACTGTTTGTGGGGGATGAGTCTTTCACAGAAGCTACATGGTATCGCCCACTTATGCTTAATTCATAGCACCGCATTTGTGCCTGCTTGCAGAGGTATTTACCTACAATAGAAAGGGGCTTTCAACCAATGAAAATGTTCCCATGCAGAATCCCAACTGCACGTTGCTTGATGTGTATGATGCTGTGAGTTGGCTGAATGCAGACTGGCACACTAATGAGAAGAGAGCAACAGTGTGCCGCAAAGATGCAAGAGGAGACTGTGGCTGAAATGTGCCGGGCAAGCAGCAATGAAATCCAAGGCTAAACACACACACACACACACAGATATATATTTATCATTGAAGGTATGAAGCAGCAACCTTGGTAAATATTTTAATAACTTAGGTCAAAAAAAAAGAAATACAGCAAGATTAAAATTTCATGTCCTATTCAAGGGATCTGACACAGGACTGAGAGATGGATCTGCCCCGTCAGTTGAGCCATCTAATATTTGCTAAAGTCTCATCAGAAGTGGTCTCAGTAGGAGGCTGCCAGTCAAGGAGCCATTCTTAAGGAAGGGGGGGAAAAGGTAGAAAAGGCTGAGGTAGCCCAAACTACACAAGAACTGGACTGAAAATCAGTGCCAACAGGTCTGATGAAGTGATGAATCAGAGTTTGAAATTTTTGGGTCATGTCGTCATCAGTATGTATTAAGGTTGTCTCGAGAGAAGTATGCGTCTGCAGCCATCTGTAAAACACAGTGGAGGTACTATATCACAGTTTGGGGTTGCATTTCCGCTGGTGATGTTAGGATCTCATCAAAGCTGTATTATGACTTATCGACACATAAAAAGCACCATGAGATTTTGATACACCACGCAACACTGTCTGGAAAGTGTCTTGGGAACAGCGTTACTTACTTTATGACTTTGCATAAATAGACTGATGACTGGTGACTTGTACAAATTAAGCCATGTCATTTATAAGATGAAAAACAGAAAACACTTTCAGTGTAAGGTATGATTAAAGGAAAAAAACTAAGAGAAGTTTCTCAAGGCCAGCTGGTTAGGGCTTGTTGACTTCCTCCAAACCTTCCGTGCTCACAAAAACGAGGTTAACTGATGCAGACATCAAGATCATGATAATACGCCTGTCTCATCTTTATATCTCACTGATATTTTCCACTTATGGGCCGGCCCACAGATGCAATGCTTTAATTCCAACCAAGCTTTGGTGGTTTATTTTTACGTGTCAACGAGAGCGAAGAGTGAGCCAGCGACGTTATTGTGACAATGTATCTCACTGGTGTAAACTGTGGTTTGGTGATAACCGATGGTTCTAGAAGCACACTCCACTGGGTAGTCAACACGATCTCACCTAGACCTTGAGGAAAAGTACCAACATCTGGGGAGAAAAAAAAAAGATGCACACACACAAACAACAACAACAACAAAACTATACATCCCCAAATCCCTGGCTCCATCCATCTTCCTGCTGTCACCTGAAATGGGATCCGAGGGTAAGGTGACCCCTGCGCCATAAAGGAACAAGGGGAGCCATGTCACTTTGTAAAAAAACCTCCGCTCAACCATCTGGCACAGAGATAATAGAGCTGGAGGCAGGTGAGAGTCAGTGCAGAGGGAGAGGGCTTCAGTCTCCTTGAGCGTGCAGTTTCATTGTAACCTACCAATGAACCCGTCCTGAAAATGAGCCATTCTTTACATCGAATTGCATCCATTATATTGTCCCTGAGAACAAGAGAATTTCAGGCATGAAAACCAATACAATAGAGACGAAAGGCATGAAATTCTCTTGGGAAGTGGGAGCTCCAGCGACACAGTGGGTGCCATTGTGCCGTAAACTTTTGCACCCCCCCTCGCCTGACTCCCGACGTGGTTTTCCGCCTCTGTTTCTGCTGCTTTAGCAGCGATGATAAAAACAGGCGAAAATAAGACACACGGTAAAGTCTGCTCATAGCGTAACAGTCCAGTCTTCAGGATGATCTTTCTTTTGTGCCGCAAAGATGCAAGAGAAGACTGTGGCTGAAATGTGCCGGGCAAGCAGCAATGAAATCCAAGGCTAAACACACACACACACACAGATATATATTTATCATTGAAGGTATGAAGCAGCAACCTTGGTAAATATTTTAATAACTTAGGTCAATATAACTGAGAGAAAAGGCCAGCCACTGGGTATCAAGAGAAATCTAAGAGGTCTTAGAAAAAGAAATCTAAATCTTGCGCACACAGGCTTCACACATCTTTTTCTAATCCTTCTTTCTACAATGCTTAAAAGGTCACTCTGATATCAAAAGAAATTACACCTCCTCAGACTTCGTTTCCATCTTCAGTCTGACATTTTCTCCTATTCATCTGTTTTTTTTTGGGGGGGGGGGGGGGGGATTTGTCCCACCCGCCCCGAGTCAGTCACTGAAGATGTGTGTGTTCTGAAAAAGTAATTTTAATTTAACACTGAAGTGCAGAAATACCATTATAGTGGTTTCGCAGGTGTTATGAGAGCAGTGTTCGATCGGAATAGGGTGAAGCCGGCAATCGCACGCGTTCTGTTTGTGATGATATGACAATTCGCTGAATACAACCAGAGGCCAACCAATTAAGCGAAGCTCCCCGTTGCACACTTACTGATGCAGACCGACTCAGATTGTTTGATTGCAGACTGATTGGCTAATGTGTCATCAACGTTCATCAATTATTTGCAAACCTTCGCTAATCTGTCTGAGAGCGATTGGAATCAGCCCAAGTCAAACCAGGATTGTTTGGATGGTTGCTGTCATATTTTTATCCCAATGCAACTGAGCCATAAAGCATTGTGCAACTGGGCAAGGCCGGAGGACATTTCAATCCACTCGATAAAAATCAAGACAGGCTGCTCAGCTTGTGGTCGATAAACACTTTACATTTGTCAGGCTGACAGAGTCATAAACAAGGCTTTCAGTCCAAAGTTGCATAGCCTTAAAACAATTAAGACAAACGTGATAAACGTCACATGAATGCTGCAGTATTTCACTGCTAAATAACAGCGTGACACTCAGGCTGGTTTGATTTCATATTTTTATTTAAACTTCTATTTTCAAGGTAAACATTGCCACAAAAAGGACAGCTGTCATCATATTATATGCATTTATATATAAAGCCAGTTTTCCCGTCTGGGAATAATCAAAGTATAGTACCATTGCTTTTCTCTTTCGGTAATAGTAGTCATTTCAGCACTACTGCACTTTACATTTTGGGATGGTGAATATATATAAAAACAATATACATGAAAATAAATAACAATAAGTCCCTACTTAAACATGAAATAATGTAACCGGTTAAGGAGACAACGGTAATTATGCACAACAGGACAGGAGGTTTAATGGCCGTCCCCGGTTTAAGTATTTGCCTTGGGTTAGCATCAGGAAAAAAATGCTAATGACAAAAACAGGGTATGGAATAAATGAGCTGCAAGCAACAACGAAATCAGACGAATTAAAGAGTGATGCAGAGTGCTTATATCATCCGGGGACTGAAATTTAATTAAGCTGTACTTGAACGTGGGGGGTGGGGAGGGATATTAAACAGCCGGCAACACTGTAACTCCTGCATACTGATGATGACAACAGAGTTTTCTCTCTCTTCATTTCTTCAATTCAAAAGCGCAAATGTGTCAAAAGCTGTTGTACACTGAGAACAATGTACGCCAAAAGAAAAGAAAAACAGTTTATGAGATAATCGCGTGTAAAATCAACAATAATAGGACATTTGAAGATGAGTGGCAGGTGTTGAGTCACAGCAGGTTTTTAGTATTCAGTGCAGAAGTAAATGGATGTTCATCAGAGCAGTGTAACACGTGTCTGCATGTTTTAAGTGACCTATTGGGAGAACGAGGTTGTGCTGCATGAAAAAGAAACACCATCCTCTACAAGGTTGAGGCACTTTCAAAGCAGCGTGAACATACTATAAAGGGTAATGCATACACACCTACCCAGAACACACACACACACACACACACACACCCACACCCACACCCACGTGCCGTCAGTTCCTTTTTCTGTACTGAACGGAGATGGAGACGCGCAATCTGCTGCAACGTGTCCTTCAGCCGGAGTCCATGCTGAACAGCTCGATCCCGTGTGGGCTCCAGTGGAGGCCGACTCCAGAGTTGAAGACCAGCGACCACACGTAGGGGATGAAGAAGTCCTCTGGCTGGTCCTCCTCCACATACTTGAACTTGAGCTCTGGGAATTTCTATTCACAGAAAACACCGGGCGAGAGAAAAGTAGGATGAGCAAGTCATAAAAAAGAAAATGCTGATGCAGAAATGTTTCCGCACAGAGTCTTTTCAAAGAAGATATTTTAACTTATCAGATCGGTAGTTTTTACGCAGTATGAACTCGACGCTGAAACTGCAGTTCCTCCAGTGGTCAGTGGACGCTCACTTTACATTCTCATGTTAAAAGCTACTTTCAGCTGCTCTGTTTTTCATGAGGGGGGTTCTTATATAGTGCCTTTATACTCTATTGCAGCATTCAGATGCTTTATAATACATGTATGTAGTTTATAGTTTGTCACATTCACCCATGCATTCATGCAAATACTTGTTTCTACATCTAATCTAACATTCACAATCTGAAGAATGCATTGGGAGCAACTCAGACTTCAGTATCTTGTAAAAGGCTTCTTTGACATGCAGACTGGAGAAGCCAGGTCACCAAAATTCCAATTAGCAGATGACCTGCTCTACCTCTTAAACCACATGGCGCAACATTATCCCTATAAATTCCCAGTAAGTAAACATGTTCAGAGCCTGGTAAGAAATAAATGTTTTTGGAAATAGCTAGCTCTATTATTAGCACTAATTAAAAGTTAACTGTGTTGGTGAATGTAGCTTGCTAATTGATCTCACTCTTGTCCAAATATGGTCACTTTTGTCTCCAAAAAAACCGAAGACGCTGAGCTGAATTGCTTCATAAACCAACAGGTGGGGTCACGGTGGCTACATCTATCTTTTATATGCAGTTTATGCTTTAAAAAAAACAAGACCTGAAGCAGCGTATTAGAGCTGCGCTACAATAACGTGGTATTTGTTGTTTTTTTTCTTCTGTGGATTGCCAAACACAGCTCACTGAAATAAAGTCCTTTTTTTTGGAGCTGGCTGTTGAATGAATGAATTACTTTCACATGAAGCAGAAAAGCTGTGCTACTCAAATCACTGTTAGTACCGTGAAATATGAGGAAGACCTCTTTGAAACCTTGACACTTCGCAGCAGTTTGTGAAGTGGGAAGAAGTTTTGCAAGCGTTCCTGGTTTGGTCAGGAAAAGTCTTCTTTTTATTTTTCCTATAAAGAGGAAACATTATCTACACTTGGGGGAACTTCTCCACTTTGGGCTGACATGCTGTCTTTAGAAATAGCACAAAAATAAAATTCAATTGCAGCTCTGTTTAGTTTCATATCATCTATTTTTATATCATATCATCAGTGCACCCCAGGGCAGCTGTGGCTACAACGTAGCTTGCCATTGCCAGTGTGTGAATGTGTGTGTGAATGGGTGAATGACTGAATGTAGTGTAAAGCGCTTTGGGGTCCTTAGGGACTGAGTAAAGCGCTATATAAATGCAGGCCATTTACCATTTTTAATTGGTGCCCTTTTTAACCTCTCACCATAATAAAAAGTAAAACTGAACCTTTCAACCTTTCAATGAAAACGAATTTTAAGAATTTAAAAGTCACAAATTAACAGATCGATATCTGACAAATTGAATGTTTTGTGTAATCAGTTATCATCTTGAACACCAGCTTTTTCCAAACCTTCTGGAAGCCCACCAACCAGACCAGACCAGACCAGACCAGACCAAAGCATGCATGAGCCAGCCCACCTGACAGCAGGTAGGCAGCCGGGGAAGCACATCAATAATACATAATGGTACCTCATTATATCCTCCTGTCTGCACATGCATGTATGTGCACACACGCGGCCAGTAATCAGTCTGTGGTGAAAGACAGATGCTGTGAGCCTTTATTTGATGGTCTGAGTCCAGTCTTTTCAATCCTGATTGGCTCCATTCAAGGCCTCACTATCGGTATCACAATGACACAGACCGAGGGGCTGTGGGGTCACAGGCCATATGCCAGGTTACTGAGGCTAAACTGTACACACACACACCACTCCCATTGTTGATGGCCAGACACAATGCAGGAACTGTATTATCTGAGTGGCATGGGTGTGTAGGTGACTCCCTCGTAGCATAACGACTCATCCGGCGTTCACATGACCTTGTTGGTGACAGTTGCTCCACACATTCAGGCCTTTACTTGTAAGCTTAGAGGAAGAAATACAGCCTTTAATTTTTCATTTTGATTGAAAATAGTTTTCTTCAGCAGTGTCGTGTTTACAAGCATGAACAGACGGCAGCCGAGCAGATTAATACCCTGCAGCAACCACCGTGATATATGAAAACATATGAAGCACAACCAGTTGTGCTATTAGGCAATTAGGTTAATCAAAGCATAAACCAGCAGACACAGCTATGTCAACATAGGTTTGAAACAACACATGTTACAGCATCAGCATTAACCTATTCTTACTCGTAAAGCATTATGTGTACATGCGCAATCAATGTTAACACCTCTAAAACGAATCCTCTATATGAGCAAAATACGGCATAAGCGCCTTTTTTCATAGAAACCAGACACACATAAGACACTGAGGCTACTTTGGTAAACGCTTGCTTAAACACTCTGAATATAAGTAGTTCTCCATCATGAGCCCTGAACACAGCAGTCACAGTTTAAAGAAAAAGGTAAAGAAACTCAGAGCTAAAGCACAAGCACACAAATGGTATTTACTCTAGCATTACTATACGGATTTGCATGCTTTATATCTGTATAAATACAGATATGAGTGGCTTCACTTCAGTATTAAACCCATAATTTATCATTTTCATGGCCTCATTGAAAGAATCTAAATTATTATTCATGGGAAACGCAGAAACATCACCAATCATATTATAATTAGATCTTTACAAATCTCTGGCGTGCTTTTAGTATTGACACGCTAACATTATCACTACTTCAAAAATGGGTGCCACTGATGCAAAGGAATTCCTCTGTAATTATAGGAATAGCTCGGCATCCAATCTGTGTTTCTTGATATGGATGCGAGGATCAATACCAGACTCGTGCTTGTACTTTAAATCTAAAATTATAGTTAGCCATCTAGCTTAGATTAGAGTTTGTCCCAAGCTCAATAATAAACACTTACAGAGGAGAAGTTGCTGTTTTACAGTGATATCTCTGGTGGACAATCGCAATAACTCGACATGAATCTGGCACAAACAAAGCCCTAAATATGTCTTACTATAACACACAAATCTCCACCTGTGTGTTTGTTTGTTTCTTCGGCTGCCAACTCCTCCTACGCAATCAGGAGTTGAGCAACAAAACTTGGCACACAGGTACGTCTTAGGCCCCTGAAAGCACTTATCTATATCATATCAGACATGACATCCCATCTTGCCTAGTAACCACCTAGCAATAGGCTAGAATTACAGTTTTTAGCATGCAGGCATCTATAAAAAGCATCCTTACACTCCTATAGTTTAATTTCGACACCGTGGGAACTTAAAGTCCCGCACGCTCACATGACCAATTTCCCTAAATTTCACAAAGCCAGAAGAGGGAAAAATGACCCAGAATCCCAACGGCCGCCTTCTTCTTCTTACATCTATGTTCGAGAGCCCCACCAGGGTAATTGCCTTGCATATTGCAAGGCAATGGCAAGTGCCTCACAGCAAAAATGTTGCTTTCAGGCTTGAGTGAATTCTGGGGAAAAAATAACATAAAAATAAAATCAGAGCATCTCCAGACTGCCACATCCAGTAACTAATATTATCTCTGTCCCTTATTCTGTTCATACTGTCCCAGTACATATCTCCTCTGTCTCTCTGCTGACTTCCCCTCCCCTCCCCTTCTCTGTTTTGTTCTCAGTCTGACTGCTGGCTGGGGCCCACTTGGCCCGGGCTCATATCAGTTAGTTATGGGTCCTGGCGGGTCAGGCCCTCGCCCCTGAACACAGACTGGCTGGCTGGCCTCATATCTTTACTTAGGACGCTGTGTTCCCTTTCCTCCACTGTGCTTTCGCTGACAGCGCTCGGCGGCCAGACACAGAAGAATGCGGCGAGGGAGCAAATAAGAACTTGATACACACAAACACACACATTTACATGCAGGTACACGCACAAACACTGAAAAGTCAGGTTTCGAAACGCTTTACAAATCCTTGACAAAAGTCGTGGGTTTTATATTCACATTCTGCTTTTTAGAGCCGTCCTTTGGGAAAGTTTAGTTCGTTTCATGGGTGTGTGATGTATCTGGAAGAACACCTTTAGTAATGTTAACTTTAGCAAGCACACTAGTTTGCTAACATAGCTCATGAGACTAGCTTGCATTTTGATCGTCCAAATATAAACAGGTTACATTATATCAATATTTTATTATGATATAAACTTTATATACATTTTTAAAAAACGATCAGTGGTGAAATTTAACTCTCGTTTGTCTCAAATAGTACGTTTGAGTTAAAAGTCAAAGTACTTATTTCAATCTCACATCACTTTATGCCTCTGTGACTTTCTCACAGAAAAATATTAATATACTGCGATCACCACAACTGTCTGAAAGCTTTAGCTAGTAATATTTATGGGCAATGTCCCATAGTGACAGCTGAAAATAAACTAAAAGGATATGATTCTTTTGTATGTTTCAGATAAAATGAAGGGTAAACTGATGTAGTAAATATCCTTCTGCTGATTAAATTTTTCTTTTTGGCAACATCATAATTTTCTTGACAGGGAAAGATATCCGAGGTGACACCAGATAGACTCCTAAGTAGGGCTGGGTATCGTCACTGATTTCTAGAATCGATTCAATTCCGATTCACAAGGTCCCGAATCGATTCGATCCACGATTCGATTTAATTCGATTCGATTCGATTTGAATCTGGGAAATTTTGACAGTCAGAAATATTATAATTCAGATCAGTACATTTACATATTTTTGTATCTATTAAAAGGAAGCTGACACACGCAAGACTTTATCAAAGGTGTGAGCATCACAGCAGAGGCCTTTGTGTCAAAGTAGCTGAAGATAAAACACAGAAAAACATGAAGGTGATTTTTCCTGGCCTGGGATTTTATAAAAATAATCTGCAGTACATCAAAAATGAAAGAAAACCATTAATCAACACATGAACATTACCTCTGAAGTTACAGCGGTTTTATTAGAGACACGGCTAAGCGTTTTGCATTTTGCTTAATTTTAAAAAGTTTAAATTTGTTCAATATTGAACGGCAGAAATTAGGTTTACTTTTCGGAAGTAAGTAAAAGGGGAAAAAAAACGTCGGCCGACAGCGCTGTAAACAACGGTAGACTTGTGCGTAACAAGCAAGCGAATAATGCAGAAAAGAGAGAGAGAGAGAGAGAGAGCTGTGCATGAAGTGTGATTTTTATACTGAAAAGTCAGCAAAAGTCAGAGGGAATTCATGACGATGTTTATGTGAAGCGTAGTTTGGATCTTCTTTTGCTGCTGGTTCGGTCAATATTGTTTGGAGAGAGATAAAACTAACAGCCATATGATCAGCGCAAAAAGGGCGTAAACACACAGCGCGGACCCGCGGATCAGAATCAGCGAGCTGTCGGCTTTCAGCCCCGACCGTCAGCTGAGAAAGGCGACATCTCACTGATTCTGATCCGCGCTGTGTGTTTACGTCTTTGTGCAGAAGCCGTGTACCTGCTCTCATTTACTGTCTTAGCTGTTTGGTGGTTGTTGAAATTTTGTGAGGTTTCACCAGAGATTCTGGCATTTCGGGCAAAATAAATTAATATTAAAAAATCGATTCAGGATTTTAATGAATCGATTTTACGTTACCCAAGCCAGAATCGATTTTAATCGATAAATCGATTATAAAAACCCACCCCTACTCCTAAGTCTTACTCTAAATGCTCAAACTGTATAAGACAGTTATTACAGATGATCAAATATGGCAAAAAGCCAGAATCAATAATCAATCAATAAATAAACAATAGCTCAACCTACAGATCTTGATGATTTTTTTTCTACATTTGCTCAAATCATGTTCAAGTATTGAGATCTGACAGGAGAGAACTGGTATATTTAAGAAATCGTCAGGGTGACCTTTCTTTCGACAGTGTTGAGCTGTTTTCATACATGAATTTCGGACATTTTCGGTGAAACTGGGTCAGTAGATTTTCCACAGCTATCCAATCCACCTCAGACATGCGTGCATTACTGGAAATACTTTGCAGGCTTTAAGCGAAGGAGCCTCCTGGACAGGGTGAGAAGAAGCCGGGACGCATGACGGCGACTCACTAGCAGTGAATGCACTGGAAAAATATCTGTACCAGAGAGCTCGCAGACTAAAAGAGCAGCCAATCTCCGACCTAGAGAGCGGTGGATGTTTATCACACTGCGCTTCATTCGGTGAGCACTACAAAAGTTCAGGGCTGCAATGCATTTGTGAAAACTGCTTAATACTATTAACGCTTTGCAAAGTCCCGATTGCCCTAAGTTTGAGCTCTGAAGGCGGACTGTATTACACAAGTTAGGCATGGGCTTTCTGAATTTACTGCACACATCTGAAAGAGGATTTCTACATAGAAATGTATAGAAACTGTGTTGTCAGTGTGTGGGAAAGTAGTAATGGCTGCCATCAGGCCTCTTAAGCCCCAGGTACTGACTGACTAACAGCTGGTAACCCCCCTCCCCCTCCGTCTCTTCCTGAGAAGCCAGAGAGTCTGTAGGCTATCGCTGCTCAAAGAGGCAGATTTCAGCAGGAGAGGCTAAACAACACATTCCGCAGGCACTGCCTATAAGCACCACTCAGCCTCACACACCCTGAAACAACACACACACAAAGAATGAGAGGCAGGCAGCTGAGTGTTGAGGGTCATCCAAGGGGTACTTACCACCTTCAATCCTTTCTTTCAGTTAGCGCCTAATTTGCATGTCTACATTTTGCCCCGTTAAAAATCTGCATCCTCACTTATATGTTTCTATTTCAATAGATTAACTAGTGTCCATACTATCTTTATGTCAGTGGTTTACCTGACAAGTGTCTGCAGTTCCCAACCAACCAATTTTGAAGTTATTATATTGGCGATACGTACAGGCTGATACAGATTAACACTAAATGTGGATATTTTTTTTTTATTTAAAAAAAAATAATCTAAAAACGTAATTTTAAAGATCATTTTGCAACTAAAAATGTCCAAACATTTGCATGCAATAACAGTAAATTGTGTCTTAAGCATCAGTTATTTCAGTGGAGGACAGCTGGAGACCCGATGGGGTAGTAGTCAGTCCTGTTATGCCAAACACTTCTTGGAGGTCTGCTTGAAGACAGCTGTCTGGGTGCATGGCTAGCTGATACATTCGTCTGCACTCACCGCGTGCAAACCATCTGATGATAAAATTGATTTTGGTGGGATCCAAGCGGACACTAGCAGACCCACAGACATAGGAAGTATCATCTCCACCTAAGCCTCTGTTTTATGCTTGTTAACTCGCCTCCTGTCAACATAAATGGCTGAATTCTCACTGCGACTGCATAACTGAGCTGAAAAATAAATAACCACAAAAAAAGACGATATCTGAAAATAATGTCACCTTACTGATGATTTTATCAGTGTGCAAGAAGAACCATAGAATACAGTTTGGGAATGAAGTTTTATAGATATCCTTCCCCAGCTGCACTGCAACACCACAGTGGTGCTTTCAGCTTTCAGCAAGTGTTAACAAAATGTTCTGATTTTGGTTGTTAGTGTAGATATGGGTGCAACTTTAAGATTTAAAAATTGATGCACTCATTTACATGCAATGTTCACATGACCCGAGGGCAAGAAAAACTCCACAAAAAAAAAAAACCTCCACCAAAAAAAAAAACAAAAAAACAAAAAACTCCACAAAATTTTTTTTTTTTTTTAGAAAGAGCGAGGAACAATCGCTTTTCCCGAACATTTCATTCATGTCGGCGCTCTCCGTGGAGCCACAACTGATTGAGACACCGATACTGCTTCATCGGAGTAATTGCCGACGTATCGACGATTCCACACAACATTAATCTAACCTATAGATTTTTACATTGGGGGGAAGCTGAATGAGCTCATAGGATGACGGGAGGCGAGAGGTGGAGAGACAGCTGTTTGTTTGAGAGATGGTGCCATCAAATGGTAGGGACTTTTCCCGGAAGACACATTGCCCAGATATACTTTTCACTTCACATCACCCTGTGGAGCTGGAAAGCACTCTGATGTGGAGTCAGCGTGAGACTCAAAAACACTTTTGCACAAAAACGTAGACTGCCATTTAGTCAGATGGTCATCAGCAGACATACACAAATGCAGGAGATGACACACACACACACACACACACACACACACTCATGACCCACATTGACTTGTGCCACAGGTACAGCACTCTCGCTGAAGGACATGAGGGTTATCCACATGGCTCGGTGGGTAATTCTGTGAATTCATGGTCGCTACATTAGTGCTCTGATGAGCTCGCTGTGAGCACGGCAGAGAGAGAGAACATGGACTCATGGCCGCGTACCATCCCTCTTCCACAGACAAATGGCTTGCAGCCAACAGTCAAGTATATGGAACATGAAACACATGATAAAACATGCAATTAAGAGCTTCCGAGCTGCTGTGGAGACCGCTGGTTACATATTTCCTTACTGATTAATGGAGGAGCATTGGAAAGGGAAAGGGTTAGAGAACCCGCCAGGAGTGTTGGGTAACGAGGCATGGTGGCAGATTTATGTCTCCTTCGTCCCCTCCCCCCAATCTGATGTACCCATGACAAAGTGCCGTTAGCCGTCCCCCCATCCCATCTCCTTGAAATGTCATTACATGTTCACATGTAGCAGGTAAGCAGAAATGGAACGAAGATGGGCATTAATGCTAATGAGAACTGGGCTTTGGCCTTTTGTGTCCACTCCCAAAGGCCTCCTTCCATCATTCCATTGCCCGAGTCCATATCCCAATCCCAAACATCTCAATTGTTCAACTGGACTCTCTTCACATGCATAGAAATTTACCACTTCTTCTTCTTCTCTTTTTTAACCTTTTAGCAAAGCCCACATTTTATGACTCCTGCTTTCCACGCTCTTCCACTTTGTCTGTCGCCCCGCTGCCTGTGTGTCTGTGTGAGTGAATTACCTTCAGTCTGTCTTTTGGCAGTGCCTGGGCTCCTTTCATGATGACCTCCTGAACTCTCTCAACAGACAGGTCACTTCCAGCCTGCTCCAGACGCTGACTGAAGAAACCAATAACCTAAAGGTCAAACAGGAGGAAACAGCCAATCACAAACTTGCCATAGGGTCTTTTAGCTTGCCTTAAAGTGCTTTGAGGTGACTGTTGTTGTAATTTGGTGCTATAGAAATAAAATTTAATTGGACTGAATACAGTTGGAGTATTTAGGGGTAAACACAGAATTTAAATACAAATTACCACCAATACAGTGTCCTCAGTTTTTCATGTTTTGCCAGGAAAATGGGAAATAGGTGCAGTTATTTATTGAAATGTGCAAACATACATGGGAATATAGTATATAAGACAAAAGCACAGTTTGTATAATTCTTACAAGCTTGAAAATCAATATGTTGGTGCAAAAACTGTTATTTTATGTTTGTGAAACTACGCTATATCAGGCATTTTTTGTAGATTTAACTAAGGAAATGTGGGGGAATTGTGACAGGCTGCTAGTAACAGATTGTCTAAAGATATAATAAAAAAAAAGGTTCTTTGCCAAGTTGTCTTCAAGCGTAGACACAAAATTAAGATGTCTCTTTTGTTTGAATGGTCATTGTTAAGTGTCTTAACAAAACATATGTGATAAAGCAGGCAGTGTCCAAAGCAAAATCCACTTTTTATCCAATAAAATAGAAGAAAATATAACTCGCTGATGAAATTTAACTCTTGTTGATTATCTCCTCAAAAATAAATGGTTATTTTAAAATATTTCTCGTCAGGTTTTGTGTTAATGCAGTTATTGATATCTTTGTTCCATTTTGTTCTACTTGTAAGTATAAATCAGCTGGTAGCATTAGCAAAAAATAAATAAATAAAAAATCAATATTCACTCTTGTCTGTGTTTCCTAATACACACACGGGACCTTGTTCTCATTGAGCTTTAATGTCAAGTCCCAGCTCCATCACGACCCTCTCCAACTCTTCTAATCCCTGTTTGGAGCTGTCACATTAATATTTCAGCAGCCACACCCGATATGATGACACCGGGTGCAATATGAAGATCTAGGAACAAAATGGCATCATGCTACACGCGTAGGCCTGAGAGACCTCAGCTGTGTAAACAACAACACTGGTCAGTGTTCCAAAGGTGGTTTGAACATGACGTTAGAGGAATCTGTGCTGAACCTACAGTACGTCGACAGCTCGGTTTCATTTAAGGCAAAATATTGCCGCTTCCATAAACGGCCATTTAAACACGTGCATGGGCTGCCATGTTTCCTAGCAACAGTAACTCGCTTCTGTAAATGCTTCTTTATAAGGATACAGCACAGCACACACTATTCAGATAAACCAGCCACATTAAGGCACCTACCAAATATTATGTAGGACCAGAAAAAACAACTCGGATCTGCAGTATCAGCTACCGTGACATGAGCAGCAGATCCTTTAAGTCTTGTAAGTTGCAAGGTGGGGCCTACGTGGATCAGACTTGTTTTTCTAGCACATCCCAGATATGCTCAGTCAGATCGAGAACTGGGGAATTTGGAGACAGAGTTAGTACCTTGAAGTCTGTTGTTGTATTCTTTAAATCTTAAACAAGCACTGCGGTGGGGCAGGGGTGCGTTAGCCTGCTGAAATGGGTTACTGCCACCAGGGGATACTTTTGCTTACTTTTCTGAAAAGGTGTATGTAGTGTGCAACGTGTTAAAGTATGCAGTAGGTGTACATTCCACATGCCAGGGCTCAACCTCTTGCAGCGCATCATGGTCCAGATCATCACACACGCTTTCCATAATGCTCTTTTGGTGCCATTTCACCCCAGGTAAAGGTTGCCAATACATGCACGGGTCTCCTTAAAGCTTTTAACTGTAAACATAGATCTGCACGTCTGTGACTTTGCCTCAAACTGGAGCGGACATTGTGCGCAGATGCCCCGGGCACCTTCTCAGTTCAGAGTGCCACGTTAGCGCGACACTTCGAATAAACTGCAATCGTCCTTTCGATGGATGAGTCAGTCAGCTGACCTAAACCTAAGTTTCATTGATCGAGGGCTAAAAGGCAGAGAGACTTACAAACAAGCAGCAATATATGCTCTTCTAATAAATCACATTTTTGTTCATATTTTTTTTAAAGCAAAAAAAGATGCAGCCGTGGACCACCCAGCATTTGGCACATATCCACGTGTTCCAAACCTCAGGCTTCAAGCATTAAAATAATCATTGTATTTATGATAGTGTATGTTTATCAAATTACACTTAAGCCTGTTAGAAGACAGACAAAAAGTGGCTATAATTGGAAGAATGAGTAGATTTAATTTTGGACTGGACTGGCTTGACTGGTGCCATTACAATGAGATGTTTAAAGAGTTGCAGCTGATCATAAATCGAGATGATTTGCAAAGCTGGGTGAATTCTGCTTATTGTCAGCGGAAAAAAACTTAGAAAATGTCAAAAACTTTTCATTTTAAATATGTAGTTCACTGGAATTAAAAATTATTCAATGCTTTCTGGGTTTAACCTCAAAGAAGAAATCTAAGAAAGTATTTTTTGTGTTTCCACTGCTCTTCTAAGTTTTTCCCTGAAGAAATGTTTGGTGTTCCTTAATTACAAAAAAAAAAAGAACTATTACAAATTCCTTTTAAAGCTCTTTTTTGTCAGAGCAACATTAAAAAATGCTTCTACAGGCAGTTTTGTTTCTCAGTGTGGGCTGCTTTAAAGATTTCAAGCACACCAGAGTTCATGCACTATGTGTGTCTACATCTATCTAATACTAATCTCTTCATTAACTCAGAAGGCCTCCCCCATATGGGCTTATTTTAGAAGAGCAAAAAAGCCGCCTCGCATCCTGAATAGCCTCGGGGAAACTGACTTAACCGAGGGATTCTACCTAGGCATGCCTCCCTCATACTTATGGATAACTGTAAAAGCCTGTGGCAATGTATGCAGCAACCCCCATCCTCTGCACACACACACTCATACCCACCAAAGCTTCCTTTCCCTTCTCTACGTGACTGTGAATGACAGATTTCTCGCGTCCCTTCTTACTTATACACCACGCATACTCATTGAATGTTTGAGATGTAATGTGCAGATACTTGACACCAGTGGACTGATTAATTCAAT
This sequence comes from Aulonocara stuartgranti, assembly GCF_965226115.1. NCBI lineage: Eukaryota > Metazoa > Chordata > Actinopteri > Cichliformes > Cichlidae > Aulonocara > Aulonocara stuartgranti. Next base: position 20,837,977 of record NC_138945.1, on the reverse strand, counting down.
CATACTACTTAAGTCTTTCATTCTTTATTGCCTGACTGCAATCTTCTGGCCCGGCTTTTTCAACATTTCTGAGCAGACAAAGAGGACACTGCAGAAAAAACTGTCAGGCTTCTCTTAATTCACTTGTGATGCTTTGTGCGATTCCTAGTTTAAAAAAACCAAACAACAACCCTCAAACAGGCTGACCGTGTCGAGGTTCTGCATGATGTCCTGGAAGGACGGGTGCGTCCTGAACTGCTCAAAGAGCTCCCTCTTGTAGAGCAGTGCGTACACCAGGTTAGGGTTGTGGTGTAGAGAGTTGCACAGGCAAGAGTTGATGATTTCCAGCATCATGCGGATGACTTCCTCAATCACACTCAGGTCCTGGGCCTGGAGGGAGAGGGAGGATGTAAAGGTTAATTGGTTTCCCACTAGACTGGTTCCACTTATTATATTGTTTTTAAATGATTGTTTTCTGATAGAACGATCAGCAGGGGGTAACAGACAGATGGCAGAAATGGCAGCAGGGATCAGAGGAAGGACAAAAAAGTAAAGCATGAATGTCAGCCAAGGTCTTAGCAAGTGACAGAAGGGTGATCTTTTAAACCAGATATCAGGTCGTGTTGGCCTGTGTTTCCTTGTGTGGCAAAGACGGCAACTCAGTGACACGTGACAGTCAAAGACTATAAGAAGGACGGACAAAAAGATAAAGAGTTTTAAAGCGCCTGACATGATGGTGTTGTTTTCAGCGTTGTTTCAAACTAAGTAGGCTTCTCAACACATAAACCCAAAAAGTTCATAAATAAGGATTTCCCGATGTGAACATCAACACAAGAGATTGTTGGAGAAATGAACTGAAATCCCAAAGCAGCATCAAAAACAAGTTTGACATTTTAGAAAAATATGCACAGTTGCCCTTTGGTGAAGACAAGATTGATAACATGTAATATCTATGAAGGTTCAGACGACCTCCTCCCAGCTAGGAAAAGGATCTTTCTTCTCTCACTGTGTGACTCCAACTAGCTGTGGCGGCCAAATGGTCGCTCGGAGATCGAGCATGTTGCACCCTCGACCTCCAGTCTCCAAACAATGCCGGTCGGATTCTCAGACAGATTGACAAAGGTTTGCAAAATGACTGTTATTTAATTTACTAACGGAGCCAATTCGCTAACGTGTTGCAATCAGTCTGAGTCGGTCTCCCACAATGAGTGTAACTAGTCTGGGACACGTCTTTTTATAATTGTGGACTTGATTTTACCGGTTGTCAGCAGGTTCCCGTCATATTCCTAAGTAAAAGCTAAACTCTCTTATTTTGTTGTTAAATTAGCATCGTGCAGCACATACGTCACCATTTGAGAAAGAACTCTTGTTTCAGATCTACCAGCTTCTGACTGGATTCTCAATGTAGGTTGTCAATTCTGTTTAATTTGCATTTCTGCGCATGTAAACAGCATTAACCAGTGCATTATCATAAACTGACAGCATGTAATTGTCAACTTGTCCACATATCATCCCCATTTCGTGACTGCATTTTATTGCAGTTTTATGGCAGCTGACTGCAAGTGGTTGCAGACCTGGTCCCCATCTTTGAAGCAACAGTTTCAAAGCCAATAAGATTCCAGGTTCTTTGACTTATAGTTGATTTAATTGTGGTTGTTCCCACTATTACTGTGACTGCAGCAATATGATGTTCAATTTTAGTAGCTCCTTTTGCTCAAGAGCGGTGAAACGCTACTTTTGTCCTTCCAAAGAAACAGTTCAACAAATAACCCCCTTTACAAAGGCAATCTGTTATTTTTACATTTTTGTTTTTGTGCAGATTAAACAAGAGACACAATCTGTGAGCTTGAGAGATGCGGGTGCAACAGAAATATTTTGTTGGCTTTGGAGACGGTCCAACTACCGCCTCCGTGTTTTCAGCCTTTATGATAATCTAGATAAGCTAGGAGAGCTAGCTGCTGACTAAAGCGTCACAGTGATCACATACGTATGACAGTGGTATTAATCTTAACATCCAACCATAAAAGTAAATAAAAAAAATTATATTTTATTATCCCTGCATTCAAAATGTTCATAATTAAGTGTACAAATGAAAAAGTCCTTAATTTTGTACTTAGCGCGAGTAGTGTGAAGCACTCGGCCACTCTTTTTACTTTCAATAGCTTCAGTTATTAATTAGATGAACAATCTTTTTAATAACTTGCAGTTAAAGCAGTCAGTAGGAGAATCCTTTCTACATAGTGAGAAAGGTTTTCAGTGTCGCTGATGTTTTTAAATGATGATAAAGATGTCTGCACCTGTCAACCTTTAAAGTTCGGTTTCATTTACCTTATCAGCGTGTTTATGCTACAGAAACCTTGGACCTTAATCTGCGTGGTGGTAACTCGTAAAACATGCGCCTACTTGTAGCCTTTAATGATATTGAAAATGGCTTTCATCATTAACGGAAGTCTATGCAGCTAGAGGAGTTTGGTTTCATCACACAACCTGCTTTTAATGGAAAAAGGCATGCTTTAAGAAATCTGGTTTATTGTTCTTTAGTTACTTCATTCACAACAATCCGTCTACAAGAGAGACAGACAGACGCCACCGTGATGAGATAACGTCTTTTTGGCGTGTTCAATGGTGGCGCACAACAAGAAAACAGTAGAGAGCGTGGGAAAATGAATAATCTACAGAGAGATAAAAACTTTGGTCAACAGAGTTCATGACTGATTTCCCATGGTGTGACAGCTGTGGGCAGAGCGTTACAAAATCTACCGTCTACGTTTGATGATATTGCAAGATAAGCTCCATAAATGAGAAACCAGAAAAATATAACTCAATAGCACCGTGACTCATCTCAATTAAACCAAGCACTACTAACCACGAGTATCAGTTTCTCTTCACTCCCAAAAAGACAAAAATATGGTCTCTGCTTAACAAATACTTAAATTTACTGCTTAAAAAGAAATTCTAAAAATCTGCTCAGCGACTTCTTTTTTTTTTAACATATACAGTATACAGCATCTATGTTAGGCCAAACAGAGTCAAAGAGCCGCCTGTGTAAGCAGCTCAGAAGAAGCAGCTAGAACAACAAAATGCAAACTAAGAGAATGCAGGAGTCAGGGACATCCAAAGCAGCTTAGCTTAATGCAATGGACTTCTAATGAAATCAGTCCATCGGTAGTCTGACCACAACTGTAACACGCGACGTAGATTATCTGACAGGTTTTAGTTCGGATCCTGGATCTTTAAAGATCCTTGCATGCCTCCAAGCAGATATGAATAAATATGTGTGCTCCATTTTGAACATTCTTCATTTTGCAGTGTTGTCTGAATATATAAAAAGTATTATAATTACTATTACTATATGTAAGAATAACATGACATAAAATTTCAATGAAAAGATCTCCCAGTGCCTAGTAAAAACTACCCAAACCAAGATATGTCTGCAAAAACCAGCAGATGGGTGAGAGGAGAAAGAGGTGTGCCTTATACCAAAGTGTTTATGAATTCAGTGTGTAATAATGCTCAGTAGTGTGCATTTATCACAAGATGTTTACTCAGCTAAAGTTTGCCCGTCTTGTTTTAGTTGTGCCACAGCAAAAATGTAATTAATGATATAATGCTGATAATATGACCTCAGTCCTTTATGTGGATGTAGAAACTATGACAGTGACAGTGAAACGCAGGCAGTTATCCTTACTATTCACAACTGTCAAAATGTCTCGTGTGAAATGCGTCATTTTAAGTGGTTTTCATACGTGAACTTTGGGCAATTTTGGGCGACCTGCATTAGGATATTTTCCACAGCTGTCCTTTCTCACATGTAGCACATACAGTAGCAGGAAATAGGCAGTTTCAGTCACGTTTGTACTATTAGGAAATGCTGCGTATTGTAGGTAAAGTATGCAGCATATCACCAAAACCCAACACCATCCAGCCTTTAAGAAGGAATCTGTTGGGTTAAAGCAGCACACGTTTGTGTTCTCACATGTACCTCTGTCGGCAATGGTGCATAAATATATGAATGCTATGACAAAAACATATTTAACGTCACTTTTCCAAACATTTAACTGACCAGTTCAGCCTGTCGGTCTGAAAACCTTTAATCATTGTCTTTGCTTTGCAGGAAGCCTCGCCTTAGACAGTTACTCATTAGAAACTTCCTCTGGGTTTGCACGCTGCCACATTTCAGCTTGAAGTAAAATTCCTGTAACGTTCATTAGAATAGGCAGCAGAGATGGCAAAGCTTTCTGATAAAGAAAAAGAAAAAAAAAGATTTATTTATATTTCACAAGGTCTCATTCTTGAGCCGGGCACAACGTGAGCTTTTATATTCGCCACAGCACACTTATGCTTAGTGATTCATTTGCATCACTGTTCTGCTGATGACCTGTTTTGACCAAGAATTTGCAATATCTGATTCGAAACAGCAACATGGTGAGACTCCTGCTGCGAGCTGATTGGCCACCGAGTCTACCTCCAATCTGGGCAAATCATCTGTAACAGAACTGCATGTGGTAGCATTTTATATTCCATCTTCGGTGCCCTGCTTTGAGAGAAGTTCTTATCTTATAAATAACTTTGCTTGCTGTGATGCTTTTTTTTTAATGCACATAATCAGTCCCTGAAAAAAAGCCGGGGGATTAAGATAACAGTAAATAGCTGTGTTCTTTTGTGCACTGAAAAAGGTTACTTTAGAAATATAATGGGTTACAGATTATTGGTTGCGCTGCTGAAAATGTAATTACTAGGGCAACCCTTTAAAATTAATTCAGAATGATGTATCTTATTATTTTTTGTTTACGGTGTGATTACTTTTCTACCAAATGTATTTTTTAAACCAGGCAAATCCAGCTGCTGCAGGTTACAGAGGTGTTACAAACAAGCTTCACAGTGAACGGCGATGCTGGAATCTGTGTCAGAAGTGTCGGAAATGCTGAAGTCCAGCACTGAAAGGCATTCTTGTCCAGTGATGTGGCCGACTATCACAGGTGGGGTCGCAGGCATGGAAACGGGTTGCTCAAAGCAATGTGCATCGATTTGACTGGAAGAGAACCAAGGAAAAAGAAGGCTCGGACGTGACCCAAAGGCTGCAGCAGGGGTAGCCTAGATTTGAGTCCACTCCAGACCACTTCCTGCATGTCATCCCCCCGCCACCCGCTCCTTCTCCCTGCTTTCCTGTCTGCGCTCTACACTTTGCTGTCAAATAAAGACTGTAAACCTTGTAAGCCATCCTATTCTCCAACAGCTTTGCTGACCTGTGTAGCTCTCTGACAGAAGCCACTCAAGCCCAGCAAAATGATGAAGAAGGATTGAACAGTTCTAGATTTATGATCTTTATCGAAAACAATGCATTCAGATTTTGTGAACACCATCAATGCAACTGGTAACGAAACTCTAGTTATTTCGACACACATCCAATAACATTGCTGCACTGATTTCCACAAGCATGATGGTTGAAGGTGTTGAGCTTTAACCGGCAGACGTGGAGAGGCAATAGGAAGGCAGGAGAGCCAGCTCTAATGAGGATTGATTGTGCGTCTGGAAGCAGAGGTGGCTCTCTGAGCTCGACTCCACTGCCTAGCTATACTTGCTCCACTCTTTTCCGCAGTGGCAGGCCATAATTAGACAGAAAGCAGGGACAGATAAGAGAGAAAACTGAGTAGGAGGATGTGGAGGCAGGAGGAGGAGGACAGCAACAAAAATGGTAGCATAGATGATAAGAGAGTATGGGGGGTAGGGGGGCTAGCTGATGGAGAAAACGGACGTGACGAAGAGGAGACAAAAGCAGGAGAGGGAGGCAGAGTAGGAGTGAAGGATGCCTGGTGTGTTTGTTCTCCAGCTCTGCACCAAGCTTAATGAGATTAGTCTGGCAGGGAAAAAATGCCACACTGGGGAATTCAGGTCACATGAAAATAGGCTAGCTAGACGTCTGCCTGGCCTTGTGTGTATGTTTGTCAAGTGGATGAGATTAAGAGGTCCACGGTCTGGTTGAAACCCAGACAGGATTTAAATATCTTGGCGGCGACTCCTCTTCCACTTCCCACTCTGTCCTTTTGCACTTTTTTTCTCTTCAAACTGCATCCTCAGCCAGAAAAAACAAACAAAAAACCCCCCAAAAAACACTTGACATGTGTTTGTTTGACAGCATATTCTTCCTACCTCTCCCTCCTCTTTTTGCCTTATTCTCTCTTAGTCATACATCGTTTTCCAACCTTGTGCCTTGTCGTTTGGTCACAGCCACTCATGCCGCTATTTCTCGTCTTCTCTCCACCCAGGAAAACATAGGTGAGTCATATCATTAGCCTCAATGATCCCGTCCTGTTTTACTTGCATCACCATTCACAGAAACCCTATTGGAAAGCAAAGCGTTTATATGCACCCTTCACCCTTCCCCAACTCTGTGCAATTCTGCTGTTAATTCTTAAACATACCGAGTGTAAATGTGTCGCATCTGCAGGCGTGGTGACCTCTGCTGTGTCTGACAACTGACAGTTTGTAGATGCAAGCAGTGACTAGAAAGCCAGAGCCCGTCCTTTCTATCATACCCACACATGTTTTTAAGCGAGCGTTTGTGAGTGCGGACAGGGTGTTTAGAGACATAGACATGAAAATCCCTGTAAAGTAGGAGCTGGCATCATTAAACCAATAGCTTAGTGATTCCCTGGCCGGCCCTGCTGCTCACTGTAGGCTGTTGCAGGGCAGACAAACCAGACATATTAAGAAAGAGCACTGATGAAGACAAGGGCATGAGGATACAAACAGAAAGAGTGAAAAGCCACACCTACAGGTTGAATAAAGCACAGTGGAGGAAAAGGATGAAGAGTTGGAAAAAAAGCCACGTGGACAGACAGAGAGGGTCAGACTGGCTGAGCAGCAGCAGCAGCCTGCCCTTGTCTTTTGGGAGCTTTTTTTTTTTTTTTTTTTTTTTTTTATTAAATAGGTCATTGTCTGACCCGCATTATGGTACCACAGCCATGTCATAATCACACCATTTTGAAGAGCATTGTGCTCAGGTCAGCTTCTCATTACCCCATAGCTTCACATACCCACAAAACATCCTTTGTTGGATGCACACAGAGAAAAAGAGAAAAAAGTGTGTGTGTGGCGACAAAGTTGGACCCTAAAGAAAAACAGCAGCATCAACACAATGTGATTATGCTGGATGCTCTCTGCATCACCGTCTCGTGTGTGATGGCAGGATCCCGTGTATTGGCGTCCATATACCTTATCCTGATTAAATAGGCACACTACTTTTCTGAGACTTGGCTAGCGCTAACAGCGGGGCGGCTTGGGTGGGGAATGAAGGCAGTACTGTGGGTCATGTGGGTCATGACGTGAGTGATAATGATAAAAAAAAGATGACGCCAACTGCTGCAACAGCACTCTGGGAGATAGGTAGGCAGTGCTAATTGATCTGCTACGAGCTGTGCTCTGTTTTGCTGTGCCTCGATCGCGAAAGGACCACGATGCAGCAGGGCTGCCCTAATTACCATTTGGAAGCAGCGGATCATTAGGACCCCAGAGCACCTGCTGCCTGCAGGGGTGGCAGTCCTACTGCCTGAGAATAGCAGCTGAAAGAGGCAGTGATAGATGACAAAAGAGAAGAGGATGGCACATATATGGAGAGACGGGCTAACAGAATAATAGTAAACTAATAACTGGGCCTAACACCGTTGTTACTGGGCAGGTGAGGGGGTGAGGGAGGGGTAACTCCTGAAAGATCAGAGACCAAATTGTGGAGTCAGTGTGTAAGCTAACTCTCACCTCTCAGCAGGAAAGCACCTTAATGAGAGGAATGCAAGGAAACAGATTTATGAGACAGAGAAGAGAAGATAATGAGCTACTTATTGCATGGCAGAGAGGTTAAGAGGTTACTTGTTACATGTGATTAGTTTATTCTATGTTCAATTTCACTAGAGGCTTAGCTACTCAGCCTGGAGCCTGAAGTTGAGTTCATTTGGAGCAGTTAAAGACCACCACTCTAAAAGATCTCATTTATCTTGGTCTCCTATAGGCAAACTCTTAATTGGAGTTCAGTTAAAAAAAAAATATGCTGGTGTCCTACGTTTATATTTCCTTAAACTATGACACAACCCAGCTCATGCTAAGATGATTTTAAGAAGTCCATCCGAGTAACAGATTTGGAACTTAAAGATTCGCATGAGGAAGTCCTCTCGAAAATGAGCAACATATATTTATTCTATCTTTCATAACTTTCCAGGAATGTACACTTGATTAATTGGCCTATAAAAGATCAGCAAATAGTACTGATAGTTTACTTAGTTGTTGTTAGATTGAAATAATCTGTTATAATCTGTTCTGGATTTATAGAAGAGTGCTCAGATCTTTGTTTGTATGTGTGACTTACACATATGGTGACAAACAACCTTGTGATGAACTGCTGAATTTTATTTTATTTTATTTTATTTGATAGTTTTCATTTATTTTTGCTACCTGGTTTTAATTGAGTAATTTTTGTAACTGTGAGACACTTGCTGCTGCCCATCTTGGCCAGGTCTCTCTTGTAAAATAGGTTTTTAATCTCAATGGTGATCTTCCTGGTTAAATTAAAAAAAAAAAAAAAGGCCTTTTCTTGTTTTAATCGAACTATAACACCTGTCTGAATAAAGCCTTATAAACAGCAGAATGCATTTCATAACATGGGGCGGTGGGGAGGTCTTTATCAGCAGGAAAAGCTGTAAAACCTATAAAAATACAGTTTAAAAAATATCAAGTTTTCCCGTCACATTAGCCAAAGTGATTAAGTGGTCTGGATTGGAGTCGTCACTGAGCTGGGATTCTGAATTGAAAGTAAGAAACAATCATCTATGTTTAACCCGTCTCATCTGGTCAACTTTAAGCTCGAGTGTGCTGTGTGGTTTAAGGTTGCTAGGATGTGAAGAGGTCTCACTTTCTCAGTCTTCTCCCTGGTGCAACAATTTATAACGTGAGAGTCCTCTGTGACCTCATCATCTTATTACCAGTTTATAAATAATCCTTTGGGGTCAACCTTTGCTGATAGCAGCATGCCTGAACTAGTGTAATAAATGGTTCATGAATTGTCTTTTTTGTGTGCAACAATACTGTGCAAAAGTCTTGAACCACCCTTTCATTTCTTTATGTTTTGCTGGGGAAAAGAGAAATAAGTACAGTGATTTTTTCAAACATGTACACACACATGGAAATACAGTTTAAAAGAAAAAAACTGAGTTTGTGCAATTCTAACAAGCTTAAAAGTCAGTATAAATAAGCTCCTATGACCGTCTTTAATCTTCAACACAGCCTGAACTCTTTTAGACAAGCTTTCTTCTAATTTGTAGACACTTCCTGTTTTACCTCCTCCACACATACTAAAAATGATTTGAAGCAAAAAGCTGAAATTTGGATGAATGATGCTGCAGATTTTCAGTTTTCAGAGCTGAACTATTGCTCATTAACACTTTAAAAATGATGACAGCCCGGCTACAATATAAAGAAATGAGGGGTGACGTTTGAACAGTATTGTATATAAGCTTGTAACTTTTATTGTGTGTTAATTCAATTTTAATATTAATGTTTATGAATACTAATTGACTAAAGTAACACCCTAAAATATGAAACTACACATTTTCATCCCTTTGTTTACATTCGGGCTACAAATCTTTTTCCATCTACACGTGAACTATGTTTGAATCATCAAACAACCTACAACACACTTAACGCAGTAGAACATCGTAAACAAGCGAATAAAAAAAGAAAATGTGCAGTGAGGCCACTTCAAATAAACTAAACAATAACTGTCAGCACAAACATTAATGCTGCTTGACTGATTACAACTACTCACTCACATAAACATCGCAGACTGTATAATAGCTCGCTTCAGAAGCACAATTTCTAGTTAACAGCTTGCATCACTGAATGATTCTGGACTTTGCACAAAAAAAAATCATTTTGTAGCTTCCTAAGAAATCCGCACATTCCTGAAAGCCCTGATAATAAACAGAAGGCATAATGTTTATTATCTGTTGATATATCCCCGGGCGCTGCTTTCCTCTTAAACAAGAGGAATGGTGCTACAAAGCTAATGCATGTGTCTACTCCAGCTATTAAAAAGAGATCACAGAATGTGACTCAACCAGGACACATAAACACATAGACAGGGTGGTCCACCATGCTCCTGGCAGTGTCTGTGCGCATGTAAGTGTGTGTGTGTGTGTGTGTGTGTGTGTGTGTGTGTGTGTGTGTGTGTGTGTGTGTGTGCTTGTAGTCTTTTCCCAGAAATGTACAACAGTAAACAGACTAAGAGGCAGAGAAGTAACATTACCATTACTGGCTGGGAGCATAAACAGTGACAAACAATGCAACACATACTTCCATCTTTTTATGTTTGTTTGCATGTACAACCGCAAACTGCATGTCCTCGGCATATCTCAGTGGATGAGACAGGAAAATAAGAATAAAAATGCAGACTCAGAGGTAACCATAGGATCCCACGAGAGATGCCCTTCTTGGTCTGGGAGCCTCTGGATGTTCCCCCCGGGGGTGGGGGTGGGGGCTCAAGGGCCCCAACCCCTCGCTCTGTCTTCCCTGATACTAACCAGACGCAGCCGCGCAAACACATTCAGGGACAGGGGGCATGTTCTGTGTGTGTATATACCAGAGAGAGAGAGACAGCAACCAAGAGGCAGACATCTACAGGGAGAAGGGGGGTACAGAAGAGGAGACGGAGGGAAAGATGAGACATTAACACAGAAGCAGACTGCACCCAGCTTTAACTCTCAGCTTAGGGCAGTTTGACAACGTTTTCATATCCGCCTCTCGGTCTCTCCCTCGTAAAGAGAGCGATTATACGTCCAGGACGATCCCACATTAAACAAACATTAGTTCTCTCTCCACAGCCAGGCTCGGCCAAATTGCATTGTTTCCAGATGCCTGTCACAAAAACACGCTTTAACCCACCCCAGGGCCCTCTCCTCCCCTCGTCAGCTCTCTCCTCTCCTCTGTCTCTCCTTACAGCTACCTCAGCCTCCACACCTCCCCAAGTTAAGGCGAGGGTTTGTGAGTAACACCAGGGCAGGCTGCTTTCAATTACGCCGCCACATCCGCTACTACCGCAGGAGCAGATGAGAGCCGGCGATGGAGGAAACAAAGGAGCCGGCATAATGAGACAGCAGCCCTTCCTTCAGATGTCACATCTCTCAAAACCAATGACGGGCTTTAGCTGGCGTGTAAGGTCATGTTAAGTGGCCAGACATGGAAAATTAGGAAGGAATTTCAACTTAACATTAAAACTATTAAAAGAAAAAATGGCTATACTTTATACTTGTTCATATACAATTTAAGGCCTCAGAGCAGCTTTGTGTCAGTTTCATATATTATTTTCTGCATAAACCAATGTGAAGCCTAAACCTGGGCATAATGAGTATCTTAGGGATGCTTAGGTGTTGCTCTGACAAAAATCAGCTACTTACAGCGACTACTTTCTGAGATTTTATTAACAAGTTGCTAACAAGCAGCAAACTGCTGCTCATCGGGTCTACATTTTAAACTCCCCATCTATGCCAACCTCAAATCAAAGAGAATTAACAATAAAAAAAAAGCTCTAGCAGTGCAGAGCCTAAAGGTATGTTTACATTTCAGAGACCCCTCATTATTCTGTTTCTGCTCTATACGGCTGTACAACAGTGCTTTAAGCTAAATGCCACCTTCAGCATGTAAACAAGCTAAGCTGGCATGATGCAGACCATGTTAAACATTTTAGTTTAGCATACTAGCATTTACCGACAGGCACGAGAATAGACTGATGGGAATGTCCTTCCTTTTGCTTGGTAATAAAAGACCCAATAGCACACTCAATCCAACACTTTAAATCTTACTCACAAATGCCAACATTTTGGAGGGAAACAACAAGCCAAGGAGTCTGAAAATAAGAACATGGTAAGCCATACACTATTACTTGGCATATGTTTGTCAAAAGACAGCCCATGGAGCTTCCGTCTGATAAGTAGACAATACTCAGTGTGGCACATATCCAAAGTTACATGGCAATATGTGAAGAAATAAATAAACAGACGCTACTAAAGTTGCTTTAATTTCTGAAAACACATTGTCAAACATCTGCTTTTCAATTTCACCTGTGCTACTTGAAGGTGAAAGAGAGATGTAAGACAACAGCAGGCTGGAAAGCCCTTCTTTCCAACAAATCTCCTCCACTGCTCAAAAACACCTATGACTAAGATATTCACCACTCAAAACAAGGGGAAGGCTAATTGTGTAGTTTTGTTCGAGCTTGTGCTCAAGACAAAATTTCACTCGACTTATGTCTCACCTCGAGTGTGTATATATATGTGTGTGTGTCCAAATATACAACATGTTCCCTTTCGTTACAGCACACTGTGTGGACACGGAGACGTGGATAGTAGACATGGGAACCAATGCCACAGCCAGTTAGTATAGTCTAAGCTCAAGGATAACGACAATATCAGAAAAGCTGACCAGTTCTGTCTTTAAAGTCTATGACCCAGAGAATGTGTCAGACACTTCAAGGAAAACACTCATTCAAAATTCCCATGAAATAATTGAGCTGAAAATCTGCCATGTACCCTTGAGCACTAAAGTGAGTCTCTATCAAAAGAGTGCTGTTGTGTAGATGACCTTATTTTTTGACCTCGTACTCCCATGCATGAGCATGTCTTTGACTTTTTTGAATTTTTCGCTTCTATTATATTAACTTTAAGGCCATTTTCTCATATAACCGCTGTACTCACAATTTTTTTCTTTTTTTAAGAAAATGCAATCGTGGCAAACCGATCTCTTTATTTCTCCATTTGATTTTCAGTCATATAAAATGCCCACTTATGCATGTTTGTAAATAAAAAAAGAGCATTACAATAGACCCTGAAGGAAGGAGGCATCCAAACAAGGGTGGATAATTATGCTTTATACATGTGTGTTACATACTGTAGATGTCTGCTTGTAAAGGGGCCTCATCAGACAGTCACTACACGGTTGAAGAAGCACTCACATACGCTCATGTTTCCTCAACACCTTAGGGTATTTATGGGGACCTTGTCCAAACTCGCACTAACACACACACACACACACACACACACACACACAAATGTGTTTGCATACGCACGCTTATCTAGGACCAAGCAAATCTAATGAGACAGCCAGACCAAAAGGCAGACAAACATACCCGAGGGCAGCAGCGTCTACGTGCAAATACAGACGACATATGTTTGTCAATAGCCAACAAAATGCTCTCGTCAGGTGTGACTGTCATATCAACATATTTAAAAAGACAAATTTGCTGTCAGTCAATACCGTATTTAATTTTTTTAAACTGTCTGTTTTGTTGTTTTTCTGTCAAAAGAATAATGTGCAAAATAACTAGCTAGCTAGTTACTGCCTTTCTTTTCGCTTTGTTCCACAGAAACTGTAAAGTTGCTTTATGGTGCTGGATTATGCCAAATCATTCTTTATTTTTAACCAGTCGTGTCTACGTTGTTTTATAAATGTTCAACGCCTCAAAAACATCAGGTGGAATTAGACAAAAAAAATAAAAATAAAATCTGGAACACAGAAATACATCAAATAAAACCAACTCAAGTGTAGAAGTAGCCAATGCTCTTGTTTGTATTCATTTAAAACGTAATTATTAAAACTCAAAGGCTATGATAATGCTCATTTTTCACCATTATTGAATGTTAAGATCAAACGGTCAGTGGAGTCATTTTGATGATTAATCGGACTGATCAGAACATAACAGTCCAACATTTGTTAACACTTATTTGCTTTCTTGCCAAGATTTAAATGAGAAAATGAGGACCACTCATCTCTGCAGGCTAAAACAGCCAGCGTACAGTTAGCTTGGGCAATAACCAAGAAATAATTAACATATTATTATTGTGTTCCTTTAATGCGCGGAACAACCATAGAGTAAAAGAAATGCCATCCTTTGGTTTTATGGGCATCAGGAGTAATTTATGGATGTTTAGCGCATCCATGCTAAGCCCTCAGTCTAAGGAGAATATTCACCACTGCAGTAAAAGCTCTCTGCCTGGTTCCTGGTTCCACGTTTCAATAAATTCAAGTTTTACTTTGAAGATGAACAGTCCCCATTTTGTGTCACACTTTTCACAGTTTCACTACCACTTAGCAAGCAGTCGCCAAGCATTTGCAGACACGTTGACATGTTCTTTACTGCTGCAGCACTGCATAACTCTTTACAACCAGTTTCACTTAGCAACTTCCACCGGCATCCCCTCACCAACCAGTTAAGGACTACACACAGTTACATAGCAACCGGTGATTGCCTATTTTCTAAATTTCTTTAAAAAATAGATAACTTGCGTCCTTTGGAAAGACTTATTTATCATTGACTTGAAAAAAACAAAATAAAAATCAGCTGTTTTTTAAAACTAAAGGATGCAAATATGCTGCTTTAAACGCAAACCGATCAACTCAGCTAAACTGCCACGGATGCCCACATCTAATTACTATTCACAGTCCAAGCAGAGACATAATTTGGCAAATATGATTAAACTTAGTGCAGACTGGGACCGACTGTTTGTGTTTGTAAGTTTTACTCACATAGTCTGGCAACGCTGCGCTCTCTCCTTGTCTGCCTCTCAGAGACTGTGTTGCCTGCTCCAAAACCTTGTTGTGCTTTTTGGAAAGCAAAGCAAACAAACTGCAGGGGAGACACAGAGACACGGAAAAGGAATGAATGTGCCTGTGACAGATGAATAACAAAACAACTCAAGTGGCATTTTATACTTAACAATGACCTTTCATTACCTCTGCTAAGAACAGAAACTTCTATTCAGAACAGTTTATTAATTTAAAAGCAGACCTGCTTGATTTGTAAATGAAGTCTTTTAAAATGAATGAATATTATTTCATATTTCATCACACAGGGAACTACCAGGAGATTCATTTAACCACAACTCATGTTTTCTTTTCTAAATGCGACATTTTATTTGTGTACATCTCTACATGGAAATGGTCGTCCCCCTTTTAGCCTGACATGTCTGCCTCTTATTTTATGCGTTTGTCTAAACCGCTGCTGTTATGGGACCGCATGATGGCACGACACAGACAAACATCAGTCTGCTTGACTGCACCTGGGGTGTAGTAACAGTTTGGGTCAATGCATGCACAGACCCACAGAGAGTAACCATTACTGCTCTGCTCATGCAACAGTAAACTCATTCATAGCTGAAAAGAGACAATATTCTAAAATGCATTTTTTAAGAGGCATCCTGCTGATTATCAGTGTTATTAAAAGTATTAGTTTTGGTTGTGAATTGGAGATGGACCCTCTGTCTCTCATACTGGGCCTCCCCAGCCGGCGATTAATATCCAAGAATAATAGGAGATTGTACTGTGTTCTCACCTATGCGGCAAGGAAGAATATACTACTCCAATGGATTTATGAAAAAGTACCAACTATTAAAGGTTGGCAAAGAGTAGTGTTGGATTTAGTGCCACTGGAATATCTTACATGTATACTGCATTCAAAAACAGATCAATTCTTTAAGGTGTGGGAACCATACTTGAACTATGTGGAACCTGATGTTTCTAATATTATGTTACAAGGATTCTCTTGAGTGTTTAAACTGTAATGGAACTGAGCTGTTTTTTTGTTTTTGTTTTTTGGTTTTTTTGTGTTTAGTTATCAGTTTGTTGTTTGTTTTATGTGTGTTTGTCTGTTTGTTTATTTTTTTGGTTTTGAATTGTACACTGTATTATGTTATGTAATTATGTACTATTTGTGAAAATAAAAAGTAAAAAAATAAAAAAATAAAAAAATAAAAAAGTATTAGTGACCTTATCTTGTAATTACAACTTTGTAATCTCCTCTGTGGGTGCTCAGGGGTGCTAAATCTTTAATTTGTGTGTTAATCAAGAAGATTTTAAAAAAAATCTGAATAAATTAAAATCAATGACATCAACAAGCTAAAGAGGCACAAACAGAGCTCTGATAAGCCCTTGGAGCTACAACTACCCACCTGTCAGCACAGCACAGCACAGCGCAGCGCACACATGCACACTCACACTCTAAATCCCCTAGCACTCATTATCCGGGATAATTGGTGAAATAGAGCTATGTGAGCAGCTACACGGAGGTCTACTTATCATCTTCAGACCTAAAGTCAAAGCCTCTATTAGCCACAACTACTCAAGGACCTCTTGTACTATCTACGCTCGTTTCCCACCACATTTTAAACGAGAGACCACCGAGTGAGCTCCACCTGGGACGGTGCCCACAATAACACACTGTCACAAGCTGGCCTGTCTCATCAGTGACACAAAAGATTTCAACAGTACTGGCATGATCCCCAAATCAGTTATGAGGCCGAAGTAATGACAGACACACTAAAGACCTAAAGACGTCCTGTTCCCAGCACTGCAGAGGTTTCGTTATGGACACACACTGTGCTCGATTGTGATTAAACATTTGTATATATGACACAGCGTTCATTTTAAATACCCATCTGGAGGCTTGGATTCTTTTCTAAATCTAAAATTGAAATGTAGGAACGCTCATTTATAGTTTCACCATTTTATTTTAGGGCTTTATTAAAATCAGCTCATATGGTTTCAAAATAAACACAGTAAACATTTTCCTCATGCCTTTATGGTCTCAGTCACTTGTTTATTTCATACAACATGATGCTCATTTGGTATACAGTGGTGCCTTGTTTATCACGATAGTTACGTTCCAAAAATAACCCGCGATAGATGAAATCCACAAAGTAGCCAACTTTATTTTTTACAGTTATTATAGATGTTTTATGGCCGTAAAATCCCTCACTACACACTTTATACACTTTTCTCCGACAGGCTCGAACACACTTTTCCACACGTTTAAACCTTCATAGAAAAATAAGTCCAGTATCATAGAATGAAAGCAAAGGCACCCGCGGTTGCCTTTGACGGTGCAAAATGTTTTCGGCTAGCAATGGAAGACTTATGTAAATTTGACAAGCTGAACGCATTCTGTACTGTACAGAAGACTCGGCACGAGATTGACTGACAATGGTCTACAGCCAACCAGAAGGCAGAACACAATGCGCTGTAAAATTCTGTTACATTCTGGCACACACCTTGTTGCATAACAATCCACAAACCTTTCACAGCAGAGATAAAAGTAAAACCTTTCCCCAAATTTAAAATATGAATAAAATGAGCGTGGATCGCTTTTAAAATGACAACAAATTTAGCTGTACTGGTTTATTTAGACACAATTCCAGCTTCTTATTTGTGAATATTAAATCTCATGTATACATTTTTTTAATAAACGAAACAATGAATTGATTAATATTATAAAACAACTGGCAGATTGAAGATGATCATTACCTGCAGCATTACAGTGACCTAAATTGCATTTGTTGAGTCTGCCGACACACGAGCAGGGATAGAGGAACAATTTGGCAGAAAGGAAATATTGATGGAGAGCAGGGAAAACGTTAAATTAGTAAGGAAAGATGTGTGGGGGTTGTGGTTAGGGCAAATCAACCCACTGCCGCCTTAAAATAAACAGCACCAGCCGCGATTCTCTCAGAGAGTCAATTATGGAGCAGAGTTCAGCGCTGCCACTCTGACATTAGGAAATTCCTGGCAGGAAATTCCCTTTATCTAGCAGCCAGCCAGTTTAGCCCAGCCCGAGCCATCGCAGTCATCACCATTATCATTATCATCAGACATGGAGTCGGTTCTTCTACATCACTTCTGGACAGACACGTAGAAATACAGAGACGCTGTTCCTCTCTGACTCAAAACACCAAAGTCACAGATATGGATAGAGACACAGGCAGGGAGATAAGACGATCTTTGAGTGTGCGTGAGTCTGTGCACGTCTTAAGGGAAGGAAACATTCCCTTCCTGTTGTCTGCAGTTAACAGACAAGAATGACTTGATATCTGTATCTGTGTGTGTGGTTTGGACCCCATCCTCTTCTTCTGTCTCCACATGGGCCAAACACTTTCCCCTTAATTTCCCCCTTCTTACATAACGATGTCATTTGCACAATCTTACCACTCACTAAATAATCTATTTTTTTTAGCCTCTTTTGCTGCAACTACTGTCAAGTTACTATAATGACAAATATTATGTGCTGCCTCAACATGAATCTGCAAAAAAAATCTACTGAGTGTTGTGCGAACGTGCTTTTTTTCTGCTTTTCAATCATCTCATACAAGTATTCTACAGACATCTCATCATCTGTCATGCCCCACTTGCTTTATTATTTGTACACCTTAGTTAATTGCTTACCTTATGATCCGCTGGGCAGCGTACTGGTGGAGACATCGAAACTGTGCTGACATGTTGGCGAGTGCAGCGAGACAGTTGGTGTGCAGGTATTTATCCTGGAGAAGACGCACACACAAGCAAGCAGACAATACTGGCATAAAGATCAAACTGAAAATTGCTTTTAACTCAAACACTCCAATCATGCCAAATGCCATGTGTGTTAAAATACATAATAAGTACTGTGAAAAAGTCTAAACCCACCCCGACTGCTTCATGTTTTGCCAGGAAAATGGGAAATAAGTGCAGCGATTTACTGCAATATGTGCAAGAATACATGGAAAAACATTATGTAAAACATTTGTATTTAGCTTGTAAGTCAATATTTGTTATTCTTATTAACCTTATCCTGAACCCCCTCAGGCAAGTTTTCTTGTAATTTTGTTAACTAGTCTTCATTTGTAGCTCTTCAGGCTTCTTGAAGGTTTGCCCTTCAGCTTTGGCTTTTTCACAGCCAAAGCTGTTCTTTGGGTGTTAGCTACCTTTTGGTATGTCAGGCATGATTTTACTGAATTGGCAGCGTGTGTGTTTCAGTAAAATGTATCTATAATATCTGTCTTATAAAGTCTTATTAGGGCAAAATATATTTCACAATATTAACAAATGATTAAACTTCTTATAGAAAACGACTGCCTGTTTTTTTTAAATTTAATATGAAGCAGCATTTGGGATGACATACCAATACTAGAAAACTATTGCCCACTACATCATCTGAGCTGGGAATGCACTGAACATCAGGTCTGTGTTAGGACTGAATTTGCAATGACAGACAGTAAGAAAAAATGATGCAATACATATTTCAGTAAACCACAGCCTAATTTTGGGTAAAGACATTATGATCTCTGATTCCTTGTATCCCCCCCAGCACTGGGGAATTAGATGAAAAGTTAGTGTAAGGTCAGCTATTGAAACTGCACCAAATAATCATTTCAGGGACTGAGAATAATGTGCTAAGCTCTGAATGCACAACTATGTAAAATGTGACATCAAGAGAAAGGGAAAGTACATTTAGACTGAGAAACATTTTGCATGACAATTTTCACAAAGGGAAACAATCTGAAATACAAAGTATACGGTATAACACCTCATTAATGTCACATCCTTGTGCTCTTTCTCTCATTTGCTTCGATGAACAGGGGTCTCATTTAAAAAAAAAAAAATTGAATTTTTTTTTTTTTCAAAAAAAAAAAAAAAAGTCTTTTGCACAGGACTGTAACATATGCCTCTTTCACAAATGTACAAACGTCTTCATCACCGTGTGTTAATTTTACCCTTGTCCGGGTCATGTTGAACTGGATGGTGCGAATCACCACCAGGATGAGCAAACTGCCGAGAGAAATCTCTGTTAGCGATCTCTCTGTGTACCATGTGACGTTCTTTAATATCTGTGAGATGGAGAGGGACAGAAGTTAGACGAACCAGGTGAAAAACGTCAGGAATCATTGACTATTACCACCAAGAGAGACGGTTAACAGCTGAGACGTAAAGTGCGTCTACCTACCACCTCATGGATGGACCGGTTGAAAGCATCGTCCTCTGTCAGGATGAGGAGAATGATAAGGGCCATGTAGACGTGATGAGAATTTCTTTCCTCTACGTGGTAAAGGATCTCGAGTATGGGCAACACCTGAGACAAACAGCGGGAAAAGAAAAGGAGTCAAACATGTATTCGGGGTTGACATCTGCAGGGCTTCTGACTTTGTGTGGATTTCTCATGCCATGGCTGTATAAGAAGGACATGTTCAAGACTACGGCGGCACTAAGTCATTTTACTTTTGAGCTGGCCAACAGATGAGGTGTGAGCCACAGCTCTGAAAAACAACTCTAGTGACACTTCTTATTCTTCATGGATCATCTAACCAGAGACAAACCACACATACAAAACTGGGCAAAAATCCAAACAGTCTTGGAAAAGAAGCCATTAAACAGCTCAAAATTACCATAAAACATAATGTATACACATTCCAAAAAGGGGTTATTCACATTATTCTATTTAACCCAATTTACTAATAGTGCCAGAGGCGAACAAGTTAGCAGTTAGTAATAAACATACGCAGTAGCACTGTTAGCTCATTACACTGTCACGCAGCATTGCTTCATTGTTGAGCAAAGAGCCTAGCCTCAATAGTAGCCTCCCTACTTCTGAACGAGTTTCAAAATGTGACTGAAGATTAAATTTATGAGGATTTCCAAACAAGTCTTGGAAACAACCTCATAGAGTTCTTCTGTTGTGGTTTGTTCCTCGTCTTAGCTAACAAGGCAAAAAAAAAGTTATACTACTCCATGTTAAATCATTTGTAAATTGATCTGAGATGCCAAAGATTGATTTCCAGTCACTAAATATCTTTGAATTTATTATCTTATAAGGAACAGCTGGCACGGTCCCACGCAGAAAATCAACAGCAATCCCCGCACTAATCTCGCCTGTTCACCGAGCCACGGCATCGGTCCTGAATGACGAAACTTCACGGCCGTACTGAATGTGTGTGTGGAAGGACTGCATGATGTGTTTTATTAAGCAAGTGTGTTATTTGTTTCCAAAATGTCAGATTCAGATTCACTTCAATTCGACCCACCAGATTGTCCATGTCAGTTCTCGACAGCACGTACGTCCTCATGTTGGTGTTCTGGTGAAGCAGGGTGTACAGCAGTAACGTGGCCTGGTCGGAGCGCTGCTGCTCACACAGAGCAGTGTACAGACTGTTGAAATTGATCTGGAAAGTGTGAGGTTGCTCTACAGGCAGCGATGATGTGTCTGCATGGACAATGGTAAATATTATCAGGATTAGTATTCACTGCCTTCTTTCACATAACTCAAACAAACAACTGTCCCAAATATGTTTTGGAACATCATAAACATTATGTGACACAGCGCAGAAAAAGAGGCAGACCGAAAACAGTAAAAACCAAAATTCTGTTTGTAAGTATGTGCAGTTATATATTTATATAAAAACTATTAAGAGGAGGCGGCTAGTCTGTGATATTACTTTCACTCTGACCTAAATGTACACCTCTTGTACTGAAGTTTGTGTCCCAGTGGCAGGTGGGTAACACATTGGACTTAACACTTTGCCAATTGTCAGCAATTTACAACAACTAACCTGCGTTAGTAGTAAAATTTTTAATGAAATACATCCCTTTAGAGTGAAGGTTTAAGATTTTTAAGGATTTGAAGTGGGCCGTAGCACTCTTGACTTTGGGAATGTAAGCAATACAGAGAAAAGCATTTAGGAAAAAAACAAAACAACCAAAATAATGCACTCCAATATCACTCTGTTCTGATTCAGTTTACATATTGAAAAAGAGCAGTGGGAAGAAAAGCACACCTTTTTAATGCCACCCCTTCACCGTAAGTTACCAGTTAATATTTATCCAGCTTTCGTACTGATATGAATCTCAATAACAACATGACAATAACACAGAACATATACAGCTACTACGTAAAATACACATTTTTATCATGTTATCTTGTTTTTTACAACTCCATAAATCCATCTTTAGCTCGGAGGGATAACTCCATGGAGACTGTGGCTGATGTTTCTTAGAAACCTAATGGAGGTCTTAAATAAGAAGTTTAATCATTTACGAACGCACTACAACTGACGGAGTATCTATGTGCGTCACTACTAAACCACGATAATTCAAAGAACAGACACAGTTTGACTTCTTCAAATCAGAGATTCGTAGAAAATAAAAAGATAAATAATGAAATCTGTTTTTTTCTTGATATGTTCGTCTAATCTGATTTTCGCATGCTGTGTTACACACGCCTTGTTTATCTAGTACATATTACCTTGTGTGTTTCTGAAACAAGTAATAGCCTGGCGGTAGGGGTTGGGCCATTCAGGCCCATCTGTCAGATTGGCTAATACCAGCAGTAACAGAAGACTCTGATTGGACAAAGGTAAAGGGTCATGTTCCTGGTCTATCCCAGCTCTGCTGCCAGCTCCACCCAATGTGAAGACACTCCACAGACCGCCTGCAAAGAGCAAGACACAATCTTTTTCACCAAGGGTTTTTTCTCTTTTATTAAGTTTTATTTAAAACTGTAAGAAAAGAAATGTGGAATTTAGAGACACAATTAGAGGTACAAGAAAGCTTATGTACAGATAGACAGATAAATACGTTGTTGTTTTTGCTCATAATGCATAAAAACCAATAAAAAAAAAAAAACCAAAAACAGACACACAAAAAAACAACCAACCATACTGTCATATGAGAAAGCATGGATATACTTCCTATAAATGGCAACAAAGAGTATCTGGATTAGTTGTAACTCGCCGAGTGGTTTTATATATTAAATATGAATTTCTATAAATTGAAGCTGGTTCATAAAAAAAAAGAAAAAAGGCAAAAAAAAAAAAGGCAAACACAAGTGAAGTGAGCTCAGAGTAAAGGTCAAGCATCTTTAGCTTGAACACAGAAGATGACTGAACTCATCACAACAGCATAAAAAAGTATTTTCTTT
Organism: Aulonocara stuartgranti; assembly: GCF_965226115.1. Lineage (NCBI taxonomy): Eukaryota > Metazoa > Chordata > Actinopteri > Cichliformes > Cichlidae > Aulonocara > Aulonocara stuartgranti. The sequence goes on along the minus strand of NC_138945.1, from coordinate 20,815,242 downwards.
CATACACAGTTGAGTTAATAAAGACCTTCAGTACATTAGACAACATAGAATAACTGCAAAAAATGGTGTGAAACAATGGAAAAGGTTGCTTCAGACAAGAGAGAGGTCGATGAAAAGATACAACTCAATTCACGGAACATCTGAAGTAGGATCAAAGAGTACTCGCACAGAGGGGGTGAGACACGGCAGAAGCACTCATAAGCTTACAGAAAACCAAGCTTAAACGTACAAAAGAACATGCTCAGGGAGTTGCATTCACACCAGTCTATAGCATAAACTCTATGTGGAGAAAGCTAGGGGAAGATCTGTAACAGAGAATTTAAACGGCCCTCCAAGAGCACTGAACCAAATCCCACAGAGCGCCCTCGATTAGCCCCGAAAAAAGAGACATTAGCTGGTCGACGCTTTGTATAGATGAACAAACGCTTTGCTGAATGACAGAAACTAGTCAATCCAAACCCCAGATGCTTCGTTATCTTTTTAAGTTGATGTGGAAGTTTATTGGCAAACATTACTGGTGTTTTGGTAAGATTATCTGCTTTTGGTGTCTGTCACCTGAACATTGAGCTGCTTTGCATACTATATTGCCATTCAGTATGTGTCTGCTGTTCAGTGATGATCAGATTAGAGTACAGCGGGTTCCTACAGCTTCCTGTGGAGTCTAAAAGAAAACGTGTGTGTACCACGACTTGTATTTGAAATGAAAGTCACTGTGAAACTACGTAAACATGAGAAATTAAAAGCAACTTCATTCATTGTAAGAACATGAATCATATTTGAGGATCGACTGGACTGAAAACTTTAGTCCTCTGTTTCTACAGAAAATTGAAGTAAGATTCAGTTGGAAGAGCAGTTAGCTTGTACATGGAAATCTTATCAAAGAAATCATTTGACAATTGAGTCCTTTTCAGCCTTAAAAACAGATTTACACTTCAGTGGGGAAAAAAGAAAAGTATTCACAGCCAGACTGATGTAATCAAGGCCAAATAGGCACAATGGAGTCACGCACAATGGTTTGCAGCACCTGAAATTTGAAACAACACAGACGGCGCCACAGCACAAACGGAAAGTGGAACTACTGGGTTAGGGTTTTTTTGTCCCCCCCTCTTTCTTGTTGGGTGATGAGAGAGAGATGAGAGAATTTCTTGTAGAGCAAGCGAAGTGCTGGTGTTTTCAAGCATCAAGAGAAAGCTCAAGAAACATGAACAGCAAGGTACACAGATGACAGTCTCTGGCTCCTCCACGTCTAGCCAAACAGAATGCGTGAACCAAGTGTTAGAGTGCAGTTGTGAGCCCACAATGATCCAACTAGTGAGCTCAAGAACAAGCCAAGCAGATCTGTTGCCATCTAGAGCCGAAGGCTGGAAGAGCGTAACAAACGTCTGGCTGAAGTTACACATGGAGCCATGTTAATTAGCTGCCCTGAGCCCTGATATGACGCCTGTTTAAGCCGGCATCCCATCATATTATAAAAAAAATAACTGAAGAAAATTAAAGAGGCATTCTCATGTATCCTGTTTGGACTGATGGGAAACAAAAGCGTCCAAGACAAAAAGAACGTTTCTGACTGAAGAAGCCTGAAACTAATTTGTCTTAAATGACTTTGCATTCTGAAAAAGGAGCTTTTCAAACACGTTTCCCCCCCCTTATTTTTCTCCTTATGTTTACATGTTGGTTCACTAATGACTAGCCAAGAGCTACTCCAACGTTTGTGTTTAGGAATGTGAACCCAATTCCATAGAGGAGGGGACGAAGCTTGTTTATATGTGGGTGAAAGAACATCAGCAAAGTGCTTTGACAACAACAAGAAAAAAAAAATAACCCCGAGAGATGAATTACATAATTTGCACTGGTCACTCTGTCTCTCCCTTACACACAAACACGCACACACACGCACATGATAAGCTTTCCTTTCTGCTGGCCAGAAAGAGACGCGAGTGTGAGAGAAAACAAGATCAAGCGAGAGAAGGCCAAGCTGTGACGGAGCCCCGTACATCTCTTCACTGGCACCACAGTGACTAGCCCAGCAGTTTCAGAGAGACCGGTCTGGCAGCGACATTTCCTGCACTATATCTGACGCACACACACACACACACACACACACACACACACACACACACACACACACAGCTCTATTTTACCTTAGTGGGTGCTGTTTGTTAGCCATCTGGCCTGGTTCCCTCTGCCTGTCTGCCTGCCCACCACATAAACCCAATAATGCTACCCTGCTTAGGCTGCTCAGGACCTGGCCAGCTGCCCAGTGGAAAAAGAGGAGGAGGAGGAGGACACCAGGAGGAGGAAGGGGAAAGTGAGGAAAAGAGAAGGTCACACACTCTCTCACAGAGGCTACTACGCTGAAATGAGAATCTGGGCTTTAGGACTTGGGGGGTGCTGAAAGGTGCTACATGCAAACCATGCCCCCAGAAAACCTTACTTTACTTGCAGGATGAGCATGTTACCAAAACAACCTCTTCATTATCTGCACTTCTCCTCACAATGTGCACCCACAGTCTATAGAAACTCAAAGCCAGACCACACTGCAAGTTTCTGCAACAGAACATGCGGTGCTGTTGCTTTACTTGGCCTTAGTCTTGCATAATGACTACTGCCATCAGACACGCGAATACTGGCGCACAGAGTATTTAAATCAAAACATTAGGTGGGCTGAAAACCCTCTAAGTCCAGATCACCTAGATGAATTGATATTGACCTCGACTCTCACTTTATTTCTTCTGATGCAGTTCATAATGCAGGTTGTAGTAATGGAGTGAACATAGTTATATTTAAAAATTTCAGTCCTAATTAAGCTGGCTTGTACTCCTTAACATCTGACGACTGTCATTTTTCAGCTGCAGTAATTCCAGCAATAGAAGCAGGCTTATTAAAAAAAACAAAAAAAACATACAAGAGTTCAAATCTCTATGAAACGAGTGAAATTTTTGCTTTTCTAATTCAGGAGCAACGTGAACATGTAAACACCTCAGTGGAGACACTAGAGAAGGGAGCTGGAGTTGGAAAGGATTCCACATAGTTACGGCTAAAAACACAGCGCAGACAGACACTGGTCAACAGAGACAGACACAGTGTGCTACTTACTTATTTACTTGCATAACAGTGAATGAAATATGACTTCAGGGCCAAGCACGCAGATACACTGATACAAACACATGCACGCACACACACATGCGCGCATGTGGATATGTCAAACCTCTGATGATTATCTTAAAAAAATGCATGTGGGGAAACATGTTGTGCAGACGATAAATAAACACACTTCTTCACAAAAAATATGCTCAAAGCGCATTTATCCAAATGCAATCCAAAACCATGGTAACATAAACATATCTGACATATGAGAACATTCCACAGATTTTGTAACCGTCATAATGATAATACAAAGTTCTGCCACAACAAATCCTCCACTCCTAATAGCAAAATGAGAGCAGTCTCCAGTCCAAGCTAGAAATGTATCATTTTCTGTTAAGTGCGCTATGCCAATAATGTCACATACACGTACACATAGCGTGTCTGTGTGGCTGCTGCTAACTCAATATTAATCATGTAGACTGCAGATAACAAACTGCAGAATCAGAAAGCTGTTTGTGTCATTACATATTTAACAAAAACAAAGCCAAAAATGCAGAAGACGGAATGTGGAAGTAGAAGTACACTCCATGATTCAGTAGCTTGTAGAGGCACCTTTAGCAACAATAACTTGTATGATAAAGTGTATGACTTTATCAGTCTCGTACATGAATGTGGGGGGTTTCGAGACACTCTTCTTTACAGTGCTACTTCAGTTCAGTTGAGGTCTGCGGGCATTCATTTTTGCACAGCTATCTTAAGGTCTCACCACAGCACTTCAATCAGGTTGAAGTCTGGACTTTGACTGGGCCACTGAAACATGTTTACTGTCTTCTTTTTCAGCCATTCTGCTGTAGCTTTGCTGCTGTGCTATATTGTTGCATGACCCAATTTGGGCCAAGCTTCAAAGATAGCTTCACATTTGAATCTAGAATAGTTTGGTACGCAGAGGAGTTTATGGTTGACTCAATGCCTGCAAGGTACAAAACAAGCCCAAATCATCACGCCCCCACCACCGTGCCTTACAGTTGGTGTGAGGTGTTTGTGTTGATATGCTGGATGTTTGACCAAACATGGTGCTGTGCATTATAGCCAAACATTTCCATTTTGATTTGTCTGTCCAGGGGAATTTGTTACAGAAGTCTTGTGGTTTGTTCAGATGCAACTTTGCAAACCTAAGCTCTGCTGATATGACTGTTCTTATGACAGTCCTGAAGTCTTCTTCTAGTTGGACTGTTATGAACTTGCTAAGTCCTGAAGAGTCTGAGATGTAGTTGTTTTTTTGTTTTTTTTTAAAATATTTCTCTGCCCTTGCACAGTCTGACCTCAGGGTACATTTGCTGGGACATCCACTCTTAGGAAGTTTGGCAACTGTCTTAACAGTTTTCCACTTGTGAAAAATCCAGTTATTCTGAAATAGTTTTATAACCCTTCCCTGATTGAAGGGCAAAGACAATTGCTTCTCTTAGATCATTGCTGAATTCATTCCTCCTTGGTCCAGATGAGCAAGCGGATAGATCTCTTCCTTTTATAGAGGTGGTCACACTTGCAGCTGATCAGTTAAACAAGTGCCTTTGATTATCAGCACCTGGAGGCTAATTACCAATTGAATTCCTATGGAAGCAGAGGGAGGGGAGTGAAGAGGAGGGGAGGAAAAGCTCCTGAGTTGCCAGTCTGGGTGATAATCCCCCCTGCAGACGCTTGCTCAGACTGAGACAGCAGAGTGTGTGACAGACATCCTACCCCTTAGACATTAAAATGCCAAAGAAACTCAAGAACTGCTTTGCTTTGCCAAGGTCAGTGTCTGGTTCTTGGAAAAAATCTGTCCACGATTCAAGTGTTTAGGCATGGCAAGTATAAAAAAAACAAAACAGGTAGTGTCATAACGCGTTACTGTAATCTGATTACTTTTTTTCAAGTAACGAGTAAAGTAAGGGATTACTATTGCAAAAACGGTAATTAGATTACCGTTACTTTCCCGTAGGAACGCTGCGTTACTGCGTTACTAAAACCGTGATTTTTTGCGAGAATGTCTCATGACAGTGACAGTGACGTAAGTTAGTGACAACAGCTGTGTGCAGATCAACAATGGATCACATATCGATTGTGGGAGAGAGTATGAGTGTGCAGCGTTTAAAGCGTGGAAGTACTGACCTTACTTTGAGTTTGATTCCATAAAATGTGACAAAAACATTAGCGTCCATCATGCGTGGGAAGAAAACTTATTTTTACAGCGGAAAAAAACCCTAAACTTCCAAGCAAGCACGGAGTGCAAAATGACGTAATGGGAAATTCACAGAGAAACTCGCGGATTCTTCCACTGACCGCGGCACACCTGCACCAGGGTAAACCTCCGCCTACCACAGTCCTGCTTTACAGGTGAAAATAGAGCAACAGGACAGCTGAGTCTTTGACTTTATTTATTTTCTGCTGTGTTTTACTTGCATCTATTTGAAAGAGTGAGTGTAAACACAAAAAATATTTTATTTTATGTGCTGGAATGTGTAGAAAATAGGTTTAAATCTTAAACTAATTTATTCAAGTCAGAGAATGTTGCATATAATTAAATTTTTGCTTGATGCATAAAGTTAAAAGATTAAAACTGATAAAACAAGTTAAAAAAAAGAGATTTTTCCATTTGATTACATGTTGTATGATGGATTATGCAAAAAAAGTAGAATTGGGCTGAAAGATCTATCGCTTTATCACCTCTTCAGGTTGTAAATCGTGTTTTTAAAAAGTAACTAACTAACTAAGTAATTAATTACTTTTGAAAATAAGTAATCAGTAAAGTAACGGATTACTTTTTTGGGGAAGTAATCAGTAATTAGTTACTGATTACTTTTTTTCAAGTAACTTGACCAACACTGGTCATAACTAGTCCAGACCAAACTGTGTGTGTGTTTAGGGGTTACATCTCTAAATGAACTCCTCACACATTCTTTCCTTTCTTTAAGAAATAAAACAACTGTGAATAGCATACCCACTGTGTGGAAAAACTGCACAGAAACAGTTTGTGCGTTTGCTGATATTTGTTGAGCTATTAGAAATATTGCCTTCCACTTCAAAAATGTTTCTCCACATTTGTAGTGCTAGCTATTTGCTGAAATACCATTACCACAATTTACACACATCTGCGCCAAAAACGCCATTTTGGATCGTTCGCAGTCACTTTAACCCCCTGAGTGATCTCTTCCTTTACAATAACCCTCAGTGATGGATACATCAATAAGATTGTGTTATTGTTTCCTTTATTAGGTTCCAACTGGTTTATTGTTGGAAACGCACTCATTCACAGGAAACAATAACTCTCCTCAAATGTCTTAAACCTAAAGTAATGAGCACGTTTCAAAAATGCAAGGAGTAGAAAGTACAGATGTAACAAATAAAAGTAAAATGTGGTCAGAAAGCTAAACGCTCCAGTAAAGCGCAGATAGACGAAGATTCTACTCAAGTACAGGAACAAAGCATGTGTATCCTTCTCACCCATGAAATCTTTCTGTGACATCCTTTAGTACACGGCCACATTAATACAGATGAATAATACTGCTCTTTGCCTCAGCTGTATTTTGTCCTCTGTGCTACTTAGTTCAGTAGACTGAGATGATAAAATGAAATTGGCTCAACATAAATGCCATCATTCAACTCAGAGCACTATTTTGCATAAATATAGCTTTGCATGGCTCAACAGTTGTAGTCTAGTTTAATATCATCAGTTATTTTCGACTGATGACTTTATATAATCGTTTTCGCAAGCTGAGCAATCCCAACCACGAGGGGCAAACTGCCCTTCAGTTGTGAAACTGGTCTAATTCTCCTAACTAGCCAAACGTTTGCTAGTATAACGAAGTTCAAGAAAGTCATCTGATAGTTACTGTTTTCAGAATAACACCCACTTGTATATTCTGTCAGTGCCAAATGCCTCCATGCATACGAGACACAGAGACAGAGAAAGAAAACAAGTGTTGTTTCTGAGCTCTGAGCATAAGAGGGCTTGTGTCTTTGTTGGTCTGCGTGTGTGTGTATAAGGGAGGCGGCTGCAGACAGACAGGCTCTAGAGGATTACAGAACAGGACAGGGCACCATAACTCATCGAGCTGATCACTGGCCACAGACAGACAGGCTGGCTTGAATGGTGATGGCTCACTGATAGGAATCTGCCACCAACAACCGACAAAGACCGTTTATCCGTGGGGGAAACCCGGCCCTGTTCTCACACTGAAACAGGCACACACAGTGCACATTACCAGCTAAAAATGCACACAACAAAAATCCACTAATTTTTTTGTCATTCATTTCAGCAGCGTTGCTCTCACTTTTATTTCTCAGATGCGTCGGGTCAGTTTATATTTTATAAAATCCCCCACACCCCAACATAACTGTAATGTATAAATCTTACGGCGTGTGGATGTGTTAATCCAACAGTTTGATTTTGATGTGTTGCTAGTGGCAACATCACTAGAACAAAAGACAAAAATGGGTGAGGAACACAAGGAGTCGTTATGGAGACAGAAAAGTAGGCACCCAGTTAAATTCACACAGGAAAACCCCAACCAGCCAGTGAATTCAATTTGGCATGTTATTGAGAAATTATTATATTTGAATTTTTTTGCAGTGTGTGTATGTGTGAGAAACAATATGAGACGGGGAAAAATATGAGTCTTTGGATGTGACTAGACACATCGCTGCTTCATTTTAGGCAACAATTTGGAAGGAAAAAACAGGTGACTGCATCTGAAAAGCTCACCACAGTCCCCTAATGCAATAATACAGTAATCTAAGGGCGTTTTCACACCTGCAGTGTGTCCGTTTAAATCAAAGTAATTAGTTTTCCCCTCTTGGTGGGGTTCATTTGTGTAGGTGTGAACACAGTAGAGCTAAAAAACCTCTCATAGCCTCGTATCCTTTGTATTCTCAGTGTGGGAAGGTACCATAGATGTGCAAAGGTCTGTGCAGGCTAGCAACTAGCCGTGAACTGAACATAAATTCTCTGAGTTCTCCAATAGTCCAGAACACAGCACCCCACCACAGATACATGCGGCCAGTGAGCAGACTGAACATTGTCACGTAGTTTTCAGTGACACATTTTGATTCATCTGAAAACAAATCAGACCACGGGGAAAAGCTACAAGTAAACAAACTAAAGGTGTGAAAATGACCAAAGTTCCAAAGTTTTACAGAAATGTACAAAGTAAACTGTTTAAATATTCACACTTTGACTACGAATTAAAAATAAAGATATTTCAATAAAAACATAAACACACAAAAAGTGGGATCTGCCTTCTTATCTGGGTAGCAATCTGATTAGTAAATACAATAATAATTAAGCTTTCCCTTTTTTTATCGTGTGTTGATGAGTGTGCTCGTACTTGCCACCCCTGACGCCAGACCATAAAGCAAGCCGCCCTCAGCTTTTGGTTCGAAAATGTGGGTTGAAGGAGGAGGACACTTCTCTTGCCTTATGAAGTTGTAGAGCAGGGTCTTCACCAGTCGACTGGTTAAACACATGCTGTGGAAAAGGGATGATAACGGTTTTAAAAAGACAAAACTGGACATTCGGACTCAATGTGAGACATAAATGCACATTTATACCTCAGCGCATATGAAAAGTCAAAGGAAATTGGGCTTGTTATTTTATTTGACTTTATCCTCCCTTTTTTCTTGCATCACAAAGAGTATGGAGTAGTAGCTGCATTCGTACTGGGTTCATCATTTGTCTCTATATTCACTGCTTAGATTAGGCCTTAAAAGTAAAGCACACATAAAGAATAAAGCCCTACAGTTGTGGTCTTAGCTTTATTTCAATTCTTTAAAATTAGATCATGTGTGAATAATTGAAGGGCTGAACAATAAAGGTTTTGAATAATATAAGGAGGCACGGAGACAATCACTCTCATCTTTAGCACTTTAGTTTTCTTTATTAGATATATAATAAGTGAAGCCTTCCGCAAAAGTTCTGAGAATAAAAGCACTGGGGTTATTTGGTCATGTTTAAAAGTGTTCCTTACCTGCTAAAGACAAGAAATGCTAATTTTAGAAACAGAATAGGAACAGATTGTGAGGATTTTCTCCAGAGAGAGAGGAAAAAAAATCAGCTCTTTTGCAAAGTCAGCCTTAGCACCTTCCTAGTCGCTGATCACGCCATATTCTTCACAGTGCAGCAGAAAGCAAAACGCACATATGTGCATGCAGGTGCGTGTCTACAGCCACGTCTAACAACCCGCTCTCCATTTACACGTGTCTATGTTGGGCATCAATCTTAGTCAGTTTTCCCTTCTTTACACGTAAGCTGTAATTTCTTGTGGATCTAATATCACTGTTTGTGCTTTACTTTCTGGAAACACTAAATCTTATTAGATGGCCTTCAAAGCTGTTTTGTCACTTGAAAACCTTTCATCACTTCAATCCACTGAGCCAAAGTGCTCGCTTTGGTTGTGTTAGTCTAAACTGCAACTATTGGACTCAAACAAAATGCATCAAAATACAGCAGTTATCTAAATTTAATAACATTCAAGAAAACCATTTCCATGTACAGGCTTGCATTAACATTTATTATAATAAACAGGCTAATGTTTCGCTCTCACACTGCTGTGGCTGTGATTGGCTAAATTAGTTTTGTTTTCTTCTTTTGGTATCAGTTAAATGGGACAAGGACAACCAACAGGTTAATTTTATGTGAGTAGATTATTTGACTGAAAAACAAAAATATTATGGGGCTGTATTTATAAAAAATACAAAAAACCCTATTATATTTATTTACAGGTTCAGACATTTTAGCTCCCCTCCCAAAAAATGCAATCTATTGATCAGCTGATTTGGCATAAACATTAGTTATGGACTGCAACTTATAGTATGGCACAGCAGCCTGAGGGCTCTTGGCTAACACCTTGTGAATCCTGCAGAAGTCAAGCCGTTAACCACCGCATAAATATTTCAATGCAACTATTTTTCCCCTGTCACAATTACATGTATTATAACCATTTATTCCTCTGCCCAAACAGGATCTTCAAGCTTCAATGATACAATACAATAAGTTCCCCATAGCTCTGGACAGTGACAAGCATCAATGCTAGTGGAACGATATTAGCCATGCTGCATGCAAACACCCTGTTGTTCTGTGGAATTATCATCAAAAACAAAAATAAATCACTGAGTCTCGTTTTCTCAGATGTGCCTGAAGACTTGTGCAGGTCTGCAGCCAACAACAGAACATTTGGTGTTTTTGCTCATTGCTTAGACGTTTTAGAGTCAGACAAGCCACTCTAGCAAGTGAACAAAAATGGCAGACTGTGAAGCAGCAGCTCATTGTTTATTTTAAGGTTTGCCAAACTGGCTGCTTTGTAGGCGTTCTGCACATGCACTGCGCAGTCATGTAGATACACTCAGTGACTATTTTAATAGATATACCTATTCAGCTGCTTATTAATTAAAAATATTCAATTTAATTTGCATATAGCCACAAATCACAGTCACCGCAAGGGATGTTTTATAATGAGGTAACGACTCTACAATATTAGAGAGAAAAAAAAACAAAAAACAGATGCAAGCACTAGGTGACAGTGGGAAGGAAAAACTCTTTTCACAGGAAGAAACCCCTGGCAGAACCAAGCTCAGGGAGGGGCAGTCATCTGCTGCCACTGGCTGGAGGTGAAGGGAGGAAGACAGACATATATACTATGTCCTGAAACCAGCCAATGATGTGACAGTAACTAATTTAGGCATGTTTAAATCAACCTGCTATCTCAAGGGTTTACAGAAGATGGTATAAAAAGAGAGCAAATATGCAGTTGGCAGCAGTTCACAGGGTCAAAAGGCCTTAAGGCAGGGTGTCCAACTCCAGGCCTCAAAGGCCGGTGCCTGCAGGTTTTATCACACTGGAACAACACACCTGAATCAAATAATGAGTTCATTACCAGCCTCTGGAGAACTTCAAGACATGTTGAGGAGGTCATTTAGCCTTTTAAATCAGCTGTCTCAAACCTGCAGGTAACCGGCCCTTGGGGCTTGGAGTTGGACACCCCTACCTTAAGGGGAATGGTCAAATTGCTTTAAGAAGGCAACAGTAACTCAAATTGCAACATTTTGTGGAAGAGCATCTCTGAACATGCAACCTGCTGAACCTTGAAGCAGGTGGGGCAGCAGAAGAGCACACCGGGGGTCACTCCTGTCAGGTTATGTTGCATGGACTTCGCAAAATTGTTGGATAACAGAAGAAAAACTTTGCAGCATTCAGATGGTAGGGTCAGAATTTGGTATAAACACCATGAAAGGATGGATCCATCCTGCCTTGCATCATCAGTTCAAGGTACTGATGGTGCAATGCTGTTGGGGAGATTTTCTAGAGACACTGCGACTACCTGAGGATTGTTGCTGACCATGTCCATCCTTTTATGACCACAGGGTACCCAGATTTAATTTGTGCCACTAAGAATTCAAGCAGGTCAAGCAAGCCAAAAGGGGGACCAGTTTGATATAACTAATAAAGTGGCTTGTGAGCACATAATCACATACAAAACACTTCCATTTCTACCTTTTCTGTTAATATGGGCACTTCAAGTTAAGTGTAGTCTTCAGTGGAGTGTGAGCGAGTGTGTTTCCTCACCATCGTCCCTTCATGATGTGCTGGTATATAATTCCATCTCTGAGGATGTCTTTGTAGAAGAGCTGATAGGAGAAGAATACCAGCAGCACGGTCACTGCCTCAAACAGGATGCTATAGGTGATGTCACTAAAGAAAACAATGTAACACAAAGAGTTCATGTAAATAAACAAACTCAATTTTATAGCTAAACATCTGCATAAAATAATATCTATAAGCATTTCATGCATGCTTTCAAACAGAATAGATTGATATGCTCTCTTGGCTGCATTGATGTCAACATCTCTTCATAAAAGGATGACAGAGCACTGCAGTTAGCTGAAGGTGGCAGCACTACATATCATGCCTTGATGGTTCTTTTCAGACCTGTTTTATGACTAAAAACATCTTTTTTGTAAACAGTTTATCCATTTATATCAAAAAATCCAGACTCTACAGTACATTTCCTACCTTGCTAAAATGCCAATTCTTAGCACACTACAGGTCACGGAGTTATAAAATGATGCTCATATGTACGCGCCCTTAGTTCAGTTTTCAGCCTTCTTCCTATTAATCAGTGACGAAAAATGATTTTTTTAGTTTGTCTGTTAGATTTCAGCCAATAAACTCCATTGTTTATTGGCTGAAAACGGACAAAACTTTTAACTTGGAAACTATGATTTTACTAGTGTGGCATATATTGTCAACATATAGAAATAGCTGTATCAAGATTATCATGTCACATTTGACCTCTGATCTCTCCTTCACTATCAATAGATTGATCTGAAGGTGATAATAATGCTACATAGAGCCATCTAAAACTATGTTTCTTATTGCCATTGTTTGTATCGATAACCTATAACTATCACATTACATTGTACCTCTGACCTTTTCATCAGGGTCGAATAAGGTCAACTTTTCATTTGAAGCTTTATCTTTAAAATTGTCTGTTTGTATTGGCAACATTTGGGAAATGATACTGGTATATGGGGATTGTAAATATCACATTACAGTTTGCATCCAAATATCACGTCACATTTGACCTCTGATCAAACGTTTACATTTCACATCTGCCTTTATTTTACGTTGACCCCAAGATTTGCTGTATCTTTAAAGAAAGTATTGGCAAAAGAAAGAAAATGAGCTGCTTAGTTAGTTAGAAACACAGGGTGGGCCATTTATATGGATACATCGTAATAACATGTGAATGGTTGGTGATATTAAAGTCCTGTTTGTGGCGCATTAGTATATGTGAGGGGGCAAACTCCTCAAGATGGGTGGAGACCATGGTGGCCATTTAGAAGTCGGCCATCTTGGATACAACTTTTGGTTTTTCAATAGGAAGAGGACCATGTGACACATCGAACTTATTGGTAATGTCACAAGAAAAACAATGGTGTGCTTGGTTTCAGCGTAACTTTATTCTTTCATGAGTTATTTACAAGTTTCTCTTTGTTCACAGCCATTGACATGTCGAAGAGGTAAACACGTGAGGAGCGGATCGAAATCGTGTTGATATCTGGTGAACGCACGTCACATGGCCCTCTTCCTATTGAAAAAACAAAAGTTGTATCCAAGATGGCCGACTTCTAAATGGCCACCATGGTCACCACCCATCTTGAGGAGTTTGCCCCCTCACATATACTAATGTGCCACAAACAGGACTTTAATATCACCAACCACTCCCATGTTATTATGGTGTATCCATATAAATGGCCCACCCTGTATACTACAGTGTATATACTGTAGTGTAATATTATACAAGAAGCTCAGGTTGTTCCTGTTCAGCCATTTAAAAATCAGAACCTACAATCCGTGACCTACTCTTACATAATATTTCTGTAATTAATTTAAGTAAACATTTGTCATACTACTAATATCCAATTCAGGGCTGAGGGGAGCTGGAGCCTATGTCACCCGGACAGATCAGCTCTCACAGTTTGCATAGAAACAGTGCATTGTGCATGATAAAGGCCCAGTCATGTCAAAACATTGTCTTTTGAATCCAGTACATACTTAGAAGCTCTGTGTGAAGTCTGCACATGCACACTGCACTCTTTAAGCCAGTTTTATGGGCTACTTAAATTTCTGTTTTGAAATTAATTCCATTACTGCGTGCTGTTTTTTAGCTTTGCAAAGTACTTTGTCACCAATCAGCTACTGTTTTAGTTGGATACCTGTGAATGGAAAAATAACCACTCTCGTACTCGTGAGACAAAGCCACAAAAAAGGCACAGGAGTCTGCTTGGGACTTGGGGGAAGCTAACTAAAAGAATGGTGGGTTTCCCATCCAAGCCAGGAGCACGTAGAGGGGAAATGGGCTAACAGCCACAAAGTGGTGAAGGGAAGAAAAACAGAGAGCGATTTTAAGCTTGGAACAATGAATAATGTTGGAATGTTGAATGCATTTACACAGGAGCCACAGTTTGATGTTTGGAGACAAGAGAAGAAAAGGAGAGCGAAAGGTGAAGAGGTGCAGAGAAAATAGAGGCAGACGGTGAGAGAAGGTATCCGGAACGACGCACAGAACAAGTGGAAGATGCTGTGACAAGAAGACGTCAATCATGATTCGACAAATTTATTTTGAAAAGCTCGAGGAGATTGCTTTTCTAAACATATTGCGTGTACTTTTTAAAAAATCATTCACTTATTGATAAGTAAACACAGAGGATGTTTGTGTTCACACCGCCCAGTGGGACTAAAGCCTGATACAATTTTTCAAACATTATGTTCCCTCCACTCCCACTCCCTGGAAATGCTCCTAAACTTTCATTCCAAGCTTTTTCTCTTCCCCCAAACAACCAACACTTTCGCTCTTTCGGATCGCCGTGTTGCCAACATCAGAGTTCCAGCATGTCAGTATGCCGTGTTCCTTAATGGATTTCATCTTCTCTTGGTTAGTGACTCAAGACAAGAATAAGCAAGCGCAGCACGCAAACAGAACAACACATACAAACTGCTTTTCATTAGCTCCTAAGTCACTAACATGCTACTCATATTAACAGGGGGAAACAAGTGATCACGGACTATTACAAGTCCAATCACTCAGGCAATGTTTTCAAACATTTAGGCTGTAAGCATCTTTCTCACCGTTTCAGAATAGCTCTGACATGCCCGACCTTTTTAGAGTGTTTAATTCACCTTTTTCCTCACGCAAAAGACGGGAGAGACTTACAGCAGCGGCACTTCAACGATCAGGTGAACAAGGTTGGACAGCAGCTCCTCAAGAAGGTCTTCACTTCCTGTTTCTCCACAAGGGATTGATAAAGTAAATATATGAAAAACACTGAATATAAGACAGTATCAGGTTAGTTGTCGCAACTCTGCTCGACTAATCTGCCACTAATCCAATCCTTAGTTCCCACAGGTCGCTCTGTGTTTTCATGTCCATTAAACAGAGGAAATAACACAGTACTATTTAATAAGGATATCACACAGAATCCATTTCATACTTTCGTCATGATTATAATTGCAAAAGATGAACAAATGATGACAAACCGGTAGAACAACAAAGTCTAAAACTGTTTAATGTTAAATCATATTTTCCAGCAGTTTAGCACGATAATTCCTAATGACATAATTAATTATATTAGTGTGTCCTGAACTCACATAAGCAGCAAGAAACTGATGGAAGGATAAACCATTTTGCAAAGACCAATTAATTCAACTTCATTCAATTTAAGAGACATTCAGAATTGGCTTAAGTATGAAAGGAAGTCTCGTACATTTGACAGTTATTATATGAGACATCTAAAACTAGGCCATAACCTCTGTTACTCACTTCCAAGAACTCACTTGGAAACCAAAAACGTAAAGAATGCTGAAGATTTCCTAACAGATAACGTGACGTTTTGCGTAAGGTGCACTCAAGTGCAAAAAACTCAAGAAATTTTCAACATTGCTACTGATTCTAAGAGAGCACCTTTTTTTTTTTTAGCAAAATCTTTTCAAGCTGACTCTTTTGTGTAGTCTGTGGCCCTGCCTGTGAAAAAGATACTGGAGCTCACCTCCGCAGGATCCTGGTGCCCTCTCCTGGTAGGAGAACTGCTGGTGCAGCTCAGCTTCACTCATCTCCCTGATGAAGACCTTGAGCAGACAGCGAATCATGAACAGTGCATTGTGGGCCTGCCAGATAAAAAGCTGGCTGTGGAAGAGAAAAACAAAACCAAGACATCTCATGGGCATGCTTCTGGGTGGTTAAAAGATGGATTTGCATTTCATTTAACAAAAAATTACTAGTGGCAGCTTTTCAGCTAAAAATCAGGGCTCTCAGATGACTGAGAGTGAGCCAATAGCAAGTCTTTGCACAGCCTATGGGTGTAACAATAAAAGTATGTATGGCTGAATATTATGCTCATCTGCTAATAGTAAAAGTGATAAATAAGCTCTAAATTGGCATAAAAACTTTGCGAACTCGTAATCTAAGCGTTTCTTGATTAACTCTAACTCCAGCAATGTCGATGAAGCTCAGTCTTTGACACAGTTTTGTCTTTTATACAGCTTTAAACACACTGAACATTTTAAAAGTGTTTCATGTGTATGAGGGCTTTTATTTTTGAAAACTAATCTTTCGCTTCCTGCTTTCCTCAGGTGCCTTGTAGAGCTTGTAGTGGCTTCTGTAAGAACAGACCTGGCACTACTTTAACATCTGTGGAGCGCAGTGACACTTCTGGGCTGATTCTGAAACATCTGGTAAAAATCCATTGATTGTATCCAAACTTAAATGCAAAGTAGCTCTGACTGAAGTATTATCACTGTGACACGACCACAAAGAAGCTGGGGGTGAAGAATTTTTGCATTATGCTCAAAACTAGGCCATAACTTCTCTGATATGCCATTTACAGCTGACATTAAAATGACATGTTTACCTGGATAGTTATCTACACACAATGTGCAAAGGCATCTGAAGGCAGCCAGATCACACCGTTATCAAACCCTAGAAATATGTAAATGCAATCCTTACAGCATGAGCAGATCCTTAAGTGGGGAAAAAACAGTCTGCCCAACATCTGGAAAGCTCTGCTAGTAGGGGAAAACCTCTTTTTTGACAAAGGAAAATTAACTAGAGGAACTTTAGCTGCTTTGTCTCCCTTCATCTGTGATGTGGCACATTTAAGAGGGATTCTATGCCCAACCTAAGGCTCTGGGTTTTGAGAAAGAAGTGTAACTTAACAGGAAGCAACATACTTAATCCCCTTTTTAAAACCTTTTTAAAAGGAATAAACTAAACATATTTTGCATTTAATTATTCCGTTACATGTACCTAGTAACTCCCCAAAACTGCATAAGTTTGAGAAACAAACACGAAAGAAACCACCCACTGCAAGCCAAGTTTCACAACCACTAAAGACCAATACTGAGGTGTATGTCAGTCTCTGCAATTAACTATTTGCACACACCAATTATGTCACACCAAGAAAATGTGGATTTGTGGGACAGACCTGCTATGAAATGTGAGAAAAAGAGAAGAGGAGCAATAACTCCAACTTCTAATGCTGCTCAGCACAGAAGGAAGAGTTCCCACCCAAAACATTTGGTGACTTGGGCAGAGTCGGTCTCTGTGGAAATGGAGCTTTGGCTGTGAGCGCTGATTATTGCCACATACGTATGTTGATAGTTATACCTCTGCAGTTTTTCTCATGGGAAAGTGCAACTACTTCAGCGTTCCTCTCTCTCTCTCTCAAACAATAAGTGGCCTGCACTGAATCCATCACTGACAGTCAGTACTTCCCCTCTGAGGTTCTCATACTCACTCTTGGCATTCTGTAGAGATTTTCAGCTCTTTGGTTCTTCCCAGGAAAATTCTCACCAGAGCGCCAAAGTTCCCCGTTCTCGGATTGTTTTCAACTTGGGGGGGGGGGGGGGGACAAAACTTTATTATTAAAAGCTTTACATAAACTACAGAAACCTCAAAATATGATAATTTAGCATTCAGTAACTTAAATGTTATGATTAAAATTCAAACTCTTGAGAAGTCAGTTTTCTTTGGGACTACTCAGACATATTCTTCCATAAACACGTATTATGTGAAATTATTTATGTAGTAGCTAACATACTGAGGATCTTGGCCAGGGGTATGACAGCTTCTTCCAGTAACTTAGAGTCTCCACTGTGAAACAAAAAAAACAAACAGAAGAGAACAAGTCAGGTTAAAATGGACAGAAGGAGCTGACTGCTTGAGTAACCTTCCCTCTGCTGGAAACTCAAGGTACTACACAACAATAAGATGCAAGTCAACAGGGACAAAAAGAACAAAGTTAAACAAATGTCTGAATAATACATACAACATGCAAAGATACAGAGCATGACTCAGTTATAAATCATGGTTTAGTTAAAGGCACTGGTCGCTCATCTTCTTGTTCTTTTGGATGCTCCCATTGGGGGTCACCAGAGTGGATCATCCTGCTTCCATCTGACCTAAACCAAACACCCTCCTCTGCATGTCCTTCTCCACATCCATGAACCTCCTCTGTGATCTTCCTCTTTTCCTCCTGCCTGGCAGCTCTATATTCAGCATCCTTTGCCAAAGATGTCCACTCTCTGTCCTCTGCACATGTCCAAACCTACAAAACTTAACTTCCCTCCCTGATTTTGTTTACAAAATGCTCAACCTGCGCTGTCCCTCTGTTATACTCATCTCCAACCCTGTCCATCCAGGTCACTACCAATGAAAACCTCCATGCACTGCTACAGCTTTACATTCTCACAGTAGCTCGGTGCTTGGAGAGAAATCCTCCTAGCGCGAATAAACGTACCTGTTTGGAGGCAGAACCTACAGAGAACGGGGCTCTAATGTGATTGGTCACTTTGATGGACACTTCAGGTTACTGTGTTAAACTGAGTTACGATGTAGAACCGAAAGAAACACTGTATTTGTTTACAATATGAAAAATAAGAACGCTTTCCCGATCTTACATAGCTTCTATCATTTAAAAAAAAAAAAAATCATCATAACGAGAGGCACACATAATTTCTAAGAAGAAGATCAAATTGTTTTATAAAATGTGAACAAATATAAAATAGTTTATTGTTGCTACCAGTTGTACACATCTGGCTACAGGGCTCCACTGTAATAGTTCATCCAGATAATATTTCAGGTTCTTTGAACAGACAGTCTGTGGGGTGGATAGGAGAGTAAGATGTGACAGGCTGTTGTTGGTAGGTAGCTCATTTGTCTGAACTAGTGTCTAACAAACAGTTCAGGTCGTTGCTATGATGCTGTGGAAATCTAAAGGCTCTTATAACTATATTACACAGCATACTTGTAACCGCTATGTGCAAGGTGTCTAATTTTTTTATGCATTGTGGTTATCTCTGTGCCGCTAACCACATGATTAACTTTAGTCATGTCTGTTGTATCCCAAAAGGTTGATTCTGTTCATCTGGATGTTGCGTTTTCAGTGGGAGAAACGTTCCGTCACTCATCCAAGTGACTTCTTCAGTCTCAGCTGACTGCAGGTTTCCCCAATCTTATAAACAGTACATTTGCATAATGCCTGAAACCAGCACCAATGAATGAACAATGGGCTGGGAGGTGAGTTCCTTGATCATTAGTAGGCAAATTCTCATGACCATTGATCAACAACTACTGATCAAAGCACTGATCAAATGTTTCTCCCACTAAAAACGCTACGTCCAGATGAACAGAATCAACTTTTTGGGATTTACTTACCTGGATGATTGAGCATCTGCTTTCTGTTGTCACAATGTTCTAGAAATCATTTTAAGTTTTGTTTGGTAAGTTTATATATTTGTTTGTTTAAATCCTAAAGTTCATAAAGAGACTAGCAAAAACAATATTAAAGAGCCATTTCTCCTCTGTACTTAAACACTGTAGAATTCCAGGCCATGTTTGAAGCACTCCCATCTAGTCACGTATGTGCAGTTACACCTGTTTGCTGCAGACAGAACAACCTTTTGTTGACAGGTTTAAATGTTTGTATTTTGGCCAAACTTACAATTGCCAGATTCTGATGCAAAATTCCTTTCCTGATCATTGTATGACATTTTTGTTTTTAATTTTTTAAATCATAGACGATATGTAATACTGTACAACAGATTAATGGGACAGCAGTGCAGAGGCTTCAGAACTTGCCTTAGAATTCTCTGGTTTAAAATATTTCTTTAACATTACCGGGACAGTTGTCTGTATTTTCACTGCTGCACAGCAAACAGTGACTGTTGATGATTAATTTGACAACTTTATTTGTTTACAATTTGAAAAACAAAGTTTAAAACATTGTTCCGTCACTCAGTGTAACCCAGTAAACTGAAGAGTCCATCAAAGTGACCAGTCACAGGACCCCAGGACCCCCATCCTCCTTTCGGCTCTGCCTTCAGACAGTGAAAGTATAGTAAGTAGCAGAGAGTTACTCACGAGACTGTAAAACTGTAGCAGCATGTAGCAGCACGTTCAAAGCAGACACTCTTGTGTGCACGATGGCTTTTTTGGTGTGCGCAGCTGCTGAGTTTAACGTGCAGGCGCTTCCATTTCACTCAGATAAACAGTTGTCAATACAGGTGAAGAACAGAAGAAGAGGCAGAGTTTTCTCAGATTATTAGTAATTAAATCATTAGTGGTTTATCTTCCTAATACTTTGAGAAATCTGTCTGTTCTTCTGCTGTATTGACAACCATTCCTGTGAGCAGCTTTAGAGTTGGTGGGAACCTGATTAAGTGTGGTGCCAGACTTGACCATCTTTTACATTAACAATACCCCATACTATTACTCTTAAATGTAACCATGACAACAGCAAACACTTATCCTGACCTACACCTAATTTTACTTTACACCATTTCCTGTTTCTGTGCTATTTTAGCTAGCTGCTGGCTTCAACTACTTATTTATCATGGCACAAAGACAGTGACACTGGCCATCATTCAACTTTCAGAACAAGAGGAAATTGTGCAAAAAGATGTGTGTCCACAAACAATCAGTTTGAAGGTCTCTTGTTTGATCACGTCTCACCATGTGACTTTTTGCGTTTTAAATAATTAAAGATTTATTTCTTTTTGTTTAAAGGCCAAGTGCCTTACACAACTACAGGGTTATAAGCCTTTGAACAAATAACAGAAGTAGAGCCATTAGGGACAGCCAAACCCACTGTTGCAATACTGGAGAAGAATGACACGCATAAAACGCTGCATGAAAGTGCTACATATGTAACCAAGCCATTAGAAAAAGCAACAATGTTCCACTTTCTGAACCTGCAAGTGCTCAATGGGTTCACATGACTTTCATCATTAAAGGGTGAACATGAGGTTTCTTAAAATGTCATACAACAAAATTTGTTAAGAAATCTCTGTGTGTCCTTCTGTAGCAGACACAGCACTCCAAGAGCACTAGTTATTATAAATTACCATTCAGTAGTTTGATTCAATATAGCAGCAACCTGATATTTTAGCTATTTGTGTTTATCTTATTGAGCAGCAATTAGAGTGTAAGGGCAAATACACACAGGAAGAAACTAACACCAGAAATTTCAATGTTCAAACGGACGACTTGAAGTGATGATTACTCATGACCGACCCCCACTGACAGCAGCAAACTGCTGTATACTTGGACAGGGCTCAACTTTTTGCCTTAATACAGACAACACTATTTCTCAGTCTTATTTTAGACAAACACTAAGTATGAATGCAAAATGTTACATGTGCCTTTTGTTTCTGTTACTTGGTAGATACTGTAGCTATATTTATTTTATGAATGGAAAACATCACAACATTAGTAGATTAATATGTAACATCAGTCAATCAGTCATGGTCCACCTGAAAGCGAGAACAAGGTGCCTTTCCTCCTCAGTGCTGTTTACAAAGGAACTAAACGTTAACGGTTAACTGGTCTGATCACAGCCAAGCAGATCAGCAGCCCTGTTAGATCATTGCTCAGGTGATCTCTGCAAACCTCTGGTTTACAGTTTAATCTTAAATCTCGGGTGTAAATCTTAAAAGGACTTTCTAACTAGAAGGCTTTGTTCCCTTGTGGTGGAGGGAACAAACCATTATTAAAAACATCAGGGTATCTAAGGGCTGCAACCCAGGAAAATTCACTTATGTCAATATGAATTTTTCCTCCACTCTGTTTGCCTTCCTGACTTACTGCTTGTTTTGTTGGTTTTGATATGTGAAGGTTTCATCTGAGTGATTTAAAGCGTCACATTGTGTATAAAAGTTATAAAGTACAGTAAAGTGGTGTTTAGATGTCATAGCCTCAATTATTTGACTTAGCTAATAAATGACTAATTAAGTAATTGAAACGAGCAGAGTGATGCCAAGTAAAAGTTATGTGGACACCCGATTGTGTTGCGAGGTGGGGCAATTGTTTATTGGGCTGGCTATGGAACATCCTAGATATGTCTGATGGGACTAATGTGCTAGTAGGGTAGGATGTCATCGGGGATTGTAGTTGCCATGGATGGGTGTAATTGGTTTGCAACAATGTTAATGTGAGTGGTCTTTTTAAAGTAACATAAATGCTTGGAGACAAAGCAGAACACTGCAATGACTGTTTGCGGTTTTAATGTGATGGCTGACAGGTGTATTGAATTTCAGGTGTGTGCCTTAACACAGTGTTCCTTTTTACCTGCTGGTGGGACTGATGAAGGTGAAGGAGATGAGCTGGTTCCAGAAAGGGTCATTCTCCGATATGGACTCTGTGCCCACCAGGGCCTTGAGGCTGGGATTATCGGACAGGTCACTGACCTGACTGGTGTTGGCTCCCATCTTTGCTGGCTGTGCTCAGCCAGACTCGCTGCTCTTCACTGCTCTTCACTGCTTTTTCACCAGGCATATGCCAAAACCTGGGACAAAGAAAATGCTTTAATCTTTGGAGGCACAAACAATAAACAACTGGGCTTCAAATTAACTACAGAGTTAGCAAGTTCATTAAGGTTAATGTGAGAATGAATGAGCTTCTGCTTACATTTATACATCTCCTACACTCAGATCTAAATAGGAATAGACAGAGGCCATCCTTGTCGCTTTGGGCTTTAAGAAACAAGGGCACCAGGGGTGCCAGGGATGACTGTGGTTCAATTGGATAGGTTCGATCCCTGGCTACTGCAGGTTGCATGGGGAAGACACTGAACCCAGAGTTGCATTCACTGGAGTGTAAATGTTTGATTAAAAGCACTTAGACATATAAAATGTGCTTGTATGAATATGTGTGAGTGTGTCTGTGTGTAAAGTTGTGATGACACGTGCTGTATAAAGTGCTCTCAGAGCTTAAGCGCAAGAGTGCTATATACGAGTGAGAGCCAGTCTATATACACTCCTGGTTCTTCATGTTCGTGCATTACAAAACCTGTAAAACAGATCTCACCAACTCAAACACAAACTCATCCTTGAAAGCCAAAGTTCACAGCATCACAGCAGGACGACACACACTGAACCAGGACATGGCTTTTGTTTTTTTTCTAACGACACACCTTAGACACACAGGTGTAGTCAGCATAAGTGAAGTGGAGTACAGTATTTACAATATTTGCAGTGCTAAACCATAAAGGACAATTTTTCTTTCTCCAGCAAGAGCTAAAATTACGTTTTCATATTCATTATATTATTTCAACATTTACTTTAAATGACACTATTTAAATATTTTTTTTTAAATCTACTTGCACGACGTTAGCTTGACCATACTGATTTCAAGCGCAGGAAATAGCCTGCAGCTTAGCAGTTTTCACAGTAAACAATATAAACTCAAAGTCCCACATAAGAATGAAACAGGCGCTAATAAATTTCTCATTGAGGAGTGCTTTGGTTTAGCCAGTGGTTAATAACGCATATACAGAGAGCAGCCAGCTGACCGCTCAGCTTACCTGTCATAAACGCTTCTCTCAGCTCTCCGCGGCTCTGCCGATTCCCAGGACCGTTCAGGGGCGACTACTGTCTTTTAAAGTGACCTGAAGTTTAGTCCAGTTGATTTATTAAGTACGAATGACAAAGGAAAGGGTCTGAAATTGTTTTGTAATTCAGACAGTTAAGTTTACTCTACATACTCCTTTCCTCCATGTTTTCCACGTAGCCACCCTGTGCGTAATGACGACATATGGGCGTTTACTACATCTTCTTCGTGTGTTCGTCTGGTTGGAAGCTATAGAACTGCTGCCCTCTATTTTTATAACTTCTCTATTTTACATTTTTTTAATAACTAGTGCATGCCCATGCTATCGCATTGTTTCGGCTGTTCGTAAACTAACAGCAAAATATATATTAATAACATAAGATTAAAAAAAAAATAATAGTGGCAGTACATGTTGTTTATATGTTTAAAAAAAAACAACTTTTATTTTAGGCTATTGCTAGGTGATTTTAAGCATATATATTTCGAATTATGGGGTGTCCTGAGGCATCTTGGAAAATTGGCAGCCCGGTCAGCATCATGGTGAACGTGTTTGAATAAGGGGAAGCCAAGTTACACAACAGAACATATGCAGACACAGTAACAAGTCAATAATAGCATTCACTTCACTGGCTTAAATGTGGCTGATCAGTGTAGGGTATATTCCAATACTATAAAGATATTAAATGTTATTAACTATATTTTTCCTTTTTGAGCAATGTGTGACAAAGACAAACGTTTCCCAGCTGCTTCTATGTCTGGAGTAATTCTTGCACTGTACATGCAACACTGTTACTACTGGCAGTACACATAAATGTCAGGTCTAAATTTTTAGTTTATACCTACTTATACTCTACTCCCTCTTCACCCACGACTGCAGACCTGCTGATGGTTCCAACACCATCATTAAGTTTGCAGATGACACCACGGTGATTGGCCTCATCAGTGACAACGATGAGGCCGCCTACAGGGAGGAGGTGGATCGTCTGGCTGAGTGGTGCGACAGAAACAACCTGCTGCTTAACACCGAGAAGACCAAGGAGCTCATCGTGGACTACAGGAGGAATGCTGACCCACATCCACCCATCCACATTAAGGGGACGGCTGTGGAGCGTGTGAGCAGCTTCAAGTTCCTGGGAGTCCACATCTCCGAGGATCTCACCTGGACGACCAACTGCTCCAAGCTGGTCAAGAAGGCTCACCAGCGCCTCTTCTTCTTGAGGACTCTGAGGAAGAACCACCTGTCCTCAGACACCCTGGTGAACTTCTATCGCTGCACCATCGAGAGCATCCTGACCAACTGTATAACAGTCTGGTACGGGAACTGCTCTGCCTCGGACCGGAAGGCGTTGCAGAGGGTCGTGAAAACTGCCCAGCGCATCGCCGGAGCACCACTTCCTGCCATAAAAGACATCTACAGGAAGCGGTGTCTGAAAAGGGCTGGGAAAATCATCAAAGACCCCAGTCACCCATCACATGGACTCTTCACCCTCCTGCCCTCTGGGAGGCGCTACAGGAGCCTCCGGACTAAGACCACCAGGTACCGGAACAGCTTCTTCCCCACAGCTGTCAGACTCCTGAACTCTGCCTCCTGACATCTGACCCACGTTAAACTCATGGACTGAACATATACACACACACACACACACACACACACACACACACACACACAATGGACAACTGTACCCTCAAACACAATAATAACATGGACTGAACCACCACTCACAACCACTAGCACTTTATATAGCCTCTGTAGAAACTATCTACACCCTCACTTATCTTAACTGCACTACTGTATAGCTCTGTGTAAATAATCATTCTGTACATTCGATAATCTTTAATCCTACAACTGTTTACAACTTGCATAGTTCCCATTTCTGTATAGCTGTATATCCCAGATTCTGTAAAGTTATTTATTTCATTTCATATTCTGTATAGTTTTTCATATTTATATCCTGTTCATATCCTGTACATAGCTTGTACTCACTACAGCCTGTACATACTTATAGTTATAGAATATTCACAACATACTTCATACCGTGTACATTATAACATACCATAATAGACCCATTTCTGTAATATACTCACATATCTATATTATTGCTAATATATATATTGTAATATATCTATATCACTAAAGCACTTCTGGATGGATGCAAACTGCATTTCGTTGCCCTGTACCTGTGCATGTGCAATGACAATAAAGTTGAATTCTATTCTAATTCTATTCTATTCTACTTTCGTGTCAAGTTGCTAACATTCTTTCATATTTATTTTAATTATTTCAAAGTTATATGAACAAAACAGCTTTCTTAACAACTCAAATATGAAGAGAACACATTATTCAAAATGAAGAAAAAGCAGCAGAAGCACTTAAGAGGTCTTGTTTATTTTATTCATTATTTATGCTTAAAGTTTAACTTACAAAATCTATGTCCTTCAATACAATAAACAGCTGTATCAATTAATGATTAACAGAAAATATATCAACAAGATGGATGACAAAAATAAAAACAAGCTCCAAATAACAATTGGAAGGTTATAAAATCCAATTAATTCTAAGGTGATTTATAAGTTAATTTATAGTTTCTCTAGAAGAATTAAATATTTACATTGTTTCTGAAGCATTGAATATATTTTGAGGCGTCAGTCTGTCTTCTTATCCGTTGCTATTGTAGATCCATTAGCAGTGGGCTCGCCGTTGCTTTCAGGCTGAAAAACATGAGTGAAATTTTTTTTTAAAACTTCAAATCAAATAACTATGAAACTTATACGTTAAAAATGACACAACACAGAGACCCTTTGAGTGGCTCCTATTAGTTTTACTATCATTTTTAGATATATTCGCTCTATATACCAGAGCTGGGAAATATTTCCATAATTATTTTTAAGTTTCTTAATGAAAACATCACAAAAATTTTCCATTTACTTACCTTGCAAGTCCCATTACTCTTTTCACTAACTTTTTGGTCATTAGCACTGGTCTCCTGCACTGCCTTTTTGCTCCAGAATATATTAATAATGGGTGAAATAAAAGGATAGAGATAAGGCTCCAGGAACCTCTTGTAGACCCACAAGAGGACAGGAATCACAATACAGGGAATGCACACCATAGCTGGTAAAAATGGAAAAACCTACAACAGAGAAAAAATATTGTGAGTTGTAAAAAAAAAAAAAAAATACATAGTAAGTTTATGGTTGGTTGTTGAGATATTGCTACAAGGTTCCTGTAGAATGATTTACTAACATTTCATGAATTTATTAACATTTATACAATAATTAAAAAACAAACAAACAAACAAAAACGACAAAAACAAAAACCCCACATCAAACAATCCAACATGCACTTTAAAACACGAAAATAAAGCAAAAAACATATTGGTTGAAATGACAGAAATGTGTACATAATTTGAAAAGTAACAGAATCTTGCTTTATAAATAGGTTACACAAATTTAAAAAAGAAATTTATGGCATATTTACAACAATTACTGCCTACGTTAATTTTAAACTCTTCTGGTCTATATACGTTAAAAATGACTGTACTGAGACGTTTATTATTTTGTTTGTTTTATATATTCTGGCAGCTTGGGTCTTCCACACCGAGCGACCTGTCAGCCATACTGACGTTTTCAAAGCTAACCTGAGCTACCTTAGTTAACGGTGGAAGGAAGCTTTCTTTCACACGACTACACAAATTACTCTGTTCGTGATTTCTGTTGTTGTGTGCTGTAAATTGTTTTTCGATCATTTTTTAACTTGACACAGTTGACACACTATTGGTTTCATGCTCTCTAAGCTCAAATAAAACAGTGAGCTAAAGCTAGCGTCATATCACACCCGGTAGCTTGTTATGAAAAACTGTCACCAAAGTTCAGACAGGAAAATAAAAAGATTTGAACTGTTACACGAGGAAAAAAGAATAAAGACTCTCACCTCTCCCAATCACAAAATGATGTTGTCACGCACTACCGATGGGCAGAGTATGTTTTATGGCGAAATATCTGGAATGTTGCTGACGTAAGACGTACTTTAATCCAACTTCCGTAGAAGAAGAGCGACAGGCGGAAGTTGTTCATCACCGGGCGCCTTTCTTCAAAAACAATCACAAGAACTGCTGCGTAACAGCTTTATAAGAGACACGAAGGTAGTTACAGTTTTTCTGGGGAGAATATTTTAAATACATTAATGTATAGGAGAATCTAGATAGTACAAATGTAAATTATATTACCGTTAATTCGTGTTTTACGTCGTTTTAAACTCCAAGCGAGCCACAGTAAAAAAAAAAAAGCTTACAAGCTTAGTACTTCAGTAAAAGCAAAGTGACAGTTCGGTGTGTGTGTGTGTGTGTGTTGTAGAATCGACACAAATCACTTTGGCGCATTTACATTCTGTCCGATTTAGAATATAAAAGATACGCCATTCAACAAAGTTTTACCTTCATGCGCATGTGATGTATGATTGGAGCGGCTAATTCGATGTGTTTACCTTTACAGGGACCTCACAGCGGGTATCTGTGCGCCTTTTTTCAGCGCTAAAATGCCTCTCTCCACTCAGTCGCAAGGCGATGACGAACAGTACGTTTTAGTGGCGAATTTGGACAATGCTCGCAATCTCTCCAACATCCTGAAAGCAATCACCTTCAAAGATCACGCCATCTTCACAGCTACAACCAACGGCCTTAAGGTCACAGTGGAGGACTCGAAATGTCTGCAGGCCAATGCCTTCATCCAGGTGTGTTTCTCTTGTATTTTGTCAGTGAACATACTTAAATGAGCAGGTATGTTTACTTTGTGTTTAATCCTATAATACTGATACCTTAGTGAAGTTGTACTCATGTCTCCCAGGCTGAGATCTTCCAAGAGTTCACCATAAGAGAAGATCTGGTGGCTTTTCAGATCAACCTCACTGTTCTCCTTGATTGCCTCAATATATTTGGTGGAACCACAACACCAGGTAAAATTCATAAAAATAAACGAATTTAAAAAAAAACCCCACCTGAGATGGGACTCAACATGCTTTTTATCTGTTTCTTGTGATGCTGCAGGTGTATCAACAGCCTTGCGGATGTGCTACAGGGGGTATGGGTACCCTCTGACGTTGTTCCTGGAGGAAGGTGGTGTAGTGACCGTGTGCAAGATTAACACGCAAGAACCAGAAGAACCGATTGACTTTGAGTTCTGCAGCACTAATGTCACGAACAAGGTTAATTTCACTTTTTCTGTTATTAAAACTGGAATATTAAATATACAAAAAAATCAGATGGGAAACAATAAACCAATGCAAACGAATCAGTTCAGAAATTACAGTTTCTCTGGTTTCCTTACTTTACAAATCCAACGGGCATAACACTATTTGCAGGTGTTAGAAAAACAGGAAACACAACTCAGTAACAACTGATGTATCCCTGGCTCTTTTGTAGGTGATCTTGCAGTCAGAGAGTTTGAAGGAAGCCTTCTCTGAACTGGATATGACTAGTGAAGTGCTACAGATTACCATGTCCCCCAGCCAACCATACTTCAGGTGTGCTGTCCTTACTGTACTTTTTCTACAGTGTCGTGCTGGTTTATGATTACGTTGCTGACCTTAAAAAAAAATCACTGTGTTTAAAATGACTGTAAAGTCCTTTACACACCAAGAGCATTGGGGGGGGGGGGACAGATGAAATTCAGAATTTAGTACACAACATATGTAAACACTGAAATGGTAGAAACAGAGACTCTAGGTTCAGAGCAACAGGGAGAATTTTGCGGTTTCATTCAGAAGTTGAAGCTGAATCACGACCGCTTATGTATGTACATCTTTCCAGATGTCATTAGGGTAGTTTGAATTCTTGTGGGCAGAGTTAGGATCACATCTGAGGGGGCAGAGAAGTCATTTTGTAGAACTGATTGTGTTTCTGTATTGAAATTGTGTTGTTTACTTTTGCTGCATCACCAGTTTTCAGTACCAGTGTGTGTTTTAAGCTACAAGTAGACTTTTGCTACCAAATGCAGTGGTTTGATTGGCAGATCTCTTTATTCTCGTTCTGAAAATTGAAAAATATCGGAGTCCGAAAAACATTTTCAACGCACAAAATCTTCAAATTAATTCTTTTTATAAGTCTGGTGTGTAAAGCTCTTAAAAGAAAAATCACTGACGATATCCACTGGGAAAAGTATTTGGGATTAGACATAATCCACTTCTGGGAAACTAAGTCTTCTTAACGGTAAAGTTGAGGCATGTTTTATGCTGGATTGTATCGATCTGATTGAAGCTAACACTAAATATAATGTATAGCTAAGCTAAAGGTAGGCACAGTGACTTTCTTCAAGGATTTGTTGTAACAAAATAGATCTTTTTCCTGTCATTCATTATCAGTGTGCTGAGGTAGTTTGCAGTCTAACTTTGCCCCCTCTGCATTATTTTTGAAAGTGCTGCTCTTTTTACCTTTCATTTATATTATTATTATTTGATTTGTTGATTTTCTAAGGTTGTCAACGTTTGGGAATGCTGGAAATGCTCATTATGATTACTCCAAAGACTCGGACATGATGGAGCTGTTTAAGTGCACCGAGACACAAACGAACAGGTTAGCACACGAACACATGCGCAGATTATTTAGACTGTAGAGAACACAAACTAGCCATAGGTGGACTGGGAGGACAGGAAGCACCAACACAGCGACTAAAACCAAATGTCATACACAGTAGAGAATGACATAGCAGAAAATGTGTGATCTTTATCTCGCTGTAAAGTCAGTCACGACTGTCTGTGACTGACTTTACTCTCATTTTCAGTCTTGACCCTTTTACATGCCTGTTCACGCATGGTTGCCAGGCAGGTAACTCTGATCATAATGTGAAAAAGTTGAAGATGTTGACATGAATAAATCCAAATATTAAAAAGTTATAACCAAATATACACATCTTTCCTTTGAGAGTCATAAAATTTGTATATCTGTTCAGTCACTGTGTCAAATATACCCTTGGACAACAAAGTTGATCAGATTCTCCAGCATCAGTCGGGTAATGCCAACAAACTAGACTGTAAATGATGACCTCCAGCAATGGTAGAAGTCATTTTTAATGAAACATAAGAAATGCTGGAATATATTTGTATTAAACTGTTGTTTAGCATTTTATTTTCTTTAAATCTAGTTTGTTTTATTTGATTGTAATTCTGAGCATTTTGTGGCTTATGTTTTGGGAAAATAATAATAACCAAAGGGCAGTGATAATATTTTTTATTATTAACAAACTAAGCTTTGAAAATATTGACACTCACTTGTGTGCACACACTAATAACTAGTGCCAGTGTCCTTAACCTAAGTATGAACTCGGATAGGTATACACTCACCTTGTAGGCGCTCTAGAAATTCCTGGAATTGGAAATACTTCACTCAAGTAGACTCCCATGGTTTGACCTTGTGTTGTATACTTGTGTGCAAACTGTAATTGCCAGCATGGCTCCTAACCAGAGGTCTGGCCACAGGACGTTGCAGCACCTGCATGCAGGTGTTTAGGATTATAATCATTTCCCCGGTGACTCTTCGTCCCCTTTACATCTCCTTAAAAGCAGACTTGTTATAACTTATGTAATAGAGCTTGTTAACTGGATACATTTGACTTGTAACTGAATAAAAAGCACAGAAAAATAATGACATTTACAACTGCAACTGGATATGCTGACACTAATGAGTCAGCACTCCTGGATCCAGTGTTAAGTGTTTTCTTGGTCTTTCTATCGTATCATGTTAAAAATCTCTGCAAGAGAAATAGTTTAGGCATAGTTTCAGCGTATCCCCGTGTAATGCTTTGTTTGTATTCTGTCTGCAAACAGATACAAGATGTCCCTCCTGAAGCCGTCCACCAAAGCCTTGGCTTTGTCCTGTAAAGTCTCCGTCAGGACAGACAACCGGGGCTTCCTCTCTCTGCAGTACCTGGTCAGGAACGACGACGGACAGATCTGCTTCGTAGAATATTACTGCTGTCCCGATGAGGAGGTGGAAGAGAACTGAGAACACCAGATTCAAATCTGACTTGTAATAAGCACCTTAACTACACACCGGAGTCCAGTTTGCCAGAGGAGGCAGGTATGGAGAAAATGCCGGACTTGTAATGGGCACAGTGGAGTAAACAGAAAATGAACTGATTCATCATTTGCCAGATTTGAGAGATGTTCTTATGCTCTCTATGATTACGCCACACGTCATAATCGTAGCTCGATGTGCTGCAGGAGTATACAGAGGCATGTTCGATGTGTGTTCAAGTACTCTATTGATTACTATGGTGACTCAGCTGTTTTCAGTCATAAGTCTCACAATTTGTGAATGTTACTCCTGAATTTGAGTCTACTTGTTAAATGCAGCTCTCTTTATATTTGCATATCAGAGCTCGTCTTTTGACATATGCTTCCAGATGGCTGACAGCCTGTAAAACAGGACACATTAGACCCAGCTCACTGATCTAAAACAACTAGACAGTGATCTAAAACAACACCTATTCTACCTATTTTGAATAGGTGTGATTTCTCTTAAGCTGTGGACACAATTCCTCCAAGTCTATGCTGACACTATTCCAAAAGCCTTTTATGGAGTATACATCACAGGATACAGAGATCAAGTTGGTATTTTATTTCTATGACATAGAAAAGAGTTTTTACTCCAACTCAATAAACATTACATCAAGAAAAACTTGTTTATTAGAAAAAGAAGAAAGGAGTTCATAAACTGGGGCAACAAAACATGATGCATATTTTCCCAAGGACTGTTTCTAATACTGTACTTGAGTCCTGACTGTGTGGTGACATTCCCATATTTTTACTGAATAATGGCAGCAGCATTCACTCAGCTTATTGCAGTCCATCCAGTTACCTGCGTGCCATCTGCATCCTTTGTCTTTTGAAAGCTTTTTGTTTTTTCTTCACCACTTTCGTCTCAGGCGCTTCCATCTGAATGTCAGCGGGCTTTTCCTCAGCCGGTGTCAGGAAGACATCCGCTGTAACGTCACTTTCCAGGTCCTCCTTCGCAGACGTCTTCTTTCCTTTCTGCATCTCCTTTACCATCTGCTTCTCTCGCACTTTGGCTGCCGCTGCCAGTCGCATCTCTCTCCGGTGCTGCAGGAGCATACAGAGAGATGTTCGATGTAAGAACATTAGTATATCAGGAACATTAATTGTAACTTCAGCTATCGTGCAATGGATTTTTACCATGTTAGGAGAACGGAAGTCTGGGTTTTCATAGAGCGTAGGCCCCCCAAAGCTCCCCTGAAAGATCTTCATGAGGTTAAGAACAAAGCGAGGCCCAATCTCCACTAGAGAGCCATCTTCCTCAATGATCTGAACACAGCCAGAGGAAAATAAGAAATATTTCATTCGGAATCTGCTCAAGCCAGGGATAAAATATCAAATGAAATTTAGAAAAGTATGGCAGAAGAGTACCTGGTAGTTTCGAAACCAAATCCTGTTGTCTGCAATGGTGAAGGTGAAAACATGGTCCACAAAAGGCTGACTCTTAGGATGGTAGCGTGGGGTGGAAAAGGTCTACAACAGAAAAAATGAATGAGTTCAGTCAGAAAATACAATTTGTTCAACTCTTCAAGAAAAAAATGTTTAAAAAAAAAAAAAATCACATCTGCTCCGTTCTTACAGTAAAAATATGATATGTAATCGGACTTTAGACTGAAAGTGTCAAAAACTGCAATCAGTTTACATTCACGCTGTCCTGGAAACGCACCTGGATGAAGAGCTCTTTCAGTAAAGCATAGTGAGGCTCCTTATCGAATTTCTGTTGAAGAAAATAAAGAGTAAAAATAAAAACTTCAGCTCTTGCTCAGGCGTTTTTTCTTAAATTCAACTTAAACACAAAAAAACTTTCACTATTCAGATCACAGGCCGAGAATTTTATATCAGAGCGAAGACATTGTGCAGAGTTTTGTGACGCTATTTGTAGGGATGGGAATTGAGAACCAGTTTATGTAGAAAACCGATTCCCAGATGTCCAATTCCTTGGAATTGTTATTCTGCCTTTCTATCGATCGCTCTTATTGGTTCCTGCACGGTTCACCTGTCCGAGGAGGAAAGTGGCGACGCAGTCTGGAGCGTGGATATGGACACTTACTTTTCTTGCACAAAAGACTGAGATAAATGGTTAAGTGGAAAACTGGACAGAAAAAACTGCATTATGCTGCTAACACAACTTCGGCACTTGTGTGGTCTGCTTTGTATTCTCCAAGAGAAAGATCTTAGTGTTCTCATTAGGGACTTGTGTTAGTGTGTGGGGTTGTAGCCTCAGGTTTATATTGTTAAATAGTGTGTTTCAGCTAAGTTATAGAGTAACATGAAAGTAATGTAACGAGTACTGTAAGGAATTATTTTTCCAGGGAGTAATTAAGTAACGTGTTCTGTGTAATATGTCTAACATGTTCTGTGTAACCTGCTCAAACATTTAACCCACAGCATGCAGTTAATTTGCATGAAGGTAATTTCTATATTGCTTCTTAGCAACTGTGGTGACTTTCAAAACGGACCCAATGACAATCGATAAGTAATCAAATCGATAAATGATATTGATCTTGGAATCACTAAATTCTTACCAATTCCCATCCCTATTTCCTTGACTACACTAAACCATAAATATCTGATGTGGTGTTGATGAGACTCATAGTGCAACAAATTCGGAATAAAGACATACTGATTATAAACTAACAGCAAGTCTAATTTATTACTCCCGGCTTTATGACCCAGTTCTACTCACAGGATCAAATGAGAGCAGCGGCCTGGATCCTTTGAGGCAGTTTCCTGTCAGTTTGAGTTCGGCCAGTGTGTGAACTGTCAAAGAGGAGGGGCAATGCAATTATTTTTCCCAAAGTATAACAAATGATTGCTGCATTTGAGGGCTTTAGTGGTGAAATAACTTACTGTTCTGGACTAGGAACTTTGCAGAAGGGCCATGGGGGCTGTTTGAAATCCTACAGAACAAGAACATGACTGAACTTAGTTCAGATTGGCTCTCCTATGAGTCTGATGTACATGAGATGTAATACCAATGAAATTCTCACCACATGTAGAGGTCCTGCTTCTTCTTGGCCTCAAAATAGAGGCACTTGTTGCAGTTTTTGATCTCACAAACCTGCCAAACAAATGACTTTATTCTCCTGGATGCTTTATATATGTTATGTAAGAGTAAACTAAGATGTTAAACAGCAAACGTACCTCGTTTATGACAAACAGCTTATCCTTTCTGTCCATTTTTGTGTCTAAGCACAAGATTTGTGGGTTAGTAAGGTAAGACAGATAACACAGGTGTTTGTGTGAAGCAATGCTGTAGGTCAGTGCTACATGACACTAACCTGCCTTTGCATGAGGCATCATGGTCCTCAGGTCCTGCATCAGGTGTCTGGTTCTGAAGTTGATCCCTCTGGAGGAGAAAATCAGAACTCTTTCCTTGTTGGTCCATTTGCCCTGTTAAAAACAGTTTAGCTCAGAACATTGAACTAAAACAAATACCAGTTTGCAATTTCAGTCTTAAAATGCAACAAAACAAAGAAACAGCGTTCTTCTACTACGGTTCAGAACAGATATGGGTCTGCCCGGGAGTTTTTCCCTGTCTGCGGAAGGCTGTTGGTCCATTGTTTACCTCAGCTGTCAATTCTAGGTAAGAGGGATCCACATTTATTCAATCTGGAAGAGACCGTCAAACTTTGTGGAAGTAGTACAGGTCAGTGACCTTTGACCTCCATACTGAGGTGAGTTATTGAGGATATGCTGAACCTTTCTGTTGGTAAAAGCTGCTGTTTTGATGCTTTGTGAATAAACCCTCCGATGTAAGCAAACTGCTTATTACAGCAAAACCTTTTTGGGACACTGAGTCTACTTTATAGCCAAGTGCTGTTGTTGTTTAGCCAGTGACTATGAGTAACAGCAACAACATCAGGAACAAATTAGCATGTTGTTTCCATGTACAAAAGCACTGGCTTGAGGTGAGGATAACGAGGATGACGTTTTCTTAAAATGCTGGTGAGCTTCTCTCTTTTCCTTTGCATTTTTGTTTCTTTGATGAAGGGGACCCCTTCTCCACAACCATAAAACACAAGCATAATCCTTCAAGTCTTGAGTCTGAAGACGAAGGCACGAATTTAAATTAGCCTCATAGTTCGAGTTCTAAGAGTTCTCTTCCTTTGGTGTTTTACACATGTAGCCAAGCTTCAGCCTCACATGTAAAATGCGAGTAGGTGGAAATGTCCTTCCCGGCCACTGTATTTAAATAAGCTGGGGGAACATGGCCGCCGCCAAAAAAAAATCACGAGCCATTTATGTATTTTTAATGGGTTAACGATGCGTTTATTAAAACGTATCAATTTGTTGAAAGGAACGTAATAACACACTATCATATTTTTGAGCACAACATTCTTTCTTTTTACTATTAATTAGCCTTAAATACCGACTGTACGTTTAAGAAGGCAGTTTGGTTCATATCTGTGTCGATATCAGATTGGGAATGTTAGGATATAACGAATTCCTCTATCTGATGCTACACACTGAGTAGGTTATAGATAAGTAAGTAAAGTAGCGCGTAGTTGGTAAACTGAAGTTGGCGCACCAGCTAAAATAGTTCAGTGGACAATAACACGCTATAACTCTGACCTGAGAGATCGGTGCTGGCACCGTGATCTCATGTTCCTTCTCTCTTCCCACTTCCTCTAGGCCTTTGCCTTCATCTGGTACCAGTTTTCCTTTTTTCGGCTTGAAATCAACGGAATCCTGGCCGGCACGTTTTCTCTTGAACGGCGACATGTTTGCACGCACACGGAAGTCTCCTAAAACTTATCCGAAGAAAAAAATATAACATAAAACAAAAGTTAGAGTGACCTCTAGTGTCCTGGAGATGGTACCCCAACGTCTTTTTTCCGATGGAGGCTCTAGAAGAAAGAAAGAAAGATCCCCTTTTTCAACCCTGGCATTGGAAAAAAATTATTCATTTATTCGTTCATTTATTATGTAACTCCTGCCTGCCATAGAGACAGGAGTGGCATGATGCCAATTCCTGCCTCCACCTGCCTGCCTAACCCATTCTATGGCTGTGTCCCAATTCAGGGTCTGCACGCTTGAAGTACGCGCACTACGCATACTACGTACGGTGCGTACTATAAGTACGAGAAGTGCGGAAGTGAGAGGCTTGTGAAATGGGACGGTATACGCTTCGTCGCGCTGTTCAGGTTGCCTAGCAACCATGATACTAACCGCGAGACACGTTACATACAGCATTGTTTGACAGAAATGAAGGAGAAAAATGTTTTGTTGGTCATTCATTTTTGTCATGACATCACTTTGATTAGTTGAGTATCTGAGGCTGAGACCACAGGACTGTAAAACATGATTGTTGGGCGTCATTTCTGTGCTGAACAGTCATGTAAGATTAGTTAGTAAATAACAATTAGTTAATGTTGTTCATGAGACTAAAATCATCTCACTGTGGTAATGTAAATATAATATGGCCTATATAATAGATTAGATTATTATGACACACACACACACACACACACACACACACACACACACACACACACAAACACACATATATATATATGCCAAAGCGCTCCCAGGCGGAGGATAGTCCTCCCCCAACTGCTATCAGGGCAGGAGACGTTCACACCTGTGCGTCCAAACGGCAAATGAATCGCGCATGAGCGAAGTCGCTGCTCCCGCACTGACTGTAACGCAGTCAATTCTTCTTTTACTGTTATGCTGTTTTGTGGATCACAAGGTTTAAAACTACTTATAAACACACACTCTCACACACAAAGTAACTCCACCAGAGTGCCAATTTCGGGTCACTTTTGCCGGTCCAGGCCCGGATAAAGGAGCAGGGTTGGAATTGTGACATTAAAAAACAATAATTGCTAAAAGAAATTTAATTTGTAGTTCCAAATAAATTCTAACTGCATTTAGGACGTTTTTACTCACTTTATGTCTCTTCCACGATGTTATTTCTCTCTCCAACAACGTAGGTTACAATTACATTAGCATGATCAATTATGCAAATTAGGTGATGGCGTCATTTGGCGACTTCTAGCGACTTTTAGGACAACCAATAGTGATTTTCCTTACTGAGGAGTTGGCAACACTGGCGTGCAGACCTTGAATTTGGACACAGCCTATTTGTTAAGTAGCTCCAGGATGAACCCTGGGTTCCCTGTACTAAAAAGGTCAATCAGTTACCGGGTTACATCGCCATGGTAACTCATTCTGAACCTTAAGTGATCGTCTGCCAAAAAGTTCTTTCTGGTATTCGCCAAAAAAGTGATGACTCGTATTTTAATTGCTGTAATTGACTTGTTGGCCTATAACATGTGAAGCATGTGCCAAATGTTTCCCTTATGATCGCTATTAGGTCATCTTGAGCCACAAACAACATTCTTGCTACAAGGTAGAAAATGAAATTAGTTTTTGGTAAGGTTAATTTTATATGACCATTAAAGAGTCTTGTTGACATTCAAAATGTCTTTGAGGGGGCTGTATCAGAAATGGCAACAAATTAGCATTATAGTTCTATAAAGATATTTCAGGTGCCCAAAAAGGACTTGATTGGTTATAATGTAGGTACAATAATAAGTCATGTTTTTAAATAGACTAGAATAGAAGAGAATAATCCTTTAATTGTCCCACAAGGGGAAATTTGGATGTAACAGCAGCAAGAAAGACACATATACAAACAAACAGTGCCCAAGACACAGAACAGAAACATACACAATTTTTACATATTTACATGAGAGGCAATGGTTACCAAAAACAGAGTACTGTACCGTTATTAAATTAAATAAAATTAAATAAAGATAAGAGGCAAACCCAGGTTATAGTGTGAATCGGTTGATAAAATAGTGCAAGTTACAGCACTGATGTAAACATCTGTGTTTGTTGGGAACGTTTTGATTGTACAGTCTGACAGCTGCAGGGAGGAAGGACCTGCGGAAACGCTCCTTCATGCATCTAGGATGCAGCAGTCTGTCTCTGACGGAGCTCTGCAGTTCAGCAACATTTACATGCATGGGGTGGGAGACTCTGTTCATCAGAGATGTTATTTTGGCCAGAGTCCTTCTGTCTGTTTAAGATAAGATAAGATAAGATAAGATAAGATAAGACTTTATTGATCCCACAACGGGGAAATTTTTGCATCACCTCAGCTCAGGTACAGATATCAGAAGGAAATACAAAAATACAAATAAGTACAATCAATGAAAAAAAGTAAGATAATGCACTATATACAGTGGTAGCATACACAGTATGTGATTATGGATATAATTGGAAATATGGAAGACATAAACTATATAGCTTGATATAGCTATTGTACCACTACTATTCCTATTTATAGACATGTACACACACACATGTACACACTAAATATACATATGTATACATATACAGACATATATACCTGCACATGTCCGTACACATGGAAGGTCCATTATGCATTACCAATACAAGCAAACATCTTACATGTAAAAAACACTTTCTGGCACAACACCAGATTAGAGATGAACAGGTATGAACTCTCCACCGACTGAACTCTTGATCAATGTCACAATTCCTAAATGATAAAGTTGTGATACTGATAAATTTGTTAACTCGCACAATTGGCATTTTTCCCAGCTTTTCTTCCTGCCTTGAAGTCAGCTACACTTTACCAATATGTAGCTCTTTTCCCGTCTTACTGTCCAAAACACTGAAAGCACTCACAAATTCATACAGCAATACACTTTATTTACTGTTATATTGTTTTTATGTTCCCATTTCCTGTGTTGTAAAGCACTTTGTGATTTTTATCTGTGAAAAGCGCTATATAAATAAATTTTACTTACTTACTAGCACTTTTAACACAAAACAGTACAGTTTTTTTTCTCTCATGTCGCCGATTTAGTAGCTGTGTTATTTTGATTCTCTGTTAATGTAATAATCAGTGTGATTGCCAAATCACCCCTTGCATGTGAACGTGCTCACACCTACAGTGGGGAAATGTGATCCCCTGCTGAAATTGTAAGTTTGCTCATTGCCAAAGAAATGAAGATTCTCTCATTTTTCTCATGTTTTGCTAGTTTCATTTTTAAATGAAAGAGGGATAATATCAATTTATAATCCAGAAAAAAGCATCTCTCCACCACCATGGGCAAAACCAAAGAGCTGCCAAAGGATGTAAGGGACAGATTGGAGGCCTGCACAAGGCTTGACTGAGCTCTAAACCATCAGCAAGAAGCTTAGAGAGAAAGGGAAAATTGTTGCAAATATTTGGAAATGGAAGAAATATAAAATAATCATTGGTCACCCTCGGTCTAGTACTCCATGAAAGATCTTCCCTCATAGGATGAAGATAATCATGAGGAAAGTAGTAGATCAGTCTAAAACTATACAGGAGGCTCTGAAGGCAGTTGGGACCACCATCACTAAGAAGACCTTTGATAACACACTATGCTGCAGTGCATTGACGTCTTGCAGCACCACCAAGGTCCCCGTGCTCGATAAGGCAAATGTTAAAGCCCATCTAGTTGCCAGTGAACATCTAAATGAAGCAGAGAAGACTTGGGAGAAAGTACTGTGGTCAAAAGAAACTAAAAATCATGCATGGCATCAACCCAACCCGAACACTATTCCCACAGTCAAGCATGGAGGTGAAAACGTCATGCTTTCGGACTCCTTTTCTGCTAAGTACAAGACAGCTTCACCACACCAAAGGTCCAATTTTCCTATTGAACATCTGTGGAAGGAGCTGAAGCTTCCAGTTGCCAAGTGGCAGCCAAGAAACCACAAGGATTTAGAGAGAAGGGCCAAAATCCCTCCTGATCTGGTTGCCAACCTGGTGACCAACTATAAGAAACGTCTTACCGCTTTACTAGCCAAAAAGTGTTTCTTCCTCACCAAATACTGTAAAAGTACAGGTACATACCTTTTATGTAATGTGTGTGTGTGTGTGTGTGTGTGTTTTATATTTTCTGGTTTTATCTTTTGTGTCTCTCCATTAAAACTACCGTGAAGATTAGAGACTGTTTCTTTAGAGACATTTCTTTGTAAACGAGCAAACTAATTCTGCAAGGGATTGAATAATCATTTCCCCCAGAACTTGCTCAGTTGACCAAGTGAGTTGGTAACCAGCTATGTGTGACCGCTTATCCTGATCACCAATGTTAGGGTACAGGATGCTGATAACGGCTGGTTATTTTTGAAATACAGTATGACAAGACGCTTATGTTGCTGCCACGGTTTCCAGGCTGCCTGCACCACACAAAGTCCTCATCTTCATCTCTGCTGTCACACAACATATATCCTAACCCTTGCAGCCATGCACCCATAGGTCTTTTTTCTTTCCTTTTATTATTCCCTTATTAATGTCATCATGAGCCCTGATGTCTTTTCTTTTCTGGGCACTGATGATGACAATACCCAGTGGGATGTTTTCCTATATGAAGAAGAATAGCATTCAAGTCATTGTTACCACTTCCTAATCTGCTTATAATTACCTGCTCCTTCCTGTTGGTGGAAACAATACTGCAGACACGCAAAGGGTTGCGTGTGGAGAAACATACACAAAAGGCATTAATCAGAACAAAGTAGATTAGGAAAAAAAAATAAAAATAAAAAGACCTCTGCAATTATTACTGCAT
This sequence comes from Aulonocara stuartgranti, assembly GCF_965226115.1. Lineage (NCBI taxonomy): Eukaryota > Metazoa > Chordata > Actinopteri > Cichliformes > Cichlidae > Aulonocara > Aulonocara stuartgranti. Next base: position 20,774,113 of record NC_138945.1, on the reverse strand, counting down.
TGTCCCAAACAGAGATTTATGTAACCATGGACTAAATCCAAAACCCGCTGACACAAGCCGCTGTTTTACTTGTTTTTGAACATTATATATAGGTTTTATTTTTCATCTTTGACCTCCATAAACACGAGATGAAGGCAGATTTAAAACATGTAAGGTCCTCTTTAATTTTTTATTGTAACATGACTCAAGTTTAGTTCTAAGTAGGTTTTCATGTGCTCACAATGACTAAGGTGGAGCACGGTGGGTGAGTGAATGATTGATTATAAAAGAATAAAACACAGAGGTGTGGCAGTTTGGGTGTCTTGTAAATTACCTTTGTTTTCAGCGAGGTACATACTAAATTTAGGTCTTTAGTAGTTATTTCAACAAGCATCAAGCTTTCTTGTTAGCACTAGAGGGCGCCATGAGCTCGTGAAGACAGGGATGTGGAGGAACGAGTAGTCAAAGATTGACTGTGACAGTAAAACACATGTATTTCTCTCGTATTAGCTTCCCTTTATTGCCTCTTTGTAAAATCCAGGAGATAATTTAACCCTGGAGAACCCATGGGGTCAAATTTGACCCCATCGTTTCCCTAGTAAACCAATGGGGTCGGATCTGACCCCATTGGTTCCTCAGGGTTAAGAAGTACAAGTGTTAAAAGTACAAAGGTGGGTAGACATCGCCTCTCTTTTCTTTTACTCTCCAGCAGTGGCGGCTCCTGAAAAAAAATCTCAGGGGGGGGCAATTTTTATGATATCGACTAAAATGACCCATTTAATGAGTACATCAAACAACACAATTTTAATTTAAATTTAAAATGAACAACCATATTCTGGCCATTTGTATAGATTTGTAAAAATGAACAACCATATTCTGGCCATTTGTATAGATTTGTAAAAATGAACATGAACAGATTTTTTTTTTTTTTTTGAATGAATGAAAAATAACTATTGAAAACAACAACTGTAAACTGATTGGGGGGGTGGGCTAAAGAGAGAAAGAGAGAGGGATGGAGAAAGAGAGTAAATATGGTTAAGGGTTCTTATTTGTACAAGAACTTTGCTCGTCTGTCTTTCTGAGTGGCAAATTTCTCGATGACCCTGGTGTTGAAATCAGGAAGTTCTTGTGTGAGTTTTTTCTCTATGGACAGCATAGCCAGAGCGTTGAGCCGATCCTGAGCCATATTGTTTCTCAGGAAAGTTTTTATCCTCTTTAAAGTAGAGAAACACCTCTCCGATTCTGATGTTGTCATTGGTGTGGTGATGAGGATGTTAAGAAGACTTACAGTTTCGGTGAATGTGTCTTGAAGGTTGTTTTCCATCAGAACCTGATAGAGCGCCAGCGCACCACTACAACTCTGAAACTCCTCGTTGTCGTAGATCAGGGACAGTTCTGTTTTAAGTCTGGCTTTGTCCAATGAGGGATAGGCTTCCACTGTGGTTTGTAGTGCTGCATCTGGAAAATTTTTGCTGTGTTGTTGGAACAAGTCTCCTTGCAACAGAGTGGCGCTGACAAGGTGCTTGGTGAAAGAAAACCTCTCCTTGGCATGGCTCATAATGGTGTCGCACACCTATCCAATAATATATAATTGGTAAGAGTTAGATTCAGTGGTAAGACTTTGGCACATGTCTCATGTTAATCATTATTCTGAAAAAAAAAAATCTGTCCATAACAAAACAAAACAGTCATGACCACTATATCAAATGACATCTGACAGCATCGTCATTAGATTTTATCTGATGATCCGATTTAAATCAGACCAAGCAGCTAGTGCTTACCTCCAGTGCCAAATGGTGTTGCCTGTCTTCCCCCAATGTTCTCCGTCTCTTTGTGGGTGGGTCTTGAACAGGTCCCCTGTACTCCTCATCCACAACCAGATTAGGAAGTGCCTCCCTGATCCAATACATAAGTTTCATTAATGGCTTCTGAAAACTGAATAGGGATATATTAACCAAACACAAACCAAACAAAGGTTGTGTTCTAATTACCGGGAATTACCGGATTTAATTAATAACCGGACCTGGTTTAATGGCTGGGGGAAAACCAGTGCAAGTAAATAAAGGCCCTGGCCATAATTTCAGGAAATAGCCTATGGTATAGGCTACATCAAATCATTACTGGGAATATACTTCATCAAATATACTTAATCAAATATTTTTCATAAAATTACTTCAAAGGCTGATATAAATCAAAATTATCTGAATTCCATTAAACATTTAAGTCACAGAACACAGAATATATGCAGAGAATTTGATAGAATCTATGCATAGATAATTAACATTTATTCTAGGTTACATATTTATGCTTTTATGCCTACCTGATAGCCTGCATGCGGCTGATGAATGTCTGGGTGATCCCTGCGATGGTGACAGAATCGATGTTTCTCTTCTGTAGGTGGTTATACAGCATGTCTACATGTGGCATTATCTTGTGAAACAAGGCCAGGAAAAAACAGAAAGCTTCGTCTTCCAGCATTCTCACGAAACCACCGGCATCTCTCTTTGTAGGGGCATCAAATCCTTCACTGTTACGGATGGTCTGAAAACACCTCACCAGATCGTCTTTATGTTCATACACTGTATTCACAGCACGACTGTTGAAGTTCCAACGGGTTGCCGATGCACTTGGAAGTCGGTGCGCCACCACCTCGTCAAGCACTGCAGTCCTCTTGCTCGATTTAGTAAAAAAAGAAGCGAATCCTGCTATGTCGGAAAAAAAGTGACTGATTTGAGGGATGTGGGAGGTTGCTTGTTGCATTACCACCAGGTTTAACTGATGGGCATAACAATGTACGTAGTGAGCGTTAGCATAAATGTCCTGTATCTTACGCTGCACTCCTCCAGTGGTACCCCTCATTACAGCGGCCCCATCGTAGGCCTGGGCGATCAACTTTCTCTCTTGTCCCTGGGGGAGGATGAAGCGCAGCCTCTCCGATAAGGCACTGGCTATTGCATCTGCACAAGCATTGGGTAGCTTGATGAATTCAAAAAAACGCTCTTGAATACGGTTTCGTTGGTCAATGTATCTTAGCACCATGACTAACTGACAGTGTGTAGAAATGTCAGTGGTTTCATCAGCTTGAATGGCTAAAAACTTCGCTGCCTTTACTTCTTCCACGATCCTTTCTCTCAGAACTGCCAACATGCAATCCAGGATCTCGTTCTGGACTGTTTTCGAGGTGCCTTTAAATACAGTAGCATTTTCAAGGTGTTGCCTCAAGTCGTGATCAATTGATGCCATCAAGTCGACTAAACCTCTAAAAATCCCTGGATTGTCTGAGGAATCACTTTCATCATGTCCCCGCATTGCTAGCTCAAAAGCACCACAAAACTTAATACAATCGATGATTTTAGATAAAATATGACGGTTTTTATCTACCTCTTCGTTGTGCCTTCTTAAAGCAATCCGATGTCCATCATCTAGCTGCGCCGCTATGCTAGTTTTCCCTAGCACAGCTAGCTTTACACTGTTGTCCATATGAACTCGTGAGCTTTCATGTTTCTTGATTCGTTCGGAGAGGTGCTTTAAGTCGGTTTGTCCAGATTGTGTCCACGTCAAATCACACTTGTCACTTTTGAACAGTATGCACGGGAAACAAAAAAGTGCATTAGCTGTTCCACAGCCTGTCAGCCACGACTTGCGCTGGAACCAACTCCGACAAAAAGTCCTGTTGTATGCTTTTGACTTCTCCTTCGTTGCCTGGGTTAGTTGAATTTCGGGCTTGTCAGGTCCCAACTCTTTAACTTGCAGTTTTTCTGCCATTGTCCTTCTGGCAAAAGGGTAGGTTAGAAGCGATCTAACCGAATTTGGGGGAGGCTGTGCCTCAACCGTTAACAATACCGCTGCCATCGTCTCTCTCTGACCTTATAGCTCACTTAGGCTACTGACTGAGGTAAAATTCTAGAACAGCAAATCTTCGCGCGTTTTCTGCAGGGGCGCCATTTTAAGCGCCCCCAAACCATTTAATTCAGCGACGCTGATAGGTCAAATATTTATTATTTTCCCCTGGCAACCATTTAATGATAGGCTATTTCGCTGCATATCAAGGGCGCTTTGACGAGCGCCCCAGAAGAAGAAAAACACCGTTTGTTGGTTGAACTTTAATGAGTCAGCTGGTGAAAATGTTAAAATACGCCTGGCTGTATATGGGCACACACATAGTAAAACTATCATTGATGAATTTTTAAAAAATATATATTTTTACTCCTCCACATTTGGGGGGGCGGAGCCCGAGCGCCCCCTATGGGCCAGCCGCCACTGCTCTCCAGGCATTTGTGTGTCACTGGTACACGCCATTAAGGAAATTGAAACCAAATGTAAGGATGCACACACAAAAAAGACACTTTGTTTCAAATGAAGTTTTTGATACAGACTGATTAAAAGGAAATTAGTTAACTGATGGATAAATGCATGAGAGGAAGTGTAGTGATACCTTCTGATCTGTAACCACGGAAAGTTAAAGTGATGTGCTTCCAGTTTGTGAAGAGAGAGCAGCAAAACTGGCAACCCCCAAGGGAAAATGGGGGGGGGATTAAAACATATGCTGAAAGGCTAATCTAACCTGCAGCATTTGCTAATGTGATGAACGGAAAGGACTTGATTTGAATGCTTCACGTATTTTTCACCAGAAGTCGGATTTTAATTTTAATTTTATTTATTGTATTTATTTTTAACATTAATTAACAACTTCTGAGTCTGGAAAAAAAAATCACAGATCAAGTTTGAACTATAGAGGGCAACAAAGATCAGCCACACCTTTGAATTTACTGGTATTTGAAAGAAGCAAAGAAGAAATCTCGCGAGATTTAGCGGCTTCAGCTCAGACAGTCCCGCACACAGTGGTGTGTATTACGGTGTCAAGACGCGTTTAAAAGTAACTTCAGATATAGAAGGTGTTTGTAAGTGACAGAAACAGTAAACATGTAAGGGCTAACATCACACTACTGTCGCTACCGCTAAATAAGTCTGACTTTTTCAGAGATACAGCGGGTGTGCTAGCCGGTCGCTAGTCGAATGCTACCGTTAACCTCACCTGGGACAACGTGATCATTGATTCTGTTTATTTGATTGCTCTTAAAAATGAAGTGTCACTATGAAGTGTTGGGTGTGAAACGTGACGCGGGAGACGATGATTTGAAGAAAGCTTATCGTAAATTGGCCTTGAAGTGGCATCCTGGTGAGTGGTAGTAACCTGTCAGTATAATAATGGTACTGAGACGTTAGCATCTTCTAAGATATACGTGTATAACATTTAGCATTGTGGGAGTGGATTTAATGTTGAGTTATCGTAGAATCTAATTTTTGAATACTTAAAAAACTGTAGTTACAATTTAAGCCGTTTAGTCTTAGTTGGTTTTCGGGGAGGGTTTGCCCTTTTCAGTTTATTTGTAGTCCTGTTTAGTTAGGCTGTTGGGTCAGGGACAGCATTTAAATAGTTATCACAACATTTACAACAGGAAAAGATGTCAGTTCAGAACTGTGACATCGCTGTGAGTGTTTTTCTGACATCACTGCAGGAATTCACTGCTATAGACTGTGTTGTGTTTGTCAGATTTCTCATCTCTTTATTTGTTTCTTGCACCAACATGTCACCATCATGATTTGCTGCTTCATGGGGTTATCAATAAGTCTTTTAGGCAAGGGAGTCCCTCTAATACAAAGTGTTTTGTTTTTTTTCCTTCTGAAACTTTCAGATAAAAACTTGGACAATGCAGAGGAAGCAGCAGAGCAGTTCAAGTTGATTCAGGCAGCTTATGACGTCCTGAGTGACCCACAGGAGAGAGCTTGGTTCGTACAAACACGGCAGTCCGAATAATGCGACCCTCAGATTCCAGAGCCTTGCTCATAGTCTGAGCTGTACTGGTTTGTGCAGACTTGATAAATTGTATTGGTGCTTCTGGCTGTTCCTGTGTTACAGGTATGACAATCACAGGGAGGCTTTGCTGAAAGGAGGGCTCAGTGGAGATTATGAAGACGACAGCATTGACCTGCTGCAGTACTTCACGGTCACATGTTACTCAGGCTACGGAGATGACGAGAAGGTATATGTGGGTTTGATCGCGTGTGCAAAGGGTGGTGTTGCCTCAAGCCATCAGATTATTTAACACAATTTAGTTTTTTTGACCAGAAATATAAAAATGCGTATTGAAAAAAGTAGGAAATTCAATAAGGCAAAAAACACTACCGGCCAACATGATGTAATTTTTTTTCTCTGTGCTGCATCTGTTGGTGGGCGTGAAAAGAAATTGTTTTAAAGCTGTCATTATACTCTACTGCAGACATGGCGTCTACTGGAGTCCATGTGGACCCTAGTGTTTACCGCTCAACAAACATCACGTCACTCTTACCCAAGCAGACCGTTGCAGACTCGTGGATATTGAAAGTATATTCAAGGCTTAAGTTTGTGAGGCTTACCAGGAGCGTAAACCATGTGAGATAAACTCGATAGGATGTGCGATAACCATGGCTGTAATAAAAATGCCCTGGAACTCAAAACAAATCCCACATAAGTTGTTTGGGGCCATTTGGAAGAGAAACTCAACTCTGGAGCTGTGGCACCACTCACACCTGAGATAACAGCTTTTCTTCAAATTCTTTAATTGTCTTCGTTTTTGCAACTTTGTACTTTTGTGTTACTCACAGCAACAACTCCACCTCATTGTTAGTCCATTGAAAAAACTCGGGGCTTTTCCTCAGCATTTTGCTGCGACGTTTCAAAGAGCCGGCAAGTAAATAAACGGTAGACAGGAATGAGGTAGGTTGAATCGTCTTGCGTTTCACGTATATGCAGTACTGGAACGTAAGCGTTTTCGGCCGTTTCAATGTGGACGCACAACTCTGTGAAAACGACCGAAAACGATGTGTGGTCGCGCAGCGTTTTCAGACAAAAACACAGTTTTCAAATTCATCCAGGCTAGCGTGGACGTAGCCAAAGTGTGGAGAGAGTAGTAAAGTGAATTAATAAAAGAAACCAAGGTAAAGCAAGCATTAAAATTTCTACCAAGGCTTTTTATTTATATATTTTTTGTCTCAATTTCCAAAATATATATTTGACAAAGAACCACTGGAGCTGAATGCAGCTGTATGTGCAGTCTTGGAGGTTACGCTGTTGTCTAAAATGAAACTGATGTGTGCTTGGTCCAAATCAAGTTGGGGTTCACTATCAAAGTAGATCCTACTTGAAGACTACAAATTCGTTTTTTGGTCGATCGTGGTATCAGCTGATTGTCGTTTGTTAGAATCAAAGATCACAGCTGTAAATTTTAATGATGGAGATTTATCTGAGATCCTTTATCTTCCCATCTTCAATGTGCTTCAGTGGACCGCTCATTAATGGCTGTTGAAGGTGTCTGATGAGCGAGACTGACCCCTAGTGGAATATTTGTGCTATGACAATGAACTAGAGGGTCAGGGTAGACTCTGAAGTATATTGCTGTACCATCTCAGCCTACACAGCATGCCCCTGCCTTGACCCTGAACCCAGCTACTGCATCAGCATTCGCTGATCGTTCTGGCAGCGCTGCCCTGAGGGACTGTGGGAAAGAAAATTCTTTGTGTCTCTCAGATTTTTTCTTTTACTGTTTCCTTTCTCCCTAGGGCTTTTACACCGTTTACAGGAATCTTTTTGAGTCCATTGTTAAGGAGGAGATGGAACACAGCAAGGTGGAAGATGAGGAAGAGGAAGAGGAGTTTCCTCCCTTCGGGGACTCGCAGAGTGATTACGATACCGTAAGGCTTTAAAACACACGTCAGCAGCTGTTTCAAACAGAAAGCAGTTTTTTTTTGTTTTCCTTTAGCTTCTACTTCCCGTGCGTAAAACAAACAAAGATCTGTGTTCTGCTCTTCAAGTCTTGCTTTCTCTGTGTTTGCATCGCAGGTAGTGCATGTGTTTTATGGCTACTGGCAAAGCTTCTGCACTCGCAAAAACTTTGCTTGGAAGGAGGAGTACGATACGAGGCAGGCCTCCAACCGCTGGGAGAAGAGGGCCATGGAGAAGGAGAACAAAAAGACTCGAGAAAAAGCTCGAAAGGAGCGCAACGATCTGGTGCGACAGCTGGTGGCCTTTGTGCGTAAGCGCGACCGCCGCGTGCAGGCCCACAGGAAACTGGTGGAGGAGCAGAATGCCGAGAAGATTAAGAAAGTGGAGGAGCTGAGACGGCAGCAGAAGCTCAAACAGGCCAAGTGAGTAAAAGATGAGTAGCTGGGGACAGATTTGAGTTTTTGTTTTTAAAATTTCTTCCTGACACTGCTCTGTATGTCCATCCAAGACTGGCAGAGGAGTATAAGGAGCAGAGCTGGGCGGCCATGTCTGAACTCGAGAAGGAGCTGCAGCAGATAGAAGCTCAGTACGGAAAAGAGTTTGGAGATGCATCTGAAAGTGAGGAAGAGGAGCTGGAGAAGAACAGCGAAGAAGGCGGAGGTAAGGGTTACCTTCTCTCATGTCACACTTGTGTCCCCATTATATGTCATACGCCGTCGGTAACGTCACCACACAGCAACAAGTATTAATGCTCATCGCTGCAGTATTCTGCTGAACGATAGGTGTCGTTACTCAGACAACACCTTCGTGTCAGCTCTGGTGTGGGAGCAGTTAAGTCTGATCTTTTAGAACTATAGCAACTTCTGTATAATGTGTCAGTCTCTGACCTTCTGCACTGATAAATCATTACAAACCGACACAATCACGCACTCATGCCTGCAACTCAGCGGCAAGGGCGCAACACGCTAGGTTTCAAAAATCGAGAGGTTCACGACCGGCAGAAACTGCGGCTTGCGACAGCAGACATGACGTCAATTTGACATCAACTTTGTCGTGCCGAACGGCAGCTACAAAGGGGCCCTCAGAAGGTCAGCTCCATAGCTACACAACATGCGGTCCCTCAAATATGTAAACAGTGATGACACATTTACTGGTAAACAGTAGACCAATTAAAACCTGGATTTATCCCATCTGTTTATAGGCTTTCTAACTTTCCAACCTTCAACAGCACATCAGAGACGGACACATCCATATACAGATGAACTGGACATGCTACTCCCATAACTGCACTTGACTAGGAGTTCTAAGTGATGTAACACAGCTACCTTAACTATGAAGGTTGAGGCGCAGTCTGCAGGGAAAAAGCTGTGTTGGTCGTGTGGGCGTAAAGTTTTCAGTAAATGCAGTGTTGGATGAACTGATGCTGGATGCAGATACTGAAAAAAAGAAGTTTTTTATTATTGTTCTTGTTGGGTTTTTTTTTACATCTGAGACACGAGCATATATCGAGTCCATGTCTGAGAAAACAGTCACGGATTTTGCAACATACTGGAAGCATTTCCTTGTTTGCTTTATGTTTTTTATATTTTAAATGATATATGGCAAGTAGTACAATAATGAATGGTCTTCTCAAAGCTGCTTGTATCAAAAAGTAAATAATTGTAGGAATGTAAACAGTTACTGTAGCCAATGTCATTAAAGTTAGTGCAGTTCAGTGACATGCAATACATCTTTTTTTTTTTTTTTTATGAGTTAGAGAAATCCAAGGCTGGGCTGTAGATCAGCGCATGGCCTCGAAAGGTCATAGAGCGAATTTTTTATGAGGACCTTTGCATTATCTGACGACATTGTATTGCTTGGAATAATGTTTGTATTACGGCCGACCCTGAAGAAAGGCTAATCGTGCATTGAAACAGCGGCGCAGCTGGTGGTGAATTCAGCGGGAGTCGGTGCACCTTCCGCTGCGGCTGCATAAAACGGAAGTAGAGAGTTCACCGAATGCCGGCGAGGCTGATCATCTGTGATCATGAGTGCCGACTCGGGGTGACTCAGTCGCAGCGGCCGTAGCCTTAAACTGTGTCTTGTTTGTTTCTGATTTATGATTAATGGCTGTGATGTGTTCATTTTTATTGGTGTGACACTGTCTGCATGCAGCTGTTGCATGTTCAGTTGAGCCCAACCAATTTATTGGCAGGCCGATATTATCAGCTGATATTAGATATTAACCATGTTATGATTGTGTTGATATTGCACAGTTTGTCCACTAGAGGCCACTCTGAAACTTCCCTGTTTTTAGGCACGCAATTGGAATGCCACAAACACAAGAATCAGTTGACCCGAGCCCAGTAGAGCATAAAAGAGTAAATAAATAATTATAGATGTTTGGTGTGGCTGACAGGGAAAAAAATCGACTGTTATATCAGAATATCAGATTTTTAAATTGCCAATTGTGAGTTTTTCGGTTGTGCTCATTGCTGGCTTTGATCGTTTACTGTCGAGTCCTGAACAGATATTCCAATAGTTGAGCATATGACAAGCATCTGAATATTAGCAGCCTTCAAGATGCCTCCTGCATGGAGAAACTAGTCGCATGCATTGACTTTGGCCCATTCTTCCACACAAACATCTTTAAAATCCTGAAGGCTCCGTGAGCCCCGTCTATAAATTCTGAGCTTTAGCTCTTTCCATAGATTTTTAAATTGGATTCAGGTCAGGTGGTTGGCTGGGCCATTCTAGCCGCTTTATTTTCTTTCTCTGAAACCAGTTGAGTCTCCTTGGCTGTGTGTTTGGGATTATTGTCTCGCTGAAACGTCGACCCTCGTTTCATCTTCATCATCCTGCTAGATGGCAGCAGATTATTATCAAGAATGTCCCGGTACATTTTTTCATTCATCCGTTCTTCAATTAGATGAAGCGTTCCAGTGCCACATGCTGAAAAACAGCCCCACACTGTGATGTTCCCACCTCCAAACTACACTGTTGGTATGGTGTTTTTGGGGTGATATGCAGGGCCTTTTGACTTCCAAACATGGTGTGTTATGGCATCCAAAGGGTTCAATGTTGGTCTCATCTGACCAGACTGTACTCTCCCAGTATTTGTGGTGCTTGGCTCTTGGACAACTCTTCTAAGCCTGGTCCATCTTGCGGGGAACATCTGTCCATGGTCGGTTCATGATGAAATTGTGTTCTTTCCACCTCTGGATTATAACCCCAACAGTGCCCACTGGAACCTTCAAAACATACTGCTATCAGTATGTTTTGCGAGAGCTCATTGGTTTTACCCATCATGAGATGTTTCTTGTTTCATTACCTTGGTAATGAGACATCTTTTTTATAAGCCATCAGTTGGGACTGAACAGCTGATAATAATTTGCACTAAGTGGCAAGATTGCTTTGTAATTGCTGATAGATTTCAGCTTCTGTTATGACTTTCCACACCTTATTGCTCCTTCCTTTCTTCCCTGTGTCTTTTCTCATTATTACAAAACTTGAATCAAACCTCCAATTATTTGCATGTGTGAATTGGATGGGTTGTTACTAACATATGGTGAAAATTTCATGTCAATAGCACCTTTAGAAATGTATTTACCAGAGGTGGGACCAAGTCATTGTTTTGCAAGTCTCAAGTAAGTCTCAAGTCTTTATCCTCAAGTCTCAAGTCAAGTCTCAAGTAATGTCAGGCAAGTCAGAGTCGAGTCTCAAGTCACTGGTGTAAAAGTCCGAGTAAAGTCACAAGTCTGAAATTTTGAATTTCAAGTCCTTTCGAGTCTTTAAAAAAAAAACGAAAAAAAGCATGTTGGAGTTATATGCTAAATGTAAATATTAGACCATGTAATTTTAAAATCTGTGTTTTTCTCAACACATACAAAATAGTGAACTTAGAAAATATACACAAATTGTGAAATTGCACCTCTTTAAAATGCAGCTCAATTAAACCTAGCTCCAAGAATAATTTTCACCGACAGTTCTGAGATAAGCTGCATGTTATTCTTGGATGCGGTTGTAGGACTGGCTTTAAAATCGCATGACAAAAATATCATACATATTAAAAAAAACTGCATCACCAACGTAGCCTGGACAACATTTGCTAGTTAGATGAAGTCAGCTATCTCATCGTAGCATATTTATATGCATATTTATAATCATACGGTTCTTGGAGTGAGTGCATACACTCATTAAGTTTAGTAACTTCCGGTCACTGCAACAAGCCCAGGTACAGTTTACCGACGGATGGGTACAGGACCTTGAAATGCACCGTGTCGAACGAAAGACCATCGTACGTATCATAAGTTTACCAGTCTCACAAATCGTCGTCATAAATACACATTCGTTAACCGTTTATTAATAGGACCTTTGAGCTCAACGGTAATTAATTAGCAGTGGAAATAATTTCTGGTAGCATCACAGAAATGTAGCAGTGACAATAATACTGTATGCTGTAATCGCACTGGGCAATTAGTGATACAAAACAACTGTTTTATCCTGTGAATAAAAGTATATGTTTTTGTCAATGTACCATAATAACAGAAGCGAAACGCAATATTGTGTCAGGACAATTCACTATTTATGCACAATAAACAAAGGAGCATAGCGCGACAATTTCTGTTCAGCGCCAGACTTGCTTGTAACCTATATCACCAATTATGTTAAGAAAAATGACGCATTAACTACAACAGCAGACTGACCTTTGTGTAAATGCTTGGAGCAGACTAACCTGTGAGCTGGAGTGTTCTGGGACGTTATATTTGGTCTTTGAATGGCTGCAATCCAGTCGCGTCTTTGTTACTTCGGAAACATGGTTTGAACAATTTCTCTTCAACGACGTAATCCGATAACAACCGATCTCTTTACCCGTCGGCTTCCCGTGGCTGTCATGCGACCGGCTATTGCAGTTAATAATACAACGGCTTCTTGACATTTTTGTGTTTCTTTTTATCGCTGTGTAACTGATTTTAATTGAAAGCCTGCGTGCGCTAGTACCGCTTGCCACGAGTTCCCAGAATCCTTTGCGGTTCTACCCGTGAATGACGTCACATTTTCAATCTCTATATAATATGCATGTTAAATTTTATATTTGGGGTAAAATATCAAGTCTTTTCAAGTAAACAGGTTCAAGTCCAATTCAAGTCCCAGGTCATTGGTGTAAAAGTCCAAGTCAAGTCACAAGTCTTAGAACATTTTTTCAAGTCAAGTCTAAAGTCATAAAATTAATGACTCGAGTCTGACTCGAGTCCAAGTCATGTGACTCGAGTCCACACCTCTGGTATTTACTTAGAAAACTGTTGATGCATTGAATACTTTTTGCCACCACAGGCAGCTGATTCAGTGGCCGATTGGCTGTCTGTGAGCAAAGTGGGACAACCACCATCCCATGTAGGATCAAGTTCAGGAGCCTTTGTGTGCTAGATCTCCTCCTTTTATAAAATCTCTGATAATAAGCATATCCAGTCACAACTTTCCTCAGTTTTCTGGCATGAACAGCAGGAACTGAACACTGTCTGAGTCCTGTCCTGTTCTTTGGAATAAGCTGCCTGCAAACCTGAGGTCAATCAAATCTGTGCATACACTCAGAAACAGACGGAACCACTTTTATTATCACAGGCTTGCTGTTAATAACTTACACACATTATGTGTTTGTGTTTTTTGTATTTTACTTTTTGTGTTTTCATCTTAAACTCTTGCAGGTTTGTATGTTTTTAGATTTTTGTCTTAAGCATATTGAGTTTAAATAAATGTGCTAATAAATACAATTGGTGCTGATATTATATCAACATTAATGCTGTGGTTCATATTAAATGGGAAGTCCGAAATCCCAAGTTCCCACTCAAAAATCCCTGACTTTTATAATCCAAGATGGCAGCAGCAAGTGTAGAATTTAAATCTGTACTGTGCTGTTGTGATTTGTGACTCCCTAAACGAGCCATAAAGAGAACCAACTATGTTCTTTCCATGAACGAGCTGCAGCGCCTTTTTTTTAATGAAGGAAAACAGAAGAAAGCTGCTGTCAGTGATGACTGAGAGGGTCTACTTTGCTAGGAGAATGGTTTAAAAAAAAAAAAAAAAATCAAACAGAAAAAACTCTGCCTGTTTTTCTGGCTATGACTAGGGCTATAACTGGAACATGGTCAGCTCTGGTTCCTCGACTTTCAGGGTAAAAGGAATGCAGCATTAATCCAACTTTAAGGATTTAAAGCTTGTGTACAGTAAAGCCTCCTGTTTGCTGGCTGTCTCTCTACACTAAATGCATGTAAATGTTCAATCACAGAGGCCGAGCAGCCGGATGGAGACGAGCTGACGATTGACGATTACGATGATCTGTACTGCCCAGCGTGCGACAAATCCTTCAAGTCAGATAAAGCGTGAGTGTGAAACGTTACCTTTTCAGCACTGCACTCAAAAAGGTTGCAACTTTTCTTTGTTTTATATATATCTCAGGTGAGTTTGAACAGCGTCATCACTGTTATCTGTGTGCATCACGCTTTTTATATTTTTTCTCCCCCTTTCTTCACCACCTCTTCACAGCATGAAAAACCACGAGAAGTCTAAAAAGCATCGGGAGATGGTGGCTTTGCTAAGGCAACAGCTGGAGGAGGAAGACGATGCACTTGGTTTGCATCTGGAGGGAAGTGAGAATGAAAATGAGGGGGAAGAGGAGGAAGAGGAAAAGCCAAGGCAAAAGTATATATTTAATTTTGTATTTTTTTATGTCTTTTTTCCTTCTCAAAACTTGATTTTTACTGTTCTGCTACCCTGATTGGCAAGCATAATGTAATCAGAAATCCATTAGGAAATGTAAAAATCAGGCAGTGTGGAGAAAATGCAAAGGAGAGGTAATACAAATATGAATGCACAAATAAGTGAAAACAATCCATTTAGTGGCGCTTGGCTCCCATTTAGTCCATTTAATAGCATACTAATTGTTTAACTTCTTGGTGATGCATCGTATTAAAAAGGTTGAGTTGTTTTTATTGAGCTCTCTTTCTACTCCTGTAGGCTGTCCAAAAAACAGAAGCGGAAAAGAAAACAGCAGAAAGCGGCCCCAGTGCGTACCATCATCACCATCATCGCTTGTGTTGTTCTTGCCTGGTTTTGTGAATTGAATCTTTCTGAAGACTTCTGCCCTCTCTTTCCAATGCCATAGCAAAGTGCTCCAGGGGAGGAAGACGAGGAAGAACCAGCACTGACCACCTGTGAGGAAGATGCCTCCAAGAAGTCAGCAGACGACCCCACGGAGCCTGAGAAGCAGGATGATCTACCTCCCACAGAGGTCAAGAGGTCAGTTCGGTTTCTTATCTGTCTCTAGGTCTGTCTTCTGGTCAAGTGTTGCTTTTGTTTTGTTGTTTTCTCTCTCTCTCTCTCTGTCTCTCTCTCTCTGTCTCTCTCTTTTTTCTGTCTTGCTGAAGTTGAAGCATGCTGAGAACCTGAGCTAAGATGGTATACACTGCATGGCTGTTCATTTTTGTTGTTTGTGTATTTTTTTCACCAAAAGCTTGTATTAACGGGAAATTCGGATTGCTGCGTAAAGTCGGTTCTAGCACATCCCAAAGATTCTCTGTGAGATCTGGACATGTTTCATGTGCCAGATTAATCCTGGCGTTCCCATCTTGTAGTATAGCTGTGCCATCAGGGAAAGGAAAAATGTAATGGTGGGAAAAAATGTGGTCATTCAGTTTATTAAGGTAGTCAGCTGACCTCACTGCTGAAGCTAGACCCGACCAACTGAAGCAAGACGCTAGGCATGATGGGTGCATCACTTCATCCGCCTCTGGGGGTTTATGCTCCAGTGGGAAATCTGCACCCTTAGCCTGACGTAGTTAGATGATGTGACCTTGGAACTACACGTTGAGTCAACACAGCCAACAACTACTCATTCCTCCTGTGCATGTCCGGCTACTTGTTTTGTTTTTGTCCCAGAAAAACAACTGACGACAACAAAGAGTGGAAAAAAATTCTCAGAATTTTATTTTTTTTGATCTGCTGGCAAAACCACACGCTAATTAACACATAATGCATAAGAACAAATATAAGCGTGAATGTCAGCAACAGCGTCAGCCCTCTTATGTCAGTTACTTATGTAGCCCCCTTACTCTAATGCACCAATCAATCTGACAAAGGGTAAATCTAGACTTGGACCACATGACTTTTTTCCATTGAGTCCAGTGTTAATCCTCCCTGGCAAACTGAAGCCTTTTGTGTCCTTTAGCCTCACTGATAAATGGTTTTCTTAAGGTTACACAGCTGTTCAGTCCCTGTCCCTTGAGTAAACTTCGTATTGTAGGAGTGAAAATGCTCTCACTTTCAGCACTACCCTTCCAGGTTTTGATATCGCACAGGCAGCTCTTAATTCAATTTGAGTTGTTTCAACAATCTTCTGAGTTGTTTTTACTTCTTGGCCGCTCCCTTATTTCCCCTAGCCATCGCCACAGCAACGGCCAGATCATAAAACATGGGGATCTTGAACAACTTGGTCCAGCAAGAATTAAGAAGCTGCTAAAGCTGTTAAATGACCTGCTACCAGCCGAAACATTAATCACTGCAGTAATCACCCAGAGTAAGGCTCTCACTTTTTTGGCCTGGCAGGGTGTAAAATTAATACCCGTTTAACACATATATATATATCTACATGGCTGAATATATGAGCTCTCAGTCTTACATGCACAATCTCTTGTTAATGTTTATGTCAAATTTTTGATTAGCTGCAGATTGTTTCTAAATGGCTCGTTAACTCTGCGGTGTTGTTCCTGTTCCCGAGGTTCTTGAGTCAGATTCCTATAGTGCTTTTATACTTACAAGACTGTCCTTAAACTTTATCCTGAGCACTTTATTTGATATGTGTGTGTTTGAGTGAGTGAGATAGGTGGTGTAATAGTTAACGAAGCAAGGAACTCTGAGTTAGTTTGAAAGCTGCCACGAGTACCTGTTAAGTCTATTAAAAGTGAGGGGACAGCATGACCCAAAATATTTATCACGATATACATTTGAAAATTTGCGATAATGATATAACTGACGGTATAATTGACACTAGACAAAATACTTTACAACTCCTCAACTTTATTAGTGCAAAAAAACAAAAACATCAATGTATTTTCACTTAAACAAGCAGCTGTTTTTTATGTGCATTAAAGTTATATAACAAATGTAACAGTGCAAATGCAAATTCCTTGCTGACAGTTTAACCAAAAAGGCATTTCCAGTGGAAATTGGCCGACATATTCTCAGCATAACCATGTATAATATCCACAAAACTTAAAAAGGGGTTATACACACACAATACGGTAATATTATGTTGAAGCACAGTACGTATCACTCCGCGAGGTGCCTGCAGTAATGCTACGACAATCCATCAAGCGGTGCGGCTTCGTAGCTTAGCAAAGTCGTACTGAAACATTTGACAGATTTTCGAGCGCCGTGTACATAAAATCGTTTCGAGGTCAGTAAACACAACCAGAATTCATACATAAGGCACACGGGATTATAAGGAGCACTGTCGATTGTCAGAAAATCAAAGGATTGATTTTAAGTGTGCCGTATTTTCCAAAAAACACGGTAATAACGACGGCCCGCTAGCATGCTCTACCAAAAATAGTGCTTTGTTGTGTATCTGACGGACGAAAGCTAAACCAGTTCCACACTGAAGTTGCAGCATTTTTACAAACCACTTCTGGTTCATCAGTTTCATTCAACGATCCACTTTCGCTGTTCTCATTCTGCGTCGCCGCCGTCATACTTTTTCCGCCATGCGCGTATGTAAACAAAGGCACGATAGGTTTCATTTTCCTATCATTGCCCAACATTACCGGTATTACCGTGAACGGTATGATATAGCTCAGCCCTGACAGCATGTCACCATGGCCCAAAATCTTTCCAAATGATGGACAAAATGAACAGAACAATGAATTGAGTTGTGTTCCTTCAAGAGTACTTTCCTTTACAATAATGTGCATGTTGTAGCAATGTGACAGTTAGTGTTTGTTCTTTCATTCTGGGTTAAAGAAATGGGCGAAAAGAAATGGAGAGAAAAAAATAATATAATAATAATCTCTGTCATTTGTATTGAGGATGTGTGGGGCTCAGCTTGGTGCGATAGAGGAGGGAACCAACCAATTCCTAGGTGAAATTGTGCAGCGTAATAACATTTTTTATTATTTTTTAAAATGTATCCTTGATGTGAATGTTACCTCTGCAGCACTGGGAAGACGAAGGGAAAGAAGGGAGGAGGAAAAGACAAACCAAAGAACGTCAAGCAGCACACAGGAGAACAGTTTCCTGAGGTTTGTAAAATCCAGAATTCAGATGATTATTTAAAAATATTTCTTGTACTGTGTAAAAGTCTTGAGCTGCCCCACATTTCTTTATACTTTGCTTTCAAGGAGACAGATTTTCTGAAGGTCTTTCAGAGTTTTTCTTTAGACATTTTTTCACTCATTTTCAGTCCAGTCCTTGAACCTGAACCTTCAGACATTTTTTTTTGTTTGTTAATGTTCTAGAAAAATATGAACCATTCCAACAAAAAAAGAAAGTATGCACCTAACTCACGCAATAAAGCAGTGTTGGATTGACACTGCAGAGATAAATTGGCAAAGAATCTATTTTAAACGGCGTCCTTAGGCACTTTTGCAACAGTGTCTAAAGATGTTGCAATCTACAAAAAACAGATGACAGCTTGACAGGCAAAAAGACCCCTGGATTTTTGGAAACAAAGTGATTCCCCAAAGAGCTGGAAATATCTCATATCTCAGCATGGATTGGACTGTGTTCTTAAAAGCTTTTTAGGAAACAGGGCTAGTGGAAGATCAAAGTAGTAGCACCGTATCGCCTATCTTAAAAATTCAGCAAAGAGATGATCTGATGCATCTGAACCTTGAGTTGATTCAGCTACTCTTCACTGAAGACTTTTTTTTACTTATATGCTTTATTTCCTTGTATGTTTGCATTATTTCCTAATTTAAAGAAATAAAATGTGGCTCAAGACTTTTGTACAATATTGTTAATTAAATCCTAATTATTATGTGAGAACTGTGGCGAGACATGCTTCACCCTGTCTCATTAGTTCAAATGCAGCACTTGTTGTTAGAAAACAATCGTCACTTTCATCACTTATCTCCATTTCCACCTCCAGAAGGAAGTGAACCTCCGTTGTGTCACTTGCAATAACGAGTTCTCCACAAGAAACAAGCTGTTTGACCATCTGAAGTCCAGCGGCCACGCTACAGCCCTCTCCGGATTTACTCCTCAGAGCTCCATGAGCAAGAGCAAGAAAGACAAGAAGAAGAACAGATAACACATCCTGACCTGGACTTTTGAACTTGAAAGAGCTTCACTCAGCAGGGACACTTAAAGGCTTAAAAAACAAAACAAACAAACCTCTAAAGGGGTCTAAAGTGGACAGCACTGGCTGACTCGTAGCTTTGTTTTTTGTTTTTTTAATTACACTATAATGTTCAGTAATACAGTTGTGTCAAAAAGTGAATCGTCCAGAATGGAATGAATAAAACTTTCATAACTTATGACAGTCTTCATACTGAAACCAGTTGAGAGAAAGAGTTTTTGATGTGTATGTGATACTTCTATCTCCGATATTAAATCTGCACATCTCCAGGAAACCTCTGTCCTTGTTTGTCTATAGTGGTATTACTAATAAAGATGATGCTTCAGATTGGTATACCACCCTGAAATCATTACCTCGACCAAGGTGGTTATGTTTTTGTTAGTGTGTCTGTTAAAATTGGTCTTACATCCACCAAGGTCTTCAAGGCTAACTTTTGACAAAAAGCCTTCTAACTCAAAAATAATGAGTCTTATAAATGTTAAACACAGAAAATACCATATACACCATTTAAAATATCATGGTGCATTTGACCTCTAAATGACCGCAAAATGATGATGATGATGATGCTAATGCACATACCTGGGCCCTATTTCAGGAAGCCGGTTTAGAAAACTCAGAGTGAAAAACGATACTCAGGGTTGAGTAACCCCGAACTGTCCAACTCGGAATATTCGGTTTCAGAAAGGCTGATAACAATTAGTTCAGTCAACGCGGAGTTGCTTTAACCCCAAGTTAAGCGCGCGCACGAGGATACATAAAGCCCTGATTAGTGGAGCACAGATCAAGCGAGTCACCATGGAGACGGAGGGAAAGAAGGCGCGGTCAATGTATTTTACAGCGCTTGAGGCCGAAATTCTGATGGCAGTATATGCCGATAACATGCAAATTCCGCGGAAAAAAAGTAACACAACCTCAGCTGCAAAAGAAAGAGAGCATGCATGGCAAAACAAAGCCGACAGAGTCAATGCATGAGTGTTAATTTAAACACTGATCTAGGGATTTCCACCCATTTATCACGTTATTTTATTATATTTTATTTTATTTTTTATTTCATACATTTTATTTTGTGATGTGATGTGAGCGCAGGTGCAACCCAACAGGCCCCAAACGTTCCTGGCAGCAAGTAAAAATGAAATATAAAAATATAGTCCAAACAGGTAAGGTGTAATTGTATTATGAGCCATAGTGCTTGGTCTGTTTGTCCGATGTAAATCAATTGCAGTTAGAGGCTACATTAATTTTCTTTCTGTAAGCACTTATTGAAATTATCTGAGCACATTACAAGTACATATTTGCTTACTCTGTATGATCAAATGTGACCCGTTATAGCCAACAGAAAAAAAGCGGAGGCCCGAAAAACAGGTGGGGGTCCTCCACCACCACCACTCACAGAGGCTGAGCAGTTGGCTTCCACATTTGTGATAATGTTGGCAGCATCACATATGATCTTCACAGTGCAGAGAACACAAATTAGCATCCATTACTATAATGAAATAATTTGTTAGTTTGAAATGCTACAGGGAGCTATGTACCTGTACATTAATGCTGTGGAAAGACTTCCTGTTCACATAGTCTCCTTCATTTACTGAAGGAGCAATGATTGGAATGTGAGTGCCATCTATACAGCCAATCACGCCTGGGAACCGTGAGAATAAATGTAAAATTTAAGTAGTAGTTCAAATATCACCACATCATGAATTAAGTTTTGTTCATCCTGATACCTGCAATTTTGTGGCATCCCTCTTTGATGAATCTTGTGGGTCTATGACCGGGGAACACCACAGACGAGTACAGGAGACGTTTCAGTGCAACTGTAACATTCCTGACTGCCCGACAGACGGTAGCCTTGGAAATGTGCTCAGCGTCACCAATATTATACAGAAAGCTCCCGTTTGCAAAAAACCGAAGTGCAATACAAATAATATGTACAGAACTGAGAGGATGTCCGCGATGTGTCACATGAGCAATATCAGGCCTGAGGATGTTATTCAAATGAATTATAGATTGTGCTGAAAAACGGTAACGTTCACACAGGAAATCATCAGGAAATGATAAAATGTCCAAACGCGCTCTAATCACTCTCTCCCGGCGGAGAGCTCTGCGGAGAATTTGGGCTTCAACATCTACTGGCTCTTCAAGGAAGGAGCACGCCATGTCTGACACTTCCTACAGTCAGGTTTCCGACAAAGAGGCGGAGAAGGTCAGGGTTAGTTGAAGTAAACCTGCTAGGGGGCAGGTTAGCTTCACGGAGTGTGTCGTCATAGTAACTCACTCAGAATTAATCTAAACTCGCTTTGTGAAACCGAAAACCCAGAGTTTTCGTTAACTCAGGGTGTACTTACTCAGAGTTTGCACTAAACCGGCTTTCTGAAATAGGGCCCTGGTCATACATGTGATGGTAAATGGCCTGTATTTGTATAGCGCTTTTACTAGTCCCTAAGGACCCCAAAGCGCTTTACACATCCAGTCATGCACCCATTCACACACACAGTCACACACTGGTGATGGCAAGCTACATTGTAGCCACAGCCACCCTGGGGCGCACTGACAGAGGCGAGGCTGCCGGACACTGGCGCCACCAGGCCCTCTGACCACCCCCAGTAGGCAACGGGTGAAGTGTCTTGCCCAAGGACACAACGACTAGGGCTCGAACTGGCAACCTTCCGATTACAAGGCAAACTCCAAACTCTTGAGCCACGATCGCCCATGATCCATGATGTAGAAGATCATCAGTTCAGGCCACTACCTCCATCACTCCATGGTCCAGTTCTTATGTTTCTGTGTCCATTGTTGGTGCTTTTGATGATGGACAGAGGTCAGATGGGCACATGACCAGTCTGCACATATGCAGTCCCATACACAGCAAACTATGATGCACTTGTATCTGTCAGAACCAACATGAACTTTTTTGGCAGTTTGTGCTATGTTAACCCATCTGTGGAATCTTTGTTCCCTGCATGCATCAGTGAGCTGGGCCACCTGTGACCCTGTCATTGGTTCATCACTGTTTCTACCTTGGACCACTTTTGATCAATACTGATCAGTGCAGAAATGGTCTGACCCAGTCGCCATCACAATTTGGCCCCTGTCAAACCTGCTCAAATCTTGATACTTGCCCATTGTTCATGCTTCATCTTTGAGGACAAAATGTTCATCTGCTCCCTGGTATAGCTCATCTGCAAACAGGTGCCACAATGAGGAGATAATCGGTGTTATCGACTTCACGTCTCAGCGGTCAGAATCTTAGGCCTGATCAGTGATCAGGCAATGATATATGGGGATTCTAAATATGTTACATTGGACCTCTTACCTCTTCTTCAGGGTCAAACGTTTAAAAATATTTTTGTTTTAACCATTAAAACTATGCTACAAATGAAACTGCTTCTGTTTCTATCGGCACCATTTCAGAAATGATTCTGGCACATGGGGATCATAAATATCACATTATAGGCTCCAACCAAACATGTCACATTTGACCTCTGACCTCACTTTAACATTTCACAATCCCACATCTGCCTTTCGTTCAAGCTGACCCTAAAAGGTGTTAGATCTTTAAAGAAAGCATCAGAATGAGAAAAAGGAATGAGGTAATACCTATTATCCATGACCTACTGCTACATAATGTCTCTGTAATCAATGTAAACATCTGTCATGTTGCCCGTATCTGATTTTTACTGCCATATAAACTTCTTACAGTATGTTTTAGATAATGAAATGAGTATATACATGAAATACAACACTATTCTCTTATAAGTAAATACTGCTCATGGTGGAGGTTTGCACTCTCGGAGTGCTTCTTGCTTCCATTAATGCCTCTGGGAATCGTGTGTAACAGCGAACAGCTTGTTGGATGTGTCTAAAAAAAAGAATAAAAATCATGCATTCATTTCATCGTATGTTTGCAGTTTTATTGGGAAGACAAAAACAAAATGAAACTGTAATTCTGTGGTCGGTTCATCTCAAATATTTTTACAGGCTGATCACAAAAATGTTTATTCATTCAATCTGAAGTGAGCAAAATGACATCGAAGTTAGAGAAACAGTAAAAATCAGTGACTATAAAAGACTGATTTCAGTGGAGCCATTTTTATATAATTTGAAACATTCAGACAATACATTTTTAATTGTTTTTTTTTAAAAGGAGAAGTCCCTTGCTGAATGGTTTTCCATTCCAGTTCACTCCTCGGCATTGACCTGCTCATTTTCTGTCCGTGTAGCCCGAGATTGCTTTATTAAACACCGCCAGGAAGAAATCTACATCCTCCCTCGTGATGCACATGGGGGGTTGTATGCGGAAGGTCTAAAGTGGTGCGAGAAAGGAAAAAAGAAGGTGAGAGTGGAGCTCATGGAGCGAAATAATCTATTTTTCTTTTCTTATCCTGAAGGCAGAGCGGGCGCATAAATTAATATCTAAGCCGGGAAAGGCATTTGCTTTTAAATCGAGACCCCCCCTCTTTCTGTTGAACAATCGCTTGTAATAGGTGAAAAAGTTTAAAATGAGGTCCCTGTTATCTTCACTGTATCACGCATGAATAGCTGTGCATTAATTGAAAAGAAAAAATTACTTTTACACAAAAGGATGCCTTTTAAACTCAAGGACAAGGCAGTTGAAAAGCTTTAAGCATCGAAACAAATTGTAAAGAGGCTTTCACATTGATTCATTGTTGATCTGCGAATAAATCTAAAAAGTTACGCTCTGGCTTTTTCCCCTAGAACAATACAAGGTTAGCAATTGTGGCAGTGACATTTTGATTCCCGACTGAATGGAGTTTTCAAAAAATGTGCACCATATAATGTTTTTCATCCATTGTAATATTTCATAATGAGTAACATAAAACGCCTACAGTATTTTCCGCAGCCAGTCAAAGCACTCTGCCGGGGACGTGCTGTATGAAATAAAACTTTCTCTTCAACAATGACATTTGATCAGAGATGGAGGTGAAATAAAGTTTTTGATGAACTGGGTACTCTTTTTCTGCTATTAATATTACTATTAACATTTTTATTATTTTTTTAAAAGCTTCAATTTATAAGAAAGTGAATAAGAGACTTGCTGTCAAGCACAGTAATTAGGTTAGACCACCAAAAAACTTCCAAAAAGGTTGGGGTGCTGTCAAATAAATGAATAAATAACAGAATACAATGACTTACAATCTACATTCACTGATCTTTTGGCCTCTTTCTGGAAGACAGCTGTGCTCTCCCTCCCTTTCTCTCTCAGGTTTCTCACACCTGATTGCCACAGATGAAGGCATTCAGATCATTTGTGGAACTTCAGATTTACCTCCAGCAGCAAGAGCTAAATGCTGTTCAGCCACTGGATTCTGAGAAGGGTGTGCATGCTGAGTTAGTGCCGTTTTGTTTTTTTTGTTTTTTGAGTGCTCTTGGAGGTTAGGAGTGGCAAACTTGTGGGACTTGTTTTGTAAAGTGTTTTGTTCATTAGTGGAAGCTTATTGGGTTTCTCTGTTATTGCTGTTTTGAGGCCAGCCATTAGCTTAGACGTTATCTTTTTGGCTTCAACCCGGAGATTAGTGTAGTGCATTTGGTTTTTTAGCCTTGGAGACGCTGATGCAATTTTTTCCCTCCTATTCATTTTAAAATGTGTAGGGTCATTGTAAATGGTTAATTACAAAAAGTTAAATAATTTCCTTTGATGCACAGCAAAGTTTTTGGAAGCTCAGTCTGTGGTTTGCACCGCAGAGACTTTTTGTTGTAATGTATGTCTCAGAGTTTGCAGGCAGGGAGATTGTAACACCATGTTTTTTGATAGTCCTGTTCAAGACTGAGTGTGCCGTCGCATAGACTGTTCAAAGTTTTAGCCTTGAATCTTTCGCTTGTTGAATTTTTTAAAGAAAACAAACCTAAGTTTGACTGAAAAATCCTTGCTAATAACTGCTTTAAAGCACATTCTGAAGGGCGGGGCACAGAAAAGCAGAAGCTGGTGCACCACCATTCTTTTGTGAAGTCTAGTAAGTCAAATCACTTCTTGAAGAACAAAGACTTGTGCTGGTTTGACGAGTTTAGATGAGTGAACTTCCTCAAGGGCAAAACAGAGATTCTCCATCATGATTTAGTTATTTTTTGTCCCATATTTATAGTTTTATAGCTGATTTTTACACTTATATTTCCTAACTCTGTATTGGGTTCTTAAACTAAGAACACCCCATGATTCTGTTTCTTGTAAAACAACCTTTTCAGCAATAACTCTCTGATGACTCTCACATAGTTGTGGAGGGATTTTGACCCACTCGTCTTTACCTTTTTCAGTTCATTGTGGTTTGTACAGCTCAAGTTCTCATCAGTGTTTTAGTGAGGTTGTGACCTGGACTTTGACTGTGTGTTTTCAGCACCTTGAGTATCATAAGCCAATTTGGGCCAGGCTTTAGCTTCCAGACAGATGAGCTAACATTTGACTCTGAAATGCTCTGGTCTGGTATAGAGATGAGTTCAAGGGCGACTTGGTGACTGCGAGACGGTCCTGTGGCTGGAAAACGAGCTCAAATCATCACCCCTCCACCACTGTGCTGGACAGTTGGTTAGATTGGTTTGTACTTGTATGCTGTGTATTGTGGCCAAACGCCTCCACTTTGGCGAAATCTCCCAAGGAGATGCCTTGTGATTTTTAGATGCATTGCTGCAAACCTAATCGGTGCTGTCATGTTCTTTCTCCTGGCAACCCTACAGGCTTTTTGTAATTGTACTGCCATGAACTTCAACATGCTGACTGAAGCCTGCACCGTCTGTAACTTTGGTTTCTTTGTAGTGTCGTCGAGTATTGCTCTTGGGAAGATTGTGGCATTGTGGCTGAATGTTCCACGCCAGCCTGACGAATCCTCTGCTTTTATAGACAAGTTTACACTTAACACTGATCAGTAAATAAAGTGAATCTGATTAGTAGCGGTAAGGGTGATTTTGTTTTTCGCATGGAGTCATGTAAACTTTTTTTCTTTTTCCACCACATGACTAAACTAACACAAGGATAGGTCAGCTCATGGTGACTCCGCCTACCTGTCCGTACACTCCTCCTTTGCCTATCAGGACTCCCATGTCCTTGATGTCCTCAAGGATCTCACTCATTGCTTCAGGAGGCAGCGGCTCTCTGCTGCCCTGTGGTTCAAAAAGAAGATATGAAAGGACACAAGGATGTGCTATCTTGTATTACTAATATTACTCATCTACTTCTATAGCACCTTAAAGCAAGCGCCATGTCTTCTGTGGTCTAATATGTTAATGTTTCCTCAGTCAGAAAGCTTAGTTAAAGTATTAAATGGCATTTTTGACTTCCACATTTCCTCCTGTTTAACAATACATCACGAAAAGTGGTGCATATGAATAGGATCAGCGTGCACAAACCTCATTCAGAAAATGAAAAATGTAAGTTAAAAACAGTATTGTTATTATTTTATTCCCAGTAGTTCACAGAAACAGTTACTTTTCCAGCCTTTCGTTCCCACAACCACCACATACCAACTTTCTGAGAACCGCTGCTGCCATCAAAATCAAAGTAAGATAAGATTTATTTGAGGTAGTAGTAAAATGTTTAAGCATTTGATGCGTTTCATTTTGAATAAAATGTGCATCTTTTCTGTCTTTCAGTCTTTCTGTTTTTACACAGTATCCCAACGTTTTTGGACTTTAGAGTTTTTACTTACAGGCAACATGACAGAAATGTTAAATCAGCCTTTGGACATAACCAAATATGTAAACTGAAGAGTCAGACTGATTTTTATTCAGTGTGGGTTTTGGGAAGGAATAGTTTGGCTAATCTTCTCTGCTAATAGTCTGAAAAGAAATGAATTCCACATAAAATGTGCAGCATTTTGTTCTACTTCATTTTTTCCCCATTCGAGTTGCTAAAAAGGAAAATAATGCAGTACAATCATTTGAACTTAACAAGGTAACAACATTCAGTTCAGTTTTGCATGTTAGGAAAAAAAAATTTCAGTCAGTGCTTGTTGTTTATTTTCAAAAACAAATACACTGAAAAAAACCCAAATCTGTGGCCATGCCACGCTCTACATCATGCTACAGCTACGTGGTGGAAAATGTGAAAGGATTCCTTCTCAAGGTTTGGAAAAATTGCCCCTTTTTTGCTTTTTAATCAGCTTACACCTGGAGAAATGTGATCTGGAGTCTTTGGCATCTTTAATCATATAGTCAAATACTTTTAATAAGGAGGGGAAATGACCAGCTATTAAACCACTTCAGAAAAGCAACAAGCCCCACAATTTTTACTGACAGTAGGACCACAGCTTGCCCATCGTCTGTTGGATTGGACAACACTCTGTGTCGTAAAGCTCAGATCCCCTAAAGCTGGTTTCTTTAACATGACAATGAGTTCACTGTACTCAAATGGCCTCCACAGTCCTCAGCTCATTAAAGAACCTTTGGGATGTGCTGAAGCAGATTTGCATCACGACAAATCTGCAGAAACTGTACGGTTCTAAATAGCTGTTAGGTTAAACCTTGGCATATCTCAGTAAGGTGTGCAGTGTATTCACCAAAAATGAGGAACCTGAAGAAGTGAAGGACAAAAGAAAAAGTGGCTGGCCTAAAAAATATGATGAACAGTATCTGACAAAACCTGGGAGATGGATATGGCCTTTCAGTTCATCATCTGCTGTTTACCAAAGCATCATCAGAAATGGTCCCAGTGGACGGGTAGCTGTCTGCGATGAATCCAAATGGGAAATTTTTGGGTCTAATTATTGTCACTATGTATGAAGGAGATAAAACAGTGCGTAACAGAGAGTCTACAGTCATCTGTAAAGCACGGTGGAGGCTCTGTAATGGTTTGGGGCTGCATTTGAATCAGTGGTGTTGTCAAAACTGATGGAATTGTAAACACAGAAAAGTGGATCAAATTTTGATCCACTATGCAGTCCCATCTGGAAAATATATGATTGGTAGATTTGTACAAAGAAAAATGTTAACCACTCAAATCAGTTTGCAAACATAAATGTTTTTAAGCTACTTCCAAGTTGCTCAAAAATATATTTGTACTACCAGATTAATATTTTCTTTAGTTGTTAGTCCCCTCGTCAACTCTCCACTGCCGAAGCAAACATTGTGTTTCTTAAAAGTAAAAATGGCACCGCATATAAAATGGTACTCAGCAGTATATTTTATGATGTATAATGTGCTGCAGCTTTTATCTGGTTCACTGTGTTGTGTGATAAGCTTTATCTGCTTTGTTAGCAAAGGTAGAAACAAATAAAAAAAGATGTATAAATCACTATACTTCCCCACTCGTGCGTGATTTACAGAGGTGTGCGTAGTAGCAGGGAAAAAAAACTAAACATGTAATCTATCTTCATTCACTGGGCGAAAAGACAAGTTATAAACTTGCCTGACTGTTTTATTAAGAACTTCTCAAACTCGTCTATGGAAATAAGAAGATCGGTTCTTACATCGAGAACTGATGAAGCAACGGCACACGCCAAGGGATTTCCTCCGAATGTGTTGAAGTGGGAGGCTTTCACAAAGGAAGCAGCAATTTCTGGAAAAAAACACACACGCACACACATGAATAAACAAGCTCACACCTCCGCTCTGCTGCTTGTAATCAAAACTTCAGCCTCAGAATACAAATGTCTCAGAATACATGCATTGCAAATGATTTGTGTAAGTATCAAGGGGTTTCATGTTAATTTTTGGACAGTGGGGTCTTTAAGAGCATAAATCGTGCATCTAAAAGTTGACCAGTACGTGAAAGCTGTTTCTACCATGAACGCACAGCAGCCTATTATTACACACCCACTCACAGAAATAAACATACATTTTCAAGGCTAGCGCTGTATTGGTAATTACCACGTGAGTCAGTGTTTGCTCTTATATCGTTTATGCTTTATGTCAATGGATTTTGCATGACGTTCTGAGGAAAAAAAGTCTGTGTTTGCATTTGAAATTGAAAATTGCTGGGATCACATAAATTTAATTAGGGCAGCGAAAAAAATACATAAAAAAGAGGTTAAGAGCGATCGTGGCTCAAGAGTTGGCAGTTCGTCTTGTAATCGGAAGGTTGCAGGTTCGAGCCCCGGCTTGGACAGTCTTGGTCATTGTGTCCTTGGGCAAGACACTTCACCCGTTGCCTACAGGTGGTGGTCAGAGGGCCCGGTGGTGCCAGTGTCCGGCAGCCTCGCCTCTGTCAGTGCGCCCCAGGGTGGCTGTGCCTATAATGTAGCTTGCCATCACCTGTGTGTGAATTTGTGTGTGACTGGGTGAATGACTGAATGTAGTGTGAAGCACTTTGGGGTCCTTAGGGACTAAGTAAAGCGCTATACAAATACAGGCCATTTACCATACATGCTAATTGAATTTAGGACTTGCGCATCTTAATGTAATCTCACCTGGTGTGGTAACAACAGCTCCCACTGGGAATCCATTGCCAATACCCTTTGCCATTGTAACCATGTCAGGAATGACATCATGACCTTGGAAACCCCAAAAGTGGCTTCCCGTTCGGCCAAATCCAGTCTAGACCTGTAATGTGCAAATGCCTTTTATATTAAAATTCTATATATCGCTCACTAATAATTAGATTATTATAATACACAATTGGATTATATAATTACATAATACATTAGTTATCCACAGTTTACTCAAAGAAACCAAGAGTTTCTAAAATAAATTCCATTGAATTGCGTTTAGCTCGCTTTTATAATTACTGCATTGGCTTAGCCTTGCAGTACTGTTTGGTTTTTGCTTTATTTCGTCTTTGAGAAAAACATAACACCTTCGTGGTGTCTGACCTCATCAGCAATGCAGATTCCTCCTCTCTGTCTTACAAGTTTGTAAGCTTCCTTGAGATAGTTTTTCGGGTACTGTACAGCTCCTCCCATGCCCTGTACACACCAAACACGCTTATATTCCTTTGCTAACATATTCAAAAAAATAACAAAAATAGAAGCAGTCATGCAGAAAAAACCCTGAGTGGTAGCATAACAAATATATTTAGTAAAATGAATGTTGTTTGTCCGTTACTATCACACGGAGTCAAAAATAAATCCAGCCATAGCCATGGATAAAAAGAATATAGTACCTGAATAGGCTCTCCAAAGAAAGCTGCAATTTGACTTGGAACGCTGGTAGCAAATGTCTCTTCTAACTGTTCAATGTAATGTTTATTTGCTATGCAAGCACCTGTGGGACCAGAGACAACAGTTTTCTAAAAGTAACAGTATACAAATGTCTATATGTTTTCAAAAAGTGTTTATTGCACCACAAGAACTTGCCTTTTCTTCATGTTTCAGACAGAATCATTTCTCATGCAGGTGTGTTAGCATGCTGAATTTGCTCTCACTCTAGGTGAAACTCAGGCTTACAAATTTCCTCAGAATGATTAACCATTACAACAAGTGAATGATTAGCAGTTTGAACTGCAGGGGCATAAACACTTCTTTCGCTGACCTTTCTTTCTCTGACCACTCTTATTAAAGGTCTAAATTTACCTGGCAAAACAAACAATTTAACCAAAATTCACACTTATCAAGGCCATAAATGACATGGTGATTTTGGGTAATTCTTCTTTTCCAGGGTGGAATGATTGCACAGAATGCATAATAAATAATGGGTTTAAAAAACGTCTTTCAACTTGACAAGGCCAAGGTCTGTTAAGGTCCTGTTAGGGATCATGATTGACTACAGCTGGTAGTAAAAAGGATTTGTTTGACAGCACTTACTGGATTGACCAGTACTCAGAACAATAGGAAAGTCCAAGGAACTCAGTCAAGATCTAAGAGCTTTACACAATTTGGGGAGGTCTTGTGGAGCTATTTCTAAACATCTGCAGATTTTAAGCAAGTAGATGCAATTTGAAAGTGCGTCCCCTTTAACGAGGTCTGGAAAAATCCCCAGATTTGAGGAAATCGGTTAGGATGTTCAAGACCAACACAGGAACCAGAAAGCCTGCTATGAACTGGAAACAGCTGGAACACCAGCATCACTGTCCACAATGACGTGAGTTGTGCATCACTATGGACGGAGGAGAAAACAATCCCCTGCTCCACAATCAACACCTTCACCTGAATATATCAACACCTGAAATTTGCAGTTGAACTTGGCAAGCCAAATGCCTTATTGTTGCCAAAAACTATTTGGCAACAATAAGGTAATATTTGAAGAGTAAAGGGGAGGCTCTCAAACCTAAGAACTGTATACCAGCTGTCAAGCATGGTGGTGGTAGCATCATGCTCTGGGGTTGTTTTGGTGTTAGAGGTACAGGTAAATTACATAAAGTGGTTGGAATAATGATGAAGGAGGACTACTCCCAAATTCTTCAACTTCATGTCGAAGCTTCGACACAATTGAATTTTCTGGAATGGCCTTTCCAAAGCCCTAACATCAACGTTACCAACAAATTTAGATTAAAATTTAGATTAAATGCTCAATGATGGCTTCCAAACTGAGGTGCAACTTCAAGGGAACTTTAACTCTTCCCCATTTGAAATCCTACTAGGAGTAATGCTTGAAGCTCTTTTCTCAACTGAGTGGTTTCTGTCATATTTCAGGCCTGCTTAGAGAACAAAGTAACTGGGTTTGCACCAGAAGTTAAATATATAAATACATTCTGACTTATGCACCCAATTCTTTTGTTTTTTTTAAGTCATTATGTAGAATAACGTCAACCTGGAAAAGAACTGTTCAAAGAAATCTCTAAAAGGGTCAAATTACCATAACATTCATACACAGGAAGAGCAGATGTTAACTTTTGACCACAACCATTCATCCTTTACATCCTTTTAGTGTTATAAACATCACGATTGTAAGCACACAATTCACGCACATGCAAGCTATTATTAGTGCAGACCATGGAGATGAATGTTCCTGTTTATGAGAGCGACAATAAAGATAATTGATGTGTGATAAGCCAGGGGTGTGTGTGTGTGTACCTTGAGCACAGCTACACTGTCTGATGGACTGCACAGGGGAGTCCCTGCAGTAGCTTCCTCCCCAAGGACCTCTAAACACATCAGGGCACATGGTCTGTTTATTGGGCAGAAACCAAGTCAGCTGGGTCAGTCTGACAGTTAATGGTTAACACAGAACAAAGATAACATCATAAAACCTGGAATGCTGCCCATAAGATTATTTGCAATGCCTGCTCAAGTAGTACCCGCACCAACAACAAACCCTTACCGCTAGACGGCACATCCGCATCGGTTTTTGAGAATTCAGGAAACATACTGAGAAAGGTTGTAATGAACCACTATGGTGGCATACATGTAAACACAGCTTTTCCTGAGGGTGCCACGCACCAGCATTTATTTGTTCTTCTTCACAGTATACACTGTGGACATGAACTATAAGTCTAACATAAGCCACATGCAAAAATATTCCGAGGACACAGCAATTGTGGGATGTATTAGGAACGTACAGGTGGAAGAATACAGGAACCTGGTCAGTGCCTTCTGTAACTGGATTAAGGAGAACTGCCGCATCATGAATACAATCAAAACTTGACGAGAGAATTGAGCGTAAAAGCGGAGCAGTCAATTTACTGGTCAGTTTATAGTCCTACCGTCACCTATGGTTACAAGCTCTGGGAAGTGAAGTAATGAGGTCATAGGTACGCAATGGCCATGGAAAATTTAAAGAAACTAATATTTCTTTAAACGGATGGAACCGGCTTCCTCGCCCTCTTGGTCATTGTTTGGTCATTGGAGTAGAGCTCCACATCATAAGAAGCCAGTTGAGGTGTTTCGGATATGTCCTACCGGGACAAGGCCCTGGGGGGAGACCTAGGACTCGCTGGAGAGATTACATCTCTTGGATGAGCTGTTAGAGAAGTCTGGGTGTATATGGTTAGACTGCTGCCATTGTGACACAAAATCGAATAAGCGGTAGGACATGGACGGCCGGCCGGCCGGACATCAAAGTGGCGTAGTCATACAAATATCTTGGTGTGCAACTTGATGACAAACTGGATTGATCTATCAACTCTGATGCCCTCAATAAAAAAGGGCAGCATGGACTCTTTCTCTGCAAACACTAATTCTTTATTGAGTGTAATAAAATGCTGCACTTGTTTTATCATGCAGTTGTTTGGCAGTGTTGGCAGCTTTGCCGGTTTTTGTTGGGGTAACAACATCACTTATAAAAACTGTAAGAAGCTGTATAAGAGGGTTAAAAAAAGCTAGCTCAGTGTTGGGTGGGGCTTTGGGAGCTGTGTTTGAGATGTCTGCGACTAGTGAGCACCCCCCACCCCCTCCCATTTAGACTGGATCCATCGATCCATCCTTCCTTCCATCCTCTCTTTTTGTTCTTCTTTTCGACTGTTAATGGGTTTTGTCGAGGATCAGTTGCCGCTCCTGATCCTTTGATTCTGACCTGGTGAAAATACGCAACTTAAGACAGACTTTTTCATTTCAACAGCTTCTTTATTATCCCATTTACAAGGTGGAATAAGTACAGCGCAAAAGTCTCCTGCAGATTTGAAGGGCAGTCTCTCGATCTCTTACATATATACTTTTTCAAAGTTGCTCATTCAGCGCCTACTTTTCCCGTTATTTATTACTCTGTGTTCCTGTACCCTTCATACACAGTGATGATCAAAATGGTGCTACACTAGGATTCGGTCTCTTTCACTACACTTGTCTTCATCCTATCCATCCTAGTGTGAGTGGTTATATACAGAGGCTTGACATACAACAAGTTCATCACCTAGTTCTACATTTTGTCTATAATTACCAAGACTGTGGTTAATGCTGCTCTTTTGCACCCTTTCCTTTAATGCTGCTTCTTACTAACTATTTTTCTCCTCCAGTTTCACAGGGGGCTGCTAGCAGTATAATACTATCCACAGTTCCACAGTTTATTACATTTAAAAAGCTACACTTGAATAATCTGCTTTTCTAATAAAGTCACGACAAGATTAAAAATGTGAATTTTGCAGAGATACCATGGTGCAACAGGTCCAGAAGCCTAAATTTTGTCCCGTAATGTATTCAAATAAAATTAAAAGGGGACGTAATGAATGAACATAATGACAATTAATCAGTTATATTTCCTGTGGCAAAGGGGATGAATTTGAATGCACATCTACATCTTTGTGTGGCTTCATATTAGAGTATATCAATGCTAACCTTGAAAAAGGGTAATGTGATAAAAAGCAAAGCCAACTCCGTGATGAAGGACAAAGAAAAATATTGTCTTGTCTCATGAACATAATATAATGCAAATTCCAACAGTCAACCAATGTTCATCAACTGAGGCCCATCCACTCAACATTAAACATTAGCATAATATTGCTTCTCCTGCTTATATCCTCCTGAGAACCAAGCAAAAAAGAATCTCCCCATTGAACTTTTTTTGTGATTTCCTTTCTCTCTGGAGCTAAAAGAGGCCACCCAGACAAGGACTTAGGGGTAGGACAGCTCAAATAAGTCAAAAGATATAGACCATTACAGATGACATAAATGAATAGGCTGGTTCTCAGGAGGATATGGATGAATGGCCAATGGCACAGCCTCTAGTATGTTTATGCTGTGCAGCTAAATGTAAAACTAGAAAGGCGGGACAGATTTCTATCTATCTATATCTATCTATATATATCTATATATCTATATATATCTATAGCTATATCTATATCTATATAGATATATATATATATCTATATCTATATATATATATATATAGATATATATATATATCTATATCTATATATATATATATATATATATATAGTCACCGCACTAGGTGCGGTGACTCCCAAGCTAGGCGAGTGGCTCCAGCAGATCCCGGGAACAACATCGGAGATCTCTGTCCAGAAGAGCGCAGTCCTGGGAACAGCTAAGATACTGCGCAGGACCCTCAAGCTCCCAGGCCTCTGGTAGAGGACCCGAGCTTGAAGGATAAACCGCCCGCAGGGGCGTGCTGGGTGTTTTTATATATATATATATATATATTAGGGGTGCAACGATATTCGTATCGATATTGAACCGTTCGATACAGTGCTTTCGGTTCGGTACGCATATGTATCGAACAATACAACATTTGTAATTTATTTTATCAACTTTCCTTCTGACGATGCTGTCTGTGTTGAGCGCTCAGTGAATCTGCGTTCGACTACTCCGCCTAGGCTGCACTGTCGAGCGCAGATCCACTGAGTGCTCCACACAGACAGCATCGTCAGAAGGAAGAGCGCAGGGCACCTCCCCCACCCTCATTCAGATCTGGCGTTTGGAATTATTTTGGTTTTCATGTGACGTATGACCCTGAAGGTAAGCGAGTCATGGACTAAAGTAAAACAGTATGTTGGATGTGCCATGCAATGCTCAATTACATGGGTGGGAACTAGTGTGTTAGCGCAGTTAGCTCGTTAACGTGTTGGCCGTCTAGCCCCATGCACGGGGCGATCGGCGGTAGCTCGTTAACGGAGATTTACCGTGTTGTGGTGTTAAGGTCATTTCAACGAGATTAACCTGAAAGCACTAGTGGGAACACAACGAATATGACTGCACATTTACGCCGACATCATCCTAGTGCAAAGACAAAAACAACAAGCATGCTACTAACTTTAGCCGAGTCATTTAGACAGCTGTTAGCACATGATTCTCCTTATGCTGCTGAGAATATAGCCCAGAAGAAGCGGATAGTATAGCTTTTATTTTGGAAAGAGACATTTCTCTGTAATAAACTCTCTTTTCCAAAGATGAGTGATTCCTCAATCAGATACAGGGCTTGCAATATCGCTAGCCCGACGTCCTGGAGCTAGCGATTTTTTCAGTCGGGCTACCAAAATCTATCTCTTCCCTGCCCGTTGGGCTATTGTAGGAAGGAAAAATATATGTCAATGCTTTTGCATTCTTTCAGAAATGTAGCTGGGTAATTATGTCATTGGCATCGGTGAGCCACTGTCAATATGTGACATATTGAAATCGCGTTTGAATTTGCGCTTGTTTTTTTGCTTTCACTTTGCAATCGTGCGAACTGTGTATAGAGAGCGACAGCACTGATCTGTGAGTGATGATAATTTGTGCACCAATTCCTCTGACATCGTCTTATTAATCGTTAGCTTACTATGCAAACATGACAAGTGAAATCTCCCGCAGCAAGCTTAAACATGTGAGAGGTTGATCGCGCAGAGAATCGCTGAGCTTATGTGAGTGCGCGTGTAAAAGCAGCAGTATATATATTTTAGTTCTGCTGAGCCAAATAAGACAGGTCAGGGTGAAGAAGTGACAGCCAAAGAAAAGCTTACCACAAAACGGAAAAGTTATGACAAATCAGACTATAAGGCAAAAAGAAAGTGCAGCTTTATGGTTTCATGGACAAAATAATTTCTGTGGCTGCAATATGATGAGCTAAATAACCAGGGATGCACATAAGTGGTCCGCAGGTGCGCATTCGCTGTCAAAATAAAAAACACGCACAAGGGTTAGGGTTAAATTTAAAAACTGTACTTTTGAGTTAAAATATATATTTATAATTTTAATAAATGACAAATTAAAAAGGCATGAACATTTTTTTTGTATCGAAAAAATATCGAACCGTGACACCAAAGGATCGAACCGAACCGAACCGTGAATTTTGTGTATCGTTGCACCCCTAATATATATATATATATATATATATATATATATATATATAAGATCCATCATGATTATAGACAAATTAAGCTTGGTTACAATGAGACGTTTACCTGAAGGTGATTATATCAAAGTTGCCAGTGTGGAGGCGAGCCATCAGCATCGCAAGCTCATTGGCTTCCGAGCCGCTGTTGGTCAGATAAATCACCTGGATGAGAAACCAGAGAGGACACATTTTAACAACAGCCTTCATACTAATTAGATTCATGGACTGTAGCAGAGCACCTTAAGAGGATCAGGTAAGTAGGGGGCCAGTTTGTCACAATACTCATGCAGTTCAGGATGGATGTAGATGTTAGTAGTATGCCACAGTTTCTTCAGCTGCTTCTGTATCGCAGCTGTCACTTTTCTATGCAAACAAAGGTCAAAGTGGAAAGAACTGAATGAGCCAATTTTGTATAAACAACTGAAATCAGAACAAAAACCATACACGGTGAAGAAGAACGGCCTTACGGGTGGCAGTGGCCCACACTGACGGTCGCCACACCGGCAAATAAATCCAAATATCGCTTCCCATCCACATCCCACAGCCACTGCATGTAGCCCTGGTGGATGAACACGGGCTTCTTTAAGTAAGTTATCTTCGTGGTCATGGGGTTGCAGTTCTGCTTGCGGATCTCCATCATCTGCTCTTTGGACATACCCTAAAAATACGCAGAAGAGATGTTACAGAGTGGGAAGGTCGTAACTTTTTTATTAGTGTTAGCACAGTAGTACATTTAAAGCATAAAAGAAGGACTTCCTGATTTCTTTGTCTATAAAGCTGGTTTTACATACTTTGGCGGTTGTTATTGGAAGACATTGGACAGAGTTTATTAACGCAAAAGCGTCACGACCATGTGAGATAACAGTTGCAAAACTTTACATGTGTGTAGTAAAAATGGAAAATTCAAAGATGGGTGTGGTCTGCCTTATGATTCTGAGTAAGGGTGCAATAAGGTCCAGGGTGCCTTGACACTTTACTATCCTTGTATGTAACATGTAATATCCTAGACAATGGCAGCAGCTCGGGGGTGAACTTGATCCCAAAACTAGTGAAGCCAAAGAATCA
The DNA here is from genome assembly GCF_965226115.1 of Aulonocara stuartgranti. Taxonomy (NCBI): domain Eukaryota; kingdom Metazoa; phylum Chordata; class Actinopteri; order Cichliformes; family Cichlidae; genus Aulonocara; species Aulonocara stuartgranti. The sequence goes on along the minus strand of NC_138945.1, from coordinate 20,736,404 downwards.
TTCAAAGATTTAAACATTGACTTTGGTGCACTAATAATCAGCCGGCTTGGGGCAGATACTTTAACTGTTTAGTAAGTACTCGTATGTAACATTACAATTAGATTTGGGTTATTGACAAAATCCTCTATAATATCCAGAAAGGTACATTATGGATGGAGTCAGACAAAGTGGAAAACTATCGCATGGCCAGAATTTTTAATTCTGTTTGCAACTCAAGGACACAAAGGCCAAAACAGTGTCGGACCATCATTCATCGCACCATACAAGAAGCAGTATCAGTGATTGGAATTGGAGTCCCACTGGTGACTTGCACATTTGCGAAGGAACCATTATTGCTGAACTATGAGGATCCAAAACCCTATGTCAGGTAAGAATCAGAAAATCACAATTAGTGTCGTTGATTCCAAAATGCACACAGAGTTGTTGAAAACAGAAGCAATGCAACTTTTTTCAAGTATTGTTGCTGGCATAAAATTATCTTTTGTCTTCAGAAAAGTCTTCATTCTCTGTGGCATGGATTCAACACCACCAGCCCCAGAGGAGTGCTATTGTTCCTATGGCTACTTCACTACTGTTGATGTGTCTCTCAGGTAAATCTCACAACTGATCAAAAGAGTTGATACTTGTGTCAGTCAGAAGTACAGATCTCTTGCTTATCTAAATAATGTCCAGCACAGCATTGGTATTTTCAGTAAAACCACTTCAGACTTATTTCAGATACGTATAAAAGAACAAGGCCAGTCGGACATTGTCAGCAGTGAGATTCAGTTGAACCAAATAGAAAAGCATCTTCTGTGTCTTGTATCACAAGAATACTATACATATAAAATGTAAAGTGATTTAATGTAACTCTTCCCTTCATTGGCTTCCTGTTAAACCCAGAATTGAATTCAAAATCCTGCTCCTCACATACAAGGTCTTAAATAATCAGGCCCCATCTTATCTTAATGACCTTATAGTACCATATCACCCTATTAGAGCACTTCGCTCTCACATTATAGGCTTCCTTGTTGTTCCTAGAGTACTTAAAAGTAGAATGGGAGGGAGAGCCTTTAGTTTTCAGCCCCCTCTTCTGTGGAACCAGCTTCCAGTTTGGATTTGGGAGACAGACACTATCTCTATTTTTAAGATTAGGCTTAAAATTTTCCTTTTTGGTAAAGTATATAGTTAGGGCTGGACCAGGTGACCCTGAATCCTCTCTTTCTTACATTGCAAAAGGTGTATGCGACTATGCTACTATCCTGTCTTTCTTCTCTCACCCCAACCGGTCGCGGCAGATGGCCGCCCCTCCCTGAGCCTGGTTCTCCCGGAAGTTTCTTCCTGAGTTTTTCCTTCTTAATGTTCAGTTCAGTTCAGTTCATTTTTATTTCAAACATTTCAAACATGCGCCTTCACAATCATTACAAAATATCATTCCATTATTTGTTTGAAAAGGAGTAGGCTGAAGTATTTACTTATTTGTCCCTACCCCCTCAAGTTTTACCTCTCATTCATTTAATTTGTTTTTGTCTTAAATTAAACAAACAACATATGAAACATATGAAACATATGAAGTAAAACAAAACATAACATACATAAATCAAAACAAGAAATTAGCAAGCCCCACCACAGTATAGTTTCTTTCATATGAAAAATACAGAATGTGTATATTTGCAGATACACAAGTTATGGAAAAACAACAAAACAAAACAAAACAAAAAGTCGTAAAGTGCTTGCTCATAGGGGGTCATATGTTTGTTGGGTTTGTCTCTGTATGTATTATTGTAGGGTCTACCTTACAATAGAAAGCACCTTTAAAAATAAATGAATAAAACTGAATTGAATTGATGTAATATATATTTTTTCCTGTTCAAGACACCAGGCAGGAAGCAGTGCTGATTTCTCAAGGGACTGTATCGTCAGCTCCTAGGCGCTCTAGCAATAATAATTTTATATCAGTAAGATTCACCAGATGGTAGTAAGACCTGTTCTGATGTGTGGGTTAAAGTCTGTGGCACCAGCAGAAACACAGCAATAACAGGTGGAGATGACAGAGTTGAAGATGCTAAGATTTTTATTGAGAGCGACCAGGATGGATGGGAAATGAGTACATCAGAGGGCAGTTTAAAGTTTAAAGTTAGAGAGGAAAGGCTGAGATGGTTTGGACATGTGCAAAAAAGGAATAGGGGAAATACTGGTCATGAAGCTGAAGCTGCCAGGCAGGAGGGAAAGATGAAGACCATATATTTAGGTCTTACTAGGTCATGGACTTGGGCCAAACCTTAAATAGCTTCCAGTGAGGCAAATCCTCCCACTTTCACCTTAAGAAACGATAAGGAATTTTAGGACTTGCCGTGGCATGATTTAGTACGGTATGTACAGACTTCTCTGAACACTTGTTTAGACAGCTGCTGCTGAATGAGAAAGCCATAAGTAGAATCTTCCCTGAGACGAGGAAAGACCAAATCAGTGCAGTTCTTACATTATTACACCAACTTTCTTTGTTTGGCTAACAAAGCACTAAATTTGTTAGGCCCAAAGTAAATTTCTAATCTGCTGCTCCACTGTGAACCATCTCAGAGATCATCTGGGAAAGATCAGCTTACCTCATAGAAAAATGTATCTGAATTTCAGGAAAACCTGAGATTGGCTCTGGCCCTGGTCTTTGGGGATTCGTATGTTTCTTTTTATATTTGATGACTTTCTTTTATTTGTGAGAGGGCTTGCAGAAGAACATGAATGTGCCATCACTTCCTACCTTGTATTCCTCTGGTTTGAAACTGCACGGGGGCATCTCTGGGATGTCTACCGTACAATATTTGATGGCTGATTTCTGACGTGCTGCTCCTGTTAAAAAAGAAAAAAGAAACATCAAAATGCATGAAGAAAAGTGAAGAGCATAAGCTTTCGGGTTTCTGAAGCACTCTGTGAACCAATCAAACTTTTACCGTGGCATTTCTGTGACATTTGAGGAAAGCCTTTTTGAGTGTCTTATAGCAATTGTATTCTTGGCCCCTTCATTGTAGTCTGGCAATCCTTTCAGATCTTCATTTTATGGTGAATTGTCATTCGATTTCTGAAAAAGCAATTCAGAAAACGGAAAACAGTGCCCTTAAGATCTTCAGAATAATGCAGGTCTAAAATGTGCTCCGTGACCTTTGTTGTTTTCCTGATTTTCTGTATGTTTTAGTTAATAGTTAATCAGGTTAAAACCTGGTTAGTGCTTTACCACATTAACTTCACATTGTGTAACAGAGGAAGCATATCCTTTCTGTTTTTCAAAGACAAGAACATTTAATAACTGGACTGGCACACGTTATACGAGCTAACTAGAATTCCTGCTTTTACTCAGGCTCATTTAAAGGCATATTGAAGCTGATGCTAGCAGGATATCTACTGTATATACAGACTGAAGATGGGGACCAATGATTAGTGCCATCAATTCAGTAACAGAGCAAATATAAGATATGGTCACACCCTCCTATTCTTTTCCTACATTTGATCATTTTGGAAATAAAAATGCCATCAGTTTATCCCTTCTTATCTTATAAGCTGTTTTTGTGGCGGGTCCGTAGTGAAGCGTTTCACATATTTCCACTAACAAGCAAAAGATCACAACTTTGATTGATTTGCAGACACAAATCCCTCTGGGAGTTGTAGTTCTAGTCTAAAACAAATCTGAACAAAGCAAGTATGAATGACGGAGCAGCTGAAAGTAGCTTCTAATGAGATTAATGAGATTCTAATGAAATCATGGTTTGTGAGATCACAGTGACCTCTGCCCTTGACCACCAAATACTTAGCAGCTCACTCTTGAATCCAAATGAAATGAAATGTGAAATGTGCCTGACACATTTGGCAGATTTCACTGTAAAAAATCTTATTTGAGCAAAGACCAGCAGAGTTTATGTACAGATAAAAAAACAAACACTTTAACACCTCGGATGATCTGTGCTATACATTTGGAACTTTTTCCCACCTGCAGTGTTGGGGAGTAACGGAATACATGTACCGCCGTTATGTATTTAAAATACAAAATATGAGTAACTGTATTCCGTTACAGTTACCGTTTAAAAAGGTGGTATTCAGAATACAGTTACTTTGTTGAAATAAAGGGTCTTTTCCTGTTTCATATGTTTGGCTATGTCCTCTCTATTTTTGGTTTCCACACCCCAAACAAAACGCGCATTAAGAGGCTCTAATGCCTGGGTGTCAATCTCGCGGCCCATGTCACCCCTACTTGCGGCCCGCATAATGATGTGAAGAAATATTTTAAAAAATTATTCACAAAAATGATTTAATATGAAGGCAATAGGCAGAGTGTTACAGGCATCGCCCTAAAGAATGTAGCCTCATGGGCAGTGTAGTCCGTGCTGCAGCGAGAATGGACTGCCATACCCGTTATGTGTCTGTGAGCGAGGGAGGGAGAAAAAGGAAAAGTACGAGTTGTCACCGAGCAGAAACGGGAGCTGGAAGCATGTAAATATAATAATAACCACTGCAGCCAAGAAGAGTGCCTGACGAGCCCAGTTGTAAGTAAGCTATTAAGACTCGACTGTACACCATGTTCCTGTTTTCCTCCCAAACAATAAGTTTCGTTGGAGCAGCCTTTCAACGCCTCTGTCTGTCTCTCGCTAGCAAAGTTGACCCAGACAACAAAGTAAAGCTACGAGCCCGACACGGAGCCTGACGTGTTAGCCAGAGGTCCCTTTACTATGGTTCGGAGCCGCGGACCTGTTTTATATACGCGTGAAACAGTTTCCTATACGAGATCGCTGCAAATATATTCAGATTTAAAAATCTAGTTGGTGTTGGTATGGCAAGTAAGCTTCAGTAAAAGTAATAATTCACACAGCAATAGTACATTCATGTAGTTGTAAAAAGCATGATAATATAATAGGTAATCCAAAGTATTCAGAATACATTACTCTCATTGAGTAACGTAACGAAATACGTTACAAAATACATTTTGGGGGCATGTATTCTGTAATCTGTAGTGCAATACATTTTAAAAGTAACCTTCCCAACACAGTAGTCTTGATTTTATATCTGTTTTAGGAGTAATACACATATATTGTGTTTGTCCTGCAGCTTGCATTAACAGCAATTTTACACAGATCACGTAGCCCTGAAAGTACTTTTAATAAATCATGAACCAACAAGCAGAGAAGTTTAAGTAGGAAAAAGTCAAGTGTGCTCCTGGTTACATAAAGGCTATCTAATGGATCATCATGACAAACATTTCTTTTGTCCTTGGCTCATCTCCATGGTAACTTACCACTTCCCAGGCGAAATCTGGCCAAACTGGTTAAACAGCTGGACTGTCCTGTTAAAGCTGCACACTGGCCACTTATGCATGAGACCACTTTATACATGTTGAGCAAACACACACACAGCAGCTCTTCTCCCTTCACCGTTTTACGCCAACCTGCAGCTTTGAGCTTTTTCTAAGATGTAGTGTCCCGCAGCGTCTCAAATGGATAACCACTGTTAACCATTTGAGATAGTAGGTTGGTACTGGTTCTTGCCAGATTACGAGTACAGAAGATGCTCTTAGGCAACTGGGACTGTAAGGGTTTGTTTTGCTTTTATTTTTTCTAAATCCTGCTGTTCAGGATCACTTTCTGTTCAGGTCGAGGGGCAACCGTGGCTCAGGGGGTTGGGAAGCGCATAACCGGAAGGTCGCCGGTTCGATCCCTGGGCTCTCTGTCCTGGTCATTGTGTCTCTGTCCTGGTCGTTGTGTCCTTGGGCAAGACACTTTACCCTACCGCCTACTGGTGTTGGCCAGAGGGGCCGATGGCGCAATATGGCAGCCTCGCTTCTGTCAGTCTGCCCCGGGGCAGCTGTGGCTACAACTGTAGCTTGCCTTCACCAGTGTGTGAATGTGAGAGTGAATGAATAGTGGAATTGTAAAGCGCTTTGGGTGCCTTGAAAAGCGCTATATAAATCCAATCCATTATTATTATTTTCCTCTACTTTAATATTCTCCTAATTAATAAGTTTTTATTTTACATTTTGAAAGTCACAGCTCTTCCATATGTGAACCCTAATACTCAGCTAAGAGGTTCTCACCCCACATTGCATTCAAGGATAAATTATAGCCGTGTGTAAAGGTTGATCACAGTATGTGGAGGTGAGATTTCAGAAGACTCAGTTGGACTTATTGCAGCATTAGTACCCTGTAGGTTGTCTATTCAAAGCATTTAGGCCAGGATGGACAGAAATGTTTTTTAAAACATTCAAAAATTCGGTTGTAGTTGCTTTTTTATCTCCTGCAGTACGGTGTACAATCCAGACAGACAGACATTTAACATGTTAAAAAGAAGAACAAAATTTGTTCCCCAGGCCAGTATTAAAACAATAGAAGAGAGAATTACACTTAACAATAACTTGCCACTCATGTATTAAAAACACACACATAAACCGATAAACTGCAGGCACTCAGTCCATGAACCTCACAGTCTCATGTTTCTTTTTGTTTCCCTGGATGTCATTGCTCGGTAATCACGGTAACATTTGCCTTGCTTTTTAATGTTCCTTTTCTTTTTCTGTATATTTCCAAGCATTAGATGCCTCAGTCATTTTCATATCAGCTTTGGTGCACACAGAAGCATGGCTTTAGGGACTGTGATCACTTTCTGTTACGGCATGAAGTTGCAGCATATTGTCTCCTCTGTAACACAACAGTTTTAAGCCACAACTGACTGCAGAGAGGACGCTATATATATTAATAAGCACTGTTGTCTTGCCGGTCCCTGGCCTCCTGTGTGAGGTTCCTTTGCATACTCTAGCTTCCTCTCACAGTCCAAGGACATGCATGTTGGTTTAATTGGTGACTCTAAATTGGCTCAGGATGTGAGGTAGATAAAGTGTTTTAAGTATGAAATGTATAAATTCCTTGAAAGCACTATATGAATGTATGGTCTAAAGCACTTTGAGTGGTCAGTAAGACTGAAACAGTGTTATGTAAACATGAGTGCGTCACAGTAGAATAAGATTTTGAAAGTACAGCAGTATTCCAGTTTGCAGAGTGCAGCAGGGTTACATGGAATCGTAATGCTCCTCACAGTGATTCAGTGAACAGTAACAGTTATTTCACTTGTATGCTTGCAATGAAAACAGCTGGACACTATGTCAGTGTTTCCAGAATATCACGTTTTATTGGTCTGTGGAAATAGGATTTTATCCATTTATTTACACTGATAACAAGATAATAAATCCACTGTCAGAAGTAAACATCTACATGCCTAGTAAGATGATTAAGTATAACTTGCTGAATAACCAGATTTGGTTTTGGTTTCTAGCTTTCATTATTATTGTGGTATCATAAGTAATAAGCAAAGCATCGCTTTATAAATGATCATACACAGTTATCAGATCTAAAAGAGCAAAATGAACTAAAAGTTAGTTATCAATTTTATCAGTGAGGCCGTTTAAGTCTTTGTTATAACAAAATCATTAAACATAATTAGAAAATGTCATCTTCTTAATCACTATACAAAGGTAAAAACAGAGATAATGAGGTTATTAAGATTAATACTGAGACTTTTACTACTCATATTGAAAAAAGGTCACCTCTGGCTGACCAGGGTCTCTTTAACACGGAGCAATCCGTCGGACCTTTTCCAGGCTTTCATCTTCTTTCCATGTAGTTGCGGACAGACTTGTCAAAGACTGCCGTGAAGAAATCAACATCTTCCTTTGTGATGCACATGGGGGGTTTGATGCGGAAGGTCTTAAAGAGTGATAAAAGCAGAACAACAGAGATTATGTAGCATCAGTGATTTAGACTGTTAACAGGAAAACACAAGACTTTATCACTCATCCATAATAATGTTATAGGTTTGGAACAGTAGACACCGTTGTATTGAATTATCCATCATTTGGGGGGTGGGGGGCATACAGAAAAGAAAAAAATACTTAGATATAAAAATACATTTTAGGTGAACCAAATGGCTTATACACAGCAATTTCTCTTTTTCAGTTAACATCAAGTTAAGAAGTGAGTCCTGTAGGATTCTGGACTATTAAAACATCATGATTTTTTCTCCTTTACGAAAATAATCAGTTTTCTGCTACCACAAAAATACCTGCAGCATGTTGTTTTCTAAAGCCATAAATAGAAGAACTAAATAGCAGTGTTGACATCACAATGTCTCAGTAAAGCATGATGAGGAGAGCTGGAGGCACAATTACAGACAGAGAAATGAAGAATTCCAAAACCAACATTTTCTGTAATTTAATGTATTATCAAAGTGAGCTACTGCTCAGATGTCTGTTTTAGATCCAAGGTAAAAAAGAAAAAGGAAAGTAAGCAAAATGACAAGTGTGCTTGAATTTTAGAAAACGATTAGGTTTGTGCTGCAGACACAGCATGTATTGGTGCCACACTGCAGTCTAGCACATACATGAGTATACAGAAGGTTAGAGAGTGGGTGAAATTACCTGTCCATATATTGCTCCTTTCCCAATCAGGACTCCCATGTCCTTGACATCCTCAAAAATCTCAGCCATTGCCTCAGGGGGTAGCGGATCTCGGCTGGCCTACACATAATAGACAAAACGGATGTGGGTGGATGTTTTGGTAAGCACAGTAATTTATCCAGCTTAATTACCAGGATAATTTTACCAAATGGCTAGTCCTGAGTCACTTTAAACATAGAAGGAGAAATAAATATTTGCCTGATGCACATGGTGCATCACTGATAAATTCTATGAGATGTGGTGTGTGACAGTATACGTCATACGTAACATTATTTATTCTTTAAAATAAGGACAAATTGTTCTTTATTCTTTATATCCCTAATCCGTAATCTTAAACAATAAACATTACACGTAAAAAAATAGTATATGTATGTGTACCACCCAGTGTAAAGTTTATGTCACATCTGTCCTATATTAAGAGCATTAGTACTTACCAAAAATCTTTTTTTTAACATTTCTGTAAAAGTTAATCCACCAGTATGTGCAAGCGCTTTAACCAAAATGATATTTTTAATGTTAACATATAATAAATGTTTTTAATCCACCAATTTTCAATTTTACAGCTTTATTAAAAAAAGAGAAAAAATAATCAAGAAAATAATTATTTTTTGATTAAGATGCCAAATTACAGTTATTTACTTGGATTCCTGAGCAAAAAAGTAGTTTTTAGTGGTCGGATGTTATGCTTGATTAATTTCTGACTGCCAGTGTGCCAAAATGGTAAACTGCTGAGAACTCGCTGAAAAGGAAAGTGTCTGTATGAAATCACTCCGTGATGCTGCATGGTCTTTGAGACAAGTAGGGCAAGACAAAGTGTTCTCACAGAGCGGTCAAGTGTGCTTTGGAGGCAGAAAACAAAATCAGAAAACAAAAGCTGACTGAAGCAGATGTCAGACACCTCAAGGTTTGAATTACTAGAGATAGAAAGAAGACCACTGCTGATCTTCAGACAGAGATGAGCTTCTAAATCAGAGTCTGAGAGGCACTCCAGTGTGACCACAAGCAAAGGACTCAATGAATAAGGCTTAAAGGGAAGAATAGCTGTTTAGAAGACCTTATTCAGACTTGCAAACATCTCAGAACACCTCAGAATTGCCAGGAAGCATGAACACTGTACTGCAAATGACTGGACGAAGGAAGTCTAGACACAGAAATCCAAGTTTGGACTTTTTGGTCAACACCAAAAAGTTGCAGGTAGGTGAGGACTGGTGATTCGTGAACAGACTGGCTGAATGACTGAATGGCTGACTGAGCTGAAAGCACACACGGCAACCACAACATCACAAGACACTGAACTTAAATACACAGGCTGAATGATTAGTGATTAGGGACCGGTGAGTGAACAGCTGAGCTTAATCTGACTAATGACACATGGAAGTAACTGGAACAGCAAAACAGGAAATGAGAACGTGTGACAAAATAAACTGAACATGAACAAACTGAGAACACTGGGTGAACCACCCAGGAACACTGACATTAGTGAATCATAAACAAGGTCTATCTCAACATCCCAGAATCCCTTCTGGACTGAAACCGACTGGTTGTGGGTTTATATACCAACAAAAAATGATCCCAAACATCCTTCAAAGCTGTGCAAAGACTCTTTGACCAAGAAACAAGAAAAAGGAAGTACTCGAACTGATGGAGTGGCCAAATCAAGGCCTACAATGGACTCAAAGATAGACTCTACAAAAGTTTCATTTACAGCAGGTCTCTCGGGCTAGTTAGAAATGATCTGAAAGTCAATATCAAAAGAGCCTGTCAAAGTGCACCAAGCTAGCAAGAATGCAAGCTGTTCAATGCCTAAGGGGGCATTAAGTCTTTTGGTTATTATACGTAAGTAAGGACTATGTAGTTGTTTGTTGAATAACTAATATAATTTTTAGTTTTAAGCAAGTTTTGTGTGACAGATTTGTAAAATATTTGTATTTCCTTGTTTCTACACTGTTACAAAAAACATCTTAAATAAACGGTAATATTCCGGCAGCTGGGGCGCCAAAATACTACCGTAAAATAACAGAAAATAACTTCCTCATAAAAATACGTTTTTTCCAGTAATGACAATACAGTTTGTTGTGCTAATTTTACATGGGATTTTGCCTTTTCCAAATGCTTTTAGACATTAAATTAGGAACATGTTAATGTGATTAAACAATGAAATCATCTATAAATAGGAAAAATACTAATGTTAAAAAAACGTTAATATTCCGGCAGCTGGGGCGCCAAAATACTAGCGTAAAATAACAGAAAATAACTTTCTCATGAAAATACAGTTATTTTCAGTAATGAAAATAGAGTTTGTTGCGCTAATTTCACATGGGATTCTGCCTTTTCCAAGTGCTTTTAGACATTAAATTAGGAACATTTTAACGTAACAATGAAATTACCTATAAACAAGGTCAATGAATGTGGCAATATGAATCATAATACGTAAATGTATAAATATACAGTTAGCAGTTGGTTTAAATAATAATGGATTGCATGCCCTGGGACAGACTGACAGAGGCGAGGCTGCCATATCGCACCAGGTGAAGAGTCTGGACCACGGACACAATAGCGAGAGTGTCCGAGCCGGGGCTCGAACCGGCAACCTTCTGATCACAAGGCGAACTGCCAACTCTTGAGCCACGATCGCCCTAAATAGCAACGATAATAATACTTATGTGATGTAACACAAGCTTATAGGAATCATGTTATATACTTTTCCATAGCATTACATTTGAATTCAACAGTTCGATCTTTCAAATAACGGACAGATATTTGTGAGATCATGATACATTTGTGAATGTATTTTTACAATCTAAATATGCATATGTACAAAAAATATATTTAAAAAACAAGTAAATTGTGTTTTACTATATTTACAGTGATGTTATGTGATTTTACATGTCAAAGGTAAAATAACAGTCTACTTATGTAAATTTCATGATATTCTAGAAAGACAGTACTATTTTTTGGAACAGTGTAGGTTGGTCTAATAATCACAGTATATGGTATAAGACAAGAATGTTGAAATAAATTTAACATGTGTCTGTCTGTCTCTGTGGTTGTATGGTCTACCTGTTGTGTCAAGGGAGTCTTGTATCCCCATTCAGTCTTGTCTCTGCATTTCTTTACCGTTTCCCTGTGTCAAGTTTGTATGTCTTAAGTTTGGGTCTCTGTCTCATGTTGTTTCCTGTTTTTCTTTAATAGTCCTTCATCTTGTGTGTGTGATGTTCCGCATTGCTTCCCTTGGATTGTTAGTGGATTCTGTTCACCACGTTTCCACTCTGCCCTTACCTCATGTGTATAATTAAGTCTTCAGTTTTCTTTAGTTTCTGATGGCAATCTCCCCTCTACATGTCCAGTATTTCCTATTCAGGGTCCTAGTCTCTGAATAATTAAGTTTCCTGTATTCTGTTTCTCGTAAGTCTAAAAATAAAGCTGCCTTTAAGTTTAGTCCAGTTTCTGAGTCCTACATCTGGGTCCTAACCCGGCCTGCTTCACACAACAGCTCATGACAACATGTACCAAAGTAAGGACACAAATGTCTATGACAAACCTTCTGAAAGAGCATACAGACAGGAATTCTTTTCAGCTTTCAAATGGAGTGAGTGAATGGATTTGAATTCATTTGTTTAACCTTGAATTATGTATGTTGAGAAGACACACACTCTGAGTGACTAAATATGGTTCACAACCTGCAGCCATGTTGCAAAAGAAAAAACATTTAACTAGATGGTTGGTACACAGATAAAAAGTAAATAAATGAATAAAGATGGCAGCAAAAAATAATTAAATAAATAAAAATTTCACTGACTATGTTTTTATATTTGGGATCTTCTGATTCAGAATGAAAAGTTCACCCACTTCATTTCTCATTACACTTTTTCTCCTAATGTTTATTTGTGTGGTTCATTCCAGAAACTGTGACTCGGTTTCTCAAAACTCCAAACGCAAACAAAGAGTTTGCTGCTTTTGTCAAAACCCCACACATCTCTTGCGAAATAAAAACAGCACTCAAAAAAACAAAACATGTCCTCTCTTCTCAAGACGGGTTCCTTCCACAAAAACAATACACACAGATATTACCTGATGTCTTCTCACAGACCATCATCCAAACACTGATGTGATAAATATAAAACAGTATCATCAAAAGTGCTCATGTATGTTTTGGTTTGGTGAGGTCATGCTACGTATTCAAATGATTTTGAGCACCTATATCCAAAAAAAAAAAGAATAATAAAAAAAAGGACCTATTTAATGTATATGTTGAGCAAATTTACTAATTTCACCATGTATTGCAAGTACAATGAGAAACCCTACACAGATCCCAAAGGGTAAGAAATATATGTGTATTACTGCAATACGTGTTTAGCTGAACTGACCAAAAAAACTTCCTCATAGACTCCCTTTCACTCTTCCTCTTTGTTCTTCCTGTTTCAGCTTCTTGCCTAACACTTGAAGAAATGACTCAAAGCCTCTTTTATACTCTGACACATGATTAAATTGTTCTTCCAGTTGAGTTTGCAAACGTGCAGAAAGAGTTGGACCAATTTCTAAATCAGTGTGTTGCATTTTGAAGGCCAGTGTTCCTACAGGTGAAAGAAAGTGTGCTAAATGATGCACTTTGTGTTCAGAGATTTGCAAGAGTGTGATTTAGAATGACATCTGAGTAAAACAGGTGGGAATGTCAGTAGTAATATGTATGAGCTTTTTAACATGGCCTTCATAAATGGTAAGTAAAACAATACTATTACTGTATTTTATAAATGTGTATCATAGGATATTATAGGATATTCAATCTATTTTCTTTTCTAAAACAAAAGCCTGATTTTTAGGAGCACGTGAGAACGGCGCAGGATATGTTTCTTCAGAAACACACGATTTTATAGGTCAAAGGAGTCCTCTAACAAGCACAAGGTGTGTACAGAATTATGGCTGTTTAAATACATGTTTTTTGTTTTGTTTTGAAATTATGTATTAACTGGGCTTTTTCTCCGATTTGCAATCAGGATTAATAAAATGACCAAAACAACATTCAGACTCTGCGATCACAAGACCAAACCTTACGCCAGGTGTGTATACGAATGTCTGTATACATGTTTCGGAATTTAAAAATGGCACACATGCTGCAGAAAACAGTTAACTGGGGCAATGCTGGCCAACGCCCCCAGGGAGGCACAATGCAAATATGTATTGTATAAACATATGAGCACAAGGATCACAGCACCTTGTCTCGGACCATTTCCACACCGATCTGCAGGCCTTTTCCACGGACATCACCGATGATCTCATACTTGTCTCTGAGTTTCGCGAGCTCTGTCATCAGATAGGTGCCCACACGAAGGCTGTTCTGCTGGGTGTCGTCCTCTCTGATTGTCTGTTAAGGAAAAATGCAGGTTTTTTTTTCTGTATTTCAGTGTCGCTGCTGTCACTGTTATCTTGAACAGGCTTCATTTAGAAAAGGTTAAAGAATTCCTACATCAAGCACCGATGAAGCCACAGCACAAGCCAAAGGATTTCCCCCAAAGGTGTTGAAGTGAAGCCCCTTGGCAAAGGAGGCTGCAATTTCTAAAAAAACCAAAAAAAAAAAACCAAACCAAAACAACAAAAAATGAAAAAACAAATTCAAACCTCCAGCGACTGCTCCGTTCAAATTACATCTCAAAATATAAGATATATAAAATACTTTTGTGTTATCAAAAGTATTTTATATAAAAATGAATTCATGTTGAACTCTTTATCAACTTGATGCTAGGTCTTTTAGTATTGTTTAACACTAACAATCCAAAATGGATAAAAATGGGAGTCTGATGGTACTTTTCAAGGTAGCACATCAGTCATACAGCTACTATATGATAAACAAAGAGAGGCTCACATTGAGGCTCACAGCATTATTAATACAACGTTACAAGTCTCTCAGGGCTCCAGCAGCATTGTTCTAATGGAACAAGTACTAGAAGCTTTTCTTCAAATCAATCTATGTCTTAGGTATTCAATGTGGAACTACTTTTTCCTCCTTGTCTCCTTTCCCAATTTCTTGCTGAGAGCTTGGCTGAAGTGGTGAGTCACAACTGGAGAGCCGATTATTTCATTCACTCACAATTTCAGTAAAAAAAGAAAAAAGAAAATATGGTCTGCTTGTTGCTTGAAAAGTATAAAATAATTAATAAATAAAAAAATACGTTTTCATGGTGTCCTTGTTTTTTGTTTTTTTGATAAACTATAAATACATGTTAAATTGTTGAGTCTTCACATTCAAAAAGCTCCATCACTACCTGGCAGAAAGAGACAGATGCTGTCTCACCACGGCCAGTTACATTTTGCCAGTGAAAATAATGTATAATGTAATTAAATGTATTTGTTTATGTTTCTTGAGTATACAAGCAGATCTACAAACACTAGAGTATATTCTCACCTGGTGTGGTAACAACAGCTCCCATTGGGAATCCATTGCCAATGCCCTTTGCCATTGTAACCATATCAGGAATAACATCGTGGCCTTGGAAACCCCAAAAGTGGCTTCCTGTTCGTCCAAATCCAGTCTGGACCTGCCAGGTGAAAAACTGATGATTAAGTGATTTATTTATTTATTTATTTTTCCCCCTTTTTGGAGTACTACAGTAAAGGAAGCAAAAAAAAAACAACAACCAAAAAACCTTAATTGTCCATAAGAATTTAATACCTATTGGGGGTGTTGTAGGCATCTGTAATTTAATCAAGATAATAAAACATTTCCCTTCAAACGCTGAGTCTCATTCACTAATCCTAGCCTGCAGCACTTTTGTCTTCCTTCCATATTCAGTGGTGACTCGAACAAAATACTGCCACAGACATACATTTTGGTGACTGTTAAATTATAGACGAGTGACATACTCTGAACATGACCTGTGAAACATTACAGTCACAGGGGGGTGAAGAATTGGAATTTATGATAAATCTTTTTTTAAAACATCTGGATGTTAATAATTGATGCAAGTGTGGCAATGTTCTTACACAGTTTCAGTCAGACTGGCTCACCTGTCAGGGAGGAGATAAGGTACATACTGACATATGTACATACACATGCTACATTATCGTAAGATGTGCATAGAAATGGTCTTAGAGTACGTACAAACTAAGTGCACACACAAAATAATTTGTTGTTTTTGGAGACAGAAATGCACCGCAATAGTGAAAAAGCAGGAGAATTTTACAACTGAAGAAACTGAAACAATAACGCCCACCTCTTCACTGAATTTCTTCAAGACTGAAGAAAAAAAATCCAGGGTTCAATATCGTGTATAAAATTTGGGGGATTTTTGGGCTTTTCTGTTTTGTGTGGTTGTTGTATTGAAACAAGAATACTGAAAAGTTTTCCTATGAGAACAGGTTTTTCTAAACAAAGTTTATTAGAATAAATCCACCTACTCCTGCATTTGTGTGTAAAACTAGTATGTGTGGTTAAGGCACAGATGTGCAAACATAGTGTTTATGCCCACTGACTTGGTAGCTTATGAGTGATTGGCAGTTACTTTCTTATTTTTTAATGCATTTAGGAATATTTTATAACAATGCTTTACCATAAAGCACTTTATTTAAATGGAAATAACACAGCAGATTCAACACGTGTAGCAGCACATGTACTGATGTGCTTAATCTCCACTTTCTAATATGCTGTGGCAGGCTTAAAGATTTTTTTTAAGAATTTAAAAAACAAACAAAAAACTGACCCAAACAAAACAATGTAGCTAAAAAAAATTTAATTAGAAAACCTATTTAACATTTGCACTTAACCTCGTCAGCAACGCAGATTCCTCCTCGCTCTCTAACAAGTTTGTAAGCGTCCTTAAGGTAGTTTTTAGGATACTGCACAGCTCCTCCCACTCCCTGTATAAACACACACGTGCACATCCCACTGTCACATCTTAATTAACACAAACACAGCGACCACTCTGAACAAGGTAAAACAACAAACATAGACAGTATATTAACAAAGGCCTATTCTAAATTAAATCACAATCCATTCAGCGTAACAACGTGTTTAACCCCAAAAGAAAAAAGGAAATATTTAAAGAAACCCTAACCCTACAATTGAATAAAGTACCTGAATCGGCTCTCCAAAGAAAGCAGCTATTCTGTTTGGGACACTTGTAGCAAATGTCTCTTTGAGTTGTGCAATGTACTGTTCATTTGCCATGCAGTGACCTGTGGAGGGGGAACAACACAAAAAAAACTTTCTTGTCAGTTTAGATGGTTGGCTGATTCAGATATTATTTTGCAGCGACAGATGTTTGGTTTGTGCAGAAATCCATGAAATTGTGCTGACAATGGGACCATTTTCAAGTGGTCTAGTAGAGACAGGTTATTATTAACATTCCTGAAAGTGGTAAAACATTAAAAGAAGTAAATACTGAACAGCTGCCTTGTTTTCGGGGTTATAAGTAATCTGCCCTACTCTGTATTTTGAAAGAAGTGCATGTTTTTGAATCACAACTCAAAAGGGAAACAGAAAATTACAAAAATGAAAGTATATAATTTTGTTTAGATGCATGTGTCAATCAATAATGATCTATGCAAAACAAAGGACCCCCCCCCCCGCCCCCCCCAAACAAAGAGATCTCCTTTTTTGTCACCTGGATACAGACAGACTATTATAAAAAATTAAAAACATCTCCCTCTTTTATTCTGTTTATTAGAACAGAACGGGTGAATTAGCGCTGAGCCACAAGTGCACATGTGTGTGTACCTTGGGCACAAGTGCACTCTCTGATGGTCTGAACGGGGGAGTCTCTACAGTGGCTTCCTCCCCAAGGCCCTCTGAACACATCGGGACACATGGTCTGTTCATTGGACAGAAATCAGGTCTGCTTATTTCAGTTTAACAGCACAAATAAAGCATCACCAAACTTTACTGCTGCGAAAGCATCGGCCACCTTCAGCCCATTTCAGAATTATATTTAATTAAGTAGATATAAAATGTGCAAATGAATTAGTTTAAATAATGCAAACATATTCAGTGACACACACCTTCAATACATTTTGACCTTAAATGTGTCACTTTAAGCCAATTATTAACTATCATAGGGCACCAGGGATCACTGAAAAGTTTGCTTAGAGTTAAAAATTAAAATTTTTTGACTCACTGACTACTCAACCCAACTGAACAACAAGGAGATTTGCATATGAGGTAATATCTTTTTGTGAGTAATGTTCGATTAAAAGTTGAAAAGATTTTCAACAAATTAATGCCAGTGTTTTATTGCAGTTTTTTCTTTAATTTGTTTAATTTAACTTGTTTATATGCGTCTTTATGCACTGAATGGGAAATCTTCCAGTTTTCAGATACAACAAAGTTTTTTTTTGGTTTTTTTTGCTGTCTTCTTGCAGTACCTACATTTGTGGAGTCAAAACCACTGGCAACAGGGTATTTATATGCTGCATTGGAAGTGAGGCCAATGGTCTGTGGACTGCCACCATGATATGACCCTCTAGAAGGCAAAAATACACATTACTAGCAACAATACCGCAATCCTCAACGTTGTTTTTTATGATTTACTTTAACTCTGTGCTTGTCTTTTCAGTGCCTCCAAACAGATAAAATAACATGAATTAATAGCATAAAAAAGGAGAATAGTAAAAACTGTAAAACAATAAAACAAACAAAAACCTGAGGCCGGTAGTACGAAACAAGATTATAGGATTAGCAAAGCCGCTTCAACATGAACAATTTCAATGTTACAAAGGTGTGGCATCATGACAATTTATATTGCACGTCTAACTAGATCAACAAGTATAAAGTAACAAGTACTGCCTACTGACAGTTCTCTGGAAAATAGCGGCAGCATTGCTGAAGGTTGCCTTCGACCGCTCTGTATGGCTACAAAAAGGTTTTTATAATTGTCTTAAGCCTTTGTTGTTTCCTTGTGAGCACCTGTGAGAAATATGGCAGCTCCGATGCAGTCTTATTCCTGCAATTTTCTGTTGGTTGCAAACAATTTAAAATTATTTTTTAAGTCTTAAAGATCCTTGAAACAGGGCACCTCCCTGGTCAGTTTGATAAGCATGCAGACAGCCTGACTTGTTTAAGTTATATCTGAGCATCAGAATCATAAGGAAACGTCACTTTTAACATGGCGTGGTTGTTGGTGCCAGATGGGCTGGTTTAAATATTTCAGAAACTGCTGATCAACTCTGTAGAAGAAAAAAGAAAATAAGCAGTGAGCGGCAGTTCTCTGGGTGAAAATGCATCGTTGATGCCAGAGGTCAGTAACTCAGATAAACACTTATTGCAATCAAGATATGCAGAAGAGCATAAAACACATTCATACAGCATTTATAATACTACACTACTTTCTAGTATAGCCAATCACACTTCTGCTCACTTTCTGCAGCTGTTGTGTTGACTTTAGTTTGTATTACATGTTTAACCTCTTTAATATTTCCAATCATGTCAGTTTTATCTTCCTTTGTAAAATGAGCTGCTACACTGTCAGTAGACCCATCCCTGTTTGTGATTGGTCATTTGCTGCAACACCACCCCCTTCATGCGAAACCCTGGGTCAATAACCACCTTCATGAGACTGATTAGGCTGATTATTCTGGGTATGTTGACCCTGCTTCGTAGTAAACAATGCCTATGAAGTTTAGTTACCAAAGCTGCCAAAAATCAAACATTTCTACAGAATTTACATTTTTCTTTCATCAGGAGGCGAGTAGGATGCCTTTGTTAGTCATAGAAAAAAGGAAAAATTTAGACCTTAAAGTAATTATATCGTTGTTGCCTGTGTGGAGACGAGCCATCAAAATTGCCAGGTCATTGGATTCCGAGCCGCTGTTTGTCAGATATATCACCTGGACAAGGAACAGACCAGCACACTGTTTAATGACAGCCTCAGCCCATGATGACAGCTAATTCAATGAAAAACTCAATATCTTACCTTTAGCGGATCTGGGAAGTGGGAGGCTAGTTTTTCACAATACTCATGAAGCGTTGGATAAACATAGATGTTAGTTGTATGCCACAGTTTCTTCAGCTGCTGCTCTGCAGCTGCTGTTACTTTCCTGTGAACAAAGACGCCATTTCATTCCCTCTGTGATAATATAATATGACGATTTAGTAATTAGAAAAGTACTGCAGCAACTTCCAACAAGTACTTTGCTAAATATGTTAGATTTATTCATTCAGAGTGTTTGCCTCAGTTCTTGTACAGTACTAAGCGCAACATTTCACAGTAACCTTTCAGTAACGTAGAACAATGGTTTCATAGTTTCTTTAGAAAATTCACAACCTAACTGGGCTTATAAAACTATAGCATCTAATCTATAACTTTCATAGCTCACTTGTCTGAAGTGCGGTACATATTGGTTGTTAGATGCAGACTGACCATTTCTGCAGGGATAAATCAGTAATTATTGATATTACCAGCTGCTGCTGTCTAATCCAACAGGTGTGTAATAAGATTAAAAATGTCTAGAAACAGCTGGAACCAACGAACTACCTTTGGCTTATGTTAGCATTTTAAAAAAAAATCTAATTTAAGGTGTTACTCATTAACAGATGTACAACAGTGAGGGAAAAAATCAGGTGGAAAGGAGGTTGGGGACTTTACACAGGTTCTGTAAAGGCATGAAGAATGCGGCGAGTATTTTAGCGCGTTGTGATGTTTTATGGAGTAGATTTGGTGCTGACATGTGGAAAATAAGTGATTTTCTTATTGTGTCCAGCAGAAAATAAATTAGCTTAGGCAAAGAGAAACCAGGAGACAACCTCAACCGGCGGGCCATGGACTAGGAGTCGTTTGATACTGGGCCATGAGAGTTGAGGCTCGGCTATTTTTGTAATCGTTTTTTATCGTTAACTCGGATTCCCTGGGTCTTTTCCCGTGTGTTATGAATAAATCTTGGTTTTTTCGTACCGGTACTGGTTTCATTTAGTTGTATTTATCCGTGACACCTTAAAGGGCGGTCCGTGAAAATATTGTTGGACATAAAGCGGTCTGTGGCGCAAAAAGGTTGGGGACGACTGATGTAGGGCATTCTCTAAAACGACCAAGCTACTCGGGATGGTAGACAGACAGAGGTCTTATAGGAGAGGCTTACAGAATTATTAGCCTCATATTTTGGTTAAGTATTTCCAGAGTATCTGTTAAATAGAGCGAGGGATTTTTAAAACGAACATCTTTTAAGACGAACAAAAACCTAAACTATCGGTTTCCAAACTATTAGTCCCATGATGTTAATAGTCAAACATGTATCATATCTTCTTGGATAACAGTCTGCAGCAGATTTTGTTGTAGTTTTCAACAAATCTCCTGAGAAATACCAGCCCATTCTTCTTTGACTAATCTCTCAGCCTTCTCTAGATTTTATGGTCAATAGTCAGTAACGTTTACTTTGGTCCTCTTATGGTAGTTCTTCACCAGGAGCAACATCTGATTTGGGTTGTTGCTGTCGTGTTGAAAGACAAACAGCATAATACTCCCACCACCGTGCTTCACTGTGGGGATGGTGTTTTTGGGTTGTAAAGAACACACATGTCAGGCTGCGTGTCCAGTTTGCATAATCTTTCTCCAGGTTCTCCTAGCGTACTTCAGCCTGCCTTAAAGGCATCTCTACTTGTAGTGATTGTCTTCTTTAAGATTTTATTCTTTAGGTCATTCACTCATGTCTCAGCAGTTGTTCTGGGGTCTTTAGGCACATCTCTCACTAGTTTAATTTCCAGTCTTTAAAACCTTTCAATCCTGCCAGGTTTGTTCTGTACTGTGGGGCTTTTTCTATGAATTCCTTTATGACACTTCTCGCTCCAGTTCTTGACACTTTGGGATAACACACTGGGATAAGTTGTATTTCTATCTTCTGCTTTGTGAGCATCAATAATTCTTGAAGTTACAATTCAAGTTACAGCTTAAACCCTTGATTAAGTGTTTATGCTGTGCATACATTTGAAGATAACCTTGGCTGTAACTGGATTGTTGTAACTCTGAGCATTACAAAGTTAAAGCACATCATTGCACATTGGTCAATTTTTCAGGGAGCTAAGAATTACGACCCTGATAAATATCTTTTTCTGAAATAGTTATTTAATTAATTATCATTATTAAATAATGTATGCTTTCTTAAGAAAACGGGCATGTTTAAAAATGCTTTATTTTTTAAAAAAACCCCATGCTGTTACAATAGCACTGTATGCTGGGTGGAAAGTGGTGCATAAATGTTACAATAACCGACTCATGTCAGTGTCTCTACTTCATCCATCGGATGCCTGTGTTTGTTAAATACTTTTCCATGTGTAACACGGCAAACTGTAAAGGATCTTACGGGTGGCAGTGGCCCACACTGACAGTCGCCACACCAGCAAACAGATCCAGATATCGTCTCCCGTCCACATCCCACAGCCACTGCATGTACCCCTGGTGAATGAACACTGGCTTCTTATAATAAGTAACCTTCATGGTCATGGGGTTGCAGTTCTGTCTGCGGATCTCTATCATACGGTCTTTGGACATACCCTTGATAGAGACAAATAAACAAGATAAGGGTTGCAGAATGGGATGTTTATTTTTTTGTAACTGAGGTTTTTTACTACATTTATTCAGCCAACTAAGTACTGTTATTACTGAAGCGATTACATAATGCAAGGCCAAATGTATCAGCAGGAGTCTGCTCTTACCGTGTATTTTTCTGGACTGAAATTGCACGGGGGCATCTCTGGCACGTCTGTAGAGGGGGGCTTGAAGGCTGATTTCTGACATAATGCGCCTGTAAATTAATTGCAGCATGAAAACAAAAGAAGAAGAAGGGAAGAACAGCTGGTTGACAACCATAGAGCTCTCTATTTTATCTGGCAGTGGATGATCAAAGCTTTGGCGTGACATTACAGTGACATCATGTGAAACATCTTTCTGTTGACACAAATGCCAAATATTTAACACCCAATTACCAAATGTAATTTCTAATCATCAACAAAAAAAACCACACAAATCAGGTTTAAACTGTGTTTGCTTTTGATGCTACTGGTTTCATTTAATTCACACTTTTCAGCAATATTGAAGCCAGGATGGGACCACATTAAGATAACCTTTGACCTCATAGCACACTGATGTAATGCTGCCTGTTTGCTTGTTGTGAAACCTCCAGCAGACATCTACAATGGCATGGCTGTGACAGATCTTCAAATTGAGACATTATTAAAAGAAAGAAAAAAAATCGTTGAATCAATTAACTGAAATACGCTCCTCCTGCACTGTAGTAGCAACAAACCAAAAAGCATAACACACTTATATAGTGGGGGTAAATGTTGGAGCTGAAGCAGGGAGAACTCACCACTTGCCCGGTGGAAATAGGCCAAACAGGGCATTGAGCAGGACCCTCGTGTTAAAGCAGCACAGCGTCCGCTTAGACTCGATATAGCTTTATACATGGTGAGCAGGCACTGAGGGGGTACACGACAAGTGCTCTTCTTCCACCGTGTTGACAGTCAAAAGCAGCAGATAAGGCGGGTACCCGTTTTTCTTTCTCAAAAAAAAAAAGAAAAAAAAAAGAGTGTTTGAAGTGGGCGGCGACGTCCCTCGCGCGCGCTCACAACGTCATGGTTTGTGAAGCACGTTTCTGAACTTTATGGCAGAAATATCGTATCATCAGAATTCAACTATTTTTAGACATTGAATTTATAACACTGAATTTTTACCCTCCAAATTTCCCTGCAAAAATATTCACCTGCAAAAATTCACCTGCAAAAAATTCACCATCAAATATTCACCTGCAAAAAATTCACCATCAAATATTCACCTGCAAAAAATTGCACCTGCAAAAATTCAACTGCAAAGGTGACGAACTTGAATGACCCAAGCCAGAGCAATCAGCACTAGATCGAGTCGAGCGGCTCTCAGCCAATTAAATTACGCTGTTTGATCACATGACACCGTTAGCCAGCAGTGTGTCTCCTAAAAGAGAGCTGTTTAAAGGTGAGTGATCAAGTTTTTCTCCTAAATAGAGATCATTACAGAACGCCTAGTCCTACTTAAAATCCCATTCATTTTTCTTTCATTTTATCATCTACTCGAACTAAGTAAAACGTTTGACTAACTCAAAGACAATTTCCACGCCTCCCCTGCCTGTCTGCAGAGGCAGTTTTGAATTTAGGAGCAGCAAGATGGCAGCGGCAAACCCTGGCGGTTCTCCGGTAAGTATATTGTTTTTTTATCTTCAAGTTTGTCTTTTGAAACGTTATATTTATTTAAATCCGTTGCTCACGTATAAAGTACACAGACGGGGTCTTTGCTCAACTCGTCTGAGGCGTGTCTCACTTAGCGCTACATGCTAGCATCCTGCTAACCGAGCTACCCTTTACATGCTGTGCTTTAGAAAATCGGATACTCGGTACAAAACCATACTCCGCAGATATTGATAGATAAACGAACACTGCAAATATAATGTTGGAAACGAGAACGGCCTTTGGTGAAGGGGTAAAATACACCATGAATAAAGCCATAGAGTGAATGGCTGCCATGGTTGCAGAACAGCCTGATTTAATAACAGGAATGGGGAAGAGTGAGGCGAAGTGAACCAAAGCCACAAAACACGGTCAGACAAGGCGGGAAAAGGGCAGTGATCTGTCCGTCACTATGAAGTTGGTGTGTGCTTTGGTGAACAAAAA
Organism: Aulonocara stuartgranti; assembly: GCF_965226115.1. Taxonomy (NCBI): domain Eukaryota; kingdom Metazoa; phylum Chordata; class Actinopteri; order Cichliformes; family Cichlidae; genus Aulonocara; species Aulonocara stuartgranti. The sequence goes on along the minus strand of NC_138945.1, from coordinate 20,712,321 downwards.
CTCGAGACCGGTAGCAGGAAGATGGGAGACTTGTGTTTCACTGGAATAGTGGTGAATTAAAACATCCCTTGTTGGGGAAATTTAGGTGTAAATGCATCCATACAGGCAAGACAGAGGCAGACCAGACAGTGAAGAAAACAAGGCAAACATTAGTAATATTAAAACGGAAATATAGGATTAATATAACATACAATTAGGGAAAATGTAAGGAACACAATGTAAATGATATTGTAAAGTCATTAAAACGGCATACTCTGATTAAAAGAAACATGTATTTAGGTAGGATAATAATAATAATAATAATAATAATAATAAAAAAACATGTACAAGATGGGTATGTATACTTGTACCCAGAATTTAACTATAAAGTTGTAGCATGCCAGACGATCTTGATTGAATGTAACTTTGCTCCACACAAGTTTTATGGTAGACATATTCATATTGGTATCTAATAAATGATTAATTCTTAGATTTTATCGAACGTTAATTTATAAATTGTCTGTCTTTATGTGTTTGTTTCAGATTATGCAAGATGAAATTATTCAGTCAGCAAGACACTTGCTGCAGTTGCTGACATCATCCAACCGAACTGCTGCTGTGATGAATCAGAATACAAGGTACTTTAGCAAGACTTATGAGTTAATGCTACAGTTAACTAAATAATTGTATGTATGACTGACTGACTACAACGAATATGACTGCACATTTACGCCGACATCATCCTGGTGCAAAGACAAGTGGAAGCAGACAAAAACAACAAGCATGCATGCTACAAACTTTACCCGAGTCATTTACACAGCTGTTAGCACATGATTCTCCTTATGGGGACCTGACATGTTTAATATTGTGGCGAGCTCAGACAAGGAGGAGACGGAGGTATCGTTTGGTCTTGCTTCCCGTGAGCTAGCCAGGGAGCACAGCCGTTTATTGACATCTGCAGAAGAACACTGCCGCTAGCTAACTGCTCAGCGCGGCAGCCGCACAGCAACAACATCAACAACACACAGGGTGCCCTCTGACCCCGGAAGGACACACCGTCGCAGCAAGAGGGCGTCACCCGTCACTATGGCAACATAAACAAAACATAACTGTACAAACAGAACCCCAAACAGCCCTGACCCGCTACAATATGCTGCTGAGAATATAGCGCAGAAGAAGCGTATAGTATAGCTTTTATTTTGGAAAGAGCCATTTCTCTGTAATAAACTCTCTTTTCCAAAGATGGGTAATTATGTCATTGGCATCGGTGAGCCACTGTCAATATGTGACATATTGAAATCGCGTTTGAATTTGCGCTTGTTTTTTTGCTTTCACTTTGCAATCGCGCGAACTGTGTATAGAGAGCGACAGCACTGATCTGTGAGTGATGATAATTTGTGCACCAATTCCTCTGACATCGTCTTATCAATCGTTAGCTTACTACACAAACATGACAAGTGAAATCTCCCGCAGCAAGCTTAAACATGTGAGAGGTTGATCGCGCAGAGAATCGCTGAGCTTATGTGAGTGCGTGTGTAAAAGCAGCAGGATATATATTTCAGTTCTGCTGAGCCAAATAAGACAGGTCAGGGTGAAGAAGTGACAGCCAAAGAAAAGCTTACCACAAAACGGAAAAGTTATGACAAATCAGACTATAAGGCAAAAAGAAAGTGCAGCTTTATGGTTTCATGGACAAAAGAATTTCTGTGGCTGCAATATGATGAGCTATATAACCAGGGCTGCACATAAGTGGTCAGCAGGTGCGCATTCGCTGTCAAAATAAAAAACACGCACAAGGGTTAGGGTTAAATTTAAAAACTGTACTTTTGAGTTAAAATATATATTTATAATTTTAATAAATGACAAATTAAAAAGGCATGAACATTTTTTTTGTATCGAAAAAATATCGAACCGTGACACCAAAGTATCGAACCGAACCGAACCGTGAATTTTGTGTATCGTTGCACCCCTAGTGTGTGTGTGTGTGTGTGTGTGTATGTATGTATGTATATATATATATACACTCAACAAAAATATAAACGCAACACCTTTGTTACTGCTCCCATTCCCCATGGGATGGACGTAGAGACCTAAAATTCATTCCAGATACACAATATAACCATCCCTCCCAAACAGTGGTCACAAATCAGTCCAAATGTATGGTAGTGGGCACATCTGCTATATTGAGATAATCCATCCCACCTCACAGGTGTGCCACATCAGGATGCTGATCTGACATCATGAGTAGTGCACAGGTGTACCTCAGACTGCCCACAACAAAAGGCCACCCTGGAATGTGCAGTTTTTTGCGCTATTGGGGGTCTGGGGACCCAGAACCGGTC